>NC_134384.1:1292916-1939375 GCF_035582795.1 Mycteria americana | reverse complement strand
GCAGCTCAGTAACCGCTTGCACTGACATGTGGGAAGAGGAAAAAAAACATTACGGAGTAAAATGGATATTGTTCCAAAGGAAAATGTCGGCACTAAGAAAAAAAAAAAATTATCAAAGTACTTGGCCACTGGAACATTCTAGTATGAACCGAATTTTCAGGTAAAAGGAGCAGAAAAGGAAATTTTCCTTCCTAATCATTCACGGGAGCAGGGATAACAGTGTGAGTAGCCAATGGTTACCAGAGCAGATGTCCTTCGATACTTGCAATCCTATTTTAATTTTATAATGAAATACAAATACAGACAGAAAATACATAGATTTAAGATATGCAGAGGTGGAAAAACCACCAGCATACTGGGCACCACTGACATTATTTCTGGGCCCATTTGTATTTCATAATTAATAACTTAAATGGGATAATTTAAAATTGTTAATTCTTTTCACAGAGTCTGCACGAGCTCAGGTGATGTCAGACACGCTGTCACCAGGAAGGTTAAATACTCTTGGTAGTTGCTAATTACCCAATCACCATTACTATCGCATATTAATTCTACCCTAAGAACAAGTTTCATTATGACTAACCCGAGTTATTAAAGAATGAGCTGTAAAGAAAACCCCTGTTGTTTGCATTCATTTAAAAGGAGAGAAAAAAAGCCCCTAATAAGAGCATTTCTCCCTAGCAGGAGGCAACCCCGAAAAGCAGCAAGCAGAGTCCCCTCCCGCGGCTCCGCTCCACCAGCGGCTCTGCGTTCCTGCAGGCGCAGGAGCGGGCCCTTCGCAGGCTTCGATGCCGGGTACGCTCGAGCACGGCACGCAAACAGCTTCGTGTCACTCTGTGCACTCCAAGCATAAACACGAGGGGCTTTAGCCTTGTTCGAGTCTCGCTTCCCTCTTCTGAATGCTTATTTTATTGATTAGTTTGTGAATACCCTTGAAGATAAACCCTTGAATCCCTGGCTACCGTGGAAGCGGGACTGAGTGGATCTTGTTTGCCACGCCAGCCTCTTGTTCTCCTCCGCACATGGAGAATTCCCATTGTTCCGATTGCCTCTTAAGTATCCCCTTGACAACGTCAGAGATGGTTGATAAAATCCGTGCCACTGACTCAGCTCTGTCTTCAACATGGCCAAAACAGACATTGTCCCTGACTTCGGTGGGCCCAGAGTTGCAGAAGTGATGGGTTTTGCTGAAAACCTTGTTGATCAGGTCCCTCCCGGGCTAATTCAGCGTGTGCCTGCAACACGTGCGCAGGAGGGAGACTGGCTCTCCGAGGCAGAGCTGCTATTTCACCATCTATACCTACAACTACCCAAAGAAGTCTTGTGATGGGAAACTTCTCGATGCTTTTCTCATGCAAGTAAGTCTACGTCTCGTAGCACTTGCCCGGGGTGGAAAGCAGTTCCAGGCAGTGAGGTCTGGTCTGCGCAGGGAGGTGAACGTCCCCTTCCTCTCACCCCACGCTGAGGATGGCCGATGGCAGATGTGTCACAGATTTTCATCTATTAGAGAGTTAGCTGGAACACGTCCAAGGCAGGTAGATTTTATGGCTGTTTTTAGTGCTGTGCTATTAATCCTTACATTTGATTCAAACTGTGCATTAGGTGATGGCAGCTACATAGCTGCAACCTTTTGAAATGCTAATTGTCAAACCAAAGTTTAGAAAGACTATTTCAAAGCAAAGTTGCCATTATTTGTAGGCTGTGCTCTAAATGCAAGAGCTCATTTATCTAGAGTGTCAAACTTCTGACACCTTTGCTGCTCCATAAAAACAAGGGAGATTAAAGAGTTTTCTGGAGTAGAATCTCATTTTTATGGTCAAGGTTATTTACTGAATTACACATTGTGGCCCACCCCAAAGCCAGCTTAGTGATCAGGTCTAGATATTTATGGTTACCTATAGCAACCTAATGGGGGGATAACATTCTGTTTGTAGAAACACTTTCATCGTTTTCATGGATTTTTCTGAGCAAGAAGTCTATGTTTTTAAGACCTAGAGAAGAGCAGCACTGGTGACTCTTGCAGGCTTTCGACTGTCTTTTTAGAGACAACAAAGGATTTCCTTTATTGTTCCCTTGACTTTCTCTGCTATTAGTGTACGGTAGAGAGCATTAGTTTCTTAGAGGGATAGACACCAAGTTACGCAAAAGATGAAAGATACAGCATAAAAATGCAGTTCTACTAGGAATTTGCATTTGCAATTCAACATTTTTCTGGGAAGCCGTGTCTGCCATACCTCCTACGAGCAGAGGAAGGTATCCTCATTCCAGCATGCAATGAGTTTTCCTGGTCCTGCACTAGAAAGTGATGCTCCTGCTCGCTGACACTGTGCACGAACAGGGAAATAGCTCTGCCCTCCAGCAACAACTCTCCTTACCTTCCAGTACTTCATCTGGGAAAGTAATAGCATGACAGTTTAAAAAAAAATACTTATCGGAGAATGTGAAGTGGAAAAGGTATATCTAAAAAAAATACTGCACAGGGCCCAAGTGCTGCTTAAATCCCACTTGTATCAAGTGTATGATATCAAATATTAACTGACAGCATCCTCCTCTGTTAAGTAAAAACCTACTCGTGACCAACCTTACTGCTTTTGGTGCTATCAGCGCTGAGATCCTCGTGAGATTCAGCCTAGTGCTAAGCTGGACGTCAGCGCTGCGCAGACTCTTTGCAGGGTGCCTCCAGCCTCCCTGCATCTGTCTATGCTTCAGTCAGAACCGCAATATCCTTATTCTGCTTTTGACTCTCACCCTAAAATTTCAGCTGCGTAGTAGCCAGCTGAATTATAAGCTTTGGCTCAACTTAATTTTACTTATTTCAGAGAAGAACATAGTATGACGTCCTAATGCAAAAGAATGTGGTGGGCTATATTCTGGATCATTTGCGAGATGAAACACTACATTTTTGTCACATTCAGGGTATCACGTTACACTCTATAGCATCTAAAAATTCAAAAGCAATTAAAGGTCATGAGCCACATCAGTGATCACAGTGCTCACGCTTCAGTTCACCTAGAATTTGTATATTGTACTTTTGCTGGACGGTGCATAGGACATAATTTTTCAGAATGGGCCATTTCATTTTTTGGTGTCCCTCTGGTGATGAGAAGGTTCCACTTATCACAGTGACCCCTTCTGAACATATGGCCTCCTGCCGTTCCCCTAGTAGAGATTTTATCTGGATGGCAGAACATCTTCTCATCTCACCCTCAAAGAATCACAAATCACTGATGAAACGGAGATTCCTTCGCCGTGACAAGCCACGGATCTGGGGGCTGAGGCAGACTTTGCTGCTATCTGCAAGGGCATGCAGAAGCCAGTGCGGGTGTAATCAGATGACTGTTTGATGGTTTATATCTGTGGGAGTCAGGCAACAGACTCCACTTTGTCATTCCAGCTGTGGTTGCAGAAGAACCACAGAATAAATCTGACTTCCAGGGAAATTGCTAAAGGAGGTGGACACGCCAGAAAGCGCATCTGCCACGTACCAGCGCTACCCGGGCGCCATTCACCGGTTCCACTGAACATACCACATATAACGCGTCCTGGTGCTCCATCAATGTCAGCAGAAGCTTAACGGGTAACAGCAGAGTAGTTAAGTGTCAGGATTATTAATTAAGGGGTTAATATGCCTGGCTGAACTTTTGTCTCCATTGTTAAGAGGGTTGTAGATGCCAGGATTTGATTATCTGATTAAACGGACATGCTGGGATAGAGTTAGAGTACTCTCTCATCAGCTGAGTTACTCCATGTTACAACAAATTTCATCCTTTCCCAAAGCAGTAACGTGGGAGCCACTCTCCAGTGAAACCCAACACAAATCCAGCCCTTTCAGATGAAACAGAAGCTCAAATACAAACCCAACTGCATTGGCTCTCTTGGCTCAGTAGTTCTCCAGCTGAATAAAGATTCAGCTACATCTTTATTGGCCTTTATCATCGATAGCTCTTTTCTTAATGGTGTCTTTAAGATGGTTTTATCCTACTTGAGAAAAGACTGCAGGCATCTTTCTCCATCTCTTTTCAAACCCCTCCTCTGAAGCTCCTAAACAAGGCCAAACGTCAACATCAGCTTTCAGCTCTAACCAACTCCGTGCTTCCCCGTTCCCGACATCCACGCTGGAGAGCCCTACGTAGGAGCAGGCTGTTCCAGAGAGCAAGCGGTGATTTCATCCTGCTGCGAGGAAAACCTGCGTTTCTACATCCCAGCAAGCCTCGCTCAAAGTCACCTCTGCTGCAGTCACGTGCCGAAGCGAGGAGGAAGGAAAGCCAGGCGTAAGGCACGCTCGGAATTTAAAGCTCCGCAGGTTTCAAAAGAAACCATAATAATTTCAAGGGAAGCTTGGGAGCTCCAAGCGTAACAGAAAGCTGCCATTTCCAAAGAAAGCTTAAAGTTTTCACCAAGCTGCACACAGGATTAGCAAATTGTCTCCCCTTCTGTTTTAAAATGCATAAACAGCGCTGATAGGTAACACTGAACAGCTTCGAGATTGCCAAGCAATGCTATAAATCAGTTCCGTACAAGTTAAGGACTTGAGCCTTCAGCATATATAATTTTATTAAAAAAATACGCTAATGCTCTTCTGGAGCCAAGGCAGCAGAAGGACGTCAAATGGGGATGCACAATAGGGTTTGGACTGCCAAGTTTAACACACCTAAAATGAATAACCTGCTTCAAAGATCCAGTCAAGGCTCTGAATGCCCCTTTGAACCCCCAGGGAGATGCTCCTTGTTCACAGTAAGGTGGTCCAAACCGAGCGGGACTTAGCAGTGTCAGAGCATGGGAAGGCTGAGACCGCTTTGCGGTTTGGAGTCGTTCCACATAGGATACCTCTAGCAAGGAGCATTAATTTCAAATTAAAGTGTAGCCCGCCGCCTGGATTAAACCACCCCCACCCTCTGGGCACAACCCGCAGAAAGGAGCTGGAGTCTCTGGTTTTAGCACCTATTGCCTTAACGAGTTCAGGCTGGGATACAGCTGCAGTCGGTAGTTATTGCTGTGTTCTAGTACATTTAACACCTCCTAAATGTGGATAAATGGAAAATCACATAATACTACTGCCTTTTGCAAGTGAAATGTTTTTATGATTTTTTTTTTAAACTGTGGTAGATAAACTGTGCAGTCCAAAAGAAAACTGATCTGTGCAAAACCACTCTCAACATTGGAGCGTTCATTTGCCCCATTGATTACATCCCCTGGCATCTAACCTGTCTAGGAGCCGGGATGAATTGCAGCTGCGCCTCTTGGATGGAATTATTATTTGGGATGCAATGACAATGTGACCTTTGGCTGGTGAAAGAATATTTAAAACACCCCAATTTGGGGGGGGAAATAAACCATGCGATCACAGTCTGAGATTTTTGTTCCAAACCATTGCCTCTCTGCTGGCGATCCCGCATGTGAAATACAACTGGACAGCGGAGCGACTGCTTCCGTGCATGGCTACAAAACTCAGCGTTACTTTTTCCATTTCTAAAGGACCCGCTAGGCTATTCTACCACTGTTGTTTTAAAGGGATATTTGTTTTCATCTGTAAGTTAACAAAGCTTATTGTCTGGGGAAGCGCAGTAAATCTTAAGGTGCTATGGGGAAACTCAAGAGTGCCGCTTGCTTTTCCAGCTGTGGGCTCTGCCGGTTAGGAAAAGCCAAGGCAGGACTGCGGCACGCAGCTCTTGACTCCCGGTCCAGCACCGGGGCTGCGAGGGGTCACTGGCAAACTTCAATTAGCAAAACTGAGCAAGACCCTGGAGGGCTGGCTCAGAAATCCCGCGTGCATCTCCACCGGCCTTGTGGAGTTACCCAATTCCTCACCACCTCCTCCACAAAGTGCACTTCAAGAGCCTTGCACTTAATATAGCGTTAGATGAATGCTATAACAAAAGCGATAATAAAATAGACCATGGAAAATCAGGGGACAAAGGAACAAAACATTTTGAAATGAACCTAGTGGCAGAAAGGAGTCTAAGGAGCTGTTCTGATGCTTTAAGAGCTAATCCTTTTTTTCTTGCTGGCCTTTTAATTTTTTTTTTTTTTTTTAACAGGGCAATTTCATAAAAATAGTTTTGGTGCTTTGACATTACAGTAAGAGCCCTAGGGAAAAGCAGATAAAAGGCAATAATACAACTAATGGAAATAAACTTCCCAGCATTAACTGGTCAGGAGCACATAAGAAACCACCAACTGATGGGTAAAAGATGTAATCTTTTTATTTTTACTTAATTTTCTTTCTGGCATACTGCATCAGTGCATAAAACCCAGAGGTAAGGACACAGGTTTCCAGGGTACAGATAAGAAAGTCAAAATGACTCATTTCAGACCAGCGATACGATAGCAAAGATGTATGCTGCAACCCTACTGATTTACTCCTCATGCTAAATAAAGTGCCAGATGTTGCTCTAGTTTAGATCAGTATCTGCTACTTTTGCTAGATTACGCCTCCTTACAACACGCAGTGCAAAGACACTCAGACCTGAAGAACAAAGGCAACTTGTTCAATAAGGGGGAAAAAAACCAACCTCACTTTGGATTTATTGGGTCACATTTACAGATTTATACGGGGCATCTTTATCGACTTCAGTGCATTTTCACCTACTGCCTCAAGAGAGGATTTTCTCTCTTTGCTTTCCAGCAGCAGCAATAACCTATTCAGCAGAAGCAGAGCCGAGAGGTTAATCTGAGGAAGCCCGACAGGAAGAGAGAAGGGAAGGGAAGGGAAGGGAAGGGAAGGAGAAGGGAAGGGAAGGGAAGGAGAAGGGAAGGAGAAGGGAAGGAGAAGGGAAGGAGAAGGGAAGGAGAAGGGAAGGAGAAGGGAAGGAGAAGGGAAGGAGAAGGGAAGGAGAAGGGAAGGAGAAGGGAAGGAGAAGGGAAGGAGAAGGGAAGGAGAAGGGAAGGAGAAGGGAAGGAGAAGGGAAGGAGAAGGGAAGGAGAAGGGAAGGAGAAGGGAAGGAGAAGGGAAGGAGAAGGGAAGGAGAAGGGAAGGAGAAGGGAAGGAGAAGGGAAGGAGAAGGGAAGGAGAAGGGAAGGAGAAGGGAAGGAGAAGGGAAGGAGAAGGGAAGGAGAAGGGAAGGAGAAGGGAAGGAGAAGGGAAGGAGAAGGGAAGGAGAAGGGAAGGAGAAGGGAAGGAGAAGGGAAGGAGAAGGGAAGGAGAAGGGAAGGAGAAGGGAAGGAGAAGGGAAGGAGAAGGGAAGGAGAAGGGAAGGAGAAGGGAAGGAGAAGGGAAGGAGAAGGGAAGGAGAAGGGAAGGAGAAGGGAAGGAGAAGGGAAGGAGAAGGGAAGGAGAAGGGAAGGAGAAGGGAAGGAGAAGGGAAGGAGAAGGGAAGGAGAAGGGAAGGAGAAGGGAAGGAGAAGGGAAGGAGAAGGGAAGGAGAAGGGAAGGAGAAGGGAAGGAGAAGGGAAGGAGAAGGGAAGGAGAAGGGAAGGAGAAGGGAAGGAGAAGGGAAGGAGAAGGGAAGGAGAAGGGAAGGAGAAGGGAAGGAGAAGGGAAGGAGAAGGGAAGGAGAAGGGAAGGAGAAGGGAAGGAGAAGGGAAGGAGAAGGGAAGGAGAAGGGAAGGAGAAGGGAAGGAGAAGGGAAGGAGAAGGGAAGGAGAAGGGAAGGAGAAGGGAAGGAGAAGGGAAGGAGAAGGGAAGGAGAAGGGAAGGAGAAGGGAAGGAGAAGGGAAGGAGAAGGGAAGGAGAAGGGAAGGAGAAGGGAAGGAGAAGGGAAGGAGAAGGGAAGGAGAAGGGAAGGAGAAGGGAAGGAGAAGGGAAGGAGAAGGGAAGGAGAAGGGAAGGAGAAGGGAAGGAGAAGGGAAGGAGAAGGGAAGGAGAAGGGAAGGAGAAGGGAAGGAGAAGGGAAGGAGAAGGGAAGGAGAAGGGAAGGAGAAGGGAAGGAGAAGGGAAGGAGAAGGGAAGGAGAAGGGAAGGAGAAGGGAAGGAGAAGGGAAGGAGAAGGGAAGGAGAAGGGAAGGAGAAGGGAAGGAGAAGGGAAGGAGAAGGGAAGGAGAAGGGAAGGAGAAGGGAAGGAGAAGGGAAGGAGAAGGGAAGGAGAAGGGAAGGAGAAGGGAAGGAGAAGGGAAGGAGAAGGGAAGGAGAAGGGAAGGAGAAGGGAAGGAGAAGGGAAGGAGAAGGGAAGGAGAAGGGAAGGAGAAGGGAAGGAGAAGGGAAGGAGAAGGGAAGGAGAAGGGAAGGAGAAGGGAAGGAGAAGGGAAGGAGAAGGGAAGGAGAAGGGAAGGAGAAGGGAAGGAGAAGGGAAGGAGAAGGGAAGGAGAAGGGAAGGAGAAGGGAAGGAGAAGGGAAGGAGAAGGGAAGGAGAAGGGAAGGAGAAGGGAAGGAGAAGGGAAGGAGAAGGGAAGGAGAAGGGAAGGAGAAGGGAAGGAGAAGGGAAGGAGAAGGGAAGGAGAAGGGAAGGAGAAGGGAAGGAGAAGGGAAGGAGAAGGGAAGGAGAAGGGAAGGAGAAGGGAAGGAGAAGGGAAGGAGAGAGGAGGGAAGGGAAGGTTGGTAGGAGAGGGTGTAGGTTGGTGTTGGGTTGGGTTGTTGGGAAGGGGGAGGTAGGGATGGAGAAGGGAAGAGAAGGGAAGGAGAAGGGAAGGAGAGGGAAGGTGTTGGAAGGAGTTGGGTAGGTGATGGTGAAGGTGTTGGGAAGGTGAAGGGAAGGAGAAGGGATGGTGATGGGAAGGTGAAGGGTTGGTGGAAGGAGGTGAGGGATGGAGTAGGGAAGGAGAAGGGAGGTGAAGGGTAGGAGTTGGGTTGGTGTTGGGTTGGTGTTGGGTTGGTGTTGGTGTTGGTGTTGGGTTGGGTTTGGGTTGGGTTGAGTTGGTGGGATGGGAGGAGAAGGGAAGGAGAAGGGATGGAGATGGGAAGGTGAGGGAAGGAGAAGGGAAGGAGAAGGGTAGAGAGATAGGGAAGGAGAAGGAAGGAGAAGGGAAGGAGAAGGGAAGGAGAAGGAGAAGGAAGGAGAAGGGAAGGAGAAGGAAGGAGAAGGGAAGGAGAAGGGAAGGAAGGAGAAGGGAAGGAGAAGGGAAGGAGAAGGGAAGGAGAAGGGAAGGAGAAGGGAAGGAGAAGGGAAGGAGAAGGGAAGGAGAAGGGAAGGAGAAGGGAAGGAGAAGGGAAGGAGAAGGGAAGGAGAAGGGAAGGAGAAGGGAAGGAGAAGGGAAGGAGAAGGGAAGGAGAAGGGAAGGAGAAGGGAAGGAGAAGGGAAGGAGAAGGGAAGGAGAAGGGAAGGAGAAGGGAAGGAGAAGGGAAGGAGAAGGGAAGGAGAAGGGAAGGAGAAGGGAAGGAGAAGGGAAGGAGAAGGGAAGGAGAAGGGAAGGAGAAGGGAAGGAGAAGGGAAGGAGAAGGGAAGGAGAAGGGAAGGAGAAGGGAAGGAGAAGGGAAGGAGAAGGGAAGGAGAAGGGAAGGAGAAGGGAAGGAGAAGGGAAGGAGAAGGGAAGGAGAAGGGAAGGAGAAGGGAAGGAGAAGGGAAGGAGAAGGGAAGGAGAAGGGAAGGAGAAGGGAAGGAGAAGGGAAGGAGAAGGGAAGGAGAAGGGAAGGAGAAGGGAAGGAGAAGGGAAGGAGAAGGGAAGGAGAAGGGAAGGAGAAGGGAAGGAGAAGGGAAGGAGAAGGGAAGGAGAAGGGAAGGAGAAGGGAAGGAGAAGGGAAGGAGAAGGGAAGGAGAAGGGAAGGAGAAGGGAAGGAGAAGGGAAGGAGAAGGGAAGGAGAAGGGAAGGAGAAGGGAAGGAGAAGGGAAGGAGAAGGGAAGGAGAAGGGAAGGAGAAGGGAAGGAGAAGGGAAGGAGAAGGGAAGGAGAAGGGAAGGAGAAGGGAAGGAGAAGGGAAGGAGAAGGGAAGGAGAAGGGAAGGAGAAGGGAAGGAGAAGGGAAGGAGAAGGGAAGGAGAAGGGAAGGAGAAGGGAAGGAGAAGGGAAGGAGAAGGGAAGGAGAAGGGAAGGAGAAGGGAAGGAGAAGGGAAGGAGAAGGGAAGGAGAAGGGAAGGAGAAGGGAAGGAGAAGGGAAGGAGAAGGGAAGGAGAAGGGAAGGAGAAGGGAAGGAGAAGGGAAGGAGAAGGGAAGGAGAAGGGAAGGAGAAGGGAAGGAGAAGGGAAGGAGAAGGGAAGGAGAAGGGAAGGAGAAGGGAAGGAGAAGGGAAGGAGAAGGGAAGGAGAAGGGAAGGAGAAGGGAAGGAGAAGGGAAGGAGAAGGGAAGGAGAAGGGAAGGAGAAGGGAAGGAGAAGGGAAGGAGAAGGGAAGGAGAAGGGAAGGAGAAGGGAAGGAGAAGGGAAGGAGAAGGGAAGGAGAAGGGAAGGAGAAGGGAAGGAGAAGGGAAGGAGAAGGGAAGGAGAAGGGAAGGAGAAGGGAAGGAGAAGGGAAGGAGAAGGGAAGGAGAAGGGAAGGAGAAGGGAAGGAGAAGGGAAGGAGAAGGGAAGGAGAAGGGAAGGAGAAGGGAAGGAGAAGGGAAGGAGAAGGGAAGGAGAAGGGAAGGAGAAGAGAAGGAGAAGAGAAGGAGAAGAGAAGGAGAAGAGAAGGAGAAGAGAAGGAGAAGAGAAGGAGAAGAGAAGGAGAAGAGAAGGAGAAGAGAAGGAGAAGAGAAGGAGAAGAGAAGGAGAAGAGAAGGAGAAGAGAAGGAGAAGAGAAGGAGAAGAGAAGGAGAAGAGAAGGAGAAGAGAAGGAGAAGAGAAGGAGAAGAGAAGGAGAAGAGAAGGAGAAGAGAAGGAGAAGAGAAGGAGAAGAGAAGGAGAAGAGAAGGAGAAGAGAAGGAGAAGAGAAGGAGAAGAGAAGGAGAAGAGAAGGAGAAGAGAAGGAGAAGAGAAGGAGAAGAGAAGGAGAAGAGAAGGAGAAGAGAAGGAGAAGAGAAGGAGAAGAGAAGGAGAAGAGAAGGAGAAGAGAAGGAGAAGAGAAGGAGAAGAGAAGGAGAAGAGAAGGAGAAGAGAAGGAGAAGAGAAGGAGAAGAGAAGGAGAAGAGAAGGAGAAGAGAAGGAGAAGAGAAGGAGAAGAGAAGGAGAAGAGAAGGAGAAGAGAAGGAGAAGAGAAGGAGAAGAGAAGGAGAAGAGAAGGAGAAGAGAAGGAGAAGAGAAGGAGAAGAGAAGGAGAAGAGAAGGAGAAGAGAAGGAGAAGAGAAGGAGAAGAGAAGGAGAAGAGAAGGAGAAGAGAAGGAGAAGAGAAGGAGAAGAGAAGGAGAAGAGAAGGAGAAGAGAAGGAGAAGAGAAGGAGAAGAGAAGGAGAAGAGAAGGAGAAGAGAAGGAGAAGAGAAGGAGAAGAGAAGGAGAAGAGAAGGAGAAGAGAAGGAGAAGAGAAGGAGAAGAGAAGGAGAAGAGAAGGAGAAGAGAAGGAGAAGAGAAGGAGAAGAGAAGGAGAAGAGAAGGAGAAGAGAAGGAGAAGAGAAGGAGAAGAGAAGGAGAAGAGAAGGAGAAGAGAAGGAGAAGAGAAGGAGAAGAGAAGGAGAAGAGAAGGAGAAGAGAAGGAGAAGAGAAGGAGAAGAGAAGGAGAAGAGAAGGAGAAGAGAAGGAGAAGAGAAGGAGAAGAGAAGGAGAAGAGAAGGAGAAGAGAAGGAGAAGAGAAGGAGAAGAGAAGGAGAAGAGAAGGAGAAGAGAAGGAGAAGAGAAGGAGAAGAGAAGGAGAAGAGAAGGAGAAGAGAAGGAGAAGAGAAGGAGAAGAGAAGGAGAAGAGAAGAGAAGAGAGGAAGCCTGCGGGGTCCGGACACCCGAGGTCACTTCATGAGCCAGGAACGCGCATGCTCTGTCCCTCTTGCCACGCGGCAGCCATCCTTCCCTCGCCCGTGTTGTCAAACGCACACTGGGAAATAAGACATGCATTAATTTTCAATGGTCCAAACACAGTTACTGTTAATTAGCAGGTATGTCGTGCTTTGGCTATCAGAGGGCTGTACCAATATTAGACGATTAATCTTTGCAGCGCTTTCCTTGTGATGAATTAGGAGGTCGTTATCCTACAGAGGGTCAGAGGCAAATGAAATGGGACACGGAGGAGTGCGATTTCCAAGGCTGCCACACTTCTGACTTTCATTAGGAAACAGAAAACCGTAAGCCTGTATTGTAACAGAGAGCTGGGGTCCGTGATGACCTCGTCAGTCTGTCGGTCATCTGTGTGTCTGTCTGCCTGCCGAGCCTTCTTTCTGTCCTCTCCCCAAGTGGTGGTCACAACATTCAACCGGGAAAGGAATTCAGAGGGTGGGAGGAGAAGAGAAACATCCGCTCTGTCAAAATGATAGATTTGATATAAAACTCTATGACTTAAACATTCAACTTGCTCTGGTTTAATAGGGTTGTCAGCAGCGGACTGTTAGCTTAACTTATGAAAATCAAGAGAATACCTTCTTGTTGCTTCATATATCATGATGAACAATAACCTGACAGGAGAAACAAGCCCTGATTAAGAAAAGATTGCTTTTTGGGGCACGCCAGTAATGAAGTATGAAGGAAATCGAAGACTTGCTGCTCACAGATATTAGCACAAATCCAGATGTCTTGGAATTCTTTTTTTAACCACAATAGATAATTCTTGAATGATGTGCCTAACAGGGACAAATCCTGCAACCAAAGGAAGCCATCTATTAAATTAACAAGTATATTTTCAATTCCTTCAAAACAGAACATAGTTTAATCAGATCTTCAAAGCCAGAACAGAAATGTTAAATGTCTTTCAGAAGCAATTTCTGCCGAGGTGGTCCTGGCAAAGGTGATCTGACAAAAGCATGTGCTGTAGCTCAGAACCTCTGCTACGAACTGAAGAGCAGATTCTGACATTCACATTTCTTCTCACCTACTCAAGCAAGCTGCAAGGATTAAATTCACCCCTGTGCGGAGGTACAAGCACGAGGCTGATGCAGCACACACGTCCCAGAGAACTTAAAAAGGTCCAGCCCAGAGCGCGTGCCTTCCCTGTGGATGCTCAGATTTAGGCAGTCACCTACGCCTGCGATTTTCCTGCAAGCTCTATCCTGAAGTTCCTAATCGGTGTTTTCTTAGTTGGGCAGAACTGCTTTGAGTTTACGTCGGACTCCAATGATACCATAAGTGTTTTTTATCACATTAAATCGCGGACACCAGGCGGGGCAGCGACAGGGACGCGGCGGCTGAGCCACGTGCAGGGCACTCACGTCTTCGCACGGTGCCAGCCCCTGCCCGCACAGCCGAGGGAGCTGCTCAGCGGGGGCCTCTGCCCGTTCACTCGGCAGCGGCTCGCGTGGGCAGCCCCGCCGGCAGCACGCGTGGCCAAGAGAGTCACGGATCCCAAACGACGAGCGAGGTTCCCACTGCGGCCCCCCCATCCAGCGACGTAAACAGGAACCAGAGACACAGCTGGTTTGTTGGCGTGAGGACTAACCTGTACAGGAGGGCGTTTCTCTGGCCTGTCGAACCCAAATCTTAATTTTCCCTATAAGACATTTGTTCTTATTTGACCTCTTGCAGAGCTGTTCCCCCTCCCAGGTAAACGATGCTGCTGGAGTGGAAACTAGCTTAGTCAGCACCAAGCCCTTTACAGAGGAGTGATGAAAACCGTTGGGTTTCTTCCTCCTGTGCATGATGGTTTGCAGCAAAGGGGCCTGGGGCTGCCGGAGGGACCATCTGACTCTGCCTCAGGCCTTGAGTCGGGCTGCCAGCGTGAAGAGCAGCCTGCCTGCTGAAGGACAGCCTGGGACACGCACACGTGTAAGACACGCACGCGGGGAGAAGAGACGCGGCACAGGGAGACACTCGCGCCGGCAGCCGAGGAGCTCAGGGGCTTGCCCTGCAGAAGTCCCTCAGTGGTGGTTCCTCCTCTCCAGGTAGGACACAGCTCCACATGGCCAGCTCAGACCCTCACCGGCGTTGCTGAACTCAGAGAGCCGTGGCACGCCTCGTGTAGCATCATCTAGACCCCAACGGAGCATGTCATAGCCAGTCATCAAAAGTAATTATTCAAGGATGCCCGGGGCTATAACAATGGATTTAAATACAGAACAGCAAGCCGGGTTAGAGTCTGCGTAACTTAGTTTGTCATTTCCTTCAGCTCTTCTCTTTAAAAATGGATTTTTGTGCTTATGAGAGTTCCCAGGCTGCCTGCTCGGGCACCTGACGCTTGGCTACACTCAGATTAAGGCCAGCGGAGGCTCCAGCACAGCCTTGCCTTCCCCAGACCCTTTGGAAATCCACACGTGGGCAATCCCACCTCGCTGGGATGGACGGGAAAACCCTTCCCACCTTGCTGTTACCAGGATGACATCGAGCAGCATCCCCAGTCCGTAGTACAGCCCGCACAAAACGGCAGCGTGACGCTGTCGGAGCCCAAAGGCAGCCAGGGACCCCGGCTCCACTCTCTGCCAGACCCCGGTGGACTCGAGGTCAGCACAGCCAGACCCCAGTTCTTTGCTTCTCACCATTTCCATGCTCTCTCCTTCCCTCCCAAAGGCTGCCTGTGGGACAGAGAGGATGAGAAAGTCTTGGAGGTACTAAAAGCTCCGAAGTGATTAATTGCTTTTCTTCCATGGGGGATAGCTACCCCCCATCAGACTATCCTCACACAGAGGGAGGGCAGCCTGGAGAGATCTGTGCTGGAGGATTGCATAAAACTATTTGGAACTGAAAAAAATTTAAGAAGAAATCACTTCCTGATTAGCTGGCTTTGCAAGAGGATGGCCTGGAATCCCTTTCCGGGAAAAACAGCACGGCCACCACAGAATCCTCCCCAGTCATGCAGCTTGTCCCTCCTCCTTCCTCCCCCTCCCCTCTGTAGTCCTCTGACTACAACTTCAGTCATTAGCTAGCAAATTAGTCCTGGATGCAATCTGCAGCAATGCTTATTTAGGCCTGCAGGCAATTCCCTCACCTTTTAAATGTTACTGGGGAGTGCTTAGAATTCTTTTTAAAAAAAAAAAAAACAACCCACAACAATCTCAGTTAATTTAATTATAGCTGGGATTTAATGTTTAAAAGCCATCAGCTTAATAAGTACCAGGGATCTGTATCATTGTTATCAGCATCTTTGAAAACTGCTGAACAATGCCTGTGCCATTTAGCGGATGCAGAGATGGAGTTGAGAGATAGCTCCACGCAGCCCCCTTCCCCCCCGCCCCAGAAGCACTCCCAGAGTCTCCAGCCCAGTTCCTCCATCTCTCGGGCCGGTTCCTACACCCTGGAGGTGGCTCTGCCCTGGGGTACGGGTGCCTTTGCACCCAGCAGCTCCTATGTGCCTGTTCAGTGCTCAGACTAACATCACGTCTCTAAAGGTCAGCCAAACCCAGTGACATTTTAATTTATTTTGAGTCAAAGGTGTCTCGAACTACCATGTTTGACTGTGGCTGAACTTCAGCTTGCCATCAGGAGCAAAGGTAGCATGTGCCCACGGCAGCTGGCATCACCCCGTGCAAAAACCCCTCCACATCCTTTACCTGACTTTAAGACTGTCACTGGCGTGGGATGTGCTGTCCTTCACATCTCTGTGGATCAGTATTTCCTCTCCCACCAGCTATTATGGGGCGTTTGGTTCTCACATCTCCGCTTGCCTCGCTGAGCCATGTTTCCAAGGGAGAAGTGGGTCTGATTCTCATTTACACTGAAGTCAGGAACGCACAACTCCTCACTGGCCAAAGCAGTTTGGAAACGACCTTCAAGCCTTTTCAGGGACAAGTTCAAGCTCTGCCAGAACTAGATTGCCTCCCCCCAGAGCACAAACACACAAGTACACACCCAAATACTCTCACTTGCTGGTTGGAGGGTTTTCCTCCTGCTTTGTCAAGGTGTAAAACACTGCGTGAGGTGCACGGCAGAACTGAGCTTAGCTTTTGAGTCTAGAAAGAGCCTCGGTGCAGAAATGACTCTGCTGAGAATAACAAATTATCATCTTATCTCCACTGATGCTGCATTTTATTGCTTCTTAATATTTTTTCTGGGCTGTCCATGGCCTTTTATCATCTCTCCTGCACTTGATCACAACTTTATGGCCTGCTGTTCCCTCCTCATTTTTTTTTCCCCTGTCTTACTGGTCTCTATTTCTCTCTTCCAAACAATGGCTTTTTGCAGCCACCTCATCTAGTCTAGCTGCTGATATTCCTCAAGGTTCAGTTGCTTTCTGCATTGTTATTTGCAATTTATCTGATTCCAAAACCTGACATTATTCTTTGCTGTGATATACAGTCGCCCGGCTATTGCTAACCATGTGCAAGCATATTATTCTGCACTGACAAATTTTATTTATTTATTTAGCCGCCCTCCCAAGTTTAGAGCAGCATTCACTGAATTACAGATTTTGATGTCTGCAAATCATAACCCCATCACGCAGATAAGACAGAATTCATTACTGCAAGCTCTGCCATTACATGGAAGAATTTAGGTCAAACCGCTTTGTCCTTGGACAGCATCCCTGGATATCAAATTCAGTGTATCTTCCTTTTACACAAGTTCTCTTTGGAACCCCAAAACCAGTGACACCACTAACTTTATACTGCAAACCTCTAGACCCACCAGCTTGCTTTATCAGGAGCAGAACTTTGGCCTGCACAGAACACGAAAGCAGAGGATCACCGCAGCCGGGCTGCTGCAGCGCACGCACAGGGGGTCCCTGCCTGCCACCGCCGCGGGTGAACGGCAGCGAGGACAAAGGAGCACGCAGTCAGAAAGGGACTTACGCTGCCCACCAAGCCTTTGGGCACCTTCTTCGCACAGTTAACAATGAAGAAAAACCTCAGCAGCCAACCCAGGGATTTCGAGCAAGAATTGATCTGATAACCAAATGGGATAAAATTCCTTCCTGTCCTCTGCACTGGGGAAACATCCACTTACTCCTTACAGCCTTGTCAGGTGGAGCTTTTTGCAACAGCCTCTACAAATCACCAGCTAACAAAAGTATTTTCTTTTGTATTTTTCTTTAAAATGTCCATTAAGTTAAACAACAAGCATATACACTGGAGATACTATCAGAGCTGTCATCTCCTGATTTGCAGATAGGGAGGCCGCAGCAGAGGCGGTTGGTGAATACAGGTCACAGACAGTCACTGAGGACACCATGGCACGGTATTATCAGTGAACAGAAGTGCTGTAGCTTCGCTTCCCTGGGCCTTCATTCCCTGCCAGCAAGATCCTGGGTACATAAAAGGATTAAAGAGTAAAAATGGAAACATACGGGTTTGGAGTTGTCTTACCCCACCTTCAAGCACTTAACGGAGGTTTCCAAGTTAGAAATCCAATGCTAATAGCTGTGGAGGCATCAGAAAGACATCTCTGGAAGCTCTTTGGCTACAGATGGGCTGAATTACCTTCTGGAAGTGTCCCACTATTTCTCTTATGGGCAACTCTGCTCCCAGATCAGCTGCTTCAGGTAAGTAGCTGCCTCTGACAAAGCAGGAAAATCCCATGGCAGGATGCTTATGGGCATCCCATCCCACAGCTTCATCTCCTTCCTCGTATGAATTCACAGGAACGGTGCAGTCTCCAAGTGAGGCGTGCTCAGCGAGTGCCCAGTGCTGCTCCCAGGGATCTGGGGCCACCCTCTTAATCTCAGCCCTCCAACTTCCCCACCACAACCCACAGACAACGATCTCCTGTCTGCCGTCCGTGCCCCAGCTGCCTCGACTGCAGCTCCGGGGGGGAGCGGCTGTCGCTTGCCCTGCGTGATGGGACTCAGCCCTGTCCAGAGCTCCTGTGCGCCAGTGCCCTCGTCATATAACGGCTTGATGGATAGCAGGCGCGGACCCGGTGGATTTCTTTTTATGCAGAGCTCCTAGATACCAATCAGTAACAATAGGTTTTATACAGACGAAGAGACAGAGAGGGATATCTGTAAGGGTAATGTCTCCTGATAAGTGGCAAAGCAATATCCCTCCCCTTGGCATTCTTCAGACACACAGCTAAGGCAAGTTTGGACAAAACCAGCTCCCACTGATCGACCGTATGATAGGTTTGCTGGATTATTGACAAAGTGCTCTGTAATCATTCTGCTGTAACAAGAAAGGCAACAAGACAGGCCTGAGGAATGGGGAACAGATCAGGTGTTTGTCACATATTAAAGACCCAATCACCAGCGCTGCACGCCCGATTAAAAGCAATAAAGGGAAGCAGGCAGGCTCCGTGCTCGCCTGCCGTCAGCTTGCGTTTGCATGAGGACCATGGCCATTCTCATCACAAAGATGTGATGGTGGGTTTGCTCTACTGCCGGCTGCAGGAACTTACAGGGAAGAGAGATTTGGTTTCCTTAAGAGCCTTCCCTTGGTGGGCCTGGTTTGAGTGACCACTGGTGTCCTGTTAGAGGACAGGGACATAGTCCCACTATGATGGGACTACCAGTTGGGCAGGCAAAAGCCATCTGCATTTCAAGATGACCAGAAGCTGCATATCAGCGTGTCACTGAGCCCTAAATCTCGGTAGAATTATTAGTTTAGGTGAACTGTGACAATACAGCCTCCAGGTCAAAAGGCTTGGAGAGAAGGCAGAGTAAGCTTGCATCTCCCTATAGAATATGCGTCAATACATCCACAATAACCTGCTCACACGCAGAAGCTATGGAGAAGCTAGCAGAACGGAGATCAGTGTTATCCCTCTGAAAAGAGCAAACAGTTGCCATCAGTTCTGCAACACCAGCAGAGAGTGAAGTTTGCTCATGGCTAAAGGACCATCATTCTGCATGCCTGGTAGTTCTTCCAAGCGTAGGACATTAAGCCATGTCCTGGAGACAGCCCATTAATGTGCAAGATGCGCAATCCTAATTTTATACAGACTAACACAAAGCCATCAAACAGTAATAACTTCAACTTCCAGCTTGTGTTATATTTGAACTGGTGACCTTGAGGAGAAAGACATTATCGAACCCTTGGGCTACTTAGTCATATATTAATAACAGATTTGTTGCTTCATGTCCAGAGCTGTTGTGTGTAGGTACTGTTAAACAGCCAGGGAATTCTGTCCAGAGAACCCTGCATTGCAGCGATGAAGCAACTCCCTTACTGTAGATGTAAAAGTCCTCTTTAGTTAGAATTCAAAGAACGACACACATTAAGATTATCATCAAGTACTATCAAGCATGAGGCAAGGAAAATAAAGTGTAACACAGCTGCTTAGTAAAGAAAGTGGCAAGAGAATGCGGTGGTAGTGCTGTACTTTCCTTGGACTATACGACAGCTTTTACTCGTTATGACCTCCCAAAGAGAGATCTGAAGACTAAAGGCTCTATTTGCAAGAACAACTTCAAGCAGTGAGGTCACGCTCTTTCTGTATACTTTTCAAGTGAAAATCCCATTCTGGTTTCACTAAGATGGGTCCACGTTTCGCTAGAAGAGTCGTTAGCGGGTTACAGTAAGCACAGCAGAAAATGCAAGAAAAGTGAGTATGGAAAGCATATCATAATTTATACCAGCTAAAGATCTGGCTTAAAAATTAAGTACTAAGATTAGCAATTAGAAATCCTCTCTATCTTTCTATAGTCATTATAATAGAAGATGCTTTTCATTTTTTACGAAGATAAGTTGAGCTAGCTCTGAAACCATTAGGTAAGACCATTCTGCAACCCACATACAACCCACATATGGATTTTTTGGTGCAAGATGCAAAACCACATAAGAGCAAGCAGATATATGAACTTGAGCAACTCCTTATATAACCACTTACAAGACATACTTTTTTTTTTTTATGCACAGAAGCTGGGAAAGAATTGGAATATCCTTCCTAAAGGACAGTATGTATTTTTTATAGTGTCCTGCATCCAAGCTTTCAGAGGCAATCCATTGAGAGACCTCCGCTGTTGGAAACAGGCAAGCTTCTGGGCGAGACAGAGACGGTCAGGGAGCCCTGACAACTCAGGCTGGGCGCGTACGCTCAGAGCGGGACGGGAATAGGGCACGTAAGGCTGCAGAGGGCAAGGGAATCAGCCTGCGAAGAGGACAGAGCGACACAGGGACAGCCGGGAGGGCTGCAAAACACCGATGACTCCCAAGAACTGCACAACCGTTTTACGCACTCCGGTTTACAGAAGCAAGTGCCTTGTCGCTAATTTGCATTTCTTATGACAGCCATCTTGCAGAAAATGTACTTAAAGCAAAGCCAAGCCAACAGATACAGTTAATTCCCTTGGTTATGAACAATTTCACTTTACTGCTTCACGAGTATAAATTCAGAGCAGAGCGAGACCTGCACGGGAAGGGGAAGAACAGTCTTTCAAGAGTCTCAGAAGCAAGCTAATTGGTCTCTAACCTAAATCATAAAAAGACCTGTAATTATACTACTCAGAATTAACACAGAGGGCTTCTAAAAAAGTCCATTTTTTAAGTGAATTTATACTATTATAAGACCTGTCGCTTCTGAGTAATAAAACCAGAGATGTTACGTTAAGCTTCGTGTTATCCTGTTTGCTCAGATGGTGCTTATGCCAGCTGTATCCAGCAGAAAAGCAGTTTTCAATTTATTTTTATTGCTCCTCTCTAAAAGCATTCCATTACAGGAATATTACACTGTATGAAGTTTCAAACCACCATCGGCAGTTTATTTGCTTGTTTTGCTGGAATGGAATAAACAGTTTTTCGCAGTAACTGTTATTACAACTTCATGCGTGCAACATTGCATTTAAGGGTCAATGCCCGTTTGCTCAGTGCACCCCAGTTTTTCTCCCCCAAGGGGTTTAGCCTCTGCTTCAAGAAACAAAGTGGGTTGAAACTTTACTTTTGGTTTTAGCAGGTTGCATACCGGGGTGCTTTTGGCAAGCTGTTTTATGAAATGAGATTCCTCAGTCAGCTAGGAAAATTGAGAGAAGGTCTAGCACGGAGCTGTATTAGTTGACCCGCAAAATATTCTGACCAAAAGGAATTTTTGTTCTGCTTTTTAAAAATCTATTTTCATAAAAGTATTGAAAAAAAGTTTCACTTTAACTGAAGCTCTGAATTTGTCAAAATCAGGTCAGAACCGGCGTGGGTTCCTTGTGCAAGAAGCATCCTGTTGTCTCCTGGACTAGATTCATCTCGCCTACCGTCAGCTGTCAGAATAGTCGGCACGGAGCAGCACGCCACGACCGCAGCCCCCACGCCGGCCCGCTCCCTGGGGCGTCACGGGGAGGAGGGACGCCAGCGCCGCTGCTTCCGCTGCCGCCAGCCCTCGGGTGATTTTTAAATAGACCAGCACGGAGTGAAGCCTCACTGATTTCAGTGGTTGGATCTTTAATTCTTCAGCTTGTGAAGTGCTGAACGAAGTAGTTCGGTAATTAGATAATTGCCTTTGTGTTGCTGTTCAACAAAGCAGCACCTTTGTGACCTACCTGTGTCTCATGGTCTTACTTCCAAGGTAAGGGAGGTGTGGTACAGCTTGCAAATAAACCCACATATTTTAACTCATTATTTTATAACACCTGAGCCTTAAAATAAACCTGCAAACTTGGATAGAAGGTATTACAAAACTGTATTTTTAACCCAATTTACAAGATATCATTGGAATACCTAACCTGGTCAAGTACGATATATCCAACTATTAAACTTGGAGCCAAAGAAAATACATAAAAGAATGCTTTTTTAATGCTCATACTGGGATTATTTTCCAAGTTATTATGTAAAGCACAGAATCAGAGCTAGCATACTGTCCTGACCAAATTGGAAAGTTATACTAAGAGTAATTGCTACCCAATAAAAAAACCCAGAAAAATACACAGCCAGGTCCTCCCTTCCAAGTCTTTAAATTCCTCCATGAACTAATCTTTTCCCTGCGGTGTTGGACTCAACAATTTGATATTTTATTGCTTTTAGGGTCAGAAATTCATTCACTATATTATCAACTCAAGGGAAAAAATTGGAAGAAAAGATTTGTGTCTTCTTTGGACAGTAAAGCCAACAAATCTCTTCCACTGCTTGGTTAGAAAATACAATTAAGTGGACTGTAGTGGACTCTCTCTTGAAAGAAAATTGTCTGGATTGAGATGTGAATAGCCTAAAAGCCAAACGTGTGAAAATCAATCCTTCCCAGTCCTTTGGGATATGACTGTTTGGGAAAAAGTTTGCTCTGATTTTCCTGTGCTCTGTGTGTGTGTGTGTGTCTATATATATGTGTGTGTGTAATTCTTAAAGCAATCAATATAAGTCCCTGAAATGAAAAATTGAAGCTATCAAAGCCTGGAACATCTCATAGATGAGGAGGGTTTGCACAGGTTTTCTAGGCTGGCTGTCAGATCTAATCCTCAGAGTCCTTAGCCTGACAAATAGTGGCTGCGATACAGATTACTTAAGGTGGGCTTAGCTTGCCTCTCTGCCCTGAGCCACCCTGCCCCACGAGCTACATGTCCTCCTACAGCGGGGGACCTTCACGGCAAAGCCGACGGACCGGTGCCTCCGCACCGCTACCGCCTGCAGCAGCGCCCCGGGAGCGGGGCTCTGCGGGACGCAGGGGGGCTGTGGGTGCCCCTTGCTGGGAGCCACAGCCACCCCCGAGGGTGGCTTGGGTGGGGGGAGCCTCGGAGCACCCCCAGTTTTGGCTGCTGGCAGGTTAGATACCAGGAAGCCAGAGTCATCAAAATTATCTAAAGACGGTGGGTTGGCAAGCCTCTTTATGGATGAAGGATAGATATAACATTAGAAAAAAAAAATCATCTAATGGATTCTGGACAGCACATACCAGCACGCAGTGAGGACGAGGCTCCACGGGTGAAATCCCAACCCCAACAAGATCCTGACGTCAATGATGCCAAGGCTGCACTCTTGCATTTCATCTCTCTGTTCAACGTATAAGCACCTAGCACAATCAGCATCAGGATCTAGCCTCTAGACGTTGCTATAAAGCAAACAATAAATAAGGATAATGATGATGAATGTCAAGAATCCTGTCCTCAGGCTCTCACCTTCAGAAGTGGCAGACCCAGTAATCTCTCTGTTATGAGCTTGGACCTTTCATATTCAGACTGCACTTAAGGCTGTGCTGCTTCAGCCATATCACATTTTAGGAATCATCAGTTAAGTATATGTAAAAATCAATTACATTATATCAGTGTGCCCTGCATCTTAACTGATGCCATCTGTCATCTTCCTAATGATCCAGAAGATCTGGAAATAATTAAAAATCACTCTTGAGGGTCCAACCTTGTCTTTCTTTTTTCTTTTATGAAAGAGGAATCTCATCCTCCACTAAGATATGACATTCTGAACCAGGGCAGCGGTGGTTTAATGATGGGATTATTGCCAGGGGAAACAGAGTCAGCACGTCAGCAGGACAGTCTGCCTTGATTCATCTACTCGCTTCATTGACTTTTGGGGACCAGGGGCTTCACTGGGAGCAGGCAGGGCATTTCAGAAAATGGGAACCAACATGCATTAATGGGAACTGCTGGACTAGTTTGAAGGAAGTTATATCGTGTAGAAAGTGTAATGTAGAACGAACGTGGGGGACAATCACATTTCAGAGGATTGCTTGTTCCCAGGTTGTTCTCTTGTCTCACAGCAATAGGCCAAGAATCATAACAGCTCATTTGGCTCTTGCCCTGGTCTTCCAAGACGCAATGCAGCAGGTCCCCAAGGATCTGTCTAGAGCCTCATTTGAGCATTTTCCTAAATACCTGTAGGCCCAAGTCACCCAGATCCCAGCAACATGTCTTTCCCACCCAGGCACAGAGAGACCAACCCAGCATCACCTTCGCCATAATTCCAGAAGGAAACTCCAGCTCCTGTTGATACCAAATGAGGCCAAGGAAGCTCGGCACTTCACATCGGTGCTGCGGAAGATTCAACTCTTGATTAAATCTGACTGGAAACTGGCCTCTGAGTCTACACAAGAGCAGCAACACATTGAAGTTAACTAGCACACAGGTAACAGAGTCTGCAACTCTCGTGCCAAATTTCCTTTCATGCCTGATACACTTCCCTATTCTCCATGGTTGCAGTGAGATTACACTGATCCAAGAGCAAAATATGCATTATATTTGGGCTGTGCAAGCATTTCTTGAGTTTTTGGGTTACATTATGGTGCTGTTACCAGCTAGACAGAACCAAAGACCAAAAGACTGAATAGAATGCCTTCCCCAAGCCTATTTTCCTATTGCTTGGATAATAAATATAGTCATGAAGAAGAAAGGACACATACAAATGGCTGGTATCAAAGAGCTGCTCTTTAATGCCAGGCAATAATGTCATGGTCCTCAGTCTTCCTAAATTTAAATGATTAGCAATGACCAAGCTCTGCTCTCTCTTGATGCATCACTTAACCTCGTAATCAGAAAATCTATCCCATTCTTGGTCTTAGATTGATGATGTCACATTAAACTTGGTTTTTTCCACCAGACAGAGCAATCATATTGGAGCAAGCCAGTCCTCAGCATAGTTGCCACATGCCCATCACAAGCGTGATTAATATCATCAATTCTATTGGTAAGCGAGCGGTGCATCTCAGAGCCTGCTATATTTAGGACACATTAAGATGTCACAAATGGATTTTTTTTGCAAAGAATAATTTCATTCATCTCTTTAATGTTGTAACTTATTGCAGAAGTTTTTTTTTAATTTAAATAAAAGCAATAAGAAAATTTTCTCTCCTGGAAGAAACTCTTATTACGGCAGCTGTAGCTCTGGTATGGCTGCAGAGTCCTCCTCCTTCCCACGCAGTCAGACGTCACTTGGCCAGCAGACTCGGCTGTGCCATCCCAGTATGTCCTGGCCTGTACTTTGTGCAGCCTCGTTGATGTTTATTCCTTTAGTTTAGTACCTGGTGCTATTAGCTGTATCTGATACTTTCAACAAGATTAACTTGATTTTTCACATTTCAGCTGGTAAATGCAGCTGCTGCTGTGCCAGTTTCCCTTCCTTACTACATACTAAGAGCGTATTTACCATATGCCTTTCTTTCCTTCTAGTGATTTACACTTTCCTGCCAAAAGATGCAAATTGACTCAATTCTTTTACTTCTTTGTCTTTCTGAAGTGATGTTTGAATTGGGAGCTGCTGGAGTCCTCATTAAATTTGCTTTTCATTTCGTAGCAGGTTATTAAGGGACTGTTTGTGGAGCCTATGAAATATCCATCCCCGGAGGTCTTTAAGTGTTGCTTAGACAAAGATTTGTCAGAAACATTTACTGGGATTTGGTCCTGCTTGGGACGAGCAGGCAGATCTCTCAGGGCTCCCTCCAGCCCTGCTTCTGCAACTGGATGAGTTTCCCACTGCAGCCCAGCCACTGGTTTTTCCCGTATGAAGGACTGTCACTTAGAAGGGACAGATTGCCAGCCACTCTAGGTCTTCTGCTGTATTTCCACCAAAGGATGTGTTGCACTTAAAAATCCTAAGGTTGTACTCTGGCTTTTTTAGAGTCAGTGGAAAAACTACCTTTTTTTCCAGCATTGCCAGAATTTCACCTGCATCATGAATCCCTCTCCGCTTCTGCCCAGGCACTTGTTTGCTTTTATAAAAGATGCATTTGTTAAATTACAAGCGGTCTGAACACTCATTTATTTTTCCTGCTGCCAGGCAGCAGAGCATCCCTATTCCTGATGCTGGGGAACGCCAACAGAGGGGCCAGGAGGGGCCCCTTCTGCCCGCACCCAGCCCGGCAGCACCCGCCTCCCGCCGCGAGGCGCCCAGGCCAGGATGCCGGGATGGCTGCAGGAGCCTCCCCCAGCAGCGAGAGTCAAAGCAAAACCCAACAGCCGGATGAACCGAAGTGAAGCAGAGCAGCACCCTCCTCAAAACAGAGCACAAAGCCTTCCTGTTCAGATGAAAGGGAAACGGCCTGCTGGAAGGTCTTCCTTTTGTTTGACCATCAAACATTGTTTTGGAAATACAACACAGCTTTGCTTCAGAAGATAAATATTTAAAATTGTTACCAGGTATAAAAGCCTGGGAACTGCTCAGAGTGACAACAAGAGAAACAGTAATTTGCACAAATTACTCCCTCCAGTGTAACTGCTTCCAGAGCGGTTCTCGGCTCGTAGTGCAACGCCTCTGCTCATCACCGGGAGCAATCGCTTACCCTGCGGTAACCCGGGAGGTTTTGTTCACAGATGTAAAACTCTGTTTGGGGCAATTCTAACAGCAGACATTTGTTATGTGGTAGGATCAGTTTAACTGCACTAAGTTTTGCTTCCTCCTTCAGTGTAAGCCTCATTGGCTTTAATTTTGGCTTAAATCTGGAGAGCATCTCTAGCAGATCGGTTTCGACAGAATACTTTTCCAAAGAATAGCTCACGATAGAAATGCACCGCTACAATGTGAACTAAGAGGTGAATATTAGAAGGGAGAAAGGTTATTGTTTTTACAATATTTGCCCATAAATCTCCGTTATCTATAGACTAATGCCACTCTGACTTATTGGGAAGGTTGTGCTGCCACACGCGATACAAGTTCATTGGTGCGGTCGTACCCTGAGTTTGTCAACAGCTTGACATTTTCTACAGACCTGTCGCAATGACGTAGCATAGTGATATGTACATTTATAAGTTTGTTTCTTTCATCTTTATTCACTCTCTGATAAAATAAAAGCCAAAGAAATGGCTTTTTTTTTTTTCCAAAAGCCATCTGGGTTATAAAGCCTGACTTCAAATCAGTAGTGACCTTTTGTTCAACAGCTAGCAATGTAAAAACACATAAAAATGTCTATTTAGATATTGGTGGGGAAAAAGAAGTTCATTGATTTTCCTAGTTTGCTAAGCTTTCAGGGTTTTTAAGAAGCATTTGTTTCTGCAGAAGGAGGCAGCACTGAGGGTGTGGAAGGGCATTCCTCATTTCCAAAAAAAAATTAGAATTTGGTTCCAAAATGGAAGAGATGCCTGCTTGATACAGCACATGGCGTCCTCACAGAATTTCACTGGCTCAGACATCTTTAGGATATAGATTTGTTAAATTAAGTGTTCCTTGTCCCATCTACCCAGAAAAAGGCTTCTTTTTGGTGCATATTTCTGTTTTTAACCCTTTGTTGTAGGAGAGGAAGTGTCCTAGGAACAGATTTGTTGATGATTCACATGAATATTACTGCCAGGAAGAACCGGTTTCTTAAACATTTGCCAAGAGACTGCACAAAAGAGGATGAGAAAATTAGTATTTATTTCCAAACAACTTTTGGTCAAATTTGGACATTATTGCTCTATTGCTACCCAGTTCTCACACTTGCTGTTCTAGAGGTAACTCTGAATATTTGTGTCACAGCAGCTCTTGGGCAGGTACCCTACTGTCCCAGATCCCACGTACATAAGCGAAAGAAAGAGGGGTAAGATATAAAATGCCTTAAAGTCAAGACCACAAGATGGACTGAGTCAGAGAACAGAAGAAATACCCTCCTCTTCAATGGGGAACCGAAGCACGACGAAGTAAGGCAGCGTGCAGCTTTGCTGCCTCTGCGTACGTTGGCTTTCACTTACTCTCCCTCCCAGACAGAAACTTCCCATTCACCCTGGCAAAATCTACAAGCTGATCTTCAGGTACCAACCTGCTTTAGGGGCTCTGCTGTCCCACCACCAGCACCAGGAAAGCCTAACAGAAGCTAACAATTAACAACCATATTTAGACAGACATAAATCATCCAGGGATTTGACAGTTTATGTAGAGGCATAAATTTCTCATTGCATATTTGTTTATTTCCCCAAGTGTTCTCAGTTCAGCTGGTTTGCCAACACCAGGATAATTTATTGAGAGCTCAGCAAATAAATCTAGATTTGAATCTGTCAAAGGCAACCTCTGAAACAGAGGAGCTCTGTGGAGCGAGCTGCGGGATGCCAAGTGCTGCTCTGGTCACAACGGCGCTGGCGCTGCCAGGCCGGACCGACGGCAGCACCCGCGGAGGGGGGAGCTTGCAAAACGCACCCCTGCTGCCTTCTCGAAGTCCCGGGGCTTAGGAGAACCAAGGTAAACAAGATAAATACTAAAGACTTGTACACGTTAAGGGGCCCCTTACTGGAGAAGGGAACGGACATTTCCAGCTTCTGCGGGAGGAGTTTGGAAGAGCCAAGCTGTACGCTAAGGCAGAAATACTGCTTCAGGCTAAGGAGGAATCAGCTCGGTGTTTCTTTGTTTTGAATGGGGTGTTTGATGGCTAACTGAACAGCTACGCTGCCTGGAACATACACTAGCAAAGTACTGAATTTATACCTCCTTTCAACAACTGGAAAACTCAGAACAGACAGAAAGAGACTTGGTTTCAGCAGGCAACTCAAGTCTCAAGGAGATGTGTCTGTAGCGCTGCAAGTTCTCATTGCTATACAGATGAAAGCAGCCACCGCAGCAGAATTTTTTCTTGTTAAATGCATTAACTAAAAGCTCAGATAAGAACAGCCTCAGTTTAGCGTGGATTCAAAATTTGAATCAAATCCAAACTTTGCATTTGATCCCCATCACTCTAATGCACTTCAGATTTCAGCTAGGCAGACTACATTAGGATGCAGGTATTTAACGGACAATAGCTCAAAAAGGGACACGTCACTGGAGTGAGCACACGCTCCATTGGAAACATCTGTCTGGAGTGTGTATGTGACATTTGCAGGGGTAGGATGAGGGAGTCTTAAAGGAATGAAAATACAGAGCACAGAAAAAAATAGGAAAAGAAATAAAAAAGACTAAGAAAATATTTTATCATAATTTGTTCTGCTTTTGTACATGGCATTGCTTTTGGAAGAAATATATCATGTCCAAGACATCGCAAACAAGTGCCCTGCAGGGGAGCAGAGAGCTCTCGCAAGGTTAGCGCGATGAAGGGATGCCTTTTTTAGGATGAGGAGACTGGGGCTCCTGCTTGACTTTGAATCAGGAGGTAGTATCTATATTCAGCAAAAGGCCTCCCGCATTTCCAAATTGTATAACCCCAGCTCACCTCCGGTTTGAACTCCTCCATCTTCCCATCTGAACTGATGCATTGAATTGGCATTAACGCCAGAAGTGGGGGGGAAATCCCAGTGGAGTGACCTGAACTGCATTACAAAGGTGGGAGGATAAGAACCTCTTTGAGGAAGAAGATTAATTAAATATGATAGCTACACCATTGCCCATCTGAGGAAATTTTACATTCCATGGGAACATGCTGCAAAATATTCTCAAAGGTTTTATCTTTCTATGCAGAAATCCAATTTATTAGAAGCATTCTTCATTATGAAAATATCTCTGGGCAGGATTTCTGTGTGGGTTTGGTAAGTAGTAAGATGGCTAATGCTCTGGATCAAATCTTACCTGGTGTGAATCAACACATCTTTGTGCATTTTAATATACTGCAGGCATTTGTACGAACCCTAGGCCAGTTCTTTGTCTTTTCTCTAGTTGGGCTGGAGCTCAGGTTTGTGCCCACATGCAGAATGCAGTATTCACTGCTTTTTACATGTTTTCAGAGCTGACGTCATTTAGCTCCATCTTTTTTGGAGCTATTAGATCTGGCTGTTGTGCAGGCTGGCTCTGACAACTGCAAATATTTTATCTCAAATAAGCATAAGACAAAAAAACCCTTATTGACACACAACCCTTCTTGGAAGTGTTTCCTGATGGCAGGAATTCTTTCCCTGCCATTTGACTCATGTTAAGCCTGTGCCCACACAGGACTTCCCTTACTGGGGCTCAGGGTTGTAGAAAGGGGATATATTAGAAATCTCAGTGCTTAACTCACCAAAAAGACTTGGGGTAAATGGGACCTCTCTCAGCTGCACTCATGAAGGGTACATTTCTCACAGCTGTCGCTTAGGAGCCCAAATTCCACTCTGATTTTCAATAAGTAGCCTCCAGAAAACTTTACCCATAGACTTGAACACCCTCAGCTACTGATTAGGCATCAGTGGTAATATAACCCCATTTGTCCCCTCTTGGAAAAGTAAAATAACTAATTTCTTTTCAGGTGAACTAACAAATCCTGGTGATTTCAGTTACCCACATACATTTTCTTCAGTGAGATGAGAAAAGACAAGCAGCTCTGAGAAAGCAGTTGCTTGAAATGATCCAGTGTTACTTCTAACTTGGATTTAAAACACTCTTGCCGTCTCTAAACTTATAGAAAGAATAAGGCACTGCAATTATAGCAGATCTATCACTCACGTTTTCTAGCAAACAATAGAATAAGTGAATTTTGCCCCAGACATTTCTCGAAAACCTGCATTTCCTAGACAAGCTCAGTTTAAAAAAATAAAAATCAATACATATTAGATTAGCTGTATTTCAATTTTGACTCAGTATTTCAGACTTGGCCAGTTTTAGGCAGATTAAACTCACCATATTGGATCCCTCCTGAGTTTAAGGGTCATGCAGTTGACCCACTGAAAGACCACAGATTATGAAATCAAAACGGCCGGAACACATCGCAGTTTCAAGGAGGAGCTGCAATTGCAACACCAGTTCATAGCACAGCCTGCTCATTTTCTGCTTCTGAAAGCCTCAATTTATTTTCCCAGTGCAGAAGGCAGGCACGCCTTTAAGCAGTGAATACTTTGGTGAATCTGAACACCTTCCAGGCTTATAAAGGCAGCTAGAAGGAGTTATCTGGAGTGATTTTAGAAACAATAGGAATTTGAAATGTTCCATGTTATAGCAAGCAAAATGAATTTTCAGGTGAGTAGGTAAAGCTTAAATTTCTCAACAAAGGCCAAGTGCTGCGTTCAAGATATTTCAAGGTACTCGGGTTTCTATCACCCGGTAAAACCAGTGGGAGCTGAAACTTGTCCTGCTGGCATTCAAGGCGTTAGAAAAGAACTCGTTTCCTCCTCCGCACTCACAAAACTGCTTGGGCTGGGCTACTTCTGACCGGGGGGGTTCACGGATCAGCACGTTCAGAACCTGGTCCATACTCCGACTCACAAGAACCACAGACAAGATGCCGTTGTCCATGAACAGCCACTGTCTTTTTCACCTTTAGAAAAGTGGAGCTAATGCAAGGCTTTATAGAAAGTGGCAGGGTCTTAATTATTGTTATAATTTATTTAGTGTTTACTGACAAGAGCTCAAACCTCCTTTGCAGAAGGTGCTGAACACACAAGCCTTTTGAAAAGACAGCCACTGCCTCTAAGTGCTTCTCTGAAGAACATGGACACCAGTGAGCTCAGCAAATTATTTGCTAAAAGTAACTGATCAAATTGCTTTTCCTTCCAAGTTTTTCTTCTCTCAGACTCTCCAAGATCAGGTCTTGATTTTCTCAGATGCATCTGCTATCTCACACACTTTAACAGCATTTTTTTTTTTAAACCAGAGGTTCAGTCATTCAGGGTTCGCCACAAATATAAACTGTTTGACTATATTGCTAATTTATGATGTTATTTGTGCCCTATGGCTGGGTGTAACTACTGCTGGTATGAATAATTTCTCTGACAACATTTAAAATTAATTTTCCTTGAAAGTGTCTAAGTGCAACTTTGGAAATGAAATGCCAGCCTCACAAGTTTGATTACATGATGGACCGATCAAGAACCTCTGAACTTCATCTCAGCCCAGATGATATTGCATTAATTTGTAGATTTCTGAGGCCAAAATAGTCTGAAATTATTGCATCTAACCTCTTATACAACATTGGCTGTAGACTTTCATGCTCTCTCACCGTTTCTTTGAAGTTATAATCCCTAGCCAGAAAATCAGATGAACATGAGAAGCAAAACTCCAGCAGATACCCCAGGGATCACAGACAGTGACTCACTTCTTGTATAACCTTCACCGAGTCACTTCTGTTCCCCATGTCTCAATTTTACAATCTGTAAAATGGTTCTTTCTCTCCTCTAAGGTGCATTTAAATCTTTCAATGAAAACTAACAAAACTGCTCCTCCAGACCTCATTTGTCCTGTTACAGCCTGGTCTTTACACTCTCCGCTCCCAGCTACTATGCAAGCTCTCATCCCATGACACTCAAAACCAAATTAGACCAAGGTTTTGTTCTCCAGTAGACATGCTGTAATTAATGAATTACTCAGCAGAAGAGAATCTGGGGAGGAAAGTGGCATTATGGCATTTCTTTCTGCCAGGCTGACCCAGGGAAGGAGCTCTGACCAGGATCACCGGCTGTCACTGCCAGCAGGGCAATTCCCGCTGCAATGCTAGTCATGCAGCGTGGCTTAAAATCAACAAAAACAAACAAAAAAACCCTGACAACACTCAAACACTTTACTTAAATTACTTTCCTTAAAAAAAAAAAGGCAATAAAGAGAGAGGCAGAAATATTCTAATTGCATTTCACAGCACACACCATTATGCAAAAGTGTATTTAACCTGGATGCTACAGGGGTCACTCCCTTCTGTAAGTATTTGCATGGAAAGGAGTTTGGTTCATCCTAAGTCAAAGGCTAACTTGGCCTCACCATGCAAATGTATTTAAATGAAATGTATCCAAAGCTGCTAAATTATATTCACAGGAAATAAAGTCCATCGGCAGCAAGTGGGTGCTTTGTACTCTTGATCGAAAATTGTTTTTGTGTGACAGAGAAGGTGCTTAAGAGAGTAAAAAAAGATCATTCAGTGAGTTAGAAAATTGCTCCAACCTCCAGACCATGTCAAACTAAATATAAAACAAACAAACTATGGCAAACAAATGAATAATTTAAAGCAGCAGCTTATATATCACATCAGAAAACACAGTTGTGGAGCCTGGCTGCTTCGTACTCACCGGCTCTCTCCGTGCACGGACGTGGGCTCCTGTGCCGGAGCCGCTCTCCTCTCACTCGGAGCCTGCTGCAGGCACAACAGCACCACAAAGTTGTTTTCTCCTGGTGGTTTTAGCAATGGAGAAAGGCAGCAGCCCCAGGCTGCAGGATGAGCGCAGCACTGCCAGGAGCCATGCCTGGCTCTGCGCTTGACTCCATTACTGACTGCAGCCCTAACCATCTCACCTGCATTTTGTCCTTCCCTCACACCTCATGGTCTATTTTTATCCTTCTTACTGCAAGGGCACAGTCAGCCTCCAGAGCCATTACAGAGAGCCTGGTGCTTCCCCAAAACAAGTCAGCCCTGCCAGGGCTGCATCTCCTGCTGTAACTGCCTGGAGAGCCCCAGCCAGGGGAAGCTGCTCCTGCCCAACACCTCTCTGCTGGGAGCCTGCAACCCTCGACTGACCTCGCAAAAGAAGAGCTGTGCCCGCGGGGTGGGCGTATTTCAGGGCAGAGCCAGGTGATGGCCATCTGAGCTCAGGGGCAGCGAGGGGCTGGGGCTCCAGCTGGGAGCAATCATGTCCTGCTGGGAGGACCCCATCCTTGCCCCCAGCTCCGTGCACACCCTCTGCCACAGGGACGCTCGCTTCCAACGGGGCGAGGCAAGCGCCAATTACATGGTAATATTGGCTCTGTCTCCTGTGCAAAAAAGCACGTGGTGATGAATGAGACAACTGCCTTACCCCTGGGCTTTTGGGTCACACGGGGTGACTGAAGGGTCCACGACCCATTAAGCATTCGGTCACCCTGGCTGTCGCCGTGCCCTGCGGAGTGCGACTGTGCTCCCGTTACTCCTATCGCAGCTGTCGAGGGTGCCAAAAAATACCAGGTCGCTGCTCCCTGCACTTCACAAGATCTGCTGGGGCTCGGCAAGGTGGACGCAGGAGCCCGGCACAGAGGGGAGGAGGAGAGGACCTGCCCCGGGCTCTGCGCTCAGGGGCAGCGACGTTTGCGGAGCCCGAATCCCGCTGCGCTCCTCTCTGCCAAATCATCTCCTCCGTGGCTACGTGGAGTCCAGGGCCCTGGTCCATGGCAACCTGAAAGCTTGGATTTTTATAACTTTTACTCACTACCGAACTAGGTTAACTGAACTGCTGACCTAGCTGTGAAATGCTCCACATCTCATAAATTACCAGCCCTCACAGCCCATGTCATAATATAAGAAATGCTGAGGATAAGGAGTATCTAAAATAAACAGCTAGAAATAAATAATCAGTAAAAACATGTAGAATAGATGGAGTAAAGATATAGAGTAAACATAGAAAGAAGGTTAATTTTCGTTCTCTTACACAAAGGAACATCAAAAATAAACAGAAAGAGGACATATCTAAGGAAAGAAAAGCATAATCCAAAGCTCGTTGAATTCAACAGAAAGATCCCTCTCTGCCTGAGAAGCTTTGAGCCAGACACGAAGATAAAGGAAAGACACCAGAACCCGGGCTGGGATAAAAACATGCGCCAGATGCCAGATTTCTTCTGGTAGCTGCCGGGGTGATGGGTCACGGAGGATGGATTGCAGAGGAGGAGCCAGGAGCGATGACAGAGGTCTCTGGCTCGGGGCCAGGGCCCCTCAAGAGTTTGGCTGAGTTTAAAGGCAAACATTCGTGCAGCGACTGGGGTAACTTCTCTATGCCAGTCTGTTTATCAGGACAGAAGTCCCTGATTGGAGAAACGCAATCTCTATTACATGCTTGTGTGTAGCATTAATAATCTGTCAAAGAAGATGACAACACTCCTGATTAGAAAAATGGAGAGAAGGAAGGTCTTTTGGTAGATTTATTCAGCTCTGTTAATCCAGACTTCCCATGGTTTGCTGAACATCTACCTAATATTAAGTAAATGTTCCCTAACGTAAATTAAAATGCCACCCAACAGGGAGAGTGTAGGGGAACTGGCTGAAGATTCATGTCCTTATTGGTTAGATGCTGGAAACAATATTAATGCACATAAATATCGATCAGAGCAGACACAGAAATCAATCTGGAGATTCCTCGTTAACTAGAACGGGGACAACGGGCTGCAGTACCAGAGAGCGAGCACCTGCGTACGCAGCAGAGCGAAGGGGATCGTGACCCTCCAGGGCTCCGCACAACGAGCAGACCTGGGAGGAAGATGGCAGTCGACGCTGGACAAAGCGTGGAAGATGAGGGTGGTAGGAACTGCCCAAACCTGGCACCTGGAGCTGAGATATGTTGCTGTAAAGGATGTGTGCAGTGAAACATAAACCCCTCCAAATGTACACCTCTAATACCCTCTTCATTAGCACAAAGCCATAAGACCATCAGTTTCCATCAACAAAACATTAAGACAAACTGATCTCTGGTCTTATATTTATGTTCTGAAGGAAAAGAAAGTTGTCTAAAAAGCTTTTAACTTCTCAAATAAAACAGCTACCAATTTCTGACCAGCTAAATAATTCTAGGCCTAAATTTCCCCACAGAAAAACCCTCATATTTTGTTTTAAGCATTTCATTTTGCAAATAGATTGTTTACTTCAATAAAAGCTAGAGAGGAAGTAAAGAGTAAAGATTAGAATGGACATTTAAATTAAGCTATAACTATTTGGCGTCCAATCTGTCCATAATAATAAGATGGGAATCTGCAGCTTCAGGAACTGTAGCACATACAGTTGCTGAGATTATGAGTCCTCATGCTTCAGGTTATGAAATGATGGAGGTCAGGAAGCAATTTTCTTGCATATATTGCTGACAGGCTAGAGACATTGCAGGAATTTTTGCATATTTTTTGAAACATCAGTTATAAGTCACTGTCAAGAAGAAGATCCCAGACAAGGTAGATATTACTTTTTATATAAATGAATTTCAAAAGAAGAGCCTGCTTCTCCAGCTCTCACTGTGACAAAAGTCCTACCACAGGACAAAAACTTACAAACTACAAAAAACCAGATCACTGATCTAACTATAAGCATCTATAAGATGCTCATAGAGCAGGAGCAGCAGCTGACCCGTTTTCCACTGAGCAGAGCTCAGAAATGGGAGGTACACGAACAACTTCAGCTTTATAAGTTCAAGGCCACATACGCTCCCATCTCCTCCAGGGAATTACATCACTCAGATGGCTTCGCGATATGAAGCTTTAAAAACCAGCCGAGCCCACGGCTCTCCACGGGCTGCGGTAAAGCCAAACCGTAAAAGCAACTGAACGTGGTGTAAACGAGGAGCAGGCTCCTGCAGCACGGCGTGCCCGGCAGCAAACACGGCCCCGCGGGGGCCCTGCACACCCTCTCCAGCGGCTCCAGCAAGCTCCAGCCTCGGGAAACGGCAGCCCTGCACCCCTGCATCCCCGCATCCCTGCATCCCCATCCAGGTCCAAAGCAGTCGGTGGCACTCACCCCTCTGAACAACAGCTTTCCTTGCCGTGGTGTGAGGTCGTCCACACGTGGCCGTGACCCTTCGGCGGTTCTGCCATAAGCATCTGCTGGGCTTCGGCGGTACCTGCCGCGGGCAGCCCCCAGGTGAAGGCTGAAGATGACCTACGACCAGCTGGGAAGGAAAACGCTTGGGTTTATACCTGTGAGTGTGGCTGTTTCTTTTTGAACAAAATAAACTGTATCAGTAGAGTAGAAAAAAGATTATACTCTTACTTTAAACCAGTATTGCCTTCTCCTTTTGTCATTTGGGAATAATTTACACCAGCACTTCCAGCGATGCGCTGGGACAGCGTGTGCCTGTGTGCACGCAGCCAGAAGTCCTGCCAGCATTGACCAGCGGAGAAACCCCGATCCAGCCAGTGCTGAGAGCAGTCGGGACGGCGGGGAGGAGGGACAGGCACCCGGGGTCGCACCCTTCGCAGTCTTCATGGAAACATGAAATTAAATTATACCACCAAGATGCAGGGCGGGGAATATGTTTTTGCAAGAAAAGGAATAATGGTTTATAAAAATAAATCTCTCTTCAAAGTGAAGTGAGTCATTCACAGCAGCCTCTTCAACATGACAAACAGCTCATATAGCACAACAAAGAGTAGATCATTCAGTCTCATTACCAAGACTGAATGTACTCTCCGAGCACTAAGAGGCACTTATGATTTATGCCTGTAAAAATCAATTGCATTTTATTGATTATCAAGATTAAGAAAAGAAAAAAAAGTTTGGTTAAACTTGGGGAACAGTTATATCTTCAGGTCTGAAGTTAAACCCATCTGGAATACTGACAGCTTCCAGGCTGCCAGGCAAATCGATCAGAAGGGTGGGCAGGTGTTTCATATGCAGAGCTGAACATTTCATATGGCAATATCAAAGGAGTTAACTATATTTTTGCACCCACTAAATTTATGTCAAATAAATCACAAAGTCAAAACCAAGGTCATTTATGATAACAAGATGGCAGAAATTCACCCAGCTGCGTAGAGGGGAAAAAAAAGAGACTTTGGCAGTTTTGGTTTGCATTTATAGTATTTAAGCACTTAGAAGCCTGATTCATAATTGGTGCCAGATGCTCTCAATACACATAGAAAAAGACAGTCTTTGTTCCCATAAATTCATATTCTAAAAAAAGCTAGACAGCCAAAGGCTGCGGCAGTGAGAAGGATGGTTTCCCTGTTTGATAAAGGTGACTCGCTGGAAATCGCACGGACACCGCGCAGCGGCAGCGGGACGGAGCCCCTGGCAGAGAGGCTCCCAAAACCACGGGAGCCAGGGACCGTCCCCTTGGGCTGAGGAACACGCGTGGCTCCGGGGGAAGAGGGAGCCAGGTGCCAGCGTGTCTGCCGGAGCAGCGTTCTGTTGTGCCGTGCGTTCATTTTGCTCCGAGGCTGCTGCCTGCTTGTTAGTTGTTAACGTGGAAAGTTTAGTACTGTACAAAAGACGTCTCAATGATCAGCCCCTGCTATCTAAATTAAATCTCGCTGCTATAAAATTCCGGGTTTCTCACACAATTTCTGCTCCTGAAAACGGCTTCTAATGTGGAGCAGAGTCCCACGAACGGTATGAACTACAAGGTCACAGCATTCAGCGAGTGAAAAAAATCAGCAAAACAGGAGATTAAGTATTAATTTCAGGGCAAAGTTCCATTTATTTGAGATTACTCCATGCTGTATGTATGTAATGCCGTGTTTCAGTAATTAAAGGCAGAATGATTTATACAGCTGCAAGATGTAGAGGAGATGTTGTTACTGGGCTGGGGACAGTTGACTACAGCAGATCAAACTGAATTGGAACCGTTTGTCCCAGGGAGATGCTTTTTTGGCTCGTCCCACTGTCCTGGCCAAATTCCAGTGCAGGCAATCTCCCTGCCCATCTAACTTCCAGCTGACACATCCACGGGGCTGGGGACGGCTCACTCGCTGTCCTGGCCGGAGCGTGGCATTGCTTGTGCTGCCAAAGAGTGCTGCGTCCCATTTGCAGGGGCAGCTACTGTTTTAGGTGGCTGCAACCCCAACAACAGAGAGGCTGCTCAGTGGGTTAGGGAAGGGTAAACTTCCTACTAAATACGCACTGGCCTCTGCAAGGCAAGTGGAGGAAATCAGCACTGGCTGCCTCTGGCCACCTCTGTAATATTTTCCCCTTTTTATCATTACACTTTTGTCTTTGGGGGCTCCTCCGTACCTACCGAACGCCTGGACCTCGGGGATGAAGGGCTGCGGGCGCAGTCCAGCAACCACCACGTCTTTCAGTCTTTCAGACTTGCGATACGCCGTGAGCAGCTGGGGATCAGGAGTCAGGGCACCCAAGGCGTGGCTGGAGAAAGAGGAGTTATGTCCGGGGATCAAATGGAAGGGGCCGATGGAACATCGCAACACGAAGCTCTGCTTGATTCAGTCCCTATTGATCTTCATGTCCGTGATTGTGCGTAACGTTTTCTTTCACTTTTTTTATGGAGCTGTTCATCGTGTCACGATGAAGAATTTTGCTTGCGAAAGGCAGTGTGGCGGTGACAGCATTTCTGGGCTGGGTGAGGGTTCCTTGTAGGAAGAGCTGCCAGATCCCACCCCAGCAGCGGTGCCGGATCCGTGCGCGTACGAGCAGCTGCTGCCTCGCACCCTGTTGCGTTTCGCTGATGGGTGAAGCAACTCCCTGCTGTACACTGTGCGAGGCACGGAGGGTACTTTGTGACAAGGCATTTTATAGAAATTACTAAATATTGCATATGTACAAGGACTGTTAAAATTGAAATAAACTGCAAATAATATTTTCATGTCTGTGCGTTTCGCGAGTTCAGAAACAGTCAATTCTATCTGCATAACATATTGAACATCTTTCACATTACGTTTTGCATATAAAGTGCTTCTCAGTGCAGAATTTGATAATATCATGGACATATTAGCCATTTGAGTAGGTATAGTTAGTGCTGATACTTACGTAAGGCTCACTGAAAAACTAATAGACAAACTGCCGGATGAACTGAGCTCAGGCTACTCAGCAGTGGGTAAATTATGCAATGGAAAAATGAATCATTCATTTAGAATCAAAATGATAATACATCACTTATTTAATCAAATGTGCCATCTACTGAACCAGGTACATCAACTAATGAAGCCAGTGGATCCCCCAATGAGACAGACGAATCACCTGCTGGAAAGGTTTGCTGTACTAGCCCAACGTGTTTAGCTCTTCGTCTTGCTATAGGAATCACAACCTCTCGTATTATCAACGCTAAAAGTTTAGCAAGACTTTAAATGCTGATTGTGTATTTATATGGCTAGGAGGAATACACAAAGGTATGATAATGGAATTAAGGAAGACTGGCAGGACACGAGGCAACCTCAAAATATTAAACCATATTTCCCGTGAGTGCATGTTATTCCAAGGCTGTGGGGTAACTTAATTATAAGTTATGGCCCTGGCTGCTGAGGACATCAGCCTGATTCCGCTTTTCCCATTAGCTGTTGACCTCAGAAACACTAAATTTTGGTACATGAGGCTTACATATGAGTTTACACACTGCCTTACGAAGACACAAGCCTGCACTGAATTCCCTGCAGTTTGACACTTTCTTAGAAACATCGTTGTTTTAAATAGTACTTCTTTTCAATGTTTCTCACAACTTGATAACTCTACTGTACTTTCTGACCATCTCTTTTAACTTAAACTGAAGCAACCTGATATCAAATGTCCCATGTACAGATTCCTGTTCACAAAACCAGCTTCTAAATGTGTCTGGCTTGGGAGCAGGAGTTATACACACAGGTAGATAATGTACAGAGATAGTTTTCCATCTCCCTTTCATTTACTTAGCTGCTCCACATCTCATCATTCAAGTTGATTAACATCACCTGCTGAAGTTAATTAAAGTATATAGGATGTAATAAGACTAACATGTTTGAGTTCTATCAATCACAGAATCTGGTGAGTCAATATTTGAAATTAATATATCACAGAGAGGAAAATCCTCAACATGGATCTGAAATTAAAAGAGGAGAGAGGGATTGCATAGTACAGGGTACTTTGATTAGCACACTTTGGTGATAACGCGAGTGCATCGCTGCATTTGTCCTGTTCCAACACACTGACAAACGCGGCCCGTGCTTAGACTCATTTGAAGGCCTCGTGGTGCATTTTTAGGACATCAAGGACTAGTCACAAAGCTGCAGCTAAGCCTGTAACTCTGAGGCCCAAGGAAATCTGGGGGATTTAAGTCTTTGAAATTTCTTGCCAGGTGATATTTCCCCAGAAATACCCACTTACTTCACCTCTCTCAGCAGCTGGCATCTCCCCACATGCCAAAACTCGCACCAAGAGCTGTCCGGTGGTTCCCAACGCAGAGAAAAGCTCAGCAAACGGTGGCCTGTGCTTCCAGTGGTGGTACTCAGTTACCCTGAATTAAACCCAGCGTTCCTCCTCCTCTGCTCAGGTTCACTGCAAATTGATCGACCATAAAAACCTGTCAGAAAGAAGAGCAGCAAGGCAGTAGAGAAAGGACCAGTCCTGGCACCTGGCACCGGTTTGATTTGGACTCCACACACATCTTCCGTGTTTAGCATCTTTTCAAACAGTGTGAGAAGGTGGCAGCTGAGCTGCAACCCTGCTCGGGGCCAGGCAGGCTGCATTAAACATCCCCAGTTCGGGCCAGGCGTCCCCCAGGTAAGGGCCCTGTTTAACCCGGCAGCGACGGCCCAGCCGGCCTGCACCGCCTCGGTTTCACCCATGGGTGCTGGCACGCTGCTGGGAGGACACCTGCGAAACCTAAAGGAATTGGGAAGGAAACCAACTCAGAAAAAAGGAGCCAGCGTCCCCCCAGCTTTGCCCAGGGACAAACCCCCACCGCACGTGCAAGGTGCTCCTGCCACTGACTGCAGAGCTGTCAGAGCGTCATTTAACCACCCCTCCGGTCCCCCGGCCCTGTCAAACTGCTGCCTTCCAGACATCACAGAAGAGAAAGTAAAAAGGGCAAAGGCGCAGGGAGCCTCCCCCACGTTAATGCCAGTCCTCCGAAAGGAAAACACTGACCCCACACCCTCAGTGGCCTGCTGTTCGCCGTGGTGCACGGCTCCAGGACCCCCCGACGAGCTGCGAGGAGAGGCTGGGGCGGGGAAAGGGAGCCCTAAGCAAGCTGCGGCCGCTCGGCTTCTGGCTCCAGCGCAGATTTCTTTGCCGACAGGGCAGACGCGTTTTGCTCTTTGAAGGCGCGGTGACCCTGCTGCTGGCCCAGCAGCGTGACACCCCATGGCTGGCACAAGTAGCATTAACACCCGACAGGAGGGGAAGGAGGGAGGAGGGACAGCCCCGGGAGGGCTGGGGACCTTCGGAGGGGGCTTTGCGAGCGCAGTGCCAACGTGCGACCGGCTGGAGCACACCTGCACCCGCTGACTTGTGTACGTGCTGTCTTAGTTACAGAGCTCTTTCTGCATAAAATATTTAAATACGATTTTATCAGCCATTCAAATCATTAGCTACAAAGATCCAGACTTAATGTACAGCGAGGACACCGTGCATTAATATTTATTACGCTTGATTTGTTTAAGGAAATACATTGAGCTTTTTGGCGCAGGCAATTTCTATGGAATCAAACTGTGAAAGACATTAATCACTGTCAATGATGTGTGTAGGGTACACACAGCCTATGGAAATGACAGGATAAATAAATACACGTTGTATGATGCTTTAAAGACCGGAGAGCGCTGCTGGGTAGGAACTGGCAAGCGTCAGGTGGCTGTGGTCCGGAACCTGCTCTGCCAGACAACGCCGCGGGCAATGCCCGTCGGCCTCGTCTTGCGGTGCTGCCGATGGATGCAGGCACGCCTCTCGCCCCAGACAGACGGCGGGACACGCAGCGATGGTTCATTACCGACACTGACACGGAGGCGGTCGTCACCCACCAGCAGACGCCGACGGAGCCCGGGTCTCCCCAGCAAAGGGGGCCGAATCCGGGCAGATTCCCCGAGGCCAGCGGCAGAACATCGGTATTCACCCCGCAGGGCGCAGGGCGCACGCACGGAGGAGGACAGATGAAGTTACAATGTCCATTTGCAAACAGAGGTGAACTGAACATCATACGATTAGGTTCGCTTCCGCTTCGGTACCCAGAACAGAGGGCGATTTGAGTGGCTTTGTGCTGTAATAACTATAATCTGCTCAGGTGTCTGCCCGGCCTGCAAAGCAGAAAATGTCACCATAATCCAAATGACCCATCAGCACCATGTAAATACCTTAAGGCATTTCCAGTGACTCGCCAGGAAGAAAAGAAGGGCGGGCGCGTTTGCCCTGGTTAAAGGCTCGGGGCTTAAGCCAGTGCAGAGGCAATTATCTCCTCAGTACCTATGAATGAGTTTGTGTCCATTATTTTTCTTTCACAGGAAATTATCAAAAGACGCAAGGACAGCCCGCCACACCTGCGACCATCACTGCTGCCGCGGGCTTGCAAAAATTCGGAGTCTGCCGCTGCGCTGCCGGTGGGCGGGAGCCCGGCCCTCAGCAGCAGGCGCCAGAGCCGCCCAGGCTGCTGGCTCTGCCGAGAAGTTTTTCTGAAGGGGGCTGGCTGCAAGGCAGCAACTGCAGTACAGCTGCAATCGCAAATAAAGCTCTGTCCACACGAATGGAGAACGACCACTGAAATATTATGTTTTTTGTTTCCATAGCAATTTTGTAAGGGGTTAAGGGGGCATTAGAGCTTTCATTCTTCCCTCAACATTCATCTTTTTATTGTGGTTTAAGTGAGAGAGTGCTATTAAGAAATAGAAAGGTTTCAAGATGTGTATGTTCACAGAGGAACTAAGGTTTAAAAAGAAAAAAGTGTTAATAAAGCAATTTTAAAATTTAATCTGAGAGTTTATTTTCTCCTTTGCTGCCTTTTCTCCCCTGGGGATAGATTTCTTTCTTGCCCTGCAAAGGATTTAGTGTGAAACCTTTTATTTTTCTGGAGCCAGCAAGAGACAGTCAGAAGTGAGAAGAGTTTAGCAATTCAGAGGTCAAAGAAATGATGGCTGCTGACCTCTTTTGTTCTGAGCCAGTGGCTTAGGAGAGAATATAAACTAGGGACCTCCACACTCTGAACCCAGCATTGCTGTAAGGTTCAGCTTAATTTGGATAAAAATAATTTTCACTCTCCGTTCAGCTTCTAACACTTCCCAAGCTCATGGAATGAAAGGGAAATGAAAACCCCAAGTAAGGTGAGAAAGGCACTTTCTGCACACGTTGGGGCCGACCCCAGAAGGACGTTCTGGAAATCTTATCAAAACCCCGGTGAAAGTGAGATTTCTAGCTTGATGGTCAGGCTCAGATGAGGTCCTGATAAACATCCGAGTGTTTGGTTCAGTATCTGAGCCTTTTGAGACCCGGCCTGCAAACTCTGAGTCCACTGCAATATCACCATCGGTAAACATTGGAAAATTTCTCCCGTTCTTACAATTTAAAATGCTGATTTTTCCTCACACTTGCCCAGCTGAGGTCAGGCACGCAAGTCACAATAACAAACACGCAGGGAGATAATTCCAGTGACTAAGCTAACGTAATCTGTCAGTGTAGGGGACAGAAAGCTGTCCCCGCGGAGCCGTCGTTTCATGTGGCTCCTGCGACGTGTGCCCCCGAGACAGCCTCTGCCTCCCCTGCACTGCAGTGATGCCGTGGCAGTTCTGCACCAGCTTTTTGGTGGCTGCAGCAACCTGTGATGCTGATTTCTGTGTTTTAAGAAAATGTGAACTGCTGTCAGACTGAAGCATGGTCCTGCCAGTGAGCAACCTTATTTTATGGCTTTAGGGCACTTGCTTCTGCTGCCCTACAGCCTGTCTGTAAATCATATTCTGAGAAAAATTGCTACTGGTTTTATGCCATAACTCATAAATTACTAGATCCTGTATTTTAGATATATTCCTCCATTTCTCTTCAAACTTCTATAGTGATGGATTAATTAATTAAGTTAAAGAAAGCTCGCACTGACTTTTATGATAGTTGTGAGTACTCTGCAACTTTGGAAGTGAGACTTGGTGTGAAAGTAAATGAAAAACTACTGTAACACTTCATGTTTTTTTCTACTGACATGTTTACGCAGTTTTTGGATAACGTTGACATAAAGAAAGGAACTGGACAACACCATGGGAGCAGCTGCTTCGGCAGCCCTTAAGCCCAGCTGCTCCTCGCCTGCAGCCAAGCATGGAACCGGGTGCAACATCTGGAAGCCTGCGGCGAAATGGGAGAGAGTTATGAAACATAAAACAGGCTTAATCTGGAATCAAGGCTATTGGTACGGAGTGTCCGAGTTTTTAAGAAAACAGAGTGGACTTGGCCTTTGTAGGAAAAAACACAAGCCAGCAGATAGACACAAGGTTATGCAAAATGAAACTAAATCGTTGTATATTGACCTTGACTTTAAGGTGACCAGATCCAATTAGCAATCGTTAACGTGGCTGAAGGCAGTCTGGAGTGACCTTCTCAAGGACCACGTGAACTTTGAGATGTGCCTATTTCACGCAGAGGCAAAGCAGAACGCAGCAATGCCAGGCTATGGAGTACAGGCATTTAGCAAAACAACACAGTAAACTGCTGCCTAAAACTGCGTTAGAGAGCAAAGCTGTTTGGGAGACCTTAGAAATATGTTTCTGAATAGCAGGTAAGCCATGAGTACGTTTCAAGAGTTTAAAATGACTCTCATTAACTCCTTAAATGGGGAAGAGTGTCTGGAGTTTCAATAATGTGCCCAGAGGAACAGTAAGAAGTAAGATTTAAGAAAGCCTGAATCAAATCTGACTTTCATTTCAACTTGCATATGACCAGGGAGGAAGGAATGCCTTGTGGTTAAGGTATGAGAAAGGTGGTAAAAAATTCTAAAGTGCCCTAGAAATCCCTAGAGAATTAAAAGTGATGCTGTCTTAGGGAGGATAAAATCCATTTGGCTCCCACTGAGATTTGGACTTTGCAAGGACCTGATGCTCTTTTGAAACGTGGGATGAAGGATAAGGTTTGGGCTGCTGAACACTCGACCCACAACAACCAGGGCTGGATTCGCCTGGATGCAAAGTGCTGCCAACGGAGGCTATGGCAGCTTTGCTCGGGTGGCTCTGCAGCGTGCCTCGCAGGACTTCCCCAGGCAGGTCAGCGGATGAGGAGCAGTGCAGAACAGGGATGCCTGAAAGGAATTTACTTAAAGGCTTTAAATCAAGCCAGGACAGGATTGCCTCCTCTTAAATAGCTGCTTTAGTTCAAGCCGTGAGATGTAAGCTTGATTCCAAAACAGCCAGCTGAAACCCTAGAGCCCGTGCTAGACCGGGGAAGGCTAATTGATCGTAATGATCCCTTAAGAGGTGGAAATCTAAGAGTGGGTAACTATCAATCTGTTTCCTAATGGAAAGGTGTGCGTGCCATTAAAACACCCTTTGTGCTACCCACTTTTCCCTCTGTCTGAGTGGTCATGCTATACTAATCACTGCAGTAAATAAAAACCCTGGGTGATAATTTCCAGAACTGTGTAAAGGTGTTTAGGGGAAATGAGCACTCTGCTACCCACACCAGACTTTTTATTTTTTGTCTTGTTGAAGACTGGAGGTTTTTACAGAACTAGCTTCACTTTCTAAAATTTAAAGAAAAAGCCATATCCCTCCAGCTGTTGAGTTAAACAGAGTGTTATTCAAATTATGTAGGGGAAAAAAAATGTCATAACATAATGAGAATCAAATGCTAGCTTCAGGCGCCTTCATATTCGAGGACTTTAAAAAACAACAATAGCAACAAAACAGTTCAATCTTTTATCTGCCAGTAGAAAATGGTCATTTAAATAAACATTAACTAAGCTAGGGAACATCGACGTGGCGGTAGCAATTTGTTTCTGACAGGCAAGATTGTTAAAGTCTTATTCTTTGTAATAGGTGGCACTTTTAGAGAAAGACTAGCTATATTAAAGCCCGTAACCGCTCCTTTCCCTTTGCTGCTTCCCTCCGGCCGCTCACCCATGGCTGCGCTGGGGCCAGGCTCGAGCCGGGCTGTCGAGCCGGGACCCCCAGCGCCGGGGAAGGGCAGGGGAACGGGTGCCTCGTCGGCTGCTGGAGATCGAGAGAGGCAGTCAAAGCATTCGCTAATCTCATTTGGCTGGTGTTTATATGTCGGGAATCAATCTTCCAAACCTGTTTTTGTTTGCCTTTGCAAGGGCAGTGTAGAGAAATGGTGGATCGTCTGTTTTCTGTAACACACGTCCCAGCCCTCGCCCGTGCAGGAGCAGGGCCGTGGGAGCCCCTCCTGACGGACGGCACCGCAGAAGCCACCACCGAGCCGGCAACAAGGGAACACCCCGCTCAGGCTCAGGCTCTCGCCGTCGGCAGGGGGGTGCCTGTGCCCCCACGTCAGCGTTTCTCAGCAGTGCTGGAGCCCCCGAGATGCGGCGGGGAGCCCCGGGCGCACACAGAGGGCCGGCGCCTGAAACCCAGCCACAGAGCAACCCAGTTCCCATGGAGCGTCCCTCAAAGCAGGTCCGAAGGCAGGACTCGGTGTGCGACGGCAGCGTGGAAGGAGGAGCACGCGCGTGCCCACGCGCCTGAGGCACGCACACCGCGCGGCTCCTGCTTTCAGGCCGAGTACGTTTTCTGTCTCTGAAATCAAGAACAGCAAGCGAAGGTGGACACCAAATGCATGGGAAAGACAGCTGACAGTGGGACTGAAAGGAACTGAATTCTTGAAAGCAAAGAACAGTCAAGAACTGTAAGCAGCCACACAAGGAAGGAAAAGAAATTATTAGTATCATTAATTTGATTTGCAGCAGCTACTTGAAGTCTAACCACAGCCAGGGAAGCCACTGAGTCAGCTCTGCACAGCGCACAGTCAAAAGGGACCCTCAACACAAACATCTTCCTCAAATATCACAGGGAAAGGCTTTCCACGGCACTTTGCATGTTTAAGCGAACTGCTCGGAGGCTACTGAGGGTTGAGTCTTACTAACAAGCCCCAGTACAGAACCTCCAGCCACGACACATGCAGCTATCTCCGAAATCAAGTCCTGAATTTGAGGGAATATGCAATAGGGAAAGAACAAAAGGATCCTTTGATGTGTTCAACCACATGATGTTTAGCAAAAAATGCAAATGTTCTCTCATGCTAGAGAACACTTATCAATATTAAGGCATACACGGAGGAGAAGAAAGAAGGAAGAACAAAATACAACAGTTAACAAGAGGGTAATTTAGCCTGTTGGCAAGCGCTTTAAGTCTGGTTCATGCAAAATTACTTGCACAATTGTTTTGCAGGGTTTCTGGGCTTTTATGCATAAATCACAGTATTGATTCAATGCGAGTATCAGACTTACTCAGGTGTACAACTGCATGTGGGCACAGTTAAAGCAAGAAAGGATTTAAGTGTGGAAATTGGAGAGGAAAAAACCATCCCCCCTGTTGCTCCTACAAGCTCAGCTACAATTGTCAAACAGCTGGAACGCGTGCAGATTGTTAATTAAAACATGGTGGTGACCACCTTCTGCAGCGGTCTCAGGAGAACATCCAGGCAGGAAATAACTGCCAAGCTGAATTTTTTTTATCCACCCATTTTTTTCCCCTTTGAGATTGCACTTTCTTTTCTGATAGAGAAAAGAAAAAAATAGAGGGCATTGGAAGCCCAAGGATGGCCAAGTAAAAGAGAAATAAAATCAATTACATGTTACAAACAACAACAAATATTGCAGTTGGGGTGAGGAAGGGGAGGGAGGGAAGTGTCAGGAATAACCTACGAGGGCTTGTTTCATGGCATTCATATTTGCTAGCCACCTTTCTGTATCTTAAAGTAGAGGGAAGGGCTCCTGCGGCATTACCGTATGCACGAGGGGTAGTCACAGAGGAGGGTCAGCAAGGACGCTGTGCCAGTCAGGAAAACTGAAAAAAAGGCAAAGCCCTGGCAATGAAAATAGACACAAAGAATCCATATCACTTGCACAGACATGCAGTAATTTAATCGCTTTCTATCCTGATTCATCCCTCAATATTTTCTGCATAAGCACATTATACTCGGCATCCAAAGACGTTCAGCTGGTCAGAGCCCACAGCAAACTCTCTTTCTTGCCCCTTCCGCCGATAACAGGGAGATGTAAAACAAAGGCCTAAAGAAGGTCAGGGTAAACAACCTAGACGCAGTTAAAACTTCAAGTTTCACAGAGACTTTGCTTGTACCATGGAGAAATGTGGATAGCGCAGCACTAGCTGCCCTCTCTAATGAAGACTCTTGTTTCTAATTTGCATTCCACTCATCTTGCTGTTCTTACTATTATTATTTACTCATGATAACAATAATATTGAAGATGATAATGTGGTCACGCCGAGGAGCCACATTTGTGACCATGACACATCTCTCCCCAGCATGGGAACAGGTCTGCATCTGTCTGAGCAGCTATCATACTGCCATTAAGAACCCCACGCAGCTCTCCTGTTTGGCAGGCACAGGAGGTTATTCCTGCATCCAGTTATTCCTATTCCGGCCTGGTTTTTTCCATGCTCTTCCCCTTCATCAGCCATAAAACTTGAGGGATTTTCTACAAGTCAACTAAAGCTGCAGCAGCAAATGTGTTCAAATTGCTGAGTTAAACCCCAGCCCGCCCAGCCTGGATTCCTTCTCTCCAAACCCAACTTGTGCCGCTCGCAGCTGTAGATCTCTATCAGCTGCTCGGAGGCTGCTGGAGAGCAGCCCGATGGGAAAAGGTCAGGTTTTATGCAAGAAGGTTTAAACCCATAATCAAGCTTTTGTTCTAAGTATGTCTCTTGCACTAAAATCTTAATAAATATTAATTAAACGTTCAGGCTATCCTAATTTAATTTGATCAATTTGCTTCTTTCCAATCTAAATAAAAAAGTGAGGTAGAGTAAGGGAATTATTTGTATTATTATTATTATTATAATAAAAAATAGCTATCTGTGCCAGTGTCTTAAATCAAATTAATGCTTTTCTTCTTGTTCCAAGGTTACAATGAAATTAAGTTTTATTCAAATACCTAGCCACATTTGCTCTACTTTTCCAGTGGCTGAGAATTCAGGCTGTCGCAGTGCTGCTAAGCAGGCTTGATGGGGCAGGATGGGATGGGAGGTTGAAACAGCACGTAATGCAGCGCCGACACCAAACTTCCACCCTCCCTGTAATAAAACTATGCATTTATTTAGCACTTTTGATAAAAGGCTCACTGAGTGATCCAGAAACATTAATTCATTACCATCACCCCTGGCATGGGTGAGTATTAGCGTCTTTATTTGACAAACGGTTCAGTTCAGGCCAGTTCAGGCTTGACCAAGACGATGCACAAAGCCGTTGGCAGAGCTGGGTGCACAGCGCGCGGTGCAGCCCCGTCCCTCGCTCTTGGCCGTTGGTCCCTCAGTCCCTTGGCCACAGTGCCTGATCCAGGATGTCCCCAGCCATGCCTGAGGCCAGGCGAGCTGTCCAGAGGACAGACAGCCCGGTGGTAAGGGTCGCCGTGAGGCTCTCCTTGGAGCCTGTCGTGGTGTAGCCCCAGCCGGCAACTGAGCCCCCCCAGCCGCTCGCTCGCTCCCCTCTGGTGGGATGGGGGAGAGAATCAGAAGAGCAAAAGTGAGAAAACTCGTGGGTGGAGGTAAAGACAGTTTAATAAGTGAAGCAAAAGCCACACACGCAAGCAAAGCAGAACAAGGAATTCCTTCACTCCTTCCCCTGGGCAGGCAGGGGTTCAGGCATCTCCAGGAACGCAGGGCTCCATCATGCCTAATGGTTCCTTGGGAAGACAAACGCCATCACTGCGAACGTCCCCCTTCCTTCTTCTTCCCCAGCTTTATATGCTGAGCGTGACGCCCTATGGTATGGGATGTCCCTTTGGGCAGTTGGGGTCAGCTGTCCTGGCTGTGTCCCCTCCCAGCTTCTTCTGCCCCTGGCAGAGCACGGGGAGCTGAAAAGTCCTTGACCAGTGCAGCAACAACTAAAACACCTCTGTGTTATCAACACTGTTCTCAGCACAAATCCAAAACACAGCCCCATACCAGCCCCTATAAAGAAAATTAACTCTGTCTCAGCTGAAACCAGGACAGAGCCGTAGTGTCCAACCAAAGCGTCAACACATGCTTGAACTTAAAACTCAACTCATGGCCCTTTCCTGAATCTGAATATTTAGATCTCCAATCAGCAAACACAAACCATATGTCTTGCAGGAGGCACACGCTAACCACCTTCATGCCATTAAAACCACGCATATGCTTTAAGTAAGGTATGCATTTAGTCTCGCTGTTTCAAGGACTGCATACAGAAACTATGTTCCTGTATGCTGATTTTAAATTAAAAAGATGGGAAATACCTACAGGTCACCAGTTCCTCCCTAGCAAATGCAGTATTGCTCACTCTGTTCAGTATCCGCTGCTTTGGTCAGTCCCGTATTAAATTACGCAAGATTGACAGAAATGTCACTATTTCCCCTGGGAGGCTCTTTCACAAGCTATTGGGCTTTAGTGTGAGAATTTTCCCCTTTATATTCGCCCTTTCTTTCCATTCCTATTGTATTATCCGATTACACGTGGTTATATCTCCCGGCAAAGCGCTCCTTCCCTCCTGATCCTTGCACTGGTTGGGTGCCTGGAGATGGATGGCGCAGAGCAGGACATCTTCACCCGCTGGCATCTCAGGATCAGCCTTAATCTGAACTAATCAAATGATGACAGCCCCTCTGAAAAGAGAAGTAATTACACAGTATAGATTGTATGTATCTCTTAGGAGATGAGGGCTTGGATTTGATTATCTAAATTCTCCTTAATGCTTTATGATGAAGTTAAGGATGAATATTGCTTTGAAAGCAATTCAGCCAGAACTTCCCCTTAGAAAGAAAGGCCTGAAACACGACACAAATGACCCAAGTCAGCAAGAAGGAATCATCAGGCTAAGGCTGCTGTTCAGCTCTCCAAGATGCAATCAGAGAAACTGATTTAAGGTAGCTAGAAGTGAAGTAATATCCCACCGCGGTAAAAACAGGTTGAACTGGCCAAAATCTGTCCTCTCAGGTGGCAAAAAAAAACCCAAAACAAATAAATCCCACATTTTCTGAAAGTATTTAGTTTTGGTTTCATTCTTGACCTTATCCAACAAAAGGGAGAAATCAAAAATTTTAGTACGTGACATCTTGGGTGGCCATCTCGGCTGGCACCCCAGGGAGAATAAAATCACCCACAGCTGGGTCTGACGGCCGCTGAATAGACAGCCCATGGACGCTGGTCAAGCACATACACGCTTCTAGGATCTTCTGGGGAAACGGAAGTTTTCGCTCAGCGTTTTCTGGCCTCCAGGTGGACCGAAGGTCTCTTTCGGAGACCCCTTTGGAGGCCTTTCCTTTGAAGCAGATCCCTGCCAGGAGCTGAGCACAGCCTGAGACACCGCCCGCCGCCCCCAGCAGCATCGTGATCCCTGTGCTCCTGCTACAGGGGATTTTTCATGCGTTTATTTGATCCTAGTTCCAGCCCCCTGCAGAACAGGCTGGTGGTGCCAAGGTCCTGCTGCTGCGCAGCCCCTGGCATGGAAAGGCTCGTTCAGACTGGAGGTCACCGCTAATAACGCTCGGAGGAACGCTGCCCTCCCCTCCTCCCCGTTACATCTTTGGCAGGCAGCTGGAAAGAAAGAGGTATATTTGGATCCTGTTTAAATATTGATCACAGCATATTTTCGCTAAAACCAAAGTCTATCGATTCGCCTGCGAGTCTGCAGCCTCAATACTTCGCTGAATGTTTTCCTGGAGATGGGAGAAGGCTCCTTGAGTTATGATGTTAATAAGAACGGCACAGGAGGAGTCCCTGATGTTCAAACCACAACTTCAGAGAGAACATTTTTCATTGGCAGGGGCCTCTGGACGCTCTGTGCTTCTTAATGTTTCTCTATCAGCTGTGCTGATGAGCCTTTAATATAAAGGCTTTGGAAATGAGTTAACTGCAGCTCCCGCAGCTCTCTCCAGAGCCCGTTTCTGTTGTGATTTCAGGCTCAGGGCAGACAGCCATTTTAGAGCCGGGCAGGAAGAGCCAGCACTGATGCTGGCGGCGGGGGTCCCCCAGTCCCTGTGTCTTGCACGCAGTCCCCGCTCCCGCGCTCTGCTTAAGCATGTAATTAACTCGGAGTGCGTGAGGTCTCTCTTGGCATCATTCGGGAGCTATTCGCCGCCCTGAAGCTGAGCGAGGGCCGGAGGGCTGGGGCTGTGCGCAGGCACGCTGCGGCCGGGCTGAGATGCCCCGAGCCCGGTGGAGAGCCCGTTCTGCGCGTGGGTGGGAGAGCAGCCTTGGTGCCGGTGGGCATGCCACCTAGATCCCTACAGAAAGCACGAGAGGGAGGGCAGAAGATAAAAGCAAACCCCACAGGGTTTATATATACATATCTACATATGCTTTTGCATAAACCGCTGGCAATAAATAAAGATAAAACCAGTTATCCTGAATCACTGCCCGGCCTAACCTGCAAACACAACAAGGCTTTTCTGATATCCAGACTAAATCAGGCAGCAGCCTGATGGGACTGGCCACCTCCCTTTCAGATGCAGTGCGCTATCTTGCTATCAAGAGTGTCGACTACACAGCGTTTCAGAGAAAAACAAGCCGCCCCTCACACGTCCCTCTATTGTATTTGACAACTCGCACCGCACTCTGCAAGGGGGAGAATAAATCCTCCCTGTCCCATGCAGCGTTTGCGCTACCATGAAGCATGAGACTTGTTTAATCTGATTATTTAAGGGACAAATCTCTCCTGCACATCTGTGGCTGCAGAGGTTCTCAAGGGAAAAGCCAAATTAAATTATGCCCTCGACAGTACGATACGCGGGAGTGCAGCCCGCAGTTACAGCGCAAGAGTGCAAGTCTGAGGCTTCGGTCATATCTGACATTGATTCACTGTTCTGAGAGCAAAGCACTTAAATTCTCCATTTCTCACTTCCCAATCTGCAAAACAGGAATAAAATCACCTACTTCTCTGGGAGGTCCTGGGGATGGACCCTGTAAAGGGCCGCACGCCCTTGGGTGAATGACAGTGTTACAGACAAAAGTATTTTTGGGGGTATTTTAAGAGTTCGCTCCCAGAAATGTCAGTGATTTGTGAGTTTCTATATTTCTGATGCAGCATTTCCTTGCCCCATTTGCAGGAGAGACTAAATTGCAAGGACAATCACATCCACTTCTGTTACCAATCCTGGGACAGGATATTAGTTTTTGAAGAGAGAAGTAGAGCCAAGGCTTCTCCTTTTTCATCAAATCCCATTTGTTTTGGTTTTCTTCCTAAATAACTTAGGGCTATTTAATAGAAGTGAAATCTGTGATAATTTTTTAGCAACTGTTGCCAGTCTGCAAAGAGTAGCTTTTTATGCAGAATGTTGTGTTTCACCAGCTACTGCTTTTTTAGGACAGGAAGTTTTTCCTTTATTTTGTTTTATTTCTAAGAGTTCACTAAAGTTGACGAATCCAAATCATTGCCAACACAGTCATTCTCTTTACAAAAAAAAGAAAAAAAAGAATTACATCATCGGCCATAATCACATCCATCTTTCATCCTTTTTTCATTTGTCTCAAATAAGCAAGTTTGCCAGCAAAAACTTTTTTTTGGAAACAGGCTGTCTTAAATGAATTTTGAAGACTATTCTCAAAAGCAGATTTGAAATTAATTGCAACACATCATTTTAAGGCGTGTTTTCAGCAATCGGCTAGCAGAGCTAGACCACGCAGTCTCTGTATCTAGTTAAAATACCGCGTGCTCCATATATCAAGTATTTTCCGCCGCCTGCTCTCAGGCGGGCGATCCGTTAGCCTGGCAGCCGTGGCCCCGTTTCTGCACACCTGCATCGCCGTGCTCCGGCACGTCAGGAAAACACATCGCAGGCAGCCCCTGCCAGACCTCCTCGCTGCTGCCCGTCTTGCAAAGATAAAGGAAGAGCTCAAAACTCGAATATCCCCTCGTTCCTGCTTTGGAGTCTGACAAGGGCCTTATTTTCTGAAGGGAAGCCTTATAAAGAGCTGCTGTGCTGGCCGGACTGTTCTAATAGTCTCTCGTCTGGGCTCCCTCTCCCAGGAGAGGCTGGACCAGGTGACGGTTCGAGGTCCCTTCCAACCGCGTTCTGGTTCTGTATCAGGTACCAGCTTGTCCCCCTGCCTCTCCAACAGCTCCCAAAGCCAAACGCGTATGGAAGAACAGAGCTCGCTATTGGCTTCCTATTACGCACATCCAGCTTCTGGTTTAGGGACTTGTTCACCCAGAACTAGCAGCCAAACTGTTTTAATAACCACTATTGACTTCTTTATCACGAATTTGCCCTATTCCTTGCTGAACTCCTTTGCACCCAGCATTCTCTATAAGATGGCAGTGGCAGCCAGTTCTGCCCTGCACATGTAATTATGGACCGCGTGACAAATGACCTCTTCTTGCTTGTTTTATATCTGCTGTCTGAGAATTTCCCTGGGTGCTCTCTTGTTCTCGCAATGAAAGAAATATAAAAATGAGTACAGTTCCTGTTGCTCTTCCAGAGACAGGCTGCTGCTATTATAAGGACTGGTACTGACGACATATTTACTGCTCTGCCTTGCAACGTTTGCTAGGTTTCATGCTTTTATGAAATACATTCAGCCACACTTGTGATTATCACATATCGAAATATATCGAAACTGTAGATGGGTGTCAGAACAGGCTGATTTTTAACGTATCTTAAACAATTTTTTCCCTTCATTAAAGTAGAATAATTGTCACAGAATAACGTCACTTAATGTCAAAATGTAACACACAAGCCTGTCTCCCCTATCAAAGTAATTACATCTTAAATCTATGGTCTGTGTTAAGTTTGTTTTTTCGACACATGCAAGCAGCTTCAGGAGTTACTTAAAATGTGTTTTTTCCCAGAAGCATACTGGGAAGCGGGTACTTTGCCGAGAGCGCTGGGGGGACGGCGGGGCACAGCCGTTCCCTGCTCACCTCCAGCGGGACTTCGGGAGCTGCTGGGGTCCCGGCACCAGCGGTCTGAATGCCTGGGATTAGACGACACCGAAGGGAGTATCTGCTAAAGGGTGATTTTAGCTTTCTGTAAATGATGCCTTGCAAGAAGCCTCATTTGAGAGCTAAGAACAGGGAAGCGGCGTAAAAGCAGCCTAGACGGCTCACTCAGAAATGAATTTTTCCATAATTAGACCACTAAGTGGAAAGTCCTCTTAACACTACATTACTGAGCACCTGAAAGGAGAGGATAAAATGTTTCTCAAGGGTCCACCAAACCTGGAAAAGCAAATCACTGAGGCCAAAGAAAATGAGATTAAATTGAACTTCTAAGATGTGGTGTGTCTACTGACCTCCCTCATACCAAATGCTTTCTTCATGTTCCTGTTCTTAAAAAAGGGAATAAAAAATATCCAGGAGAATGCATGCTGTTCAGAAGATAGCTAGAGGCTGAGCTGGATTTGAATTTTGATCAAAGTTTTTCTCATTGGACATGCTTTTCTGTGTCTGCATTCCCAATCTGTCTTTTTTGCTTAAAATAATGCTTCTCGTATAAGAAATCTTAGCCGCCATACATAATAAGAAACCCTGGGCTCATGAAAGCATAGTTTCTGCTGTCTGGTGGTCCTTCTCCAGAACCCAGTTTACTGGAAAAGGAGCATCAAGAGGCCTCCACCTCCTCCCCACGCACCAGCGCCGTTCAGAGCGTGCAACCTGGCACAGGCACCCTGCACCACAACGTCTGCCTTTCTGCGCACCTAACTTCTCCACAAGTAAGAAAAAAGCCAATTTACAGCCAATTGCACAATTTCCTCATTTGTTTTCCTCCCTTGAGTTGGAATAACATCGCCCCCAGTCGTCCTCCTCCTCCTCCTCCTCTTCTTTTTGTGACACGAAGAGAAGATGCATGAACACCAGCAAATGAGTACGGTAGCAGAGAAGCCATCTGGGAGGGGCCCTCTCCAATTTCCGTCTACAGGGATTAGCATTCATGCCGTGTCAAATCTGCAAATTGTTTGTTTGCTTTGAGAAAACCACAATATGGTCCAGATTGTTGAAGCAATTGTTTTATGAAGCACCTTCCTTGTGGCCTGTGCCTTCGTACATCCTTCTCATTACACCAAAGACGGTAGCACAGTAACTTAACGGTTGCATTACCCAAGGCCAGAGGCAATATTAAACAAAGAAAAACATCCAGCGGTCGAGAGCGCGAGATGGAGGATGCACCCGGCTGACTTGCTTTTTGCTGTCGTTGCTCCTGCCGTGGCGCGACAGCCGCGTGCCCTGCCGTGGCAGCCGTGCGCCCTGCCGTGGCACGGGGTGCACCCCGCTGCCCTTCGGCATGTCTTTGACTCGGTCCAACAGGCTGCGCCGGAGGGAGGAGGCGCACGTGGTTCCCATCCGCGGGAGCTGCCGAGCGCGGGGGCGAGGATGATGCTGCTGCCCCCGCTCCCCATCTCTGCGGGTGCCACAGTTCTCACCTCCCAGCTCTGCTGCAGGGCACGGGGGCGACGCTGCCCCAGCGCAGACCGTTGTGCGTTACGTCCCCCTCCCTGGGTATCACCCGCAGCGTGGCGACGGGCGAGAGGTGCCGGAGAGTCTCGGTATTGACTGAAGAGTGACGCCGGGGGACCAGGATTAGTCCGGCTTAGCGCATCTGCAGCCGCTTGGTTCAACCTGATAGAAGCCTTGCACACTCAGGGATGCCTGGTGCACGAGACATCGGCTTTCCCACTCCCGTTGTTCACGTCTCATTGCAGAGGAGAGCTGTGAGGCCCAAAGCCTTCTGCATAAAAAACACCTAATATTGCTCCCTCCAAACACTGCAAAGGCACTGCAATATTTTAAAATACGGATTATCTCCAGCTTCTGCTCCTCTTGATGGTTCCACCTCATTTGTCTTGCTACTCTAATTTCCTTAAATGTGTGTTTTCTTTACAGGCTACTAACTACAGAAAACTTGAAGCAATCAACTGAAGTTTATGCATTGACATATCACTTTGTTAGCCCTGAATTCATTTCCAAGGGGGCGGTGAACTTTAATGAAGTTGGAAATTGAATCATGCTGTTGCGTTTTAGGGATATGCAGGAATCTAAGAGAGGGCTGACCATCACAAAAGCTCCTTGACCAATTTAAAAATAAAACAGTTTGATCAAGCATCCTTATTTCTTTATGGTATCCTTCCTCTTTCTGAAATCTTTGCTCTCTGTGGATCTATTAAAAAACAAATTTTTCCAAATTTTCTGAATTTGAACCAGTTTTTGATTCCTTGCAATGACCATCTCAGTGCCATGAGAGGCGGTGGAGACCCGGAGAGAGAAAGAAGCAGCAGCAAAAGCAAGCGCTGCAGGCATTCCTCCCAGCTGCGGTCTCTCCCAACCCCTGTCTCCCCTCTCCCACGTTGCATTTTGCTGTGGCCATTTCTTGGCCACATTCTCCTTTTCAAAAGCAGCACCAGACCGACCCTGCTGTGCCACCTAATCGGAAGCCTCCACAGAGCACTGGGGGGGTGTGCCTGGGCATGCGTCCTGGCCACGCGTGCACATTTTTTTTCTTTTTTTTTTTTTCTTTTTTTTTTTTGAGATGTGAAGTGACATTGCAAATGCAACTTTCATCTTGGAAACTCGGAGTGTTGCCATAGAAATTGCAGTGGGGGAGTCACCGGGTTGTTAGCTCGTGCCCTCCGGGATTACAGAGCTCAGCAGGGGCTGCTCCCCAGGACGGGCTCCAGCCGGGTGAGCTCCTGCACCCAGACAAAGAAGAAACTGCCTTGGTCCATAGATTAATTTACGAGCAAACGTGCATGTGTATGTCCACATTCACTGACAGAAATTACAGTAGCTGTCGGAACAAGAAAGCCATGTGCCTGCTCAGGAAAAGCAAATCTAAATAGCTAAATGAGTGTTTATTATAATAATAATAATCATTATTATTGCAGTCTCTCCTTGGGACACCATGCAGCTGCATACTTATTAGTAATCGGTAGCTCAGCAGGCCAGGTAAGCGGTGTTACTCCCATTTCACAGATGAGCAGTGAAATGTGTGAGGGTAACCCGAAGCCTCGGGGAGCGGAGGCCGGGACTGTGGTGCCCCGTGGCCCTGCTCGGTGCCTTAGGCCGGAGCTCTTCCCCAAAGCTGAGGCCAGATCTCAACAGTCCCAGCAGTTTTTTTCCTACTGAGTATGCTGGGAACTATGTCATCTCAAAATGCACTGCTAAAAATGCAAAATAAATGCCCGAGGCTGCCGGTCAGTGGCTCTCAGGGACGGCGGGGTGCTGGCCCTCCACCGCACCCCTCGAACCAAGGAGCCAGTTAAGAGGCACCAGAAATACTGTGCTTGTTGAAGGAATTTGGCTCACCAGCAGCAACCTCCTCTCCCTTTGACTTGTCTGACAGATTTTTCTTTTGAACAACTTCGTTTCTTCATGGATTTGTTTATTCGGAAAGGTCAGGGTACTACATTGTACTCCGCATTATCTCTTCCCCGCGTCCCCCGTCCCCGCAGTAATCATGCCTTCAGCACCTTTCCTGCAAGGCTTTGACACTCCCAAATCCAGCTGAGACTTCTCGGGACTTTAATTAATGAGATAACAAAAGGGAAAACACCCAAAGAGTGAACCCCCGAGTTGAAGACTTTATCTGCTCTTTGCAGCTGCATCTTTTTTCTCCTTTTTTTTTTTTTTTGAGCTGCATTCCAGGTCCGTCAATACTGTTTCCCATTAAATTAAATAGCTTATTGACTGGTGTGAGACGTAGCCACAAGGCCGATAGGATCCGAGCGCAGTACCTTCTCAGTGCAAACAATCACAGGTCACTGCACAGTAAATCAGTTGGTAATGGAGTTTGAACTCTGAGAATCAGTTCTGTGTACCCTTTTTATTTGTTTTTAATTTGTATCAATGGTAATTCTGTCGGTTTCAATTTATGTGACGGTAGCAGGTTGTGGAGCAGCAGAAACACCATTTTTCTTCTCGTTAACCATTGAGTTCACGGCGCCGTGGCAGCCAAGCGCTTCCGAGCTCACAAGCGTTAAGGTTCCTTGGCACCGGCAGAATCCTACTCTGTTTTATTTTCCTCTGGCTTTCTTTTCCGTCAGCGACACCGTCAGAATCAGTTCTTCCATGGAGGTGTGCGCTGGCCCACGCCGGCTTTCCACCGAGATGCTACAGAGCTGTCGGGGCTGCAGCGCCGAGGCCGGCTCTGGCTCTGTCTGCAGATGCTCCTTGCCTGGCGTATTCCCCCAGCTTCCGACTGCTTAGGGACTTCCACCTGGATTTGAGAACTAAGTATTCATTAATGACTCCACGAGTTTATCTCATCCCTTTTTGAACCCATTTATACTGTCAGCAGCTGTGATACCTGGTGGCACAGAGTACCACAACTTAATTATGAATTATATAAAAAAATTACTTCCTTCTGTTGCTTTAAACTTACTGCCGGATAATTTTGGCAGGTGTCTCCCAATATTTGCTATGTGAGAATTAATGAATAATCATTCCTGACACACTTTTTAAAAATCCTCATCCATCACCTCCGCTCCAAGGTAAGGGCCCTGGTCCAGCAGTCTTCTCCAAAGCAACCTGGCTGGTCCATACGACATCCCTATTGCCGCCCTTTGTAGCTTTTCGAGTTCTCTGGTGCCCTTTTGCTGCTGGAAGACCCGAATGGTGGCCAGCACTGTTGCTGTGAGCATGCCAAGGATTTATAAAGCTGCATAAGGTTTCTTTTATTTGTTTCATTTTCTATTTCCTCCTCAATAGTTCATACAGTTCCGCTCACCTTTTGGCCTTTGCTGAGGCTTCAGCTTATGATTTCAGAGAACTATCCGTGAACAATTCACAACCAATTTTTTGAGCAATAATGCTTAAATAGTGTCCACGCTGCTCATTGCTTGTACACAGTTAGGGCTCCATTTCCCACATGCATTATTTTGCACTTAAAATCACTGAATTCGACTTGCTATCTTTGTCTCAGACACTCAATATGCCAAAGTGCCCCAGGAATCGCTCTGGTCGTGCCTCTCGGTTTAACCGGTGCTGCTCTGCTTCACCTGTATAGGCACCGCGGCTCTTTGCCCGGGTCCAGCTTCACCAGCCCCAAGTCCTGGCGCAGGGCAGCTGCCTCGGCGTCAGCGTCCCCTTCCTCCCCTTTCACTGCAGGATGCTTTGCCTCGCCAGCGGCCAGGAGCGAGCAGGCGTCGACGGTGGTATTCCTTCCCGACACCGGCCTTTTCCTGCTGCCTTTCTGGGTGCTTCGGTCCCTACCTTCACGTCTAATCATGTTTTTTTCAGGCGTAGCGTTGTTTGTACCTACGGAATATCCACACTGGTTTGCTTCTTGCTTGGTGTTCAGGCTGAAGGTTTTAAACAAAACTAAATATAATCCCTCCTCAGTCAGCAGTGATGTAAGTTTGCCCCCTCATTGCTGATGCATCCAGCTCTCGAAAGCCTTTAGTGCTTAATGGATTCATTGAAGTGATAATATGAGGTGGCTCGCGTGTCAGGTTGTTAAAACAGTGATAACACATTGCACTAAGACAACATTATCGCTACTAACTGCATTATAATGGTCAGGGAACGTCTTGCGACACTCCCATGTACACCAAATGAGTTCGCAGTGTCTGGGACGTTTGTTAAAGCCGCTACCAGGACGAGAGGCACCGGTTTGCCCGGGTGCGCGTTCGCCTGGCTTTACAAAGGGGATGTGCAGAACACGTCTGTTTGCAGAGTCACATACACGCACGTTTCTCCTCTACAATATTTTGCAAATCTACACAGACGTGTTAGGAAAACTGTCACTTGCATAAACTTCTTTGCAACCAGAGTGTGATTTTTTTTCAGAGCTATTAATCAAAGGCTAGAGTGGAACCAGCTTGACAAAAAGAAAAAAAAATACACCCATGGACTTATAAAATGTACCGAGGAAATCCTTGAATGAGGCAGAGAGGTGCACTGAGCTATAAATTCCTTATAGCTATATATAGGTGTTCACATTCCCCGCATCAGCTGCAGACTTCGGGAGCTGTCCTAGAGGTCCGGGAACAGGAGGTTCCCAAGCGGCCGCCGATGCTCCCAGCCCGTCCTGCTCCCCGCACCCCAGACCCCGCTCAGCCGCTGGGGGTTTCTCCAAGATTTGATTCTTCCCCTCCTCTTCCTTTCCTCCTTGCCACTTTGTAAGTGATTCTGGGTGATGCCTCCACGTTACGTGAAATCTCATCACCGTGACTCTGTTTTGCGATACAGGTGATGGCGTGGTGACAGAGGCTGGCACCCCAATACCAGGCTGGCACCCCAACACTGCCCCGGCTGCTTGCTCCCTGTGCTGGAGCCCCTGCAAACAACGAGCACCTTGTATTTGTGCCTCATTCGTGAACAGCATCCCTTACTGCATGTTGTACAAGAGCGATGACATGCCCCCAGCGAGAAAAACGGGTATCGTTAGCACATTAGTCAACCAGAACTAAAATCCAATACTGGTAAGGCAAACTGTAATTTTAACAAGTTAGTCAGCCCAGGTAAACCAACAAACGAGGCAGGTGAACAGCCCAGCTAGAGCTGACTCTGCCTGCAACAGCGGCACACGCGTTACACACCTTTCCTCCCAGGGAAGGCAAAGCCAAGCACCCAGAGTCTCTTTGCAGGGGCCCCCGGGCACACGCCGCCTCGCCGCCTCCCCTGCACCCGGGCACGGGCAGCCCTGCCCGGGGTCCCACCGCCAGAGCCAGGAGCACCCTTCACAGCCCTTCCAAACCTGCCCGGGCCAGCGCAGCTTACGGCGCAGGGAGAGGGGTTTTCAGGCCAGCGGGTAGCATAAACCTGAATAAATAATTCTCGTAACTAAATTTCACCTTCCCTTCCCTGCTCCTGCACAGCGAATCAGTCACAGGGAGAATAACTCCAGCACCACGGTGAAGGGAGCTCTTCGGGCTCAGGCGGGAGGTGTCGATGGGCAGGAGGAGCAGGGACGGCGCCGGGCGTTTTTCTTGGGCTTGCATTCACCTGTAGTGACCTGGCAAGGAACGCAACAGGAGGAGATTCAAGCAGCTATTGAGTGTCTGGAGTTTGCAAAGAATACCGCTGTTGGCATTACTGCCTAAAACTCGGTGTCTATGAGGATTTTGTACAAGGATGGGCTTGAGGCCAGGCTGAAGCATCCAGAAGTGGAGACACTTCTCAGTCCTTATTTTTTTCCTTCTTCTTTGCCACCCATTGTGGGCTCAAGGATCCAAGTGACCCCTCCGGTGCCAGCCTTCCCTCCACTGCTGGACAACAATAAGAAACACCCTTTAATTACACGCGAGCTATAGGCCACGTGGGATTTATTCAACTTAATCTAAATGAGAGATTTTCTGTGGTTGTACGAGCCTCTCCAAGCAGACCAAGGAAGCGAATAGATTTTGTGATCGCTTCTATCACACAGCAAACAATCATGGGTCACAAAACTGTAAATCAGAGGCTAATGGATTTTCAACAATGCGCTTTGGCCCTTTGTACATTTTTTAATTTGCCTTTAATTTGTATTGATCTTCCCCCCTTTTGCTCCAATCCCTGCTGTGTCAGCAGGTCAGAAAAGCGTGCCAAGAGGAGAATAATCTCACAGAAACACAGAGAAAGGTAAAACAGGCGTGCAAATGCATATGCCTGTGCTTTTTAAAAACGGCTGAGCCTCGGTGGCGGGGCTCGCCTGGCAGACCCGGCTGCCGGGGCTCCGCAAGCAGGAGGCTTGGGGCAGCACCAGCTGCGGAGCGGCACCGTCTGGGGACCTGTCACTCGGCAGAGGATGATTTTCCTGGGCCGGGAGCCATGCAGCCCCTGGCACAGGTGGGGGCTTCACCTGCCAGGGAAGGACCTTGAAGAAGCAGGAGAAGAAAATGTTGCTATTTAAATCCTCAAACCACTCTCAACCCAGAACTCCCCCAGAAGCGATAAACGTTTGCTTATTTACTGGCTTGCCTGCACCAATTTATTGCTTGTTCATTGTGATCACATCAGTATTTTTAATTTCTTAATGCTAATCAGCAGCAAGTTTCCAGCTTTCTATTAATTACAGAAAGAAAAGGTGCTCGATGGATAGACACAGGTCTGCCTGAGCAGAAAGGCTGCGGGGAGAGGACTCGGCTCTATCTCCCAGCTCAGTGCTACCCATGGGATGGTCCCTCTTCTCTCCTCACCTTCACTCCCAGAGAATAAATCCTAGATAGGAAGTGACTGAATATCCATGATAAACCATTTACAGCTCAGTCCTAGCCATGCAAAGTGCTGTCAAACAGTCCTGAATAAAAGTGTATTAATAAAAATCATGATCCGCACACAAACAGAAAAGGGCTAAATTCTTCAAATAAACGACTCACAACAAATAATTTGACCAGCTCTCATGATCGGCTTATGCCCCGAAGCATGAAGATTATCAGCCCCATGTAATTTTCTCCTGGCTGATGTAGCTGCAAAGACTATTCATATTCATATAAATGTCTAATGTCTAATCCTCTAATCTAATCCTTTTTTTTTCTGCTTGTGCTAAAGCTCCACAGCCTATACTCAAAAGCCCCCTGAGCAATGGAATTATTGATAAATTACTGCAGAGAGGAGGAGCACCGCACATACACCAAACCCACCAAGCTCTGCCTCTTCTTGAAGAGTTTTTATTTTCCTGTTAAGAAGCCAGGGTGTGAGTTTGCAGGACAATTGCAGGTATTTTTTCCTCCCTGACACTTTTCACGTCCTTGCCTAGTGTCGGAGTGGGGTGATTATCCTCCACTGTGGCTTTCAGAGAGCTTCAGGAGTGGTATCATTTCATAACCACGTCAATTAAGCTTCATCACTGCAAATGATACAGGACTCTGCTGGCCATATTATTTATTCTTCCTGAGAGTGTGAAAATCTCCGGACCCTGAACCTAGCACAAACACAATATTATGAGTATCAGAAATGAAGTTTGTCCTTTGTCACTCTGGGCCAGCCGCCGTGACGTCCTTTTGAGCCAACCACAGCGCGAGTGCGCAGTAAGGCTCTCTGGGTCCTGCGTGTGTCACAAGCTAAAAGGAGAAGAGACACGTTCAGCACTTAGATCGTATGCATTTACCAAACTCAAATCATGTAGCAGAAACATGGCCGAGCATGCCAGAGCAACGCCCGCTGCTGCCCGCAGGCTGGGGCTTTGGGAGGAAGAGTCTTGGGTACGACACAACGAAGTACCTACTTGAATTGCCTGCATCATACAGCAGCTGGTAAGATGTATTAAGATGTATACCTAATTTATACCAGCATAGAGTAGAGGGTGGCTTATAAGAACTCTTAATACCATTTCCTTCTCTTTCGGCCATTGTTTACGTGTGACAATCTGTACTTTTTATTTCCAACGTTATCAGATTACGGGGATGACAACTGCCTGCTTCATTGCTGTTGTTTTTACTACACCCATGACAATCTAAAATTAAGGTACTCTACACTGCCTGGAACTCTCCTTCACACAGCACAATCTGCCTTTTGGAGATGGAGCACGCGAAAAATTCTTACAGATATATTCACGCAGGAACCCCTGCGTGCGTGCGGACTGCGCCTTCGGTGCTGTCTGGGCTGGGAGGTCCAGGCGGGGTTTGGCAAGGAGCTCGTTCAACATGGCAAAGTTTCAGCCAAAAGGGATGAAGACGGCAGGACGACGGACCAGATCATCCCGTAAGCAGTGAAAGCGCGGCTCCCATGCCCGGGCTTATTTATGCCACGGCCTCTCTGCTGCCGTGTGTGCAGCACCGCGTTTATTTATGGATACGTAGTTTGCGCACACTCTGGGGTAAAGATTTGTACCATGTACAGGAATTGTAAATCCAGACACAGTTTGTGCCCTCTGAGCATTTCTATAATAAAAATTATAGTTCTGGAACTGGTTTTCACTCAGAATCGGGCTGAAACTCATCAATCCATTATCTCACTTAGACCAACAAATAAGCAAACGGGAACTTCTTTCAAATCACTGTGGACTTGGACCAATTTTGAAACACTGCCCTAAAGCAGAAAGACTTAGTATCCTATTTATTAGTCCCCCGAGGCCAGCCAGCTTCTCCATTAACTTTTATCTCAAACTAATAGCACATTCATAAGCAATTTTGTGGGTGACTGTATCTGAGACTTTAAGCTGCTATTTTTTTTTTCCCTTAGAAATTATCTTTTTGCTTGATGATATGGAATTATTTAGATGACAACTCACATTAAAAGAACCTGTGCTCTTACAGGCAAAGACAGTTTTTCCCAGACAACACTGCTATAAAATTGTTCTAAATCTACTGACTTCAAGGGACAGTTTTGCCATGATTAAAAAGGAAGACTTTTTCATTGGAATATTGCCCCTTTTAATAGCTTAAACAGGCATTTCCATGTCAATAGGTTTTTAGCTATGTTGTCAGATGAAGCTGTTCTGTATTATAATTCTTCCACATGCTTTTCACAGATACTGAATGTTTTGCAAATAGAAATTATTTTTAAAATGTTTCTTTCTGTCCCTGTCGTATGTACATTTACTGCTGTTTAAGCTTGGCTATGGACAGAAAGACAACAGCTCCGCTTGCTTCTAGAGCTCTCTTTCCCGTTACAGCTGTTGCACTCAGTAATGCAAGAGAGGTTTTGTGTGTATTTGTGTGAGAGTGTTAACATATGCACATGTCCTTCAAAAATACATATAATGCTTGAGCCAGCATTGCTGACTCAATCTAATGCTTTGGGAAATTCATCATGAGAAGTTTCCAGAGAGGAAATGCAGAGAAGAAATGCAGGTAAGGACGTAGACGTCCTGCAGCATTCTCACAATTTCAGACAGCAGATTCATTTGTTTTCCTATTTGCTCTTTCTGCTCCACAAACATAGCTAACATGGCCATTTGTATTCCACTTGTTCATTTTGGGGGAAGTTTTGTTTGAGAGACCGCGTGGTTCAGAGACATTGGTAAAGCAGAGACAGAGCCCGTCCCTGCGGGTCACCAGCTCGCGCCTTGCACCTCTGCAGAGCCGAGGACAGTGTTCACAGGCGGTGACCGTTCAGTGCCTTGCAGGACACCATTTGGCATTTCTGACTTCAGGTCCAGGAAAATACCTCTGCAACTGTCTTTCAGTGGACCCTCATCATCCATTTCAGCAACAAGTCTAAAGGTTACGTCCCGACTCAGGCAAGCGGTTAGCCGCAAGCTGAAATTCTACATGTGCTTATATGCTAAGCTCACCGTAAGTTAATCATATTTTCAGCTGATCTCCTGACACAGGATACTTTTAGTGAATTACATCTGAATGAAGCAATGACGCTGAACCCCCATCCTCTCCATAGCACTGTGCATCCTTGCTCAGGACGAGATGGGCAGATAACACAGCACGGAGGGGAAATGCTGATAATCCATCACCAAGACTGCCACGGGGGCTCGGTAGTTGCGGGTAGAAGAGGCCATCTCCCCCAGAACCAAGTGACATAAATCCCTGACTATGAGCAAAGAAGCTTTTCCTAGCTGAACTAAGACCCTGGCGGTGTCTTAGCTGTGGGTTAATACGGCTTCTGTGGCTTAGACAGTAGAAGAGGACCAGGAAGGTTGGGTTATGATGTTGTTTCCTTTTGAGTGAAGCTTTCGTTCCAGAGAGGTCACATAAAAAATTAAGTTTGGGTCTGAAAGCGCTCTTTCCCCGCACATCCATGCCACGCAGTTCTCGCTGCCTCCCAGCCGCAGGCTCACGGCGCTGGGACTGCTGCTGCCGCCGAGCAGCCGAGGGGGCAGCTCTGCCCTCCCGTGCGGAGCACCCGCGGCAGGGCAGCTCCCTTTTCTGCCTCCCCCCTCGGCCCTCAAAGCACTTGCATATTTAAAGGTTACAGACCTGTTACATGCGCTCTGTCTAGTTAAGATGAGAATGTGTGCTGCCCTGATAACCTCTCCGGAATGGCTTTATTGGCCACTCCGTCCCCTGCTGATAAGACTTATTAGCCCGTACCAACAAGGGGAAGCCTCCTCTCACGTAACCCTCCTAAGCACCTTATCAAACTTGAGCCAAGCCAAGGATAACAATCCGAGACCCGATTAATTATTTACTTGCTCTAAAGCTGTAATAATAAATAATCATGAAAACACTGAAGCAGTTTCAGTGGTGCTAAAACCGAGGACTCCTTGCAAACACAGCCTGTCAAGAACAGCTCTGAAATCTGCTTGTTTAAAGCTACTCTCCCTTCTTGCTCAAGCGTATTGCAGGCTGGGCAACTCGGGGCATTCACCTGCTGCACCCCAAGCACACCAACAACCCTGCAGCGGCAACTGATGGGGGGCACTTGTCATTATGGCGGTGATGGAGAAAGAGCCCAGCTATGACAGACAGAAACCCAACGCAACGCGTCCCGGGAGGAACAGACAATTCAGGCAGCGGAGAGGAAACATCTAAGAATAGCCGCTGGCAAAAGAGCAATGCTGGGCAGCGACACGTTATCGGATCGACTGCTGAAGATGAGTTAGAAGTCCTAACTTGGAGATACAATGGTAACCCTTACAAGGGGGGACAGAAAGGCAGCTGTACAGGCAGAACCAGTAAATGACTTCTAATGAGCTCCGGGTGGGATCCAGAGCTCTTGTCCGAATTCAAAGGAAATAACTACTAGAGAAGATAAAGCTGCCAGACTCAGGTCCACCAGTGGTGCCTTCAAACCAGGTGCTTTTTGCACAGACACTGAGGGTTCATTGTCCTGCAAAGCCAGCAAAGCCTGCAGGTACTTGGCACTTCTCATATCAACTCTGTACCCTCCATCCCCGGGCCTGCAGGCGGGAGAAGAGCGTATTTACAGGCTGGAGATCTCCAAAGCACTTCAAACAACCGAGAAGGCCAAAGCTCACTGACGGTTTCTTGGGCACTTTTAAACATCCTTCCGACTGTTTTTCAAAGACTGACCTTTGACTGTGTAAGGAAGTAAACAGACGTATATATAACAACAGCCTATATGAAAAATAAAAATGTTGACATCAATAAATCATTAAAGGATTTTTATGCCCAACAGCAAGCACAGACCTTTTATCCTTTATTTCTAGCTTTGCATCTGGCAACTAATCCTGTGAAAACAAGAACAAATTATTTATATTCTTTTAGTATTCCATAAATCAAATATTGCTGTAAGGACTGAACTAATATTTTGAGAATTGAATATGGGAATTGGTCTGGCTTGCTACATGCACTGAATCTTAGTCTGCTGTGATATGAAAAGGCCGAGAGATATGATATCCAGAAAAATAAGGAGTCTGAAATGTAGGCAGCAGGAAGAAATAATTTACCGTAGCATTGCCCAGTTTGGCTTTGTATAGTGAGAGTTATGAAATGTAGTTATTGTGCTTTCTGTGTGGTGCTTCGCTTTTAAATGCAGATAGTGGGAATCTATCAAAACGTTATTTGTTTGCTTGTTTCGTTTTCCCTACATGTGAGAAGACATGGATATAGTTTAACTGCAAAAATACATCCATCCACCCTCTGCACCTCCTTTATTAAGCTACAGTCTAGCAAGGAAAAAAAAAAAGCCATATACAGGCACTTGTGTTTTAAAGAAACAGCAAAATCAGAAGCTACAAAACTTAAACACGCCAATCTGATTTACATCCCGACCGACAGTCTGTAAACCACGCTACGGCAAATGGGTACTCCGAGCAGCCAAGTTACAGCCACCTGAAAAGCAGGGTTTATAAAAACACCGACAGACCTTTAACGGGAGCTGAGCCGCGAGTGCTTCTATAAACAATATTTTATTGGTTAGAATAGGCAGAAACTCCGGTTATTTACAACAGACTTTTTCACAGCATTTATCGATGCTCCTAAGGCTCAAAGGGGAAGGGGAGAGACCCGGCAAATATAACAAATGGACGTGATGTAATACTCAACTGCTCCTGTAGAACAGCCCTGCGGAAATTAGTTAGCGGGCAAGCCCCGAAGCGCACCTTCCTGCTTGCTGCCTGGCACCACGGGACCGCACGCCTCGCCCTGAACCGGGCTCTCCCGGCCGGTGCCTGGCCAGCGCTTCTCCGGGTAACTGTGGCCAGAAGTGGCAAAGGTTTTTTTTCTACCCCCCCTCTAAAATAAATAAATGAGCAGTACAGAGGAGGGAGCGCGTTGCGTTGTACTGTGATGTCCAAACACCACTGTAAAGCAAATGGAAAATTCGGAAGCGGTGGGAGGGAATGGGCTCCACGGCACCGCGGGAGCCACTGCCATGGACCGCCACGGACCACCACCACCAGCAGCCTGAGGGAGAGCTGGGGCTCTTCCACAGGAAACAAACCTTCTAAGACTAGAAAAACATTTTGAGGGGATAGCAAATTTCTGTCCTTTAGAGAGCAGGATGCACTGTTAGCTGGTGGAAATCTACCACCTATCTCGCACGCTCCCTCTGGAGCATCTCCTCTGAACGTAGCTGGTACCAGCAGGCTGGGACGAGATGTCCCACGTGTGGATTTCTTGCTCTCCTCATGCACCTCATCTTGTGTCCACGTGGACAAGTGGTGGGGGAAGGCCCATAGTTTTGCAAGGTACGTGCTACACCCCTCACCGCGGGGGCTGAGCATTTATTGCAAATAACGCTGGGAGGGTGACGATGGCCCGTGCATTCGCACCCAGCTAGCTTTGCAATTAAAGGCTCTCCCGGGTACCTTAACGCCAGTCTGTGAATGCGTCGTTCTCCTCGGAGCTGGGAGCAGACAATGCAGCGCGATGAAATGCAAACCCACCCATTGGAGAGTCCTCATCAATGATTTTAACCTCCTGACCTGGAATGAAAGAGGTAATTTGATCACCATGGAAACCGGGTAAAGGCCTCTCCCCAGCCAAAACCGTCCCTCCCGTTAAATTGGGCTGAATCATCTGCCTCGGCTCCGCGAGATGGACAGGGCAGGGATAACGCAGCCTGCGGAGGAACAAGCTATCCTTAAGCATGATAACGATGCGTGACAGCTTAACTTTGGGTCACTCCTGGTGCACGAATTGTCAAATATTGTGACAGCAGAAGCAGCTCTCCGCACCCCCACACACCAGCAGAGAAGGGATGTGTCTGTGGATTTTTATTATTTCTTCTCAGCAAGGATCTCAGAAATGCAAATGTTTTTGCAGCTTCCGTGGGGCTCCAGGGGAGGTAATTTGCTGGAGGCTTTTGCAGGAAACAAACCCTGGTTGTTCACAATGTTGCTGTGAAGGTTTTAACCAGCCCTGTTCCCAGTGGATCACTTTGAAGGTCTGGGATGTACTGGATGTACTGGTCCTCTTTGTAAAATGGAACGAGACAATTTTTCAGGCAATTACAAAATCCCACCTCGAAATGAACAACCCTATAGGTTAGTGTTAACCTTAGTAATATAAGCGTTAGCACTAGTAATACTGGAGAGCCTGGAGATGCCTGGTGAGAGCAAGGCTTCTGCACGTTAGGGACCATACGTGCACATAATGTTGAGAGAAAATGACAGATTGCCTTTTCGCAGCTACAAATTCAAGTTCACAAAGACTAAATCACTGTCCTGTGGTCAGCTAGGGAAACCATGCCAGCATCAGGCATAAAAGCTTCATTCCACGTAACAGGACCACAGAAACGCAACCATGCCACTACCACTGCCACGTAAATCTACTCTTTGGCCAAACCGCCTCTGCGCGGTGGTGCAACAGCCCCTGATAAAGCCACCTGCATCCAGCAAAGACAGGATCCGCTCATCCCATCGCACCGTATGAAACCACCGTGCCACAGCCTGGAACGGTGGCACAGTCTGCAGTCAAGTCAGCAGCACGTGAAACGGCAAGCATGAAGGTTTGTTTAATGATTTTTAATTAATTTTAATTACTTACAATTTTTTTGAGCAGTAGCTTAACCTCGCTGCATCTCAGCCCCTCTGATCACTCTGGGACTTCTGCCAGCTTCCTCATTACAGATCAGTTCCCCTAACGCCATTTGATAATGAAATGGGTTTTAAAAGAAAGGGACAGAGAAAAAAAAAATCAAATACCTTCAGCAGAACCCCAGGGAGCTGGAAGAGGATTACGATTTGGCATGGAGATAAAATGATAGTTTGGGGGTTTGCTTTATGAATAACGTGTACCTGTGTTGAAAGCGTCCTACTTTTAAAAGACAAAAGTTATGGGCCTGTAACGACTTTCTACCTTCACGGCTTCTTGCAGGCTCCCTTCCGCAGGGGCAAGCAATTGAGACAGGCAGGAGAGCGAAGGCTCACACCTCGTGCAGCTGAGGGGGAGCAGGTAGGTAAACCTGCCCGGGGACCTGCACCCAGCCAGGGCGGCACAGACGGCGGTTCCTGTTCCACCCAGCCCGACACATCTCGGAGCATCGCCTCCTGATTTCACCCCCTGAAATTTCACTGGTCCTGCCTCCAGACAACCCTGCCCAGCAGAACTCTCACGTCCTCCGGGGATTTTTCCAAGTATACCACGTACTTCATTCTCCCGTGACTAGTACATCTTCTCCCCAGTCTCTCTCCCAGCTGACTGTTTACCAGTCTCCCCAAAGCCTCAGGGTTATTTGTTAGTTTACTACAGAGTTTACTCCTTTTGCTTTCTCTGATCTCCTCTTTACGTCTTCCTTCCAGCTTTTTAAAAAATTATTTACTTATTCACTGCCACTGGGATCCTTTTCCACCTGTATCTTGCTCAGCATCCAAAAGATCCTTCTGCACCAAAAGTGCAAGCTGCATCTCTTTCCCTATGAAACTCTGCATGGGCTTTATCACAGCGAGGGTGCAGATGGTGGAAGGCGCTGGTAGCACTGGCGTGTGCCTTTTTTTCTGTTTTTATTAATACACACTGCTCTGGTTCACGATTCAAAACTTTCTCCCTGTGGCTCTGATCTCAGCCCAGCTGATCTCCTGCCCAGCAGCCCTGGGCAAGCTTCAAAGGAACTGATGTTTGGGCAGGGTACAGAAAGGAATCTGTAATTTTTGGATGCTCTGCTAAGGCTTATCTGAACCTCGGTGCAGCCTCTAAATCTGGGCTCCAAGTCCCCTAAGAACACATTTTCATTAGGGGTGGTTGGATGTCCACAGTCAGAGCTGAAAATTCCTTTAAAAATGTAAGTCCTTTTGTGGCCTTGACCTCAGTTTGTGGGCAAGAAGGAAGCAGAAAGGAAGAGAAGGATTTTTTTTTTAGAGCGCATAAAATGTAGAAAATGAGCAAAATGTTGCATGTATTTATTACAATCACTGCCTGCATCAGGCTTTACCAGCAGAAATATTGCTGTTACCACGGTCACCGCTGGTCTAAAGGGCTCATGTTTTCCACAGGCTCCTGTTGGTGCCTATCAAACACATCTTCACGAACCCAGATGAAGCACACAGGGGCAGCTGGGAAGCCTCCAGCACCGACGTGACCCTCTCCAGCTGAGGATCTGCCCTGAACCGAAGCCGAGAGGAGTACGAGCCCCTGCAAACAGCCCAGCCAGCCACGAGGGCAGCGTCCCCTGCCCGGAGAGGGGACGGGCAGAGGCACCACAGCCATCACCAGCGGGAGCTGGAACAAGCAGCAGAGAGAAACAGGGACTGTGAGCGAAGGCGAATTGGACAGGGGGACTGGGACCGTTTCCTACCTCCCAGCCATTGCAGGGACGTGCATAATTCATAGGCCATAGACTGTATATATCTTATTCATTAAAGTTTAAAAAGACTGGTTATTACTATTGACCATTAAAAGGCAATTTTTCCCCCATGTGTGACAAGGACTATTGACATTCCCGTACCCTTCAAAAAAAGGTAGTTGATGTCCTGACATCTTCAGAGTCTCACGTCACTTGTGCACACACATGTTGAGGCATCCGGGGCTCTGAGCCAGCAAAGACTTAACAAACAAGCCGCATTAAAAAAATTTTCTGTCTACTTTTATAACTATTGGCAAACTGTGTCATTCATGCACTATTACAAATTGTCAATCTGATTTTATGCGTTTAGACCTACTGCTTTATTAGTAAAGAAGTGAGGCAGGATTTTCTGTCTGCCATAGGCAGCATGGTGGTGTTTAGCGTGGGCTGAATTACTTTGCCATTGTAACCCCACTGAATACTGCTGTCAGCACCCACCTTGGCCCGCTGCGTGCGTGCGCATGTGTCTCCTACTGAAGCTTTTCCTGGGGGCTCCTGTTGCGGGGAGGACCGCAGGGCTGACGTGCAACACGGGGAGCAAGGGTGCAGGACAGCCCTGGGCAGCGACTTCAGCGTGTCTGCGTGCTCAGGCCTTCAGCTCCAAATCTTAGTGCCATTTGGAGCCTGGAGCCCCAGGAAGGTGATGCTTTGAGTTGTCACAGGGAGAAGCAGCTAACGCTGAGATAGGGAGGCTGATTTTTCTTCTCTCTGCAGCCTGTAAGAAAATTAAATTCATGCCCAATGGGCCTAAACACTCTTGGTAGCATTGAAGTGCAAAATTGAGCTAATACCTTTCTGATGTTTAAACAAGTACTCGTGATATTTTCATGCCAATCTAGAAGAAGCTCTAAAGCTTTTGGAACTGCTGTTGCAAACTGAAAGCAATGTAAGAAATAAAAGGAAGGGAAAAATATATTTATCGGTCACAGGGAGTTCTCTGGATAACACAAAGACACAATGTTATGCCAGAGTGATTCTTAAAGCTTCTACCTCAGCTGCAGAATTCACTTTTGGGATGCATACAGGTAGGACAGGATCAGAGGGTGCTGACCACAGACGTGCTGGGTCTGTTGGGGGTTCTCCTCTTTTTCCTACTGAAGCAAATAATCTCTTTCTGCAAACCCAACAGTCTGTTGCAGTTCTGACCTAATCTTCATCTACAGTAGAGCAACTGAAAGCGTACTTTGTATTTACAGCATGGAAAGAGAAAATCAGAACTAATTAATAAGCAAACAGTGGCCATCAAAAAGGTGGACACAATCTAGAAAGAAAGGAAGGAGCTCTGAAAGGTTATTAGCTTCATTCTACCTATTGCCTGTTCAAGCACATATGGGAAAAATGATTGTTTCCCTCTCTGACGTTTACACTGAGTGAATCAGGAAGAGAGTTATGCTGGGCATCGCCGACTCCAGCAGATAAAAGACAATTACGAGCAGAAAATGGAGCTGCAGATAGCATGCAGCTTTCACGTGGGATGTTCAGTTTAGCTACTGGGGAAAAAAAAAAAGAGGGTTGAAAACTAAACTCCTGACAGCAGCCGTCTCTTGCTGCAGACCTGCTGATTCAAGCATCGCACAGCTCCTTGCAGACGTATGTAGAAATGTTTAATGGCTCAATTTAAGCCATTTGTTTCTCATTCTTGAGCTCTCATTAAAATAATCTGTTCTGATTGTCTGTGGGAGCTATTTTTTGCTCCTCTAAACGGTTGCAAAAGACAGCACAGATTAGAAAAGGAGAATCAACCCTGTTAAGCCTGTGACTCATCAAATCCAGGCTCCTGGTCTGTGCTGGCATCCAAAGCAGGCAGAAGCCCCCATAACGTGGCAGAGAGAGGGGCAAAAGCCCTGTCTTGCCCTCTGTGAACAAGAGGTTTGAAAAATATTACTTTCATCGATCCGTACCCAGGGGATATGGGCAACTGCGTAATACCTGCTGGCAAGCTACAGGCAGAGGACGCTCTCTGGAAGGCCAGGCTTCCTCCCCACTCCAGCGAGCGTCCTGCTCCAAACACTAACTCGGGATGAAAAGGTCTTGCCTTCCCATGCAGTTATTTTATTCTTGCATAGAGTCCCAAGCTGGAGAGGCAGAGCACTGACAGCATACGGATGCGTAACCAACACCGAGAAAAGGTGCTTTGCAGGAATTTGTTAAGACCTAAACAGTGTTATTTGCTATTCAAACCATATGTAACCCAGAAAAGTGCCAGGAGTTAGAACACAAAGTGTAACTTACTTCTTCCATTCCTCCCTCTGTGACTGCCCCATACTCCACTACCACGAGGTATCACGGTGTGCCTACAAGACCAATTTAAATTCCTTTAGATTATCATCACCTCTAGCCTAGACACTCTGAGGTACCAATTAAAACAGGCCTCAACTTGCACTCGGCGCTCAACTTTTTTGCAGCCAGTTGAGCATCCCTCCAGGCAGAGGTAGGCAGCATTTTCAAGGAATGCCAGATTCTGGCATTCTGGTCAGGCTTGAAAATGAGCTCAGGAATTCCAGTGCACGTGGGGCAAAAGTCCGACCCTGCCCGTGGGGGCTGAACTCGGAGCCCTCCCAAAACAATCCCTGCCATTTCACCCCTGCAGGCACGCCCCACGGGAGATTCGGGCACACCGGCTCTCGCTCCTAGGTTCCCAAGTGCTCACCCAAAACTCTGGGCAATTTGAGTGATAAGATGCAAGATGCCCAACAACCTCTGCCATAAATTAATATACAGGGGTCAGCACCTTTTCACTTCTTCAGCAGAAAGGATTTAATCTTACTCTCTTTCTTCTCATCCTTTCTCTATAAACTTGCAGAAAATGCCTTTTGTTTTAGTGCCATGCTGCAGTGAATCTGTTTGTTCTTTGGGCATTTAAATGTTCCTATCATTGACATTTTTAAAGCTATGAAAAAGGACTTTAATTGGCTGAAATGCTGATTGCCATAACAACTGGCTAATGAACCATCTGTTAGCATATGTAATATTTATTTATACATTTAAAAAACACAGCTAAAGATCAGAACGGGCTCTTTTCAAGGACAGGGGCAGCTCGCTCCCCGTGCAGACAGGCAGGGAAGCACGGGGGCGAGTTTTACGGACTGCAAGGCCCACAGGGGCCACCGCGAGCCTCTGGTCCACAGACAGCAGCGAGCTGTGAACTTGTCCCCCCGCCATCCCTGCTGCAAGCTTAGCAGCTCGTGGCGGGCGACCAGGAGGGGAAGAGCCTGCTCAGCAGCAGAGGGCTGCCTTGCTGCGGGACACCCTTCCCTCCTCCCACGCATAGAGCGGCATCGGACAAAGCGGTGCTAGATCTGGGAAAACGCGAATTCGGGACCAGCCTCTTTGGGAGCAGCACTTATTGCTACCCTCCTCCTACCCCTCTCTCGGGGCAGGGGGACCCAAACCCAAGCGCTCAGTGGTGACGTGAAAGTTCTCGTTACGGATGACAAACAGAGGGGAGTTCCCCTAGAGCGTTCCACCGAGCCGCTTTCCTTCGAGGAGTTCGCACTTTTACAAAACGCCTCTCCCTGGCAGCCCTCGGCTCCCACCGGCCCGCAAACGCCCAGCCCCTGTGGAACGCCCTCGCCCCGCGCCCCGGGTCCGGTCCTGACCTCAGGCAGCCCGCGCTCCCCTCGAACGGTAAGGGCTGGCGGAGGCAACAAACCCTAACCACTTCTGAGGAGAGCCCAGGCCCACAACCCCCCTCACCAATTCAGCTGAATGGTGCTGGAGGTTTAATGGGGGGAGATGTATTTTTAGACTGTTGATAAAGAGGGAGAGAAGAAGGGAGCAGAGAAAGCCCCGTACCACAGAAGTCACATGCATATGCAAAAGGAGCCTAATTGCCCCTCTTTAGAAACTAATCATTCGGGATTTTACAAGCCACATTATAGAACCTGACATGCTTATTTTTCCTTTTATTATGTTTGTAAGCAGTGATCCTATTGAAAAGAAAATCAAACCCTATTTTTACCAGTCACAACCATCTCCCTTTTTCTTTCTGCCTGCTTTATTTTATTTTATTTTCCTTTCTTTCCATCAGTTGAATAGAGCAGCATTTTCATGTGTATTAATTGCCCTGTAAAATGCCCTCAAAGTCATTAGAATTCCCCATTCAAAACTATTATCTGTGCCATTATGTCTTTGCATTATATTTATTTAAATGTGCCTCTTCTGAATTAGCTTATTTTTAACAGCTAACCATGCCCGAAATATTGTTCCAGGCCAAGCTGTTCTCAAATCTTTATTTTTTTTTTTAATGATAACTTCATAGAAGCTCTTGATGTTTTATCCTGAGTGGAATCATAGTTTTAGGCTTTTAACCCTCTTTCCTTTTTCTTTTTCTATTTCAGAAAGCTAGGCAATAGCCTTGTAGAAATTTTTTTGTGAACCCACAAGACTTTCTTACACCAGAACTGCAAGAATTACAGCTATGCTTCATGGCTGTCACACCGATTTAAAGCTGTTGATTGCGAAGATGATTAAAAGAAAAACACACCGTAATTTCCTAAATGTAATGCAAAGTTGCTCTCCCCTCTCAAAATATTCACGCATGATTTTCCACCCATTCCGACAGGTAATTTTGTCAATACTTAGAGCCCACCATGGCTTGAGCGGCTGCACTCCTGGCAGCACTTGAAGGTGAAGACTTTGAGGCAGCACTCCCTACCCCCGAGAGTTGCTTCGTGGAAATATTTCTTGCTTGGGAGGGAAGGTCCCGGAGCGGGAGGCTGGTTTCCTGACCGACCTGCTTCGCTCTTTGGCCAGTGCCACCCTGACACGGTCTGCGCTCTTCCATGCCGAGAACCTCACGTGAGGCTTGGGCACCTCCAGGCTGAGCTCTGGTGGACCCAAGCACAGGAAAGAGCCCTTATAAAGATAGGAGCTCAGAGACTGAAATCAGTGCTGCACCCCAGAATTCCCCTTTCCCTGCCATCTGCTCATCAGGGTTATCCCTGAAGGAAGGAGCCAGACCAGCACCACACCAGCATCCTCCCCCCGGCTCCGGGCAAAGCTCTCCTCCCGCTTCGCACCATTTTCATATTTTAATTAGACCAGCCGTTCTGCGTCTGCCTTCATTAACTGACACCCGCAATTACTGAATGTGTGGATGTTGAACTAGCACATCCCCCGTCCCTAGCCCCGCCGAGGCCCGGCTGCGGCACTGGGACCCCCCTTTGTGCTCCTTGTTTGAACATTCATGACGGATCCTCTCCTACAGCAGATACATTCACGCCTCCGACCGCGCGAGCCGCCGTCCCTTTGGTCACACAGAAGGTCCTCCCCGTCTGCCAAACCACGCTGCCACCTCCCGTTATTTCACCCCCCCAGAGACCATTCCCCCTTTCTTCTCGTGTCACACACCAGGATAACCGGCAGCTCCTGCTGAAATACTGAAGCGGGCAGCGTTAACCTGTGGTCTTACCAGGGTAACTTCCCTGCCTACCTCTCCTTGCTGACACTTTGTGCTTTGAGCTTAAGTTTTTAAAGGCCGTAACACCCCCCTCGGTACCCTCCTTTCTTGGCATGCTGCGAGGAGACGGCCAGGGAGGTTTGAAACCATTCCCTTGCTCTGGGCTGCAGAAAAACCCTTCGTCCGTGCCCGGGGACGGAAACACACGCTTGCTGTAGCATCTAAATTTATCTCGTGTTAACAGCGAGGCTTGGCCAAATCCACACGCAAGTCCTCAGTCGGGATCTGGGGTAGGTTATCAGCCCCAGTCCAGTGCACAAATCAAACCACGGGCCCCTTTGCCACACTGCCCGTCTGAAGGGACGGAGCTCAGCCCGAGCCCGAGGCCGCGGCCAGGCTGCAGTGGGGGCACAGAGCTCACACCAGGGTCAGCCAAAAGAAAACACTCACGAGATCTTTGAAAGGAACCCAGCAGTTTTCCACCCAGCCCATTTTCCTGCCTCCCGGCTGCAGCGACTCGGTGTAGATGGGCTCTTCGTGCAGGCAGGAGAGCCAGGGAGCTCGCGGGGCACCGACCGCAACGCCCGAGCAGGACTGCACGTTCCTCTGCGGCCGCACTGCGAAGCCGCATCTCTGATAACCACCAAAGCAGGGGAAAACGGCGCATTGTTATTTTTTATAAGTATCTTTTCCACAGAGCATCAGCAAAATCTCACAATTTTAATCCCATCCCTCATAAAATTTCTTTTGAATATTTAAGAGCGAAACCAGTGCTCAGATCCTATCTGGTGTTATATCCTCCTTCATTTCCTTTTACAGCGTTCAGATAACACAGTGACCCATACAGGCCAATATAAGTCTATAAAAAGATGGACAGATACTTCTGACACCGACAGAAAGCTTCTGCTCTACCATCTAGCAAGTATTCCCCCAAGGCAGCTATAGCACGATTGCTTTATTACACCACCCGCCTTCGTTATCGGCAGAGCAGCAGCACCACGGGTTTAACCCTTCCGACGGTGACTGCTTTCTGCCTTGCCCTCTGGATGCACTCGGGAGCAATTCGGGTCAAGTTTCCAGTTGACATCGGAGCAGCTTAGCCCGTCCCTGGGGGAGATCAGCTCAGATCCAGACCCACCAGCTTTCCCACCACGATAAAACAAGTTTTTTGCCACTAGATGGAGTTTACAAAGCCTAAAGACGATGTCCCCTTTCCTAGCCCATGCCCGTACCTCCCCGGGTTTCAGCAGGACCCACAGCACGAGCTGTCGGTGGTTGGGGTCTGGTTTGTGGGACACGAGGCGGGGAAGGGCGGCAGCTATCTGGGAACTCAAGGTTTGGCCGCTACTTGCACAAGCATGAAAAGCAACAAAATGAAATGCAACACACAGCCGAGCGCTCGGCCCCCCCTCTGCCGTTCTCCAAGGGCCAGAGGTGGCACGCTCGGCGGCGGGGCACAAAGGGACACAAACACCCCGCAGACGCTGGCTGCCCGCTGCTGCTGGGCTCGGCGGCCGCGGGGGCCTCGCGCGCCCGGGAGAACAGATTTGCCACCGACACGGCAAACGTGGCTGGTCCAGGGAGCAGGGACGGGGCAAAGACGCATCCCCCAGCCTGACCTCAGAGCCGGCCCTGCCCCGCGCCGCTCTGCTGGGCCACCCCGACCCCGCGGCTGCCACAGGATTTATATAAAATAATAAATATCACCCACATTGGGAAGGATATTGATCTGCAGATTTCACTGACATTTACAAATAAATGATGTATTGCAGTTTTCATTTTGCTTGCTGGGCTGACCCTAATGGCCTTTACATAATTTACTTTTGATTAAAGAAGTGCTTTGACGCAGAGAACTGGGGGGGGGGGGGGGGGGGATCAATACAATTATGAGATCAGCTTTAAAACAATGTGTTACGGCAGGAAAAAAAAAAGTCAAATCCTTTGAAGATGCTCATATTGAAGTGTGATGTCTAAAGACATTTTGGAGATCAACAGATTCTCTACTTGCTGAGGGCTGGAAATTAGCTAAATACGCATTGCAAGTTTCAGACCGATTGAATTCAAGGCCAGACTGTGGCAGCGGGTTCAGAAACGGTCGCCCCTTCAGCCAGGTCCGTGGCAGCGTTTTCTATTCAAAGACAGACGTAACTCACTTGCATAAGAATGCCAAGGAGGAGCAGGCTCCACCGTTCACTTCCATACATTTAAATATTTAGCAGTGCGGTATGCAATGTACATAATATCTACTGTAGCTAGTGGAAAAACAACTTACCTAGTTTAAGAAAATGGGGTTTGCATTAGCTACTGTAGTGCCATATGTTCATTAAAACACCACAATGTGCAAAATAATGGTGACAGTAAGTTAAAGTAATATTCTGGTTAACAACCTCCAAAAATATTTTTTTGGCAACCGAACTGTGCACATCATACATAATTAATGAGTGTTATTGCAATTCGTATGCCCTTGCAGAAAGGAAATAACCACAACCTGTTTGCATTTGTGAAGCATGACAAAAGCCCCTTTTTTTTATTTTTACTCCTCCCTCTGATCAGCTATGCCACACGACTCCAACATATTTCGTCTTCTAAGAAAACTGGGGAGGAAACCGTGTTCTTTGGAAACACAGCTCGCTGAGATGGCGCCAGACTAATCGTCGATGTTCCAGAATAACGGTGTGGGCACTGCCTGCCCTATTTTCTCTCTCATGTACTCTGAAAGCTAATAACATTGAAAGGGGGGGGAAAAAGGAACAAAAAGATGTAACTCCGAGCGACACCATGGCTGTACCACACTTATTCAGAGAGGCAGGCTGACTGCAAGCTGCAGGCATTTTGTTTTGCTCTTTTTGCATTGTTTAGCGAATTCAAGGCCTGACAGAGGAAAAAAACCATCCGAGTCTGGATCTGTGGATGGGGACCCGAGGATCCCGCAGTGCTGAAGTTAACAGAAAACTTGCTTTTGCCATCAGTGGGCACAAGATGGAGTCTTAGAAAGCACCGAGCTGTACGGCGGTGGTTACCGCGCAGCACCTCAAACCCTCCCTGCGATCCCCGCGGCGGGCCCGGGCAGGCCGTCCCGCCGGGCAGGGGCGAGGAGGTGCCCGGCGCCGGCAGAGCTGCCGCAGCACCCAGGCCCGCTCTCCGCGCCCGGACGTGGGCTCCACGCGCCGCTCCGGCTTTTGATGCAGGGATTTAACCTGGCATTAGGAGACGAGAGAATTAGGCTCGGTGTTATTTATAATGAACGACTTCGCATTCCCCCCGAGTAATAATGCTCGTTCATCCTGTTATTTTTGTTATCCCAAGAATCAGTATTCTGTAAACTCTGCGTTGATGTTTAGGAAAGGTAGAGCTGTTTGTAATCCTATCTCCCTCACCAGAAGTCACGATTGCAAAAAATCCCAGACAAAACGAAAGCCCCAGAAGTACATACATAAAATCAAATAAATAAAAATGCAATGGCACTGACTGATCTGAGGAAAAACAATCAACTGTGAGCCAGTTTATTCAATCTGCCTAATGTAAGAAGGCTGCAAACATCCCACTGTTTATTCTATGACTTTTTTTCCCTTTTGGCAGCAGTAAAAACAAATAATGCAGAACCACTCGCTATTCAATTTGAGGTCTGAATACAACAGAAGAACTGAAAGCCAGCAGCGGAGGGGTGGAAGGCGTTTGGCCCAGACCCTTTTCGCAAGGACTCCTGCAAAATTTACTCTTTGTAAACTGCATGTAGAAGGAGTTATTCTAACCGTGGTGCCCCAAGATTTGCACAAAGCTGCTGCCTTTTTTCTTGATTAACCATTTGAATAATTTTTTTAAACCTTCCAGACATCGGCTCCTGTCATACCTTTCTCCGCTAGATTAAAAAATACTTTGTACCTAGTACTTTCTCTCTGTGAACATATTTAAACAGCACGATGAGGTTGCTTTCTAATCTTCCCTTTGATAAGCTAATCAGATTGATCTCCAGAAGCCTGTCACCGCAAGGCACGTTTTTCAAGCCATGGAATATGCCTCACACCTTCTGACAAAGCAAGAGCCCGTCCCGGGGGACGAGTCATCTTCCAAGTTTCAGAGACAGGGTGGAGACCCTCAAGGCTCTTCACGAATATACTCGTATCACACTGTGGCTCAGCCTAATGGGTGTCTTGGCCTAATCACCTGAGAGCATCTTGTTTTGAAACCAGACAGATGATGCTGAACCCGAGCAGTTACCCTTAGAAATTGCATCTATTCTTTGAACTGGCACTGAGAAAGACTGCACAAAGCTAAGCCCTGACACAAGTCCCACTCGGGCTTTCAAAACTGGGTTTAGATAGTACTAAAAAAAGGCTTCAGGAAAGACTGCTCACCTCGGAGGGCAAAATGCTCCCCTATGGAGAGTGCGCGGATGGGGCCAGCGCTGCCCTTCCCAGAGCCAGGCCCACCGCCCAGCCCGCGGAGCGGACCCCGGGGTGGTCAGCAGCAAAGGGAGCTCTGGGGGGACAGTCCCTACTTTGAGAAAGACTACAAATCCCAAACAACCCGAGAAAGGCGTTGCTATCAAGAGAGAGGCAATGATACTTAATACAGAAGCTATTTGATAATATTCCCTTTTAAGGTCCTTCTGTAAAGCAACCTTTTAAAACAAACTTGGTCAATATAACAAAAATCTCCAAGAAATTACTTCTTTTCACATCCATTATTCACTGGATCTTAGTCTGAAAAACACATAAGCTCTGGAATAACTTTGAACCCCCCAATTGTCCCGCTGAAATTAATTTTGAGCTACACCTGATAAACGCCGCGCTGCTCAAGGCCGTACTCGGAGGACGACCCAGGAAAGCAGTGACATTCGCAGTACGCCGTGCTGGCCTGCCGCAGCTCACACAACGGGATAGCACACAGATTTTCCAGGATGCATTTGTGGTTCTAAACACCTCCCTGGCCTCGTTAAGCCACAAATTTGCTCAGAAATCCTTGCGTTGTATCCCAGAGGAGATGAAATACAGTCACTTGCAAGGGAGAGAACAACAATAAAAGGAGAATGAATGCTCCCTAAGTGCTTCCTAAAACAAAAAAATTTGATATGCAGCCTGTGTACCCACGCAATTATGAAGCTGCTAGCTCTGAGCTGTAACAGATGGAATTTTTTTCCCCTGTCTCTCTTTGGTGATAAGGTGAATGGTTTCCTCAAGGGAAGAGTAGGCAGAGTTGCTGAGTTGGCAAGGTTTGTGCCAAGCAGCTGGTTGCTGATAAAATTATGGGTCTGGATAGGCATGGTCGGGGAGGGAGGCGTAAGGGCCTTTCTGTCACCAGCCTTTCCAAGGAAGATTGAAACAGGTCATGGATATATTCATTAAAGCATGTGAAATGGGAAAACAACCGAGTCGTGCTACAAAGTTACTAGAAAATGATGCAGATTTGCTGTGTATTTATTCAAATGGCTTATTTCCTTTGGACCTTTTTGTACTGCAGCTTATAAATTCAACTTGAGCACTCGATTCCTGGGCCAACTTACAGCCTCACCAGAGAGGCTGGTGCCAGGAAACAGGGGAAGGGGGGAAAAAAAAAAAATGATGATGGTACAGTTTTGCTTTTAAACAGTTTTGTTCTAGAAGGTCTCAAAGCTCTGTTTGAATATTAAATCAATTGGTACTTATACAACCTTTACTTCAAATAAGTACGTATTATTAAACCTCATTTTACAAGGATGAAAACGGCAACCCTGAGATAGTTACTATCAGTCTCTAGGATAACAGTCGAGGTATTCGCATCTTTCTTACACACGCACGTCAGCTTCTACCCGTGAGCTCCCTATTATCACAATTCAACGTGCAATGCATGCATTTGCACTTGCAAACTGGGTTTCTGGAGAAGCATATACCTGATTAGATGTTCAGTTAACATCGGTAAATCTTTTAACATCTACGTATCCCCCAAAGCGGAGTATTGCAAAGCACGCTTATAAGCATTTACCAATGTAACTTTATATTAACCCAGTGAAAGTGCCTCGACCTCACCCCTCCTCAACAGGGAAAGGCGAAGAGAAGAATGCAGAGGAACTTGTGCAAGCTCCAAATTAAAGCCAGTAAGTTCTGGCTTCCAGTTCTTTCCCAGCAAGTATCATTAAGCCACACTCCTTGCATCAAAGATCAGAAAGCAGAATATTTACTCCAGGTAACTCTTTCCAGGTATGTATATACAAAAAAATACCCCAACAAACCCAGCTAAGCTTTACAGGAGGAACGATTCTTTAAGCTCCTCTTACTCCCTGCAGATGCTCCCTATAGACTTGGTGATCACCACAAAACGTTTTTTCTTTGATATATTGGGTAACACAAGAACTCCTTTCCTATGGCTCCATGCATTGAGCCTGCAGACAATACCAGGGGCGGGATGGGGGTGTTCAGGTGGGGATTCCGAGACCCCTGCGTAGGCTGGCAGGGACCTCCCTGCATTCACCGAAGAGGGCTCTTTCTCAGCAAGAAAGCCAGCTGGCAGCTCTGAACCTGAGCTCGGCTTAAATGGGCAGTGGTGGTGAGTTTTGCCAGCAAGACAGAGCTGCCCCTCCTCTCCCAGGTCATCCAGGTTTGAATGACAGACTCACAAATTTTAACTCTATAAAGCTGGTAGAAACAAAGAGAACAAGTGCACACACCCTCCCTCCATACACTCTTTGGAAAAGAAAACCCCACATATCTTTAAAAGTATTGATCAGTGCAATTGCTGAATGAGCCGAGACTGATCTTTCCAGAAGAAACTGAATAATTAACTTCGAGAAACGTTAGCAGACTCTTTTCAGTGGGCTGAAAAGATTAAACCCATGTTAGCCACATAACGAATGACATACAATGTCCATCTTCTAGTGGCATTTGTTTTGTTCACCTCTTCCCTCTCTCCTGTTCCTTTCTTTTCTGAAGCCAGAACATCTTCTTGTCTAATGCTGTTTTCATGCGGCATCCATCCCGGTTGCTCCTCCATCCATCTCTGCAGAGCAGGGGTTTGGGGCAGTGTGGATAAGCATCAGCTCTCCTAAATGCTCATTCAAACCAGGCCACCCACGGTGCTGCAGACTCGCCTTTCCAGGGGACAAAGCCGCAGTGTTCAGAGCAGAACCAACTACGAAACACCCTTCCTCCGTCCGCAGGCAGAGCCCCCTTCTTACAAGGCATTCGATGGACGAGGCAGCAGCACGGACACCAACAGCACCCAACGTGCGCCCGACGGAGCACGCACGGCAAAGCGGCAGGGAGGGTACCGTGTCCCTCGGAGAAACGACTCTGCCTGCACTCACCGAGAAATTGTTTGTGGTCGGTAATGTCAGGGGCTCTGCCCTCCATTTTTTTCCCAATCATAACACAACAAAGCCATTTGGATTTCTGAAATGTCACCGTGTCTACCCAGAGATCTGGCTCAGACAAGGTAATTATCCCTTCCTGTCACCCTTTCTTATTCCAACTTGTTTAAAAAGAAATGTTTTTACTGAGTCTGTCAACCAGTGTCCTAGGAAACATTTCTGGCTTCCCGGTTCCGAGGCAAAATAGGACAACTGCAGAGACAGCCCCGTGCCGGGACGCCCTGCTGCAGGCACCCTGGCAGCGCGCAGGGAGGCCGAACGCGCGCGAGCTGTTCAGCCTCTGCCCGGTGCTACGACAGGAAAGCACGAGAACAGACCAGTTCAGTCTGCAGTAGTCCCCTGCCTTGACTTTGGCTCTGCTTCAGTCTCAGTTCAAAGGAATCAGAGGAAGGGTTTTAATACCTGTGCAGGTAAATCCCTACAGGAAAAACTCTCTACAGTCAACGTTCATAAACGGTTTGATACCTGGATCCTGTGGCAGGGAGACCCAAAGAACAGCAAGGGAGGAAGATGCCCAGTTCTCATGGATTTCAGTGGGATAAGGGAACCAAACTCCACGGGGCTTGCCTGAAAAACATCCTGCCTATAACAATCATTCAACTTAATACTGACCATAGTGATTCCCACTTATTTATTTACGGCAGGGCGTTCCTCGGTTCTCTAGCAACAACCAAACTGAAACCCACAACTCGGTTCCTCTTGTGTAAGAGCTCCTTGGCTGCAGGCTCCTGAGATCCACAGGACAGAGCACGGGTGCGATTCAATCCTAACAGCAACAGGGCTTTTAATCCCCAAAAAACAAGAACAGCAATGCAGATTTAGACTTCAGACATGACTGACACAGGGAAAATAAAGGAATCATTACAGAAAGCAAGCAGTTAATGATGGTGAATGTGCTAGAGGTATTCCAGTTCTGGAAGCATGTTTAGCTAGCTATCAACTTCTATGAATTAGGCTAATTACTAAAATAAAATTACCTCTTGCTTTCCTGCCTTGCACACATGGTAACAAATTAAATTGGGGGAGAGGGGAGGTGGTCAGTTAAATTCTCATCAGGCCTCGGTAGTAGCCTCTGCTGGCCATTCATGCTGAGCATTGGGACTTGATATTAACCATGAGCATGCGGCTGCTTTTCTGCTGAAAAAAAGCACATTTTAAAAGGGAAGAGATCTTATCTTTCATTTTATATAGATCAGTTCTGCAGCATCTTGATATATTTATAGTTTTAATACATAACCATAAATGCCCCCTAAACAAGGGATATTGCACCTTTAGATTACTATTATTGCTTTATTGCTCATTGTAACCATAAATTAACAGCTTCCCCCAGCAATGCTGAAAGAGTACAGAATTAGATTACAATGTACATACACAAGAGCCTATTAAGGCATTGCTATTCCATAAAAGTCTTTATAGTTTTTAAGTGTACACCTATAAGTGTTTCAATTAAAGAACTACATGCTTGCCTAGTAATTGCCCTCCCATTTGAGATAGGGCTTTGCAGCAAAAAAGAAAGAAGCAAGACTAAAAGGTGGAAAATTGGAATATAAAACACTGAATATGAAACTGCCATAAAAAGAAAACCGTAGGTTTAAATTATGCTTATTAGAGCCATTTGCATGGTTTAACTCTTGCACTCTGGTGCTGTAAGGCATCTGTTGTTTGTTCCTCTGGACAGAAAACCATCTCCTCCTGTGTCACGAGTTCTCAAGCCTTGTAAGAAATCAGTCATTGGGATGAAATGGCTTTCTTTTCTGGAGAACAGCTGCTACCATAAATCACTCTGCAATGACTGTAGAGGTCCTTCAAGGCTGGACAACATGACAGAAATATGAAGTCCAGACTTGGGATTCCCAGAGCAGAAGACAGACGCCGTGACAAGAGCCGTGTCCCTACCTGTCGGAAGGATGACATCTTGTGGCAGGAAGGGTCAGAGGACCAAGAACTAATTAAATACAGTAAATTAAGCTAAATTCAACATATTACGAGAGGGAGAGGGCTTCTTGCAGACATTACACGTGGAAAGGAGAACTTCCATCAACTGCACTTTGATTCTCATGACTTTAAACTACAGGGAAGAAATTTATCATTTGTGCTTTGGTAATCGCCTCCGAGTCCACCAGGCAGGGAGATTTTCCTGTTCATTGCAGAGCCTCATGTGAGCTCTTCTATTCCCCATACAGCATTTCTGCGTGGGTATACTCATCTGAAAACTGAGCCTGGGAAATTGTTTGAGCTGGCCTTTGGGTTTCATTTCAGTCAGAACAGTGGTTTTCGCAGCTTTTCAGCTGCACGCTATAACCCAGCTGCTCAGAGGGGGGCACAAAGATGAAGTTGAACTCGGAAGGTTATAGAGAGGGAATTAATAAGGAAACTTGCTGTATCATCTGCACAGAGTCGCTCTCCTGCTTGTGACTGCTCTTGAAAATGGCCTCAGCTCCTGTAGCAAACATGGGTTTACTGCTAACCTCAGAAGAAACAGCTATTTGTACCAGAGAAGACTGTGGCAGGCAGCAACTGCCATCAGAAATGTAATTTGACTTCTTACATCCTATGAAGATTGCCTGGCATCAGTGACAGCATTTCTATGTGCAATTCTTCAAGAAATAAAGAGTGGGATGGAAGGTAGAAATGGGTAACTCTCGATAAGCAGCAGACATTAATTAATGCTACATTACAATGGAATTCAGCTGAAATAATGTATGGAGGCCACATGAATAGTAAAAGGAAATTCATCATGGTTAATGTTATTACACTGAATGTCAAAGGAAGCAGTGATGATTTGCCACTTACTGTATAAAGTAATGTAATCTAAATGCAATTTTGGTTGGATAGCCTTGAACATCCATATTAAGCAGAACTGGCAGACAAACCAGGATTCAGGCCCACTCCATGGGTAGTCGACAGTACCCTTAACTTACTTGCAAGCCCACTTCCGAGCGATGCATTTGTTTGCCAAGACATGACTAGGACAGATTGTAAGGACACGTATACTCTATTTGTCCTCCCTTTTATATAACGTTTGGGCATGCTTGGATTTAGCAGGCTAGGGTCAGATGCTAGCATTATTTTGGGGTGACCTTGAAAAAGCAAATCAACTTTTGGCAGCCGTTTTCTCCTCTCCATCAGACACTTGTATGTCACCATCCTTACTGGCAACCTTCTTGATCTACAGATTTTTAAACTTTTTCCAGGTGCCCATCTAGTAAAATTTAAATCTGCTTACAGACATCTGGTTGGTTTTAGTTAACATTGACAGGACCCTAGGAAGCAGTCTACAGCCCCTGAGAGTCAAAGCAGGGTGACTAGTCCGAAGGAATCTATTAATCTCATTTGTCCTCTAGAATAAAAGCTTTTTCCCTATAACTAACATCTCTGCCAGATTTTTCTTGGTATTTCTTCAACAAAAATGCTTCTTCCAGAGTTTAATATTTGTTTTGATTGCTTAGAGCATTCCAGAGCAAAACCCATCTAGCCATGTTATGTCTATAAGGCATACCAATCAGCAAGTCCACTTATGCATAAAAAGCCTTTTGCATGGAATTGTGCATGATTTATACTGTTCTCTCCCCAGCCAATTATGTGTTGGGTTTCAGTAAAGACTCTTCGGTAACAGAAGTCTGTTCAACGTGTTTTTGTAAAATCTTATTAATTTTCCCTGCTACATGATACTACAACTTTTAGCACGAGAAATACAATTCTGTAGAGATTGCCTGATGTAATATTATTCTAAAGCAGTGGAAGCCATCATTACCCATTCCCTTTTGAAATAAGAAAAATATACATGGATTTTTTTTTTTAATATCTATAAATCAGTATTCATTGCAGAACTATAGATCCTAATTCTTTAAAAGAAATCGTGTATAACACTTGCAATTTATTTCACTGGAGTCCCACACAGCTGTTCTACTGCTGTTTTGTCATTGAAATAAAAACATGGAGTCTTCCATTAACTTTAGCTTACATTTACAAAAAGAAATACACTTATGTATCTTTTAAAAGATTCTAAATAGTTATTATTTATTTATACAACCCTGGAAGTGTGCTAGGCATTTCACAGGCAGGCAAAGAGAGCTTGCAGTCTAAACAGTAAACAAATAAACCCAGCAGAGAAGGGAAGGAGAAACGAACTTTCTCTTCTCAGTACTGTTTGTGCCTCCGACACACTGCCCTACCTCTTCCACTTCATCCAAATTTTCATCTTTCTTGCAACTGCTTCACAGCTTTTCTAGCATCATTTATCTCGGAGGAACTAACCCCGTTTGATAGCAAAGCAGGGGCCACCGCAGCATGGCAGGCGGGAAAGAACTTTTGCATGACGGCTCCTGCAGTAAAAGCATCCGGGTACGTTCAGGGTAGGTGAATAACACACAGAGCTCGATACACGCAACCCAGACAGGGACCGCCAGGCACGGCAAGGTGTGTCCAGCAAAGACCCCTGTGAAGCGGCGCTGCTGGGTGATGGGCTCGCGTCGGGCACCATTGTACGTCCCCAGACCCATCCACTCTCAGCCTCGCAGCCCAACCCCGGCCAGAGGCAGCCGTGCCGCCGAGAGCACGACGCGTGCCTCGGTCGTCTGCAGATCCCACCAGTTAAACGGCCGGGGAGAAAGCTTTGTGCTTCGAGGCATTTGTTTCTGAAACATTTACCGTTGCGTGGGGAAGTAGGGACTTCCTTCGCCAAACGCGATCTTTGTAACTGCAGGTAGCGAGCCCAACGATGACTCTGCGAGAGTTTCTAGGTACACAGCATTTTGTCATTAACCTTTAGAGCGAGTTTACAATTAATTAGCTGCCCAAGCAGGGATGACTGGCTTTGTACACACAGGTTCCTAACTACATGGACAGTGTTCAGCATTGTTTTCCTTTGGGCTAACACCATCTTCGTACCAGACCTAAAGCTGGCTTGTTTCCCCAAAAGCTTGTCGTCTTCTCACAAGCCCCCCTCCCACCATCTTTTATTTGACCAATTAAAGACCAACTAAGCTGACTCGTCACATACTAGATAAATAAGAAGTAACAAGCTCTTTCCCTACTTTTATTTACTAACAGTTTGAATTTATAGACAGAAATGAGAAAGAAAAATCAGGGAGAAGTTGAAGTTCCAGTTTTAGGGAAGAAATTGCCCTCTCTTGCAGTTCAGAAAACTCATTTGGGCCTTACATTTTGGGCCAGACATTGCAGTGCACACCCCTACTTGTTTCCCACACAAATGTATTGGGTTGCTTGGACAGCCTACACAGAACAGCCTGAAATAAATATTCACACCCCCCAGCTCAACGTGCCCGTCACAGAGGCGGCTGCCGACAGGTCGGTCACGTAGCGGCAACGGCAGTGCTCTGTCAAGGCACCTCCTGGGTACACGATTTCCTCCTCTTCCACCAGCGCGCTTCTGCGGCAAGCCACAGGGATTGCACTAATGCGAACCTTGGGCAGGTCAAAAATGGGCCTGAAAGTCTCGCCCCAGCTCCCCCGTGGGCGATGCCAGGCTGCGGACGTGAATTAGCACAGTTCTCGATGGCGTCTGCACTACGAATTTATGTGTGTAGACTATTTGCTGTATCAGCCGCTTTGCCGATGCCAGCGACAGCTATGAGCATGACAGATTCTGTAGATAAATTATGGGAGCGCAGAAATCATCTGCATGCCAGTTAGTTCAAATATCAACAACCACATTTAGGATCTCCTTAAAGGGGACAAGGCTTTCCCTAACCCCCCTGCGACTTTGCAACCAACCTTCACTGGAACCTCCCAGTCCACCCAGCGATGTCCACAGTGGAGGGAGTTACTGTTTGCCACGTTAATGGGTGCTGATAATGAGGTTTTTTGTCAACGCTGCACAGACACCTTTCCAGAAGGACCAAGTCCTTCCATACCTACACAGAGCAGCGTGGGGAACCAGTGCCCCCCATCCTGCTGCCGAGTCCCCGGGCTCAGGGCTCTTTGTGGCTCACCCCGCAACATCTGTAATGTGCCAGGTCCTCAGAGCTGACTCTCGTCGGTGTTTTAGACTATTTACTAGCACCTGTGCTCAGCACAACCTGCCCGTGCCACATGCCACAATGCAAATGAAGAATCATTATTTCTCTCTCCCTTCCCCATTTAATTGTTCCAGGTCTCTTCCCCACCCCGCCATCTGCAGCCTACAAATGCAAAGGGGAACTCGGTAGAAAATGAGCTTTTTTTCCCTTTCCTTTGAAGGACCTAACAAGAGCCAGGGTGACATTTATGGAATAATTAAAGGCAACATTGATGAGCCCAGCAGTTGCAATTTTTCTTTTCAATTGAAGAACCCTTTTTAATCCATGTCATCTTTGGTCACCAGCTTTACAGCTGTGACAAGTAATTTTTACAGAAACACTATTAGAGGTTGTAAACTTTAATGACCTTTTTCTTTCTGGGCCCTTGTTTTTCCATACCTGTAATTAAGCAGTGCTAGATAAATATACACTTAAAGGATTAAAAAAATTCATATTACTATAAAAATCATCTCTGTGCTCACCACTACAAACTTTAACAGCCCTGCAACCACAGATTCGGCTGTGGCCAACAATACAAGAGGAGTCATTACTGTAACTAAATTAGACCGTTTGTTTTCTTTCCCTCAAATCGAATTGTGTAGGAGCTGCTTTATTGCAAAACAGACATTAAAATTCCAGCTAGACCTCAGAGAGAAAGTAATTTCTATTTTATCAGCACTGTAAAGCTGTCTTTATGTTCTGAAGCAGGAAATATTGCAGGGATATTTATAGCTTCAGCACCAAAGCCAGTTTGAATAGAAATGTTACTGCGGTCGGCAGAGCTGTCACTTTGCTCAGTGGAGCAAGGAATTTTAGTGAATTTGTGAATTACCGATCCAGTCTTGACAAGTCTTTCAACGAGGCTGGTGTGTGTCTGGAGCTGCTTTGTGGTTTCAGGATAATGATTCAAGACTTGGATCACTTTAAGAGGCGATTTAAATGGTATCTCAGAGATAATCGGTGTCCCTCAATGAGACCCTCTAACAAAGACCAAGGTTTCCAAACTTTGCTGTGCTGCAGCAGCAGCTCCGCACTGGGCTCCCTTTTGCTCCTCCTCGTCCGTCTGCTTCTTGGACAAGCTGGGTGCACAACTACATTGCGCAACTATATTGCCCTGATTTGTCTTGTAGCATCGGGAATGCATATTCTGCATTGCTGCCCAATATTTCCGCAAAGGATTAGCAACTTTTTCCTTTCATCACCTTTGTGGTGCAGGAAGGAATTCTGCCCTATTAATCTTTGTCATTGTCCTCTACAGTGGATTTAATACTACCATTATACAGATGAATAAACTGATGCATGGAGAGAACAGGATCATTCGTCTTAGCAAACTTTCTAACTTTATGGCAGAGGTAGGAGAGTACCTTGGATTTTTCACATATCTGTGACCACCCTGGCCTTTGTAATTAAACAGGATTACTAATAGGCTACACTAGGAGAAAATGTAAAATAAATACTTTCACTCCCTGATTAAACCCATCCATTATCATATAGATATGGTAATGGATTGTTTCAGCGATCCACAGCGGAAGTATTGCAAATGCGCTGCAGAATTTAGCCTAACAAATGTTCCTATCATGCTGTAAACAAAATAATTTCTGTTGTGGTGGTAACACACATCCGTACCCAATAACTGTTGGGAAGGTCAAACCGAGCCTTGCGTTGCTGTGGCAGTTGTGGATGTACAGTATTTCTTCGAGACGGTGGCTCTCGCCAGTCCTTGCCAGACACGCAAAACCAGCTGGAAGGTTTGAGGAACTGCTGCTCCTGCCTGTCCTGCCCTTAAAACAGGCTGACAAAAATCAGACCATTTCACATCTCCAAACCTCAGGCCGAGGCTCTCCAGGTCACCTCCTCCGCAACCTTCTGGCTGTCGTCACTACATCCCCCCCGAGCCGTGATCGGAGACTGCCACAACCCCCACACCACCCACTGCTCCCAGGAAGGACACAGTGCCCCGAGAGCCCCTTTCTCCATTTCAGTTGTGATAATTAACGCCCCCATGAAAGACAACAGTCAACCCCCAACCAAAGAGCAGCCCACAGGGTCACTCTTCAGGCACAGGGAGCAGCAATTCACTCCAGCTTAGGCGGCTAATTCGTGTCAGCGGGGTTTGTGTCCCAGCAGCACATTCGCACCCGTCACTATGAGACTTTGCAGGCCAGGGCTGCCTGGGCAAGACTGAGCCACAGCGTGGGGAGCACTGAATGCTACACAAACTCTGAAACAGGCTAGGAAGGGGGAGCGCAGGCGCTTGGTCTGCAACTTATCAGAGCCTTAACAAGCTTGTAGAAAGACCTTGACACTTACACTTTAGCTTTTTTAAAGGGACTGTTTTATTGAGCGGGTTTTGATCAGAGTCTTATTTCATGGAGCTGAATTGTGAAAAACAGCAAGTGGAGAAAACTGGTGAAAAAGCTCCTGTCTGTCCAAGGCTGCAGAGCAGAAGCAGCACGGTGTGCTCCTAGCGCATTTCTTTCAGCCCTTAAAATCTTAATCCAAGTCAGCTCAGGCCTCAGGCAGATCTTGCCTCATTGAAATTAAGTGATTTAATTAAAGTAGAGCCTTCGTAACGCCCTGGGTCACACGTCTGCACCAGGAGGCAAGCAGGTGTCTGTCTACCTGGTTCAGAACCACCTTTTCCATGGTACACTGCAGATTTCTCCTCTGGTTTTGTACGAGGACCAGCAGCAGGGAACATGATGATCTTCTGAAACGTGAAATATCAAAAATACTGAAAAGAAAAGCCAGCAGCGGGCTAGATTCTGTTCCTAGCGCCTCTACCTGCAGATATCCAAGGACTTTGTTTCTAACAGTAAGTAGACAAGTGCACCATGAAGATGGGATCTGCATACAATATCAGTGCATTATTTTCTAATAATCTTAGGCGCCTCACCAAGACTCTGAACATTATGGAGTTTCTGCCACTGAAAATGAAAGACAGTAGCGCTCTCTGTAAGCTGGATAGTTTATCCATAATTGGAATTTGTAGTAGTGCATTTCTCTCCCCCACATCTATAAATAAAGCTGGTGTTTTGGCAATTACTGATGTCTGCTGTCATTTTGCAAGGCTGGGTTTTTGATGAAGCATGTGGTGTTATAGGCTAATATTTCTCATTTCTATCGTTCTCTAATTCTATTTTTTATGGAAATTGAGCTACAGTTTTATGCACAATGATTCTTCCTATTTTTTTAATCCCCCCCCGCCCCGAAATGGGAGGGGCACAAGTAATGGAGAGAGAGGTTTGGCTGAACGTGCATCTTGGGGAGGGGAGGAAGAAAATGAGGCTCCACACAAGAGCTCTCTGGAGGGATCCCAAAGGAGGGAGTCCTCCAGCACCCTCGGAGGGTGGCAGTGGAAAGGCTGCAACAGCACAGAAGAGGAAAAACCCTTCAAGAAGGTAGAGAAGTGTGGTTTGAGTCTCAGTAAGTAGGACAGATCCCTGACCCCAGACAGCGCAACAGCTACTTTTGTAAACATTATTTCTGATGGGTTTCCACTTCTCTCTGAGCTCGATTTGTTGCCTGATTTGATTTTTGTTTCAACTTACCACTTCCCTCCCCTTCTCCTTTTATGCTTCTGCTTCTTTTTCTTCTATAAATCTGTGCATTTTCTTTCTCTCCTCCCTGTGAGCTTCACTTCAGCCCTAAAATTCACCTGTACCTTCCAAATCTTATTCCCACTAAAATTAAATTCCATTAATTAAAATTAAATTCCCATTAAATCGCATTCCCAAAATTACCTGTAAACCATCCTCCCTGTCCTCTTCTCCGAAATGTTTTTTTCTACCCCATGCTCCTTTTTCTGTGTATCTATTTACGCTACATTTAATTGCTTATTAACATCACAGACCCGATCCAGTTCTTACTGAAGTCAGTGAAGACTCCCATTGCTATTAATAGGTGCTGAATAAGCGACAGAAGCTTTGCACCTAGAGGTGATAAATGTCATTTAGAGCTGCGGGTACTCCAGAAATAACAGGATCAGGCCTGATGTCTCTGCATAGCTAATGCAATCAGTCCTGGTGAAAATAAATGCAGAAGCATTGCCTTCTGCTGTATCGGGCCTTCAATGGACATATGTCTCAAGGATGCTGATAATAATCAGTTGTTTGAAAGGAATTAGCTGGCTTTTCATTCTCTCCGTCTTTCTATCTCTGCTTCATGAATTCTCTCTTGTGTTTAGTAGACCCATTTATAAAATATAGATTCCTATTGATTCCCAAGGAGAATGAACATTAATATACTCTAGTGTCCATCTGTTTTCTCCCCCACATGGCAGAGAAAAAGATTTATATTACTTTTCTGGGTATGCTGCTGACCTGCAATTGAGTCAACAATCAAGTCACACTAAATTAAACAAAGATATATTTCTTTTCCTGGCCTACACAAGAATGCTCTGCCAGTCTGCCTCTGGGGGAAGGCACGCATCTCCTCCCTTAGGTCAAGAAAAGCCAAATTCATTTGGACCAGAACTAAACCTATACATGAAGATCACCTGAGCAGCTGGATACCATTTACCACTGGCAGTTTTGTTCCGCTTCAGGGTATTTGAGATAGGACCTTATATACCTGTATACATACCGGAACGTATATATACATGCATATACATGCATGGGTGTGTATAAACACATCCATGTGAATACACATGCTTGTCCCACCCACTTCTGTAGATGCCCTTCATAATTAGGTGAACTATTCATCTTTAATAATGACCAGTAAGGTGCTTTGCTTTCAGCAGGTTCAGTAAGACACTGTGCCACAGAAAGAGCTTTGAAGAATGAAAAATGAAAGACGCCACAAAACATCTCAAGATCAATTGCTGTAATTATTCTTTGAATAAGTTTTCAGCCATTATTCAGGGCCTGCGTATTTACAGGAAAGGCTATTTTCAGGCCAGCTAGAAACTCTCTAGCTTTAGGATTTACAATGTATTGCGTACGAAAGATTTAGCATTGCACCCTTAGGAAATTCATCTGTAGATTGTTGTGAAGATAAAGAAAAATATAAGTTCCTTCAATCGTAATGTGCTTTATCTGCTACTCATTACTGTTCAATACATTTTCTAGGAAGCCTGTGACAGTGACAGACTCGATGGCTTACAACTATACAACTTCGTTTCCCTGTTTTCAATAGTGACATTTACAAACTGCCAAGTACCCGGGACGTATGTGCTGGAAAGTAGATCCTCATCCTTTTTGCATTAATTCCAGGTTCAGAGTCTCACTGCACTGCCAAGGGAAGGGATAACAAAAAGGACAGCAAAAGGTTCATAAGCTCATAAATATGTGACAGGCCATCTTGTCTTACTGCTCCTTTTAGCACACTGTGGTACTGAAATTGATAGTGTAATAGACTTTCTCCCAAATACAGTGAAAACCATCATGACGTTTTTCATTTTTATCAGACCTAATTTTTACGCTGACAAAAAAATTATCACTGAAAGTCAAAATGTGAGCTGTTTGCTACAGCATTAATTTTAAACATCTGGAACAGGATATAATGTATGCAGATGTTTTGTAATGAAGACAAGTTACAAGGAAAATAAAATATATTGTGTGTTGCCGTTGCTCGTTAATATAAATTGACATCTGCTGAGTCTGGAGGTAAACTCTATGTTCTCCTGCCATCCAGGCTGGAATAATGCTCCATCTGCTATGTTAATGCAGCTGAACATCATTCGTCCCTTAAGTCATCCTCGATAGGTATAGACCTGGAAAGACTATTTGAGATGATACGGAGGTTATCTATTGGACTTATCAAAATATCTTCTTACACTGCAAGAAAAGCTACTGAAAAACATCAGTTCGGCTGCGTAAGCCACACTGGAAAATATCTCATCCGCACACAGCTTTCATGTTCAGACACCCTGAACATAATTTTGAATTTACTTCCAAAGCAGCTATTTAGCAGCAAACAGTTGGAAGCTACATTCACAAGTCCAAGAATAAAATTCTGCTCAAGCCTATTATACTCACTGGGATATAATGGGCCTGATGAACCCAAATGCTGATTTTTCACACATGGAGGCATTTTCCCCTAATTTCAGAAAAATTTTTCCCTTGCAACAGAGTAAGTTTGTGGTCTTTGGCTGAAACTTGTGCCAGCCATAGCAAAGACAAGGAAATTAAAAAATAAAATAAAATAAGCTCCTTTGCCTACATTCACCAAACATGAGCCTAGACACATTTAAAATAGGAGAACTAAAGGAGCTAAATTTTTAGCGTTTGAGATATTCCCTGTTTGGGGCCTGACTCAGAACAGCCCTTCTCAAAGATCAGGAAGCCGTGGCACCTCTCCAGCCCTCCGACTCAAGCAGTACACAACGCCCCTAACGCTGGATCCCCCTTCAAACCTTTGCTTCATATCAGCCTTTCCCTATAATTTCTAAGAACTTCTGAAAATATTTGCAAATATTTTCAAAAATCTGCTTGAAAATTTAAAGGAAAACCCATGTCAGATCAGTTGAAATCTGACCATGAAGAATGTTTTTTGGCAAGCGTTCTCCTGAGCAGCGCAGCAGCAGCGAAGAGACTACGTATTGTGAATCTATGAAATACTTTTACACGTCCCGGTGGTAATGCAGAATAATTAAGGAAAGAGTACGATAGCAATTCTGAATAGCCTCTATAGCTGGGAGGCTTTTGGTGTCAGGGAGGGCCTTTGGGGCTTTTATAAACATTACCGGTTTACAGAAGCGCTCGGTCCAGCTGTATGTGAAGTGTACCTTCACCCACGCCTAAGGTGACGGGCACAGGTCTGTGTTTATTCCTGACGCCGGACAGCACGGTCCTCACACGGCTCACACGGAACCACACTCATTTTCTGACCAAAGCTGGTCGGCACTTACACTTCCCAGACGTTCCCATCTCCGAGATGCAAACACCGGCCTGGCATCAGGGCAGCATAAACACAGTCACAGAATCACAGAATCATATAGGTTGGAAAAGACCTTTAAGATCATCGAGTCCAACCATAAACCTAACACTGCCAAAACACCGCCTAACACTGCTAACACAGTCACCGCGACAGGAAAACCAGAGGAGGAACGGGGAAAGCACAGGCTTTCCCAATATCCTAGGATTCCCTTTTTTGGGGAAACACCTCCAAAGCCACACAAACGATGTCCACAATCTAAAGTATCGCCATGGGTTTTCTCCTCATTTGCTTTTAAAAATTGTTCTCTGATTGAATCCGCAGGGATCCTGAAGGCAAGAAAATGTGCTCTGCATGATGAAACACTAGAGCAAGACTGCAGTGAGAACAGGACTGGCGCCTGCACCGCTCACCCCTTGGAAGAATTCGGTCGCATGTCAAACATTTCAGAACACGAGGAAAAAAATAAGCTCAAGGCAACTCCTGGAATAAACCTTTGGGGACCCAATGAGAAATTGCCACCAAATGAAAGCATTACAAGAAAACAGATGGAGAATAAGAGAGGAACATCAGAAAATCAAATGACATGTTTAAAAGGGCAAAACATCAATACTACCCAGAGAATTGATAAAATGTGTCATTTTAAAGGATGCTGTAAAGCAAAGAAATCACAAAATGCATTATGACTATGAAAGGGAAGGAGAGAAAAACCAGCACATGCATCTACCTTTATAGATAGTTCCAGTCCCCAAGAAATCAGATTTTATTTTCAAGAATGAGGGTATATATATGTAAATATATAAAGGAAGATGCATTACTGTTCACAAAAGGTTTGAAGTCATTAGAGAATGACAGAACGTGACACATGAACATTGGCAAGATTTGTTCACCTACCTTGGTAAAAGCTACAGGACCCACTGTTTGTGCTTTGAAATTCCTCCTAACTGTCTGTCTTCCCAAACCGTGCCTGTCGTGACACTCGCACGTTTCTGTGCCCTCTGTTTGCTTCTTCTGAGCCACATGAGTGCAGGAGGGGGACACTCTCTAGTGTGTATCTACCGGCAAATTGAATATGAAAAACAAATTAACTAAAGCACTTTGATCATTCTATTAGATGCTGGTTGTTTACCTACAGGATCCTTGTCTGAAGAGGCTCTGACCACATTATCTAGTTTAAGAAGTGAGACATGAGGTGTTTCAAATATGTACCAATTTACTTTTTTTCCACGCTAGAGGGATTAATTCTTCCTTCATTTCTTCTACATGTAACACTCTTAGAAGTCAAACTATATCCCCAACAGGAACAAATGAGGACAGCCTAAGAATTAAGAATGGTCCGTGATGTTCACTGGACTGCTGTCACATGCTCATCATCTTCGTTTGTATCATCAGGACCACTACCTATTTCATTAATCAGCTGCAACAGGTACTGCAGTGCTAAGCACTGGGGGGGGGGGGGGGGGGGGGATAAAACCATTTTTTTCAGTGAATATTCAGCCACTCCAGATGGGAAGGGATGTTCAGACAAGCAACATTTGTCTCAACAAGCAGGCCCCTCGCACTCCAGCTAGCTACAGAGGTGTCCATAGCCTGGAGAGAAGGTGTCACGGAACTCGCAGAAAAAAAGCATATAGTGAAAAAGTTTTAAGCTGAAGAAAAATCTGAAGTTCTCAGGAAGGGTTAGCATGGAGGCAAAAGAATATTTCAGAAAAAGCCAAAAGTTGACTTAGATTCAAAAGCCTTAATGTCTTGTGCTGATAATGGCACTCCTAGCAGTAAGCAACAATCAGAAGTGTAACTTCAGTAACTACCTCTCCTAGCCTGAAACCAGAGAATACTCCCTTGGTTTGTATTTCTAGAAGCCTGGAGGTTTTTTTCAAAAAGGTAGCTGAAGCATATGTTTTTTCCAAAACTGGGCTAGCAGCGGAACAAAACCGGGCTTCTCCTGTCAGTGCATTTCAGTGTTCCAGTGTTTTGGATCCAGACAGAAGACAGAGGTATTTGAATATTTTGAAACTGTGAAGAAAAAGCTGCTTCGAGTTTGTCTGCACAGATGAGGGAGGATAAAAGTGGAGTGATGTCTTTTTTTTTTTGGAGGGTCCTTAATCACATAAGATTCATAGCTTGCTTGAACATCAGCCCACACTCTCCTCATTTGCAATCCCTGCAGAGAGACAAGAATCAAAGCCGTGTGCTGATCACTAAACTGGCTCATCCCTTCAGGACAGTCCTGCTGGCTGGCATTAGAGAGAGACTTTGCATAAAAACCACACTTGGATGCTCAGCTCATGCTTGGATTAAGAGTATAGGGTATTTGGCAAACAGAAAGGTTTAGGTAGATTGCAGACAAATCATACAAAAGTATTGAGACTTCATGAAAAATAAGCTGGTTTTGCTGATAATGCACCAGAGTAGCAAACAACAAAGAGGAAAACAGCAAGATCAAATGAAGGACTCGGAGTTGATATCAAAGGCGTGGAAAATGGTAATGTACAAGGACTTCAATCTGCATCCTCTTGGAAAAAAACAATAATAATAATCAGCAGCAACATTGCCGTGGATTCCTAGGCCAAACAGCTCTGTTCACATTTCTGAGCGCACCATGTCCTACGTCGCCCAGGAAGGGTCCCCAGCTACGAGACAGCAGATGCGAGTCCCCTTCCCAGCTCTGCTGCTGAAGACCTGAGACATTGGGCAAGTCCCTGGGCCTCCGGTTCCTTCCCAGGCTTCGTTCATCTTTTCTATTTGTAAATCATTCAGGGCAGCGATAGCTTTTTTCCAGTGCTTGACAAGAGAGTCTCAGATTGGTCCCTTACGTGCTACTGAAGATACAAGGTTAGGTCTCTCTTCTAAATTGCCTTGGAGAGAAAGCTCTTTCCCAAAGGACCAGAACACACGAGGGAGCCCAAAGTTAAGACCTTCAAGGTGTATTTTATATCCATGTACTGTACCCTTTGTATTCCTTTGAATGACCCAAGAAGGTGAAATACAATTACTCAGTTCTCTTGGTGGTTTTTTAACTTTTATTACCAGTCCTAAATATTTATCTTAGTAATATCCAATTATTCACTGACGTCATTGTGCTGGTGTGGCGCAGTGATGTAACGGAGAAGGCCTACCAGTCTAAGTTGCCCATCATGGCAGCATTTATTGCTGGCACCAAATACAGAGAGTAATGATTTATTTTCTTCTCTCCAGAATTTTCAGAGTATTTTCATGCTTGTACCAAAATTATCTGTGATATAAAAACTAATCACTAAATACATATAGTATACCTTGATAAATAATGAATTAAGTGCTAAGATTTTAAAAGACTTGACTCAAAGTCTCCTGACTTTTCACCACAATCTTCCTGAGTTCCTCAGAACAGAACACACACATAATCAGGAATAAATTGCATTAACAAGTGACACTTTTCTCGCTTCAGAACTATTCAGTGGGCTGCCTCCTCTTTTTTTTTTTTTTATTTTTAGTTCTTCCATTTGTTTTCAAAGTAGATGCCAATGTAGATATAATTTTGGAATAATTGCATGTAATCCATTGGTCACAGGAGAATAAGTCACACCATTTTCTCTTTGAAACTTCATAACTGGTTTCCCAGCTCACGGGGCTGCGAGCTGATCCGAGCAATGCAGCGCTGCACGGCGGGGCTCAGCTCCCATGGGCTCCTCCCTGCCCGATCAAAGGGAGCGTCTTGCACAAAGGACTAGAGAGCATCTGAGAAAGACCCAGAGCCAGCAATGAGACAGACTCCTGGAGAGGCGCGGGGCAAAGAGAAGGTTTACCGGCCTCTGTTTAGAGCAGGTTGTTTTGCCAGTGTGGCTTCACGGGCCCAGACCACGCACAGCAGGGTAAGGACTCAGTCTGTATTGCAGGGACACCAGCAGCGACCCAAGGCAGAGCTGCCTGGGATGTCAGTTCCTGGTTCTCCTTATGCCAGGAGAAGGAGACCTCACAGAAACCAAAAACATTACTCTGCACAAGTGCTCTTTGCTTCATGCAGCCATACCAGCAAAGCTCTGCTTTATGTTAATTCAGTGCATCCGTCCTCTACAAGCTGAAAAGCACTTGCTGGAAAGGACTGAGGACTTTTTGTATGGCTTTGCCAGTCAGACATCGAACCTTTTTATAACACTAGCCACTATCTCAAAGAGACAGACATTTGTAGTGCACTCTCCCCAAACAGCAGGGAGAACCTCACCAAAGATGGCACAGAAGGAGTGCCCAGAGCTGTCTGTTGTTTGCTGCTTGCAGGTGCCACTGGGACACCCGACGTCTTAGAAAGGATGGAGAAATCTCAAGAGGACGTCCTATTCATTATACTGCCTAAGACAATGGCAATCTACCTTTAGTTGTCCATTACATGAACTAACAAATGAGCAATAAATGAGCAAAATAATCAGTATATCAGTCACAAATAAATTCATGCTCTTACTACAGTACAATTTCGCTTAACTGCTAATGTTTTAATTGTGTCTCTACTTTCATTCAGACATTATGATCAGATGCTGTTTATACAAGAAGGACTCTTGCTACAAAGACCCAGATATTCTGCGTTTTCCTCGCCTTGCTGGGATTCCTACCAGTAGAGCTCCTGTAAATATTTGATGCAATTTTAGCATAGTAAGCAGAGGGGAAAAGTCTCCCCAAACAACTCCAGTCTACCTTTGTGAAGCGCCGCGTTGATGTGCTGTGCAGCGGCGGCTGCTCTGTCAGGGATCTGGCATACTGGCAGTCTTGAAAGCAGAAAATAAGAAACTTGCACGCTCTGATTGAAAATTATGGAAAGCAAGTCTTTGTTGTTGCTCACGCCTGCCTGCCTGGATCTCATAGGTAGCTAGAAGTGTACCTTCACGTTTCATAATAGATGAGATGTAAAACTAATTTTAAAACAAACTATTACCATGAAAGTGTTTCACTTTATCTCTGTATAAAGACTGCTTTTCACATCCCTCCTCAGCTGCTGCATAGCAGAGCTGAAAGTCCCAGCAAATAATTTATAAAGAATGCATTAGAGGAGATGCGTACTTCTAGCTCTCATAAACACCTGTTTCAGAGGCCCAACGTTAACTTGCAGTTATCTATCATTTATTGAATCACAGATGAGCAATCATTGGCCAACTGCTGGTGTTCCTGCGACTGAGATTGTGTCACACTGAAATCCTGTTTGCCTCTGAATTATTAAAATATGGGAAGTTCTAAATTGACTTACAAATAGGACATGTAGTAAATCTCCACGCGCACGCATGCATCTGCTTTTTAGGCCAAGATCACATGCCAAGGAAACGGCAGCATTAGATATAAGATAATTAGGCATAGATTAGTACTACACGAGCAAGTCAGGCACCCAAGCTGAAATCAGACTTCCACACGGCCAGGGCAATTTAAATCCCCAATAAAAGAATCAAAAAATTGGTAAGAAAAACCCCTAAGAAAGAGTAAGATTAAGCATGTGTCCACAAGGTGATCCGTGATACAGCTCTCCTGGGAAGAGCTGGGCAGAACATGTTTTCCTGTGCTGTAAACATTTTGGAAATAACACAGCAGTTTCCCCATTCTGCATCAGAGTGGTCTGAAACGTTACAAAATCCAGCATGGAGGGGAAAAAAAAACCAAAACAAAACAAAACAAAACAAAAAAAAAACAAAACAAAAAACCCAAAATGCAGCTAAAGTTTCTACCACCCAACAAACAGAGATTCTCTGAGCTATGGAAGAACCTACTTCGAATTCCTGTTCCCAACAATATGTAATTATTTATGGGGTTTTATTTTGGTTTTTTTTAACCAGGAATTCTAGTATAGACTTAGGTTTCACTATTACCAAATTGTTCCTGAGAAAAAGCTTTGATTTTTTACAAGTAGATTTTCCCTGGGAAAAACAACACACACATCCCCAAACCCTGACTCAATTCACATGATTTTTTTCCAGGGCCAAACTTCCCTTCCATTTTATTTACAATGCTCGTATGTGTTTATATCCATCCTGTATCCTATAGTCTCGGGAGCTCAGAAGTGAGGTAGGTCAGGGACGAGCTGCACAAACACCTGGGTCTTGGCTCAAGCCAGCAGCAACCTCACACGAAAAAGATTCATTTCCAGTTCCCAATCGCTGCAGTCCCTCTATTCGTATGTGTCTGACTGATATCCGGGATTAGACTGTTAAGAATTAATTTCAGAAGCACAATTCCAGCATATAAACTGTGCTGCTTGTTTTCAGATGCCATCATTTAGAGAATGTTCAAGGGAATTGTAAAACAGGATTCACTTTCTGACGCGGATGAAGTCGGCACTGAATTCTAAATGAGCTGGATACCGCATGCTAAATTGTGTCAGCAACACCTCAGTGAACACAAATATGAGCTTTTCTCTGTCTCTTTGAGACACCTCTCCTCGAGTGATCCATAGAGTGGCATCCTTATCAACCTAGACAGAACAGACCAGATTTTATGACAGATCAGTCGGTTGTGCAGGGTTTGAGATACATTTCCAGCTGGGTGTAGTCAGCAGGTGTAACAAGGATGCGGTCTCTCAGATCAGTACTTTTCAGAGTTGTAGTTTAGATAATATATTAAAACTATCTGAAACATTATTTCCCATTCCCTGTAGAGCAGAGCTCTCAGACCTGAGAGAGTTTCATAGCCCGGTTTCCTCCTTGCTTCATTGCAACGAAGGGGTATAACGTTCCTCCTCATACCCTGTCCACCTTTCCCTGTATTGCAAGGGACCTGTAGCATCCACATGAACAATACAAACTGGGAGGCAAGGTTGCCTCTGACCCTAAGAGTTTGTAAAGCAAGTGATCTGCAAGCAGTGGTCACAAGAGCGAAGAAACAGAGCTCTGATAAATAACCTTTAATGGCCCAACTATGCCTTTCCCCCAGGGCTATACATCTCCCCAGTACAGAAACGCTCACGCAACCCTGGGAATCGGGTGTATAGAAAAACGCATAAATTACAGTATTTTCCATATCACAGTATTTGCATTATTCCATGTACTTAGAATGAGAAAGAGCGTAAGTGCTAAAAATAGGCTTAGCTCACAAGCAGCAAGGCTCTGTTTACTCAAACCACTCTCCTCTCAGTACCTCAGGATTTGTGACCTGCTCAGCTGTGCACAAGTAATCAAAATGGTACCCTTGCCTCCGCCAAAAGATCTGAGAGTACAGCAAGTCTTGACTTCTGAAGTTTGTGCATCCAGCCATGGAAAGAAATAGGTGATTGCATCTGGCATGAAAGTGATAGATTTTCTTAGGAAGACTTTGATCTGGAGTACCAGGATACAAGCAATTGATAAAAGCAGCATGCTTTCACTTTGTTTCATCTCTTCCTCCCCTCGCTGCAGCTTGATAGACCAGACCCATGACTAAGATGTGAGGCACTCAAATTTCACTGCCATTGACACACGCTTGATACGTCGTTTGGGCTTTACCCATTGCAAGGTAGGATCTTAAAAGAGCATACTTTATTATATCTCAATAAAAGGCAGTGTGGTCAAAATAGCAACTGCCAATTTGCAGGACAGTGTGGGTTCCAATCTGTCTGTTATTTATGTTATAATGGAAATGGGATGGAAGAAGTGACAAATACGTTTAGCAGATATGATGAGCATCCAGACGGAAAGGCATTATCAGCAAACATTCATTTAGCAGAGGCAACTACTGCTGCTACAGCCTGGGTAGTGCGTTGGACAGAACATGAGCTTGGAACAGGAGTACCTCAAATGAACATGCAGAGAAGAAAAATGATGAAGGAAAATATCACTGGCGCGGCTGCATATGGCACGAGTGCCGTGCCAGGACTGGGATTCCTTCATCCACTGAGATGAGTCGAGTGCTGCATCCAAACATCGCGATTAACTCTTTGAACATCCCTCTGGGATCTGAGGAGAATTAGGAAAACGGGACTTCAGACCTTGCCTGAGGTAATGCATCGTTGAAAAGCAAGTGTACCCGGCCAGATGCAGGCAGCTGTGCACTAATCCTGCACAGTCTGGCCTAGATGAGAAGAGAGAAGAAGGAACAGGCTCCGACCCCAAGGCTGGGTTTCTCTGCTGGCACAGCCTGCAGCTGACACCAACAGGTTTATTTCTGATGCCTCTCCCATCTTGTGCTTTCTTGTTCCCATAACACACATGCTGCTCTTTAGTCTACACCAAAAATGTACAAAGAAAAAAAAAACCCACCCCAAGCAAACCACCAACACAGTCGGCATCCTCCTGCCTGCCCTGCACAGGGAATTTATCGCTGCCCCGCACATGGCGTCAAGTCTCACTCCTCGATGCAGATTCCTACACACCCTGCACTAAAACCAAGGCGATTTACTGACCGAGGTGCCTCGGTGACACGAGCTGCCTCGCACAGTGCTGCGGTGGCTCTCTTAGACTTTGCGTTCACCTCTTTGGAGTGCCTACAGCCCTTCGCAGTCCTGCCTCTCAGTGCTCTGCTCAGGCCACGTGCATCCTCGCAGCAGGTTTGCCGTTATCCACGAGAAGGAGCAATATTTCTAACAGGACTCAGAAAATCCTAGCCAGAGAGATGCTGAATATTTTAAACTTGTCATGTTCAAAAGCTTCATTTATGTCAAAAAATCTAATTTAGTACAGAGTTTCCAGACTCTGGTGACAAGGCCCACTCTTTTCTAGGGAAACACTGATGAAGAAAAGCATCTCCTGAACTTTCAGTGAGCTCACTGACTGCAGGCTCTTCCTTCAGGGAATGACAGTCCCCAGGTGTTTGCAGAGCCGTTACCATGACAGGGTTTTGATCTCCACAGAAATCTTTCAGTCTGCCTCTAACACAAGTGATAATAAAGTAAAACTTAACCTTTTCGTTAGGAAAAGCCAAGTGGGTGCTTCTCGGAGCACAAGCTGCTCTTGGCAGGCATTGGCTCTACCTTTCTCTTTTTTCTAAAATTAAAGATGAAGCTGGAAAAATGGGGACCCAATCCTTAACTGTTTCATCCCCCGTTCACAACCCAAATCAGATGCAATGTTTTGATGAGGAAGCACTAGAAGAGGCCACCACCACCTCAGCACCCCTCTCTTTCGCCCCTGCTGCCCTCTGCCAGCCCCGTCCCACTGCCTCCTGCCCTCGGACTGACAGCTACCACCACGCACACAAAGCCTGCACCCACAAGTCCGATTCTGAATTCTCGAAAGACCGTCTGCCCTTCATTTATATTCCTTCTCCTGTCAAAGTGATGGTGACATTAACAAGCATACTCGGAGGGGGGCTTTGTGCCAATTAACAATTTCTCATTAGCTTAATTAGGGGACACATGTTTTTAATCACAGCTAAGAATGTGGAGTGATTGAAGAATTGATTCGGAGCTTTTGAAAGCATCACTGTCAGTGCATGGAATTTAATTCGGCAGATGTGGTTAAAGAAAGAGAGCAAGGGCCTTAAATGACTTTGGCTAAATGAGCTTAATAGCAAGCTGAAGCAGAAGGAGCCGCAGTTACATGGACAATATTTCCCTATCATCACCGATGACAGTCTACTCTGAATTTTCGAGACATTGAGAAACATGTATAAAAACACCATCACCAACACTGATTTAATTCTTGGATTGGCATCTATCATTTTGCAGTACAAAACACGTCCTGTCTGCTACGTGCTATGCCTTCTCTGAGCAGGACATACTCCTTCCCAGTCTTCTCCTCTACGATTACCTTCCCCAACGACAAAGGAGTTACAACAACCTGGTTGTTTTCTCTCAGACATTTCAGTTGCATTAAAAAAAAAAAAAAAAAAATCTTCTCCTAGACTCCTAAATGCAAGCGACAAATTCCTCTGGGACATCACTCAACCAGGGGTAGGTTCCTATGTGTAATGAGAAGGTCTCAACATCATCCAGAGCACGTGAGATACTCCTCCAGTGAGGCTCTGATCGGGCTTACTGCTGACACAGAGCCATCTGCAAGACCAGTTGTTCTCGGCGTACCCAGCCCCCTCAGCTGGAAGACAGGGAGCAGAATGCAGCCCCCATAATCCAAGGGGAAATGGCTAGCGACCTGCTAGACCACGTAGACACACAAAAGTCTACAGGGCCAGACGGGATCCACCCAAGGGTACTGAGGGAGCTCGCAGAAGCGCTCACCAAGCCACTTCCCATCCTTTATCAGCAGTCCTGGCTCACTGGGGAGGTCCCAGTTGACTGGAGGTTCGCAAATGTGACACCCCTCTACGAGAAGGGCGGGAAGGAGGATCCAGGGAACTACAGGCCTGTCAGTCTGACCTTGGTGCCGGGGAAGGTTATGGAGCAGAACAGCTTGAGTGCCATCACGTGGCACTCATGTACAGGACAACCAGGTGATCAGGCCCAGTCAGCGCAAGTTTATGAAAGGCAGGTCTTGCTTGACCAACCTCATCTCCTTCTATGACAAGGTGACCCGCCTAGTGGATGAGGGAAAGGCTGTGGATGTTGTCTACCTAGACTATAGTAAAGCCTTTGACGCCGTTTCCCACAGCATTCTCCTGGAGAAACTGGCTGCTCACGGCTTGGACAGGTGTACTCTTTGCCAGGTGAAAACCTGAGAGTTGTGGTGAATGGAGTTAAATCCAGTTGGCGGCCAGTCACAAGTGGTGTTCCCCAAGGCTCAGTACTGGGACCAGGTCTGTTGAATATCTTTATTGATGACCTGGACAAGGGGATCGCGTGCACCCTCAGTAAGTTTGCAGATGACACCAAGTTGTGCGGGAGTGTTGATCTGCTTGAGGGTAGGAAGGCTCTGCAGAGGGATCTGGACAGGCTGGATCCATGGGCTGAGGTCAATTGTATGAGGTTCAACAAGACCAAGTGCCCAGTCCTGCACTTGGGTCACAACAACCCCATGCAACACTACGGGCTTGGGGAAGAGTGGCTGGAAAGCTGCCTGGCAGAAAAGGACCTGGGGGTGTTGGCTGACAGCGTGCCCAGGAAGGCCAACAGCATCCTGGCTTGTATCAGGAATAGCGTGGCCAGCAGGAGTAGGGCAGTGACCATGCCCCTGTACTCAGCACTGGTGAGGCCGCACCTCGAATGCTGTGTTCAGTGTTGGGCCCCTCACGACAAGGGAGACATTGAGGGGCTGGAGCGAGTCCAGAGAAGGGCAATGGAGCTGGGGAAGGGTCTGGAGCACAAGGCTGATGAGGAGCGGCTGAGGGAGCTGGGGTTGTTCAGCCTGGAGAAAAGGAGGCTGAGGGGAGACCTCATCGCTCTCTACAACTGCCTGAAAGGAGGCTGTAGAGAGGTGGGGTCGGTCTCTTCTCCCAAGTAACAAGCCATAGGACAAGAGGAAATGGCCTCAGGTTGCACCAGGGGAGGTTTAGATGGGATATTAGGAAATATTTCTTCACTGAAAGGGTTGTCAAGCATTGGACCAGGCTGCCCAGGGAAGTGGGTGAGTCCCCATCCCTGGCGGTATTTAAAAGCCATGTAGATGTGGTGCTTAGGGACATGGCTTATTGGTGAACTTGGCAGTGCTGGGTTAACGGTTGGACTTGATGATCTTAAAGGTCTTCCCAACTAAATGATTCTATTATCTGCTATAAGAGACCTTTGCAAACCAGATGAGATGATACAGCTTTAGTCACAGAGAAGTCAGTCTACATCTCCTTGGCCACAATTCAACCCTTCTATTACTAAACAGCTAATATGAGATCCTGGATACTATAACTTCCTACTGCTCAATGGCTTCACCCCCTACGACAGAATCACTTTTGCTATCAGGGAAGATGTATATCTCTTTAGAGATGATCATCTAAACACTGACCAGGCCCATACCCTCTCCCTGACATCAACTTCAGACTACCTCAGACCCCCTTTAGTGTCCATATTATGTACTCTCTACCCCAAAGTTAACCCCAGCAGTTCTCAAAGGAGAAGAGAGCGAGTAAAAGGTGTTTTGAAGTTATCCATGTTAAAAGTCTCTGTCACTGGACATTTGAGCCAGAAAGTCAGTGTCAACGCAGATCAAAGCTGTGACACCTGAGCCAGATGTTTTGAAAAAGTAACTGAGGCTTCGCTTGCTTTTCCATAGGGTAATGGAGAAACACAGACCTATCAAAAGGGCTTCACTGCAAAAAATGGAGATGTAATATTCTTGCTGCAGGAAGCAAATGCAAATACTGGCACCTCTCTGCCTCTCCATCTTCCTGATCAGCAGTTGTCGTTCCCTTGTTCATTGTAACTCTAGCTTTCATTTAATAGCGTTACTTAACGTATCCCTTTTGTCATCTTACTCTGACCTTGCCTTTGAAATATTGGAACATAACATACCATAGCATTTGCACCATGCAAGAAATGATGACATTTACCAGCAATAGTATATATAGGAATAAAAGCCCCAAGGTCTTTGATAGCAGTAACAGTATTTATGCAAGTGCTAAAATGAGTGGTTTCAAGCAACAAAAACATATGAATGGAACAATTGACAGTGTGGGCTTGACAAAAAGAGGTTACCTCTAATGCAGCTGGGTCAGCAGATCTGAACCTGTTTCTACACTACCTCTACAGACCACGAGTCTAATCAGAAGCCACCTTTTTTCATCCAGTCTTCTGCTTCATAGACCACATCACTGACTTCTCTAGAAAGAGGAGGAGGAGATTAAATGGCTGCTCAACTTCAAATACACCTGAAAACTAATTACACTACAGACTTCCATTGCCTTGACCTTGTGTTGGCATGTACACTCACCATTATAACTTGGTACCATTTTATGTGTACACTTTAAATGACTGTACACAGTTTGGGGTGAAAGATGTTCAAGAACTACAGCTTTGATGAATACCTGTATTGCCCCATGTCTCAGCCGCTATGAGTCAGGTCTGCTGTTTTAATGCACCCTCATTCTGCATCCGCAAGCCCATTCCTCTTTTAGGAAACCGAGCTAAGCAGCTCTGTTCTAGAGGATATCTTGTCTACTGGTTTCATCCATCAAACTTTGGAGAGTCACAAGCTTTAATTTCTTTCACATCAGCCACCTCCAAGGAATTTCCTCATCAGTTTGGAGGCACAGTGTCAGTATTGCAACCACAAATTCTGGTTGATTCCAAATCACCTCAGAGCTGTTTGTCACAGGCTTACACTGACCTCGTTAAAGCTTTGTTGTCTCAAATTTGGAATACGTCATCTAAAATGAGAATTAGTTCACTGTTTACTAAATGTGCACATAGATAGCTTGTTTCTCCCCTTGATTTGTTTTTTTTAATGTATTCTCCTTTTCCCCCACCCAAATATAATAAATATCGTGGAAAGGTTAAGGTCAGAAATAGATGGATTCTCTAAGCTAGTAGACTGGAAATATTCAACGAATGAAATCAGCAGAACTGAAGCCAGTTCTAATAGCTTTCATCTGTTACGTTTGCCTTCTTTCACTAATCTAATGCCCATGTTTTTGTAGGAGAGGAGTTAAACATAACTTCTTTTTCTTCCCAGATTTATGAGTAATATGTAGCAAACCAGGCAGATCACTCATGCAAACAGTAGCTTTCCAATTCTCAGAAACATTCACCTTGAATAAAAATTGTATGTGGGATTTTTTAGAAATGTCACAGCCCTTGTGTAAGCGTAGCTATTGATTTCACCTTTAGAGTAGCAATTATAAGATATATATGCGATGTCAATGTTGTTGTTAATGAAACTTATCTTTCCCTACTCAGTATTCTGCTTATTTTCTTATATATAGAAATTGAGGGAAGTTAAGAATCATGCTGCAGTATGAGTTGGTGATGTACTACAAGAAATATTCATATTTTACAGAGCATCATTCATCCTGAGAGATCCCAGACTGCTCGTGAAATATTTGCATAGGCACACATTTTCTAAAACAGTGGCAGAAAAGAGACATTATGAGAATCGCTCTGCTCTTTCAACAACTACACAAAAGTCAGGAGGCAACAGGTTTTGTAGGAGGCAAGTCAGCACGTGGAGCTGTACCAGCACGGAGCAGGTCGCTCTTCACTCCTGCACCGGAGAGCTCGGAGCAGGAGCCCTTCTCCAGGGAGGGGACAGGCAGCTGCGCTCCCTGTGCCGCGTAACATTGCAAAGGACAGGCTTGGATTAAATACATGAGGAGGAATCCCTAATTTTAACAGCAAGTGTAACATTGGACGGACCTTATGTATTCTCTTACCTCCAAAGATGAAGGGTTAGGCTGTCCTACTGAGACCTAATCTGTATTTCCAGCAAAATTGCATTTATCACATCTGTTGATTCACCCAGCTGGTTTTGGATGTCATGCTCTTTTCTGCTTCCTACTTCTATTTATCTCTCTATAGCTAACTTTTCAGAGTCAAATTCATGATGTATTATGGAAGACAACTGTATTTTATACAGCATCATGATTTCTGAACATCTTTGTCACCCACGCAACAATTCCGGCGCTCTACCAATATTAATGGATACTTCCCTGAGGCAACGCTGAAATAGCCCAGAGAACCTTCTGATAAGGGCAAAGCAGTTTATGGGGTGATCCATCAGAGCAGTGGCCCGAGACCCCCGGGTGTGACAGGCTACGGCAGGCAGCTGTGCACGGCCGGCAGCGCGTGGCTGGAAGGGAACCTGCTCACATTTTCTACTTTTCCTTTTTGCCACGAGCCTACAGCAACAGGGAGCCCTCTGGGAAGCGTACACGGGGCATTCAGCCATTTTGTGCCACCTAGAGACGCAACACCCCTCCAATTTGTTTCAGATCCTACATTATTATACTTCATAGAAATGTTCAGCTTTAGCCTAGACTAAAAGGCTACATCACTTCTCAAAGCTTTTCTCCAAGACCGACAAAAACACCAGAGGAGGTTAGAGAAGTAGAATCACATACCTTCTGTAGCAATCTAGTTGAAGTAAATGGAAGACCTTCATTCACAAACACAGAGTACGCGTTCAGCCCTTGAAGGCTCCATCCCGGAAGGGTCATTGCTGGCTGGCACGTATGTAGAACATGCAAGGCTTCAAGCTGGCTTGCTCACACACCTAGCTCTTCCTCATCACTTTTCAGAGCTCTCTATTACTTTAGGATCTGTTCTGCAAGGAGACCTCTCCCTAGGCTGGATTACTCAGCAGAAAGACAAACATTCACACACAACGAGCAACATCTCACCAGCATCACCCACAAAACCCCAGCTCCCTGATTTTACAGCTCAACTGCAGCAATTTTGGACACACCTGCAGGCATGACTCAACAGCAATTACCATGCAGGCTCCATAAATTATAATGATTAATTGATAACAGTAACTTTAAGCACCTGCAGTTTTGAAAGATAAACAAACAGGCAATTAGAGAAGCTTACAACTCACACCTGAGTTGCTGCTCCCCTGCTTTTTTTTTTTTCTTCCTTTTTTTGGTGATAAACCTGCGATGTTAACCAGAACTGATATTCAGGCACTGCTTCGAATGATGTTGTCATTATCAGCGTTCAATTCAGAGGATGAGGCCAAGAAGTCAATGGCCAAACTAGTCTATAAAAGCAGGTCAAGAAGAAACAATGCACTGGGGAAAATTAGAGAAAATTATCTATTATCTTGGGGCTTGAATGTCAGCTGAGTCTTCTGGGCAATACAAGTAACAGCAATGACCAAGTAGGCTACCAGGCTTAGGTGCTTGGAAAGCGGCTGGAAAAAGGAGAGCTTTTAAAAACACTGAAATATAATAATTTTTATAAAGAATAAAATTAGTTTAAATATTTATAGAATATGAAATAATTACTGCAAAGATTAAGAAAAAGAGGGAAATTGTTAAACAAATAAAATGACTATAAACAAACACATTTTTCAAAGAAATAAAAGGATTATGGCACAAAGCTTGCCTGTGAAAATTGATAAAAAGCCTTATTCTTAATTTCCTCTCCATCCATTAAGAGCTAGCCATGTGGAGAAATTATTAGTAGCTGTAATATTTCAACCTGTATTTTTAATCAGTCATTCAAATTAATGCAAAGCAGATGGAATGGACCATATTTTTCTAAATCACACACATTAAAATATGTAATTGAAGTTTTTGAGCATGGAAACTAAAATGTACTACAGTCACGGTCCCAAGTCCCACGTTATCTACCCTGACCTACCGAATCAAGGGCAGGTATTGCGGATTCGTGACACGTCTGGAGCATCTCCTGTGCCGCGCTGCGGACAAGCCCTGTTTTGGAAGTCCTCATTCGGAAATAATTTGTAGAAAGTAGGGCTATTAAAAGTGTGGTCCATATTTTTTCCCCCAAAAGGACAAAAAGACTGGTCTGTCCCATCTACTTTTGGCAGATATTTGTCTAACTGGTTACTAAAATCGTCAGCGGTAGTTCACATACAGACTCGAGACTGGTTTGACATGGGGCATATCCGCTGCTCTCATGCGAGCGCGTCTGAGCGGAGCTGCCGATCCTTCCCAGCTCCACGACAGGCCCCGTCTCCCGTCCGTGGGTGCCGTGCCCCTGAGCGCTCCCGTTACACCCCGCGGGTGTGCAGCCCAGGCTCCTGCACCGGGCTCGGTACAAGCTGGCGGGTCCCTGCAGCCCAGCAGGGCCCGGGGCGCGTGCAAGGCTGCGGCAGCACCCGGGGAAAAAGCAAGAGCATATGCACCAGCAGGACAAACACGTCTCTCTCTCGCAGAGATAGTCTGGCAAGAGCTCACATAAAGGCACGAAGAAAGTTGCTGCCAGGATGTAAGAAAAGAGGGGAGAAGACAGCTGGCCTCTGAGCACAAAGCATGATCTTTCACACAAGCAGCAAGGCCAACAAAGCCTCTCCTCCCCCCGACGCCCCTTCTGCTCCTTCCCCATTCACGGGAACCGGCAGCCTCGCCGAAAGACTAACGAAGGTTTATGCAAACTGCTACTGACATTTGGAGACCAATTAAGCATATGTGCATCCACCTATGCAAAATACGAGTGTAGTAAGCTGTGTAACAAGGCACCCTCTTTGGAAGGGGCGATTCTAGGACACCCTCCAGTGAAGCGCGACACGATTAGGACCTGGTCGGTCGTGCGGAGGCCTCCGCCGCCCCAGCAGGGTCGTCAACATCAGCGTCTCTCACCGAGCTCTGCCTCCTTTCCCCTGCACAAAGGGGTTAGAAAAGGTGTTGCATGTTAGCCTGGTACGTAGGATCAATGTGTAAAATAGAAACCTTAGTGATCATGACTGTTATCACACCTGGGAGAGGCACGCAAACACGCCACCGTTCATCGGAGCAGCTGATCAGAGTATTTTATTTGACAGCTTTGGTTTGGACTAAGGGAGAGGGAAGTTATTTTTTCCTACATTTCCAAACTCTTTAATGATCAGAAACTCAAAATTTCCATTCCACTTCAAATGTTAATGGGTTTGCTTTCTGATTTGCAGAAATTGCCATGTTTGCACACTAAAATGGTAAGCACTGAGTGATGATAGATGAAGATGTGCACTGCGAAAAAATGAACTGAGATGGGAAGGCTGGGTTAAAAGAAAACAAGTCTGAAGGGAAAAAAGAAGTCTCCAGTGAAAAACAAAGAAACAGGCCACAATATTTCCTGCTATTTCTATCAGAAACCCCAGATAGACTCCCTCGGTGTAAGGGGGTTCAAAGTTCACTGGAGATCGCTTCGAAAGGAAAACCTTCTCAGTGAAGACAGGTATGTTTTTCACCACAGTGTTGCTCTTTAAATTATAACTTAATAGTTAATTAATGTTTTCTAAATCGATGTAAATATACCCGTGTTAATCCAATGCCACTTATTTCGGTATTCTTTTCAGAGGAGTAACTGCTCTTCTCCCGTTTCAAATCAAACACAGGTTTTCTTCCCTATCGGGTTCGATTTTATTGTTTCTAGATCTGTTTGTATCAACTTCCGCAAGCGAAACAAAAGCTTTCCCTCGCAGTTCCCTTTTCTCCTCCTCACAGCTGGCAAACCCCGCACAGCAGCAGCGCTGCCCTCCCCGCGTCAGGCTCCTCAGGAGGCCCCTTCCCTTGCTGTCGCAAACCTTGTGCTTGATTTCAAAATATTTTCCTCCTGGCAAAATAAAACATTCTTGCCAGGTGAGGCTGGGGAGGCAGGCAGGCAATGACAGCGTGGCTCTCCTGACGTGCAAACCGCCGCGCTGGAGGCTGTGATGTGAATGGTTTGGTCAGTTTGGCCGCGCTTGGAACAGACCTCGAGATAAACCCCCCCAGTTAATCCTGCAACCGCAGACTCCAGCCAGCAACGACCAAGTCCCCTCTGCCGGGATAAATCCGCAGGCAAGAAGCCAGTGGAGCTGTGATAGCGTACACTGACTGAGAATCTGGTCTGCTGTTTCCAAATAAATAAAAAAACCCACCGACAGAAGGTTGGCTACGTGCATACGTGGAGAGGAAGGCTTCAAACAGATAAATCGGGAGGAAAGCGCAAGGTCTGCAGGGGTTTTTGATGGATTACATTGCATGTTTGAACATAATACACATTAAGGCTGGAGACACTGATGCTTTGAATGGTGTGAAATTCCATCTAACGTGGGTTGTTTGCCTGACACAAACATGTTTAGCACGATATGGAACAAAGGCGAGAAAATCACAGCAGAATTTTTGAGTGATGCTTGAAAAATTGTTTGCTCTTCCTCCCCCCCACTTTAAAAATGCTACTTTTTTCCTCCAGCCCCATACCTCTCCCCCCTTTTCGGGTAATGGCTTAGTAAATAATTCAGAGAAAAAACAAGAACCAGAACGGAGCGTAATAAAAATGATGTCTCTATCTGCTGTTGAGGCGCATCGTGCCACTTAAGTAAGACAGATGGGAGGATATGCTGTACTTTGCTTAGTAAACTGCATTGAGAGAAACTGAATAAGCCTGAAATTAGAGCAGAGGGTGAGATGGGGGTGGATGTACTGGTACAGTGTTGCCTGACAAAGATGCAGGGAAAAGTAATTTACTCTGAAATGACAGTTTGAAGGGGGAAGAAAAATAAACACACAGGAGGGAGCTTAGACTCATTAGCAGCCCAGCCTCAGTATTTCATCATTAATAATAATAAAGAACCCAGCTGAACCAGTGACTCACAATAACACTCAAGCCTCTGGGTCTCCATTTTTAGTTAACACATAATAACTGGCAGCGCAGTGGGAACGCAGGATGAGGAATGGGGCAGATACGACGTGGGCTGCTGCCTCCAAAGCTGCGGAAGGCACAGGCGGCCTCTTCGAGGAGCAGCGCTGATTTATGCCAGGCCGAGGCAAAGGCAGTTAGACCTGCAGCATTCCTCCATCTTTAATGTGTCCCGAGCACTCAGAGAGCCAGCCCAGCTACGGCAGCAGGGCTGGCTGGGGCTCCAGTGCTCAGACAACTTCCACTCGGTTTTCTGAATATTCCCCTTAATGTGAAATATATCCTCTGCCTACAGGAAACAGGGAGGAGCGGAGACAAAGGGAAATAGCGGCGGTGGCTCGTGCGCCATGCTCGGAGGCCAAGACAGGGGACGGCAACATGGCTGGAGCTTAACTGAGACGTGAGCAGACAGAGCTCTCTGATCCAATCCAAGTCTAAGGAGTAGGGCTGGTCAAAATAATGCTTTTACCATTCAATATTTAAAGTATTTATCTCACTTAGAAACCTTCCTGCTGAAATACGTTTTCCATTTTGTCTTCACATCACGCCGGGCTGTGGTCTTCGCAGCACTGCAAACTAAACAAGCGCTGGCCTGGACCAGTATTTCCGTGGGAAACTGGCCAGGGAAAAAGAGGATGCGAACAGTGTTCGTGCTTCAGTAAATGGCCTTTTTTCCACAGTCAGTCATGAGCCAGTATCTCAGAAGGACAGCATGCTATGTTTATCGTGAAGGTCCCGTGCCCTTTTTCTTTAGATTATTGCCTTAATTCTGCAGTGCTAAAGTATCTCTATGTGATTCAGCTGTAGAAAGAGCTGGCAGTCCCAACAGCCAAAGATCACCTATAACTGAAAGCGCATTTTCAGTTAAGCCTTGGACCCAATGTGCTAAGCAATTCTGACAATCTAAACACTTATTTTGGTGCCAAAATGGAAGCCGAGCTATTTAGAAGAGCTTGTCTTTGAATTTTGAGTGTTGAAAATTTGACTTTCAGTATACCTCAGATTCAGGCCTTCAGTGTTTTGCTTCCACTGGAAACCAAATATAGCGTAACACCCCCAGAAAGTCCCACAATGCTTTAAGGTTGAAGCGTAATTTATAAATATTGATTGTGTGCTGGAGGCTCAATCTTGCAAGGTGCTGAGTACACACACATCTTACTGATGCCCTTTGGACAGCCTCAGGGGAAAGACACTTGATAAATGCACAATACAGTTATTCTAGCAACAAGAAGTGCCAAGTACTGTTATAGTTATGTCCCTTCAAACACAAGTGCAGATTTGTTTTGAAAGCACGCATACAGCGGGAGTTGCAAGGTAGAGGTTCAATACATTAATTATGCCTCAGCATGAGAGCTCTGACAGATTATGGGCAGACTAGTTAAAAGCCTTTAATGAAAATACATGGTCCTTGGAAAACTCAGACTGGGCATGGAAGAGCTGGCTCTGAGAGGGTTGGAAATGACCTTAACGAAGGCACCCAGAACCAAACGAAGCCCAGTGTCTTCACTCCGTTCTGCATCAGCAGATCATCAGGATCTTACGTGTCCGGCTGGGTGTGAATAGCTGTCTGGCAGATCTTGCATGTGTTAGCAGCAGACTGGGTGCTCACCCGCAGCCTCAGTGGAAGAGATGGTGCCTGCCCCCGAAAGAAGTTGTCTTGTCGTCTGGTTTTCTTCCATCTCGGAATCTGGACGGCTTGAGCCCAGGCTGGCTTGCCCAGGGAAGGCTCACGTCCCGTTCCTGCCACGTCACGCATTGGCCCTGCATGCAAGGGAGAAATGTGATGCGTCCCTATGGCTTACTGTACAAGCATATAAGGAGAGCAATAGCCTGGACCTTAATGGGGTGCCGAAGTGTTTCTTCTACAGAGATGTAACTTGAAAGGGTCTGTTCATAATGCTGGAAAAGTGCCCCACTGAAGATCCTAAACTCAAAACTGGGAAATGCTTCACTTCTTTAAAGCGAAGCTTCTGGTTTTCCCTTCTTTGTTCTGTACCAGAAAGCACAACATTTGGGTTGTAAAGACTAAGTATCAATTTATGTTTTATCATGAAAACCTTGGCTTTCAGACTCTTTCTATAGGTTCAACTGAATCTGTTCAACTGAGTTACGGTTTATATTTACATAAATTACCATATGAAACTTGTTAATATTTCCTGAATATCCTTTTTCATAGCGCTATTAGACAAGGTTCTGCGCTTTTGTTTGGGACTCAATGTCAGCAAATCAGAATTCATGACTGTGATCAGTTAGGAACACAGCAAAATAATTTATTCCCTAACATACAGTCTGGGTGTCAAATAATCCACCCTGAGAAACGCTATCTGAAATCAGCAGAATTTTATCATGCAAATTACAGGAAGTGTTATCATTGGGAACAGCAGGAAGTTCCTGATTCACTGTCATTTACACATTAAATGAGCTCAGACTTGCTTCATGGAAGGCACTGCGCTGGGAATGTTCTCTGGTCTCAGGCTTTTCTTAGAATCACCAATAGCAGGAAAGGGCAAGAAGAATTTCACCTATTGAGAACAGTTCAGGGTTGGATTTCTTCATCTACAGCGTAATTCCCTGCTGGTATAGTTATTTTATCAATGAGTTAGGCAGTAAGCTCTATACCTCTCCATTGGAGTCCATCTGCACTGTGGATGAAAAGATGCTCGGCTGGCTCTGCGTGTGTTAGCCCTGGAGCTGGGAGTTTGGGGAAGGATGGAACAATATCTCGCCCGGCTCCAGGCGAGGTGCTGGGGACATACTCTGCTTGAGACACCGAGTCCTGCAGGGTCTTGGCCCGCAGCCTCACACAGAAAGCAGCACTGAGCCATCATTTCTGAGCACTAAGCACTGTGGCCCTGTCTTTGTTGCCAAGAGGTTTACGTTTGAATGTAAACTATCCCTAGGTAAAAAAAGCACAGTGAAGATAGTCATGTTTGTTCTACCATGAGAGCAGCACTATATTCTTACCAGTGTTGATCTTGGCAAGTCTGCCAGGAAACGACAGATTCACTTCAGATTATATCTGTGCAACCCCGTACTAGCTGATAGCTGTTATCATCTCCTGACTGATGCTGACACACGTGCAGTCGAGCATGGTCGAGCAGACGCTGCTGCCCAGGCAGGTACGTACGTGAGACGTGTAACACCTACACCTGCCTGACCCAGAGGAGACCCCCGGGCTGGGGGGGCTCTGGCCGAGCTCTCCAAAGCACAGCACATCCTAAAAGGAACATTCTCCCTGCAGCACACAGAGATATTAATGCACGCAAGATCAGCCCTACTTTCCTACTTTTCATGGAAAATCGAGAGGGAATTCCCCAGAATGATCAAGTGTTCTTCAGCAGCATCGTTCTCCCACCCATAACAACAGGCTGGGTAGGACAGCAAATCTGGACTGCAGATGTTTAATGACAAGGGATGAAATTAGATTCCATCCACAACTAAGTCTAATTTCTCTGAGGACCATGAATCTGTCATTGGAAAGGGTGCTCACAGGAGGGGATGACAGTGCTTACTCAGAGCAATGATGTATTTGCGTGATCCACGTTCATTCAGTCTCGGTCATTCTCCTCTTCTGTAGATGAGAAACACACAGGGGTTTCTGACGCTACTCAGTGTTTTAAAGTTAACGTACCTAATACTCTAGTTCTAGCAATAAGGACTGCTCCCCTTCCACTCCTTGTTTATGTGAAACTAGTTTTTCAATGCATTAGATGTTCCCTGGGCAGAACTTCCGAGACAAGGAATTCCTGGTACACACGGGAAAGAGAAGCTGGAACTCAAGCAGAGGGTCAGTTTGCCTCCGCAGCCTGGGCTTTATTTCTCTAGGGAGCACTCCCAGCTCAGGGATGATCTGTGCTTGTGTTCACCCTGACGCTGAACCACCCTCCCTGTGCAGAAGAGTAGAAAACACTTCAGCGACAGCACAAACCCCCAGAGCTGTGCAAGGGCTCCAGCCGGGCCAGAAGCCAGCACCACACAACGCTCGGCGTGCCATGGCCGAGGGGACCCGACGTGGACTCTGAGGGTGCTCTGTGCCTGCCGCTGCGTCAGGTTTTAATTCCGTCACTGTGAAGCATCCACACACAGGGCAGCCATAGGCAGAGCTGGTGTAGCGGAGGAATGCTTGTCCATCGCCAGTAACGCTGCAGCAGGAGGGATCCCATGCTAACCTTGCATGCGGGCAGGGCGGGCGGCACAGCGGAGCGGGACACAACACAAGGCAGATGAAAGCTTTTTCAATGCTTCAGAAAGCAACAGACAGAAAGCATAAATATGATTATATTATTTTTCCATGTTTTTCTACTTCATTTCCACTGTCAAAGATGGAAATCTAAAGCTTCTACTATCTAACACTTTACTCTTCCCCCTTTCTGGACTAGCAGCGGCGCAGAGTTGTTCTCACTCCTTCATTCGCAACACCGAGGTAGGAAATTCAGAAAGTTTTAGTCCAGCTTTCAGCATTTAGGTTTCAAAGGGATAACAACAAAAGGTATTATTTGACTTGTCAATGACAAACTAACTAGACCAGAGGCTGACTACGCAAGGGAGACTGAGCACCTCTGCGCGGGGTTGCTTTGACTGGAGCGAAGGCAGCGCTGCCGGAGAGCACGACCGTGCCCGTGCCACCGGGCTGCCGCGGCAGAGGAGCTGCCCTCAGGAGCACCAGTCTCTCCCCGGATCTCCGCCGCTGCCCCACACGAAGGATTTTTAAGATCATAGCATCCAGATGTAAGGTACCAGCCTACACCAGGAGATGCACTACCTCTGTTAAACTGGTGAGACTCCAGCTCCACATTGCTCTAGAACTCCATGGAGCTGATAGGTAGAAATTTTGTAATATCCAGCCATTTAAGTTGCTCTTTTTGGTGTTTTTTGTTTGGGTTTGGGGTTTTTTTTCTTGATTAAAGTACCCTCTTCCCAATCCAGGCCTTTGGGGAGAGTTGAGAGCCTGTTGCCATTTCAACAGCTAGATAGTTTTTTACTTATTGTTAATCCCTTCCTCCCAATTTGCTGTTTCACCCTGCTTGCATTGGAACAAGGGAGAGCTAAAGATAAGCAAAATAGGCCAAACCCCCTATAATGGAGAGGTGATGAGATCACCTACCATCTGGAGCCTGTGGTCTTCCAAAGAGGAAACTCAGAAACTAATTAAAAATACTCTGCATCGTAAAGGCTAAACTGCCAGCGGGACTGAGAATAAATTGGAGATCATTAGACCTTCATTTCTCTGCAGTATCTTCCAGTAATTTTAGTTTTGTGAACCAAACAATTTGTGGCAGGGAGGAAAGCCAATATAACAGGAAGAGGTTGCAGCGAGTCATGTAGCTCCGAGAGCTCGGAGTAGGAGCTCTCGTCTCTCAAGATTGTTTTATTGACGTCCATCTGCCATCTCTGGACAGGTGCAGTCCTCCCAGTCACACACCCTCCTCTCCTGACAACGGGGAAATATGTTTAAAATGGCAGTGCTGGGAAGGAGATGTCCAGATCCCAGGAAAACCGACAGAAATCCCTCCTCAGTTTTAGGCTCCTCCCCAGTTCCTATCCCGCTCCCACCCCTGCTCACCCATACCAAAGCCCTTCTCTAGCCTCTGATCTTTGACTCGCAGCTCACCCAACCTACATAGGAACAATCAAAAGCGGGAAATGCCAGCCTCTCTGCAACGTTCCTATTACAGAAGGAACAGAATAATGTTTCAAGTTTCATTTCGGTGACAAAAACTCTCTAAGACATCACACACGGACAGCAAAAACTAGTGACCTTCAAGGCTACTAAATGGACTTACTTTTTTTTATTCTAGCTGAGACCAAAAGGTATCACGGCAATAATTACTCTCTACGCTTGCCCCGTGCAGCATGCTGCCTCGCTGCCCGGTAAGGTCAGAAGGCTCATTGTCAACAAACCTGCTAATGGCAATCACACAAAAGGCAATTTCTCTTCCAGGGCCCATCACTCTATTAATGAACCCGTAAGCTCAAGAACAGCAGTTTCCAAGATTTATAGACATTTCTTTGCCTGTTTGGGGGCTATCAGCTCTGGAGAATAATTTCATTTTGCCAGACTGGATGGGATCAAGACAGGCATCTAGCTTGCAGAAGGCGTTTCTTTCCCTAAATGGACTTTCCATGGTATTGCAATAACAAATGGAAATTAGGCTGTTTTTACTGATAAATCCAGCAAGCGGACACTAGTGATGTGGTCTCAATCTCTCTCGGCCGTTTGATTTACCAAGGCTTGTCTAGAAGGAGCTACAGAGTTATTTTTGCACCAGAGGTCTCTGGGTTGCAATCAACGACTTCATTTTTTCAGTCACTTAGCATCTGCTGTGTTGATTTCCCATTGATTTTTATCTCTACGTAGCCTTTAAAAGCTGTTATAGCGAAGCCCAAATAGTAGGCTTTCAAACTCATAAATGTGGGTCAAGGCTAAGAGCAACTTTTGGCCAAGTCAAGAATTGTGGAGAAGTGGTGCGAAGCTGCCCACTCTCGCCTTACAACATCTCTTCCTAAGAAAAGGACGACAGAAGATGGAGCTGGTGCTTTCTCGGGTCATCTCCCGGTCTGCAGGCACCCTCGACAGCTCGGTAAGTCCGCCTCCTGGATTTCTTCATTTATGTCTTCCTTGAAGATCTTTTTTTAATATAGTGTAAAACATCAGGGAGACTGGCTTCCTGATACTGAGCAGCTCATTACAGAAGAGGTCCTGATTTTGCTGGGGTTTCTTTCATTTTCCTGGTCCTTAAACAGCAATTCTTAATGCTCCATGTGAGAAGCAATCAGTTTATCAGAGGGAAGAACACTGAATCATCGCATGTGACAGAAACTCGCTTGTCCTCTTGGTGAAAATGGCCATAACCTCATCAAAGCTTTTCAGGAGAGATGATGGAAAGTGCTAATAGGAATTAGGTATTTAAATTGATGACTCAGTCAGGATTATTCAGTGATGCACTGAAATTTGTTTTTCTCAGATGTTTGAGCCCCTCCGAGGGCCATAGAGGACCAGAACAAACACTAGAGATGAGAGAAGTGGAAATTCTGTGTGACATTGCTTTTTCACCTTTGGAAAGATCGGTTTTATCTACGCACAACTGAATAGGGCTTTCACTCCAGGGACTTTGCCATGTTTTAAGAGCTTTTCTTGTCTTGACTGTAATGCCATTTGAAAACGGATCCATGCAGTTTTATTTTGTCTCCTTCCATTAGTCCCACCCTTGTCACTGACTGAGCAGCCCCTGTCCCAGGAGCGCTGGGGTGAGTCAGGGACCGGGATCTGGAGCAAGTCAGCGAGGCAACAAGAAGACAGGGAGGTTCTTCTAAATACAGATCCCATTTCTTTATGAATTCATGCCATTTGGGGACCATATTAATCTGGCTACCGTTCCTCTGTAATTTATGTTCAGGCATAATCTTGAACATCTAAAAGGAGAAGTGTTTTATTTTCAAAGGAAAGCAAGCGATTCATAAAACATTATATGTTGACATTTTCTGGAGAATATAAAGGGGCTCATTGCTCTGATTCAGGCCCTATTTGCATAATTTTTCCTTCACTCACCACAGGTAAATCATGGTTAAATATTGAAGCATTTATCACCTGTGTATTTTCAAGCCAGACTTTATACGAGCATAAAAGAGAGGGACACAGTTTCTCAAGCACATGCATCAAACTGCAAAAATATTTTGGCACTCGTCTAGCTCTGCGCTCACAAAATTAAGATCCTGGCCAGCTCTGGGCATAAACACCTCCCTTTGGAGGAAACTCACCCTAGGATTATTTTTCACCCGACTCCTAAGGAAGGTCCCGAAGCAGAGCTCACGTACGGCTGAAACGATGCATGGACTTACGCTGCCATCTGCACGGTGGTGAACTTCCCCCCAAGAATGCTCACGGAAAGAAATATCAAGTAAAAGAGCGTTTGGGTGTTCAGTCACCCACACCAAAGCCCCTGCTCTGGCAGCTGACCTGTTGCTATCCAAGTTTATGGGCCTGTAACATTGAGACATTTAATTTGGCTTAGAATTACTGGCTACATCCTCAGCTAATGGAAATTGAGGTGACTTTACAGCAGATGCTGACATGGGGATCACATCTTGTCGTTCAAGTTCCTGTTCAGCAACTCTACCATATGTAAATGGTAGTCAATTAAAAATACATATATTACACAAGAGAAGCTTTCAGCCTTTCACAAGTGAAAACGTGACAGAATAAAATGTGTCTGTTCTTACACTGTCCACTTTCATTTCAACCCCAAACTGTGACTGAGGGACAAATAAATAAGTGAGAAGGAGAAACACTACTGTTTGTCACATAACATCAAACATTTTCCCTTGTCTCATCCTCCATTTTCCCTTCTGTTGTCCTAATAAATAAAATAATACTTTGGGGATTTAGATGTACAAACAAACCATCTCTGTATTTGGCTATATCTTCTATAGCAATGCAGGAGGAAGATTCCGTTACTCAATAACTAACTGTACACAGAAAATGCATACAAATTATTGCAGCTGTCGCTATCACAACTTAGGAGTAAATGCAGATGGCATGAAATAATATTCACAAACAGCTAATAGAATTTTAATGGCTTTAGAAAGAAAATAAAATGAAAGACACTGTATTTACTTGTGATATGAAGAGAATTTATAGTGTGCCAGTGCAAGTAACGAGTCACTTTGGACCTTGCATTTTCACACATTCAGAAGTGGGCAAGTCCCTGTGGGTTTTATTTATGGGAAGTTTAAATAGCAATCATAATTTGTGAAATATTCAAGGATGCATCTGCATAAAGTATGATGTTCGCATTATGCAAATGTCATGTATGATGAATGAAATGCATCAAATGTCTTGAGGACACCCAGATGTTAAGCCTACCAGGATGCCAGGAAACATGGAAGGAGGTGAAGAACATGATTTCTTCTTGAGTTAATTGATTTTCATGTTCCAGCATCACCTTCTAAATACTTCCAATCAAGAAGCAAGCTACAGTCACAGTTCACTTGTTGTGGTTGTCTTTTTCAATCATCATTCGCACTTCCCTTTTCCCAGCACAGTCCAAGAATCAACACAACCTTTCAAATGGTTAAATGAGATCATTTCCATATACACATAGCATTCAAGTGTGAATGCTCACCAGTTAAGCGCTACATTTCAAGCTATGCTTTCTTTACATTTTTTGTTCTGTGGCCAACAAAACGGGCAGAAAGGCTGTGCTACAACTCACTGTTACCGGCTGTCACGTACGAGCACTGAGGATGGAGGAATTCCAGTCCCAGCACAAAACAAGGGCCCGAGAACCAGAAGGCAGATGGGGCTTTGCAGGGTGGCACAACACGGCCGTGCCTCTTGCTTGTAGATTTGGGAGTACAGATCGTAAAGATCCATACGCGTTGAAGAGTGAAATTTATGACAGAGTAAAAGCCTGTCCTATTAAAATGATCAGAAGCTGTGCCTTTGCCTTTATTTAGACGTTATTTCATCCCCAATACTGAGCACATCCAGAACCATGCCCCCCCCCCAACCCCATTATTTTTTGTTGAGCCGATCACTGTATAGACAACGTAATACCAGCAGCCTTTTCTCACATGTAAAAGGCCAGTGTCACACAGCTAGCTCTGCCGGAGCTGAGGGCTCTGACCTGATGTCCCAGAGCTGGAAGGAATCATCTCTTGGTTATCATGAAATTCTGCAGCTCGCGGTGCAAATTAATTCCAGATAAAGACCGTTCACCTCCTGTACCACACACAAGGCTGCCCAACAGAACCAGAAGCTATTCAGGATAAGGGCAAGGGCTCATACTGTTTTTACTGGTAGAATAGCGAAGAATGAATAACTGCTAATTATCAGACGTATCAGGAAAAAATTCTACTGTTCTTCCTTGTCTTTGGGGCAAAAAGACAGTGGCCATATTTCTGTCCTGTTACTGCTGAAGAAAATAAGACGTTTTATTTAAATGAACAGGGGCATGTCAGTATAGCTTTTCCATACGGCAGAGGAGGACGAGGCTGCAGCGGGTGGGACACAGAGCAGATGTTAAACACGTGTTAAGAACTTACACACAATCAGGACCCGGCTTAGACTGTAGTCGCTAAAATCATGAACGTGCCAACAGTGGGAGCAATCTCGCTTTGACCCAGAGGGAAAAGATTTGGGGTAAAAGCCTTAAAAGTATTTAAGCAACTGACAAACCAGATCTGTGATGTAGTCTTTTCTGGGCATATCCAGAGTGCCCAGCAGCGGTGCTTCGCTGGAGGGCTGCAATCACGCCTGTCCACTGATGGGATCAGTCAGACCAGGTACCTCTGTGGAGCATCAACCCCCTTTGCTTTCTCGAGCTTAGGTGCTGGAGCAGACTACGACTCTTAGCAGCATCACTGAGATGCTGTCGGTGAGATGTGCTATCCAAAGTTATTTATTTTTTAACTGAGGCTTCGAATAAAATTGAGTAAGCTCATAATTAAGTTAGAAATGTAAATCTCGGTTAACTTCAGTGATGCTGATCTTATTGATATGGCAAATCAGTAACTGTCTTGAAACGACAGATTAAAACTGATAAAAATAATTTTACTATTGAGCACATCATTTGATGTTGTAAAAATGGAATTTGTGAAAGCCAGTTAAAATGATGACTATTGAATCTGTTCACAGTGACAGATAGCTTTTAAATGCATGTAACTTGCCCACAACCTGAAATTCACAATAATTTTTGAAAATGTCCCTAGTAAAGGAACACTCACACATAAATACACATCTTTGTCTGACAGGAAAAGTATTCTACTTTAAATATCAATATATATCCTCATATCTTCTACTCAGTTTAACTTCAGGAGAGTGATGTGTGCGTGCCTGTACTTAACAGCAGACGGCAGGTTACACGTAAGCTGGTTCCCACTCGGCAGTTGTTTAGCCTGAGACTCTTGCAAAGCCCGTCAGGACTCTGCAATCCATATGGAAGAGTAAAGTCAAGAATATAATTTTTCTTGCACCAGATGCTATCAGACAAAGTGATTAAAACTACATCAGTCATTTGATGTAATAGGAATACTGCCTATGGAGCGGATTGCTGCTACAGGATCAATAGCTTCTGTTTTATAACAAAAACCAAATGCCTCAGCTTTGCTTGCAGTTTTTCTAGCAGCGAGGGGCTATTATCCAATGGCTGCACTCAATTCCATTGACATCCGCTCTTAAATGTTATGGATTCCCAAAGAGTTCATGCAAATTCAAGTTACATCTGTCATTAAAACACTCTGCTCAAGTCTCTTTGGGAGTCAGAGCAATTGTGGCCGTGTATGCGTAAAGTGAGCACAGAGTTTCACATCCAGTTTTGGCTTCTAACAGCTTATGTCGCAATCTTTACTCTGCATAAATGCCAACCCAGCAGCCGGGCGTGGGAGAGAGTGGATCAGAGGGAGCTGCGAACGGATGGTCTGGGTATGTCCGGGCGGGCTGGCTGGTAACGTCACGGCTGGCAGACAGACCAACCAACCTGACTCAGTTTCCCCAGCAGCAGGGTGGGGATAAGGACACTTATCCATGGTGTCCCTCAGGAAATTGTGGGGATTAGCTGGTTAATGTGTGTTAAGTGCCCCGGAGGTGGAATATGCTAAGTAAGTGGAAAGCACGGTTATTAGCCGATCCCTCACCGCCCGAGCAGGATTGCTCCCCACAGTCCCTTTCTCAGCGCTTTGCTCCATCTGCTCCTGCACGCTCTGATGGAGCCTGACCTCTCCTCGTGGGAGAGCCTGGTGCAGCCTAACAGACACCACTGCTCAGAAGCCATCTCTGATATTAAACCTCAATATTCTTGACTTAATTTCAGCCCATATTTCCTTGCTCTATCCTCACGCTTAGCACTTGCATTTTATTTGTCATTAATAACACATACCAGAATATATATTGGTAACAACATAACACCACATGATATTGTTCTTCCTTTGACTTGGGACTTCCTCGCTCTTTGCTGATTTGTATTGCAGCTCTCCTTAATGTATTTCATGTGTGAGGGTGAATTTATACTGCAGTGAACCAAGGCACTGGCTTTAATGCATCTCTTTCCCTAGCCTCCTCCGAGTGCATGAATCTTCCACCTCCCTGATGCTGCACAGATATTAAACACATTATTCTCGTTTGATTGAATACTACTGAAATTAAATTTCTTCAGTGACTTACTCCTTTCTGCCGACGCTGAGCAGGGAATATGCACGCAGGAAAGTAGAGAGGAAAGAGGGAAAAAAAGGAGAGGATCAAGCACTGAACTGAAGAGTGACCATTTTCACCTCCATTAGCAGTTTTATGCTAGATATGATAAATTTTAGCTTCAGTGGTGCAAATTCCAACATCTGCTCCATCTCTGCCTCACAGACGTGTTGACAGGTGTAGTCTCCTTTTCAGTATTGCTTGGGAGCTGACAGATGGACTGTCAGCAGTAAATAAAGGGTAAATCCCACTGGCAGTGGCAAGGGGCTCCTGAACTTTTCCTTTGTTTTCACTCATTTGATTTCACGTCTCTAGACTCTGTACTCACTGTCTTAACAGCATTTAGCAAGGAATTTCCTTCTCTTTAATCCTTTCTCTTATCTCCCTTGAGAAGATGAAAGCTAAATGATGTTAATCTGCCAAATATTTCTGATCATTAAGAGTGCAGTAGAAATTACCACCCTGACTGGAAATTAATTGCAAAATAAAATGAGGTTGGAGGGGAATGTCAACACCTGAATGTCATTTCTTCTCACACATTGAAGGACAGCACTCTGCAGGTCTAGAATTCAGCATACAACCAGATTTGGTGAAACAGGGCATGGACCAGCCCTCTCCAGAGCCAGGCCATCTCACGGTGCTCGCCTCCAGATGCTCAGTCCAGACTACTTGGCAATAAGGACATGCACCAACGTCCTAGCACTGCCCCCGTAATTCTGCTCTATTTTAGCATACAGTATTTGCTGTGATTATGTTGCGACTACACTGACGTCTGGTTTTGCCGGTACTTCAGCAAGGCTGCAATGTCACCACCAGTTTCCCTTCCCAGCTTTGTCCCCACAGCCAGTTCACTGCGTAGCTTTGGCTCATTCAGTTCAATTATCGGTGCTTGATACCGTCCCTGTGAAGAGGAACGCGTTTTAGGTCCTTCACAGTAACTGAAGAAAAGCATTTAGGTATGAAATGAATGAAGTGTTTGTATGAAGAGAGGTGACAAGTATTTTCCCAAGTCAGACCTATTCAGGTAAGCATCTTTGTGTGTTGGAAAGTATTGTTATTAATTCAAAAGGATAGCCACCAAAACCCACAGATCCCTGCACAGGTAAGGATAATATGTGGCTGTCCAGAAAAGGCCGAATCCATGGCGTATGGGACACTGACAGCAAAGGTCTTCTGCAATCTTTTGTTTCTCCTTTCAAAAGCTTTGTGTAATTGTCAATTATTAATGCTCAATAATAAGTGAATCCATGGGAGACTCATTAATTGTACACCCTCACAAAAACTCCAGCAGACGCCCTACGCTTTACTTTGTTATTATTTAACGGTATTGGTACAACAGGGATTTGTACACAGACACACGGCAACAGAGGAGGATGGCTAATACAAAGCAGCTTGCTCCCCCACATTGCAGCTAATCTTCATCATAAACTTGTGACTTGATAGACAACCTTTGTTAAACAGGAATTGTAAAGCCAACGTAAGATGGTTAGGGGATTACAGATTTAATTATGTGAAAGTTTGGTTGCTCACAAGGTTTAGTTGTAACAAGAATAAAGAAACTCTGGTACTTTTTCCACACCTGTCAGGAATACAAAAATTCATACCTGAATAAAAGATCCAAAGCCACTGAAGCCAGTGGTGAGAATCTCATTTGCTCCTGTGTACTTTCACTTGGGTCTGAATGCATGGAATAAAATAGCAGGAGGCAAGCCCTGATTTTTTTATTCCACTCTTACTCATGCAAAACTCCTGCTAATATCAGCTGGAGCTCTAGGGGAACAAGGGCAGTCCCATGTGTGAATAAACTGATCTAACACGTCTTTATTCAAAGCTTTCTACCTACCCGTATCTCCCCAGACAATGAATGACTCTGTGCTCTCAGGGACAGAAGAAACATCTCTAGGATCTGGTCATAACAATGCAGGAAAGTTTGTTGCTTCCTGATAGAGCAAGTTTTTCTTGGATTTCGTAATTCCTCTTCAGCTGCTGTTGATATTTATAATACTTGAGCATTACAAGTAGAAAGAAAGAGAATCCTGGACATTCTTCGACAAGAATGAGGTTACCCACTGGGAATAAACACATGCAAAAGCCACTTTGCTGTTCTTATTTTTCTGATGAAAGAAGCTAAGCTAAGACACGGAGGAATTTGCTGGCTTTCCTGTTGGATACATCGTCTTCCTGTATTATAAATCACATTTTGTTGCCTTTTTTTTTTTTTTTACATTAGTTGTACAACTCCCCTTAGCTTAACATATTCCGTGCTTATGAAGGTTATGATAACCTGTCTATCTCCTATGAGCAAGACAGTACAAAGGCATTTTCTGGGTAATACAAACGGTTCCACACCAAGCAATAATAATCATTCAGGTGGTTCTGCAGAGCAGCAGAGGTACCCGATAACCCGCACCTTGCAGGCACAGCCTGGCTCTAACCCTGCCCACCACGGGCTGGCACAGGGGACCCGAACCGGCCGGGAGGAGGGAAATAGCAAAAAGCACAGAGCTGGCAGAGAAGTGTCTTGCCTGTTTTCAAGCCAGGTGAGGGACAGGGAGTCTCACGGCACTGGGGGTGTTTCAGTGGAGCAGAAGTCAGTCCTGCAGCATTAAAATCAAGGAGGGGGACTAGTTGAGTGCCCGAGGCCCCTAGGCTCAGCAGAGAGGGACTTTGCCCACACTGGGCGAAGGTCTGGCTGTATTCTGGCAGGCACACACTGGAGCTCCTGCAGCATCCCCTGTCCCAAACGAGAACTGGCAGATGGTATCATCAAATGCTGAGGAGTTTATTTGCTCGTGTGGAGCCGTGCACGGGTGACGCTGCTGATCAGACAGGAGCTGCGAACAGGCGCCTGCTCCGCGCTTCAGTCCTGAGCTACTTCTGTGAATACCCAGCAACCCGCAATCCTGAACCGCAGCCTCCTCATTCCTCTTTAATATGAAAGGATTAGGACACAGAGACTGCATTAGCTTTCATAGGCGCTCACATGTCAAAACTAAACTGATCAGGAATAAAATACTCTGGTGTAACTTAGACAAACATTCAGAACTGCATATGATACATACAGAAATGACAGAGCCAGGGAAAAACTGTAGCGCATTTGATCTTCAAAGCCTTTTCTCTCCCTTAGTTCCTAGCTGCTTGCCAAGACCTGGTGAGTCCGTAGATCTGGGTTTTCTCTGCAAGAGCTGGTGATAGTTACTAGCGCTTCAGACTATTTAGGGAGACGGTGTCTCTGCAGTCGTTAGACTCATTAGGCTGCTTTTCAGGCTGAGAAGCAGCTCTCCAGAGCAAAACTATTTGAACACAAAACTTAGACCAGAAATTCGGTAATACGTGGTTTAAAAATATTAATTTGGGGAGTGGGGAGGGGAGTTAATGAATTTCACACTCATGAAGTGCTATCAGATTTTGGTGCCATCTGCTTACGCTTAAGACAGTTTCCAAGGCAGCTTTCCTGTTCTGCGTCAAGCCTCTCCTGGTGAGAGACCATGTACGAGGGAAGGGGTAACCTCTTCTCCGTGCTTGGCCTCCCAGGGGAGCCTGCATCAAGCGTTACAGTCTGACGCTGAATATACGTGCAGTCAATTTACGAACAGCAACAGCCTTTAACTACTTTGTTGAAGGAAAGGGTGAAATGAAATAGAATCAGAAAAAAATGGTACATCATGTGGCGGAACAGATCCACACTCTTCTAGAGACAATTTTGCATTTGTTCTGTACTGTATTCATTTACTCTCTATTAATCCTAAAGCAGAACAAATTCATAGAGGAATCACTTCACCCACCAGAGAGAAAGCAATAGAACAAGCAAAATCCTAGCACCAACATAAGGCGGAAAGAAGCAAGCACGTAAGGCAAGTTACTGCACATTTTGATAGAGAGTAGAGTATAATCGCTCTTATTAGAGACTACTCAGGACCACAGAACAAGCTTCCAAAACGGCCACAAGCCGCTGCTTGTATAAAGTCATGGGACACACGTCCTAGCTATTTGTCTGCATCAAAAGACAGAGTATCTCTTTGAACAGAAGAAAGCACCAACTCAGAGGGGAGTCATTTTGTGAATGGCAAGAATTACGACAGCGTACCTCGGAGATCTTCAGTGCAAATAGTCACCTCCCCTGACTCCGCTCAGCTTGTGAGATCTAACAAGATCACACAGCACAACATGAGCTGAACGGGGGTTAAAGCCCTTTGAAGAGACGCAGCTGAAAACACCAGCCGGATGTCAACAGAAACCCAGTAACGGCATTTGTAAACTCACATTTACTGTGATGATGCTGGAACGTAGAAGCCTTCTATTTTGGGAGATTTTTTGCATATTTTCCTACAGTTACAACTGATAGCCAGATGACATTACACCACACAGTTTGTCTGTATCTGCTTTTGCTTGGGCACATTTCTTTTCTCTGGTCACTTCATATACACACGTTTTGGCACTCTGCAAGAGTCTGTCTCAGCACTATACTCTGGGTGTTGCACACACGCTACTAAAGGAAACTATATTCACAGAACTAATGGCAACAAAAGACATAAACATATCCCACTTAACTATTTATTACAACAAATGTCCCTCAAAAGTCAAAGGACCCTGTCTGATCATTCACCATTCCTTAAGTCCCAAGAAACCTGACCCTTGAGACTATTGAGGCTGTGTAGCTGTTCCAAGTTTAACACACAAGTGGCAATGGGGTCCAGTACCGCCCAGTTCAAAAAGTAAAACAGCAATCCTTGCCCTAGACAGCTTAGAGCACAAGGGATTTTGTTAAAAGCACAGCCTCGACTCATGCAAAAAGGACAACACAAAGAACTTGTGGTGCCCTGCACCGGTGGGGCACAGGCGTCCCATGTTATGTTGTGTCCTTCATGTATTTTTGGAAGGTGGGAGCAAGAATGTCCATTTCTGGAAGAGACGAAAAAAGAAGCAACAGCTCTGCAGAGATTTGCTTGAAATCTTGTGCATGATGATTTCACAGAGAGCTTTCTGCTGTTGACCCCAGGTGGTACATACATAACTCCTCCAGCACAGAATACACACAAACCTTATCTAGAGACATTAAAGAAAGCTGCTTGACATTGAAAATCAAATTGATTTCTTGCCAAGATTTCACAAGGGCATGTGTGACAGCAAATGACATGCTTAAGCCTTGCAAGAAGAAAATAAACATGTCCAATGCAAAACCCATCAGTTTCTGTGCCAGCTTGAATTATGCACATCTGTACTGATTTGACACCCAGCTTGCTTGGCAGCAGAGGCAAAGTGTGTGTTGCCACAAGCTGAAAGAGATAAATAGGGTAGAACAGTGCTCGCTGTCTCATATAAGGCTGCAGAGAAAGCAGCTCACGTTCTAAGGAAATAGCGTCCAGTCTCTTTGTTCCTCACTTTCCTATTCAGTAACAGTTGCTTGGAAAGCCCACACTGCTGCCCTTGCACTTTATTTTTCGACTTCCTTTTCCTTTTGTGCTATGTACTGAAAAATTAGCCATCAGAAAACCGGTGACTTTCTGCCTTCTTCTAACTAGGATAGAATTTCAAGTCAGGCAGAAACAGCCTTTTTCCAAAAAGCCACCAATTTAGTGTTTAAGGCGCTTTGATGGATAAGAATACCTGAAGCTCACACCCTTGCGCAAATCTGGCCGAGCAGGCACTTGAACATAAGGCTACCAGATCCAAAGTGATTTCCTACCGTTAAACTCCGGGCAATCTGGGGGTCCCTCTCAGCGAGTGCCTTTTCATTTCCTGGAAATTCGTGTTCCTGTGTGAAATGAGGTCAGCAGTCTGAACTCCAGTTTTTAAACAAAAGCAATGGAAACAGAATTGCTCGCTATTGCCCTGCTGTGTGACACAAGGTCTCTTATCCCTCTGATGTCATTTCTCTTGAATTATTTGTCAAATCGGAGTGTAGACTCTTCAGGCCAAGCACCATCCTTTAACAGGAGTGTATGTCATGCCCAGCACATTGGGACCTGGCTGCTGGGATGTTATAAATAACGCTTCCAATTTCACTACCTGGTGAAGAGAAACAAACGTTTCTTTAAGTCCCTGCATACTTCCATCCACCAGAGATTAATGTAACTGCCACCTCCTGCCATGCATTTTGCTGTATTAACATAAAGTTTCTATTGCACAGCACTGTGATCCATTTGTGTTTATTTAACTCCTGTGTTCTGACAGAAGAAGATGGAGAATCTGCATAATTAATAATGACCCAAGCAATCTCACTTAATGCCTGTTCTGAAACCCCTGACTATCCTTGTTAACTAACGACATCTATAATAGCGTCAGACAGGTAAAAGACTCCTTTAGTCTGTTGAGATATTATTCACCTGGGATTATCAATGGGTGTTTTTCAGCTCTAGCCATTAGCTGGAATTGCTCGGGTCATTCATAAAACTTCTTTTACTTTTCACGAAGGGAGCACAAAAGCAGGGCTGGAGCAAAAAGCCGTGCATCAGGATGAATCTCCTGTTTATATATACATTGCCACAGTCCTCCTTTGCTGTCACCAAGGCAGAAAAACGGATAATAAGAGTTCTCCCAATAATAAGCTGTTCTCCCGACAGCTTTGGAAACATCAATGACTCGTTAAATGATCAGAACAAGCCGTGCTTGCTGCAGAGGGTTACCTTCATCCTCAGGACCTCCCTCTGCCCCTTCGAAAGAAGACAAACCGTTTGGGCTGCCTGCCGGGTCCGGGTGCCTGTCCCTGCGAGGCACTGGAGGAGCACGCACGGCATCTCCAGCCTTCCAGGGTCCACTGAGACAAGCCCCGAGTTCAAAGCCCAGTCCGTGCGATCTTAGCCCAGACTGCCCATCAAACCTCCTGCTTTGGCTCAGCTTCCCTTTGAATTAAAAATACTCTGTTGCCCAGCAAACTGCACTAACCACGCTGCCAGCGAGTCTCCAAGCTGTAGCCAGCGTGTCAAGAGCAATGCAGCTTTAACTGTTGTCCCAACTTATTATGCAGTGAGCCTTAGCTGCCCTTAAGCATATACTCTGTACCAACACTATTTTTATTTTCATTTACTAGCAGTTTTGAAGAGATTTAAAGACCATGCTCCTTGCGTGTCTCTATCACAGAGCATCAAGAAATAGGGAAACTGTGAATTTTAAGGTCAGAAAGCTGAAGGAGACCAGGTTTAGCTTTCCGTTTGCTCAAAGAACAGATTCAATCCAGTCCATAGGAGCAAAAGCTTTACAGGTTTTTCCTCACCGAGATGCCCCCAGCCGGAGCAGATCTTTGGGCACACGGATGGTGGGTTTGGGCTTCTGGCCCCTGTGGCAGCCGAGGCCACCAGGCCTCAATTATCCCAACCCCGGCTGCAGCCGAAGCGACGAGCACCGCTTCTCGTCACCTCTCCCACCACTGCCCCAAGCTGAGCGGCTGCCGAAAGCGAAGCCCCGCGGCACGGGCAGGCAGGAGCGCAGGCAGAAGCGCAGGCAGGAGTGCCACCCCTGATTTTAAACAGGCAACAGCCCCCTGGCCAGAAGGTGCTTTTTAAAGAGGTCGTGGGAGATGTGGGGCTCTGAATGGGCAAAGGCTTTATTTCCTCCAACGAAGTAAACTTGTAATTCCTAATATCAGAACAATGCCGTTTGCCAAATCAGATGAAATGCTTGTAACAGGGGCTAATCAGATTCTACATTAATGAGAGAAAATATGAAGCTAATCAACACCCAGGCAGGTCTCTAGGCTGCAGGCCTATTAAACTTCATAAAAAATTAATGACTGAAAGAGCAAAATCGTTTGTAAGGGGTCTCCAGTGGCAGTGGAAGCGTCTTGAGTACCGTTCACCTCTCATTACAGTGAATTAGCCTCACTTTCCAACCCCAAACACCATCTACTGAGCAGCGGTTTCCGCTCAGCCCTGGATAGCTCTGTTTCAAAAGAGTCCTGACATATTTATCCATCCTCCTTCCCTCCCTCACACCTTCTGCTCCACTTTCGTGATGGCTTTTTCCATGTTAATTAAGGAAATTTGTACTCCGACAGCTCCCGGGAAATACCTTTGTTCCTGGAGGGCTGCGGGTGCCCACGGCGAGCAGGGAGCAGGGCTGCTCTGTGGGCTGCTAACGGGGCGTGGGGTGGCAACCTGCAAAACAGGGAGGAGCTGGTGTACGAACAGAGAGCGCAAGAAAACCTGCCGCCGCTCCGCCAGCATTTTTGGCTTCAAGATATTTTCCTGTTTGGAAATGGATTTTCATTTGGAAACATGAATGGGGGAAAGATTCTTTGTGATGTCTGCAAGATGGCTTTGCAGACGTTGGACTCCCGTCGGAGCTACTGGAATTTAGTCTCAGTGCTGCCAGTTTCACTGTGCCACCTCCAGCAGGTTATGAATTACTAATACGATGCAAAAATGTAGATCATAATACAATGAACTGTACAAGACTGGAAACAAGGCAGGTTCTTCTGGCTTACATCTGTTGAACAAAATGGATACTCTGCTGATTTCAGCTGTTCTAGTCAAGAATAAATAAGACAAGCTAAACCTGCCTGGTCCAGTCCTTTTTCTCACATGCATTGTTTGAGTTCTCACGTAATTGCAAGTTTGTGCACAACAGATCACTTAAAGTGATCTTCTGTATTCAGTGTTGCGGAGGTAAAACAATCATTTCTTAGATTTTTTGGCTGGGAAAACAAAAGACCATTAGAGTAAATCTTAAATATTTAATGTACTATGTAAATTAGATGTTTAAGTATATACCTAGTTCAGTGAAAGAAAAGTAGAGGAGGTACATTAAAAAGTATGAGAAAGACATCTGGAGGATTCAGTAATCATTGTTTCTGTACATGTGTCTCAGAAGACCCAGAGGTTTTGCTCTGAAATATCTTCATGCCTGAATGGTTGTCAGGGGCGCAGTCCCGGTCCTATTTATAACCTGGTGCAGCTGAATTAAGCACCTCTTGTTTCTTAATCAGGTTACAGGAGACTGTCATTTATGTCTTAGTATTGAGATGTTCCATTTTCTCTCCTTATGTGGTGTTGCAGTACATTAGTGGGAACTCATCGCCAGTAATGAACCTGCTTTGAGAATGGAAGTCCCACAGCTTATCAAGGCTTAATCTTTGCACATTGCACTAGAGACGAGGCCACATTCTCTGCTGCCTTGGACTTTGCAAAATCATTTACCTCTGCACAAATAAGTGTACGTTTCTGCCATTTTGGTGTAGTGGCAGCTGAGACCTGCTTTGTTCTCAGCTCGCAATGATGCACAAAGCTGCACGAGATGCAGAGCAATGCAAAGCGTGTTTTCTCCGACCTGGTCATACTGAAATCACATGAATTTGCTTCAGGAGCAGCACTGTAGAGCAGCGAGTATCTACAGAGTATTATGGTAGTCTGCGCTGTAGGATCGATATTGTGTTCCTATATATTTATATAGGCAAATAAGCTGTGGTTGCAGTTTGAGCAATGCCTGGGTGAGACACGAACCAAACTGGAATCGTGGATCCACCCTTCCTCTTCCTTCCACTAAAAGGTTTGGGACAAATTCTTGCCTGGCAGATGAGATTTCTCAACTACACATTCAGACTTCAGGAGTCCAAAGATTTGAATTTCACAGCTTAGTACACAGACAGAGGGGAAGCGACTTGTCTAAGTCAACAGCAAAGACAGATCTAAAATTCATCGTTCCTGACTACCAGCTTAAAGTGTCTCCATTTAGAAAAACATGCAAGCCCCTTTGGAGATGCAGGTTTACATTTGTAAGACCTTACTCCTACAGAAGATAAACCCAAGACCAAAAATTCATTTGGATGCAAACTACGTAGGTGAAGTGCTGGCTACATGCTTGCTGGCTACGACTCCAAAGCAATAAAACTACTCTTAATATCTGCATCATCTGTTCCAGCTCCCTCAAACAAAATACTCTGGGATATTCAGCAGCCATCAGCCTAACTTACCTGAACCCTGCTGGCTCCCAGCTCTGCAGAGCACCTGCAGTATCCCATGGTAGCTTTTGAAAAAATAATTCTTGCTTTTTTTTTTCTTTGCCACTTAACATAGGAGAAAGTGATAAAGCTGCCCCTGACTTAAATATAAAGTTGTCATCCACACTGCCAAATAGTCTCACCTTGCAAAAAATTGTAATATGACAAAAATGCATGCCCGTCCCAGCAAAAAAAGGGCAAGAATAAGTAGAAAGCAACTGGTCTGACACCTGAGGGCTCTGTAGGACTCTTCAAGCAACATGATTTTCTTGGACAGCGGGCACGGAAAAACACTGCTATCCCTCTGCACACTAATGGCCACCTCTTTCAGAGCGTCAGCTGAGAGACAAGCTTAAGTGGGGACGATGAAGAATCAATTCCTGATAATACCTCTCCTATAACTGCCTAGTGGTGCACATGGAAAAGATACTGAGAAGGGTTCTACACTGCCAGTGCCTACATGGAGTCTGTGCGTAAAGTGAGACTGGTTTTCAAGAGCTATCAGTCAATTATCCCTGTTCCAGAATTCAAATTAAGCAATTACTGGAGATCCTCCCTGATGAAGACTCTAGGGATTTCCCAGATGAGACTGGTGATGCTGTCCTGTCACCCAGCACACCCAGCACAAGCTCAGCGACTTTCTCTGGTCTGCTATTCTTTGCAATTCCTGGCTGTCTCTAGAACAAATCTCCACTTGTGCAATGCTGTGGTTGGAAGTTGTGACTTCCAGAATCAGAATTCCCCTGGCTTCTGCAATTCCTTTAACTGCACTGCTATATAAAGTTATTATATATCTGTGCCATTGATGTGTTCCTCCAGCACTTATTTACTTTAAAATATTTTGGATATTATTGAGTAACAGAGGTGAGATCCACCTGTCTACTGAAATACTAAGACAGCTCTCCTTTTAAAAAAATATAACCGTGATTTATCACCCATTGTAGCTGGACTGACTCTGAGGTTGGGAAGGTGGATGTGCTAGATACAAAAAGGAACAAAGAACAAAGCAGGTGGGAACAGGTGGTGGGAGCTTTTGATGACCACATCATTAAGAAGATAAATGCAGCTCTTCCTCTAATTTATTATCTACATTGTCTCTTCCATGATCACATTGTCTGCAGGGCAGAGGAAGGGGCTGTGTGATCTCGCATGAAGTAAGAAGGCAGGACTGGTGCAAAGAGCTCTGAAAAAAGGAAATAAATCAATTGCTCTGGTACCTTGGAGTCTTAACTTTTCCAGGCGGAGCACATTTACTGCTGAATCTCATCTTGTTACTAATATTCAGTTAGAATGCAGTAAGTGAAATCAGCTCGTTAGAAATCCACGCAATGTATTCATGTGTTTTTTTCTTCTCTTTTGGGAATCCTCTCCTGTGTAAATAAGACACATAATAACCCTTCTCTACATTTTACACATGTGCGCTGCTTTTCAGCCATAAATGTCACAGTGCTAGCATAATTATCCCCATTCTCCAGAAGAAAAAAAGAAGCACAGAAGGGTCTGACCCACGAATATTAGATGTGACAGCTAAATTTGGATGCCCGTGTAGAGTGCAATTTTCAGTCCTCCCACCATCTCCTCTGAAACAAGGAGGAATTGCTCAGGCAATAGCATCAAACACCCGATGCCGACAGTTAGGCTCAGATTTCCAAGCTAACTCAGAAGATTGTTTACAGTTGTATGCTCCTGCCTTTGAAAAAACTAAAACTTATTTTTGCGTCTGAAGGGGGATCTGGGTTCTTCATAAGATCTGATCTTCACCTTGGGGAGATCCTGGCACACTTACTCTCAGAAATAAAACGCTGAAAGGAGACCCAGTTCTTGGAAAACTGGATTGCAAGGTATTTTCTATGGTCTGAGTACAGCCCTTTGGGACAAGGGCTCTCAACTTGCAGAAGCCTTACAAAGACGTTTTAAACCATAACTGTTTCAGGGAGCTGTTATGTGTGCATGTGAAAGGGAGTTTATCTTGCATTTAGGCACTGACTTCTTAAGTCCACCAGCTCCTACGTGGCACACACAGGCACTCACACCGCACAAACAGACAGTTTAAATGCAAAGTGTATTCTCAGGATACACCAGCCACTGCAGCAAATTAAAGCCAGTTAACTGCTGCTCTAACCTGAGCTAGTCCCTTATGTGCTGCTAAATGCCACGACCAAGGCCGGGCTGGGGGCAGCAGCCCCGGCGCTCCCAGCTCCCACCAGTGAACCTGCTGTGCTGTCGTCTCCCCTTTGCAGCCGGGAGAGACCGAGCCAGAGGCTGCGCAGAAAGGCCTGAGCACGGACGAAAATCAGGCTTTAGAGAAGATACAGTGACCAAAACACTAATCCTGCACAGGGAGATCTGACGATGTGTTTTTTAAAAATCCATCCAGAGCACAAATGACAGGGAACACGAAGATAGTAAGACCCAACAGAGCCCATAAACTACTCGGCAAGACACAACCCCTCTAAGCTCCATCTATCCCTCAAGGACCTACCAATTTTCAGCTGACAGTGCCATAGATTTAGCTCCATTTAATTTCTGAATTTACACAAAGACACTGTAAGTGATTGTGATTTTCCAGTGGAAAAATAGGGTCTCGCTGTATCTAACCCTCTGAGTATTTTAATCTTTAAATCAATAAAATCCATTAAACAAATTGCTTTCCCCCTTCTCCATGCATCCTATCCAAACTGAACGGTTTTGCCATTATTTATTTATTTCGAAGCACGTTTCACAGCTCTGATGATGGATTGAGCACTTCTGCTGGTGCAGTTCAGCTGTCGAAGGGTTGCTGCAAAATCAGTTTCAAACTTTGAATGGAAACAAATGGCCTGTAAATGCAGTGCTCGAGAGGAAAAGACACTCCACAAAAAGCCTGAAATGTTTATAGATTTTAGGCTTCATGCTCTGTATGTGCAAATCAGAAGTAATGACTAAAAACAGCTCTTCTCTTTGGAAAGGTTAAGTGTCTCATCTCATACAAAGGAACTCTGTGTACCAGCACTCTTAAATCCTGGAGTGAGATCAAGTGCGTATAGTCTTGATAGCAGAATATTTAGTGATAAAGAATGAATATCAGGGAGGATTGAAAACATGGAGAGCAGGCAGATGTGCTGCAGCACTTGGAACTGTATTGACAAGACTGAGTCGGAAATTCAGCCGACAGAGAACACAAAAAATAGAAAAATAGTTGGAGATTCATGTGTTTAGGTGAGGGTGTAACTTTACCATGCTGAGGAGATAAAGGGATGAAAAGATTTCCCAGCCCCTCTCGCAAGGAATTCCTGCTCAGTCTGGGTACGGATGGACTAACAGGCAAAATCTCTGGAAAACTACATGTTAATGTAATGGTGGTCACAGACTTCATTTTTCTCAGGTTTTGGAAAGCAGCAAGAGCCCCTTCATTTTTCAAGGCTAGGGTGAAGAGCAGGGATGGCTTTCTCAGATACAGCCTTCAGAGCCGGGCTTATTGATGAACTTTGCCCAATCTGAAGAGGTTAGCAAATTATGAACTGGATATTTCATAATACACTTTAAAAGGATTGCGGGTCTAGGACATACAGTCGATCTCACTGAAACTGCAGAAAGACACTACACACAAGTTTAGGTCTGGAAGCAGTAAGAGATTTTTCTCTCTGTGTATCAGCCCAGTTCACACTCAGCAAACAATGAACTGGGTAGAGCCCTGTATGTCTACTGAGAAATATTTTTCTTACTGGTCTGTTGGAGCTAATGAGATAATTTCCTAAATTAAGTCTCTAAACATGACATTAAGCAAAATGGGGAGGAGAGTAAAGGGGCTGGCAAGAGTCCATAATTAATTTTCTGACATTTGGAGAACTGTGACATTGGGTCTTATCTGTCTGTGATGAAACACTCCACAGCCCTAAGGCAACTGATAGTATTTAACCAGTCTTGTAATATCCAGACAAATAACAACTGATTATGTCTCAGACTCAACAGAAGGGCAAAAAAAAGAAAAAAGTCAAGGGCTTAAAATTAAAGCATTGAAGTATTGTTATGACTGAGCTTCTCAAGCAATGAAAATCCATTTTTGGCGTATTGGCATTATAAAAGGCAGGGTTAAAACATTAAGTTCTGGCTCGTTTACAGGCCAGCACTCTGTGTCTCCTGCTTCGGATGGTATGGATATGTAAGAGATGCTCTGTTGGCATAAGAAGGGGGAAGTGATGGGAAGGAAGCATGAGCTGCTGAGGAATATGAAGAATCAGAAACAGAGTCTAGAGCCTGGGGCTGTGGATCACTGATGTTTGCTGCTGGGCGAGGAACTTGTTTCTGTTGGCTGCATTTAGGGTCATCTGAAAACGAACCCAAAGAAGGGCACTGGCCAAGCTGATCTCTCCATAGTTGCTTGTCCGGCATTCACTGCAGAGATTTCACACACGCAGCATAACTTGCCAGTGGAACTGGCCATGCCACTTAATTTTTCTGTTTCCCGGTAAGAAGAGGGGAGTAAGAGGATAATGCTTTCTTTGTCAGTCTTGTCTATACAGATTATGAACTCTTTGAGAGCGGATCTTCTCTTAATGAGTTTAACACAAAGGCAACTTGCACCAACAGTAACGCTAAACCACACAAGAACTGTTTGGGTTCATATTCAATGGAAAAAAAGAAAACAGCAAGTGCCAAGAGTTTGTGATTGGTAGCTATGTGCAGTCAGAACTCGATGATAAGTACCAGCGACCAAAGCAACCGACGGGAGATTTCCCTCCTCTGACCACAGGACAGCTGCCAACACACGAGAAACAAGAAGAGGTTTTGTGAAGGATCCTTCACTTTGGCTTCCTGAACGTGCAAAATGCAGAAAATCTAGGAGTACAGTGAACCCATTTAAACAGTGTTTAGCAAGATAATTGCAGCAGCTAATTGCCAAATAATAATAATAATAAACCATCTTGAAGTTTGCTAATGGATGGGTTGAAATACTGTAATTCTTAACAGATAGCAATTAATACAGGCTTGAGTACCCAATAAATTAAGAGACCTCATCTATTCTGTACTGGAACCACATGATGACATACTGTACGATGACAGCTCGGGCTTAGAAATCAGATATGTCTGGAATTCTTTTATTTTTATGGGGACAGACAGACATTCTCTAGTGGAAGCTAAATGAAGTTAAAGCCTTTTTGTAAACAGTTTGCAATCCCTGTATTCATTAAAGTCAAAAGATATTGTGCTGTTAATCAAGTCTTCATTTTAAAAGGATCAGAACTGGGCCTGTCCTATAGCCCCCTCTCTCTCCCCACTTTTCCAATAATCACAGATCAAGCTTGTGCAAATTAAAGCCTAAATTTGGCTTTCCGTTTAATTTAGTTCTGTTCAGCTCTGGCCTTTCAGCCACAGTATCATTTGCAAAGTGTGACCAGGAGATTTGAGAGTAAAATTTTTGCTGGTTTTCTTTTGGTCCGTGATGCAGGGTATAAAGCTTTTCTTCTCACAAAGCTCTATTTGCATAAAATATATATATTTGCTTGTACCATCTGAAGCTGGAAGCATATGAGCACACTCCACACTCTGAAATAATTTTATTCCAAACTGAAAATCATTAATATCTCAGGGGGTGAGGGTTGTTTGGTTTTCAAGGCCATTGTTTCAGGCTGTGTTACGTAGCTTCTTCACTGTGAAGCAAAATCGAAAAGCAGGCTATTATAAGTTACATATTTCTGAAATTTCTCAGTCTCAGGGTCCTCGACATCACAATGTGTTACAGCTGACATGACCTCACATGGCACACCACTTAAAATATGAACAAGGTTCTTTTTTCATTCTAAAGACAGAGCATAACATTTTCTTTCTCAAAAGAAAAGAATGCAGCTACAGAAACCATGCGTGGACAAAGCACTGAAGGAAAGCATCAGTCCTTGAACTACGAAGAGCAGTGCCGTGCCATCAGGACTGGGTTCTGTTTCACTGTCTGCAGCACACACACATATGCCTTCCCCCCAAGATGCAGAATGAGCCGTCAAAACCGTCTGAAACCAAGGAAAGTCTATGAATGAGTTTGGAACTGTCACTACTATAATTTCTCTACTGTCACTGCTCTAAAAATGAGTATTTTCATAATGAAGCCAAAGTATGGTTGCAACTTGTTAATAGCTGGGAGTAGAAGTTTGGCCCTTGCTCTGTACGGGTGCTGAAAAGTGGCCTCTGTAACCTCAGCCCTACGCTGCTGCCTGCGAGCACCGTCAAGGCCAAGGTGGTACACCACTGGTTCTGGAAGGCGGTATTCCTCACTGCTCTTGCTTGGGCCCTGTTGGCTCAGATGGCCCATTTATTTTTTGAAAATGTTTCCATTTTAGTATGAGGGCACCAGCAAAGAATGCACACTGGGGGGATGCAGCTGGTACTCAGGTTGCAGTGACAGCCAGACCTTCGCTCTTGAAATGTCTTCAGCATATTTTCATCCTCTTGGTCGTCCACATTTTAAATGAGCTGCTCAAGTTATAACCTCAAACCTCTCATTTGAGCTGCTCCAAGTTATAACCTCAAACATGCCTGGGCTTGACAAGAATCTAATCTCCAAAACACATAAAATACTAGGCACTATTAAGTTGTTGGGGTTTTTTAATTTTAAAAAAAGCACGGCATGGGAAGAGATTTTCAAAGAGATAGTCTTTCTCTGAAAGGTTAGAGCAAGCTCAGTTGGGCTCACTTGCTGCCACTCTCTGAAATTAAAGGTTAAATTTAGCCAAAAAAGGGAAGTGGTGTCTTCCATCAGTGAGCATTCAATTGCAGTGACATAACAATGCCACAAGAGCAATTTAATTCTTGGCATATTTAGAGGTGGCATTAGGGAGTCTACCAAGGTAGCAATTTTCTAGATAATCAACTTAATGTCTTCATTCTAAGTGCATTTATATGTGTAAGTTAATTAGGGGAGTTAATTTTCACAAATGGCAGAAAATCTGCATTTTCCAGTAAGCTTTGTTTCATGCCAATTCATGATTCAAGGTAGCAGAGAAAGATAACCTGACATTCCTATCTATTACAATAACCAGCCTGCATCATGAGCAGACTTCATTTGTCAGGCTGACAGATGCACCGACGGGTTTCTGGTGCTCGCACTGCCAAATGCAAGTGCTCGCTGGGGGCAAAAGGACAACGTTCCCTGCACCAGAGTGCATAGTTGTAGAGAGTACTAATCGCAGCCCCTAAAAGACGGCAGCACCCATCCTCATTACTTAGCATGGTCAAAGGGTGGAGAGAAACTTTTGCTGGTGAAAATAAGAAAATGGAAATAGAAGCTAAGTGACCTTCTTTCTTGTCATGTCATTTCAAAACAGTTAAGTGTGCCACATTTTTGCAAGACCAGTGCAAATCACTAGGGAACCAGGATGAATATGGATCAAAATTACTGGCAGTAAATATGGAATTGCAAAAATGCATCTCAAGGGGTGGCAAAATGTCTCCGCTGCTTAAACAGAAGTTCCCCACCGCAACCCCATTACAGGACGCTGTGCTGTAGGGAAAAGTGCTAGAAAGTAACTCGGTGGATGACTTCACAATTGTCTCAAACCTTTATGCTAGAGTTCTGTAAAAAGCAGACAGTGATATCTGGCCCCAGTGAAGCAAAAGGGAATTTTACCACATGCTTTAAAAAGCCCAGAATTTCAAACAGAGTCTGTAAAAGTTAAATTGCTCTGAATAGCCATGCCGTATCTCCAAATTTAGCAGGGCTATCTGAGTCCACAGCAAGTGCACATGTATTAAAATAATGACTACTTTCCACTTTGTAAAAGCGTTAATGCCTTGGGTTGAAAAAAGAAAGCATTTTTGTTGATTGCTTTTACATGTGTCCCTCTGGGGAGCGCTCAGCACCGCTCTCTCCTGTCCTCCTTTCTGCTGGGCTTCCGCATATTTTCCTCCACGTGTCCCTTTCGGCCCCATTTTCATATTCATTTTTATCTTACTGAGTACAAGCCAACTCGGAGCAAAGACAGAGAGCGTATGACAACAGGGCCATTGGCACTTTAGATATATTACTGTGAGAGCAAATACGGCTTTTAAAGCTCAACTTAAACATGAGCCATTTTCTGCCACTGGTGTGGGGCCAAAAATCCACTTCTCTGCTCCCCAAATCCATCCACCCAAACAGGCTGAAACCCAGAACGGGGAGGAAGGAGTTTGCGCTTCGTGCGCCAGATGAAAGATGCAAACGTGCAAACTCACACAAAGGCAGGAGGAAGCAGGGAGAAAAAAATGTATTTCTCACTGGTTTGTGTGAATGGAAACTGCTGGTCTCTACACGGCAGTACAGACACGCCGGATTTTGTGTTGTGACATGCTGATCTGCCGTTAGGTTTTGTGGAGGCAATAGTGGAAGAAAGGAGCATATGGAAACTTTGATTTCCACATTTACACTACTCCTGCTATCACGGTTTTACATCCAACTATTCTTTTCAACATGAAATTTAATTATCTTCTAAGCATTTATAATCTACCCGTCACTGCAGTACCCAGGTGCCAAACACAACAATTAAAAAGAATGATTGCGTCCCACGAAAGTGCCAATTTCCTGGTCCTTCTCATGAGGAACAGTTCTTGCCGCGTGTACAGGAGGGTAAGGATTTACAGGAAGGGAGCTTTGCTGGCATGCAAATGCAGACGACACAACAGGAACATCACCAGCTCAGTGCAATGTATTTAATGTAGAGAGATGGTGGAAAAGGGTCTGCACCGAGAAAGCAAACATTTCATTGGTAAAAGAATGTGTCTGGAGCGTACCTATTGCAAACTGCTAGTAAAATGGTTTAACTTACTTGCAGACACGCACTGAGCGGCCCCGCTACCATCTTATGACAGAAGCCAACACCTGTAACAGAAGGAAAGACAGTAACTTTAGATTTTGCTGAATCTTACGGGGGACAATTTCATGTGCTTTGGCAACTTAAAAAAACACACACATTTGCCTTGCAGTTAGTCAGCTACTGCCCGTGCGCAGTAAGAGCCTTATGGATTTGGGGAGGAGGAGTCTGGGCAGAAAGCAAGCGGCAGAGCAGCCAGCACCTGATTTTAAAGAAGTTATTACATCCTAAGGTGATCAATTGGCAGTTGCCTCGGACGTGCTGGAGGAGAGGAATGGGAGCTGGCACAGCAGCCAGCAGCCAGATGTACCGCAGTTAGCACAGCTTTCCAAAGCCTCCCGCCCCTTCGGGTTTTCTAACATGGTTTCCTGTCAAGCAAAATGGAAACCATGACAAGAGGGGGAAAAAAGCAAGAGCCTGACGCATTCAGCAAGAGACTGAGAGCTACTGCTTTCTTACAGTGATGTAAAACAGGAGGGACTGAAGTAGAGTGCTAGGCTATTTTATAGATGAAATAAACATTTTTAAGCTATCTATTAACCTATGTTAGCCTTCAATTAGATCAGTAATGCTTTGAGGGAAGAACTGTTTCTGATGTATGCTTGTACTGAATAATGAATGATTGGCTCCCAGGTATTACAGCCCTATCAATAATAAACATTATTACTAAATAATAGCAATGAAGACTTGGAGTTAATATTTAAAATGGGCATGAGACCAAGAGCATGCCCAAGCACATTTCACGCTTATTTTAATTGCCACAAGACAAATAGAATGAGGATGGATGTTCACTCAAAAGGGTATGATTCTGTTTTGCTGAAGCACTCAGATTTTAGTGTGCTATTGTCAAGCCTATTCGGAGTAAATTGTGGGTAGAATTGCAATGAGAGATGTAGTTGCCTAGCAAAGGTCTAAGATTTCCATTTAAAATTAATGTGAACTGTTTCTCTGAATCTGACATATGGGCTTTGAGAACCCCTGCCAAGATGTCAAGAGCTAGAATGCTCCCCCTCTAACTCTGAAAAAATGCTGGAGGCAACTTTCTCCCGGTATTTTGGCATTTGGCTCAAATGCAAAACAAAGAGACACAGAAACCCTCCTGCAGTGGAGCTGCACAACCTGGTCAGTTTATGGAGTCACAAATAATGTGACTGCTCAGATGAAAAATCAGCTCTGCTGCCTCCTGGACCAGCGACCGAAGCTGCCCTCAGGGTGCCCACCTCAGAGAGGTGGTTTGGGGAGGCTTCTCATCCTCTGCCCCCCAGCGATCTCATCCACCAGGGTAACATCCCCCTATCATCTCCAGCGCAATAATGCTATGAGGAAAGCTCCTTGTTCCTTCAGATCAACAAATTGGAGACTCAGTCGTGCTGAAAGCCCTTTGACACTCCACAAAGGGAAGCAGTCAATGGCTTATTTGAGCAAACTAAGCCCCTGTCTGAGGGACAGTGGTCAGAGACCATCAGACAGGTCAGAGTGGCACGAGCACCACCAGAGCTTTTGGCTCTTCTGAAATTCAGATCACACTTACTACCTTACTCTGTGACCAGCAAAGAAAGGAGAAACAATTGCCGTGATGGTGTGACAGATGCATGGTCTGTGGTTAAAGTGTTGGCATAAAACTGGTGCCAAAAGGAGATTTGGGAAGTGCTCAATTCTTACGGGAATGGCAGCCATTAAGTACCTCACGGGGCAGATGGAGAAAAATTATACTCGCATTTAATCCCCTTCCAAACCTCTCAGCTATTTCAAAGGCTTTTTATTACAAACTTTTGGAGCCCCCAAGTTTTGCCCTGAACAGGGGCTTGGCTGCTAGGTGATGCTCTCCTGAACCAGGCAAGCTGGTGTGGTCCCCAGGCAGGTCCCCCTGCAGCTGCCGCTCTCTGCATCCCTGCTCCCACCATCATCCTAAATCCTTCATCCTGCTCCACCCTGGGCCCCTGGGCACAGCAAAGGCCCTTTCAAATCCTCCAGCTCCCCATCGCCCGGATTTACCTCCCCCTCCATCAGATCAGCTTCTGACCTAGACTTTCTTGGATACCCAAGCTTGCTCAGCACTTAGGAAAGTTCATTTCCCTTTAAATAAATTCTCCCTCTACTCCACTAAAAAGAATACACACTTCTTCTCTTTGGTTTGTTTTCTTCTTGTTCTCTCCCCCCCCCCCCTTTCCCAAATTATACCCTTTCTAATAAGCATGAAACTCTTTGCAGTGAAACATGGTGGCAATAACGGTGAAATCTGCCAAGGGTTATACAGAAACAAAGATTAAACTGTCTCAGAAGGCAGCGTGGGGAAGGGGAACTGCAGAGGAGCGGGGAAAGGAGACAATAAGCATCAAGGTGTATGGAGGATAAACAATCAGTTCTAAAATGCAAGAAAAAACATAAAGATACTAAAAATGGCTCCAGAAAGACAGAAATGAATGCTCAGCTTCCCACACCATCTTTAGGATGCCGAAGGAAACTCACAGACAAATGAGAAAAGATGGTCTGTGGATGAAGAAACCTCCTGTAAGAAAGAGGACAGGCCGCTCTGTGCTGCTTCCGCGTCCCTAAACACCATCATTTCCCCTGGAGTTTTTGGACAAAGACTTAATACGCATTCCTGGCTGGAGAGGCACACTAGTTAGCTGTGCAAGGAGACAGGCAGTTTTGTACAATTGCAGCTACAAACAGAATCCCTGATGTAGACTCTAAACTATTTGGGACAAAAACTTGTCTTCGTTATATTCTCTACGAACGCAGCCTGACGTGGCCCTAATGTTCAGAGTAATCTTCTCAGTACTGGTACAAGAGCAGTAAAACACTAGCATAAATATGTCTAGTTTCCAGCCCTTCCTTCTTTTGAAATGCAAACGTTGCCTTTTACAGCTGAACCCATTGTAGCAGTGGGAGGAGAGAGAAAACTTAAATAAACAGAAAGATGAATCATGAGAAGAAAATCCCAGTAATGCTGCTCCTGTGTCGGCTGGATGCAGTACACCTTCCAAACCAACGCTGTTCCTTCCCCGTCATGGCAGCAGCCAGCAATGCAAGGACACAGGTCCTGGAGAAGGAAACTATGAGGAGCTTCCTATTCCTGTAAGACAGGATAGCGTCTAACACAGGATTTCTTTTGCTCCAGTTTGGCTCCTGCAGGAAGAGATGGTGCTGAGCCATCAGCTCTCAGCGTCAGCCACGGGCTTCCCAAACCCTCCGCGTTTGTTCACTTATCTTATGCTCAAAGCCACGCTTTATGGCAGTAACACTACCATTGATAGGTGCAATATAAATGGGCTTCTACACAAGGCTTGTTGTCGCTTTAAGTGTATCTTAATTACACTGTGTAGTTCTGGGACCAAATTCCCTGGCTTTCAGACAGATACGTGCAGCCGAGTGACACAAGACACTGCACCGGAGACAACGTTCCCCACAGAGAGACACAGCCTGTTCTGGCCACACCAGGAAAATATTTTCCGGTAATGGAAGTAGTCTGGAAGAAGAAACAAAACATGCACACACACAAAGATGTTGGCTTTTTTTGTTTAATCTGACTTGGAATATGTTGAATTGGTTCATTGTTTGCAGAGGAATCTGAGCAGAATTAATGATTCGCGCACGCAGGAAGAGGCAGTGTTTTGCAAATGCAGTGGCCAGACATTCTCCAAGATCTGTAATCTAATTTAGCTTGGAGAGTTAATGATTTTAATGATTTGTTGTGATCTCAAAACAACTGTTAGGAGATAAATCTACATCATTAAACCTATAATGGTGTTTTGCTTCATTTAGCAAATGGTGTTGTTTTGTTCAGAAGACGCCCACATTTTAAACAAGCAGAGAGGTCAGCTGCTGATGGTAAGGAACAATTTATTCCCAGCTCCCTCAGAGACTGAAGTGAAAGGTGTCCTTGGGAAAAAAATAATTCTTCACAAATGTTAGGGACTATTTTATAAACAGAAAGCTTTGCTTGCGCTGTAACGTGTGTCATCGTGTGAGTGTCTGTTACAAACCAGACAAGTTTTCTAAAAACAGCGACCGAGCTGATGGTTCAGGATCACTTGGTTTAAGATCCAGTTACTTCTCAAGGAATCACACGGGGCTGCCAAGCTCTGGAGCAGAGCTCACTGACGCTCACTTTAAGTTTAAGGCAGTCGGAAAGCAACAGCAAGAGGAAGGTGTCAACATCGAGAAGCTTTTTAGCAGCTGTTTAGCTCTGGATGGGGTGTTTCACTTCTGGTTTTGGAAAGACGGGTCCACGTCCCAAAGCACGGCAGGCGATGAACCGTCCTCTTGCAGGACCTCTCCGTGGAGAAAGCAAAGCGCCACTAACAAAGCCCACGTCCTCCAGCTGTCAGTCCAGCACCTCCCTTCTTCCCTGCACCCCTCCTGCGCACCAAGACCCAGTTCAGGAAGGAAAAATTATGTAAGACTGATACAAGGTTTAGCCCAAAACCCATGCATTTAGTTCTCTTGAGGCTGACTAATCACACTGCCATTCTCTTACAAATATGGTGCATAATCCTTCTGTGCGCACAGTCAAACAATAACGAATGCCTGATACCACGGACATGAATGACTTGACTTGCATCATCTGTTACATTCGTCACATAATTAGGGACAAAGTTTATGATGAAGCAAGGGCAAAGAGAGGAAGCTCTGAGAAGTAATTTCAGCCGCCCAAGGAAGATGGAGAGAGTGTGTTCACAAAGTCAGCAGCGGGCGTCCAGCCACGGCAATGGCCCAGCGCATTAAGATGCTGATGCAGCTCCACTAAAGGGATGGATTCCGACTATGGTTTCATTGTGTTCTCCCATCACAAGCTTCCTCCGATCTATTCTGTTAAAAAGCCTTTCATGTGAAGAGGACGTAAGGAAGAGCAGAGGAGGATATATGTTTTCCTTACTTTTTGTTTCAGTTATTTACACAGGAGAGAGTAAACAATCAACCTCTTTTCCCTACAAGTTTGAGAAGTCTATTACGATTTGACTACATTTGCCTAAGCTAAATATTTTATACATTTAAAATATGATATAAAGAAAAAAACCCCAATCCTGTAAACAGCAATGACTGACTATTTTCTTTCCCGGCTCCTTTTTAATCCCTGGGCAGGGAGAAATACTTCAGTTCTTCAGATGTCATTCAGAAATCACTACCATGACTCCACGCTTTCAGCCTGCCCGGCAGGTCCTCCTGCCACAAAGCAAACACGAGAGATGCAGAGGGAGAGAAATGTATTTGTTGTGTTGTAGAGTTAAGCACCCACTGGGGTCTGAGCTCCGTCCTTGGAGCCTTATAATCCCCTGCACTGCATGGATAGCACAGACTTTTCACTCTAATAACCCAAAGTAAATAAAAGCCAAAGAAAATTCCTTTCAGTTGTGTTTATTTTGGGGAAGCTTCTTTCTTCAGCTCTGAATACAAGGAATATACTTTAGTACCCACTGTGACATCTCAAAATGCAGCAATTGAACTTAACTGGGAAAGAAAGTCATGTTCTGCCCTTGTGCATCGCTTTCCTCCCCAGAGACTCCTATTTCCTATCAAAGAGAAAAGACAGGAGGGTCTGCAGCTGCGCAGGCTGCCGCGCACCCCGTGGGCACTACACGCACGCTGTACTCCAAACACACTTTGAAAAAGCTATACAGCGTTGGAGATAGCCACCACCTGGATGGCAGCCTGCTGCCTCACGCTGTCTCATGTAAGCCAAGCTCTACACTGGGTCTAAATTAGTTCCTAATTTATACTTCTTAGTCAATCATGTAGCTCAAATCAATAAATTCACATTTTTAATTACTGAATCATGACATGGCATTTTTTACTAAGTTGTCTGGAGCAGTAGCAATGATAATGATCGAAAGGAAGTACACCACTCCCACCCCTACATCCACCTCCTGCCATTGCAAAAACTGTTAGAGCATCACCTCTGAGGGTCCAGCCCCAGTTCCAGGGCTGGCGCGAGGGCTGCACCCAGAGCACAAACTGGCCTGCAACTCAGGAGAATTTTGCATTCAGTGTTTTAAGAAGAAAACCTGGAAGACCATAACAGCTAAGGATTTGGGCATTTATATTCTGCATTGGAGACAGGGAGTAAATAAATAACCCTTCGAAAGAATAGAACTTTTCAAACTTAGGTAGGAAATACATAGTTATATTAGGTTTTTTTCTCCAATTTGAAGCTTAGATGAAAGTTCGAGGTCATTTTGTTGTATTCAAAACTGTTCAGCCTTTACTCAGTACTGACTCATTGGAGTTCACTCTTTGTGAGCATTTTGGTACAGAAAACATCTGGTATTATACTCTAAGTCAATATATGTAAATGATACAAATACAGTTGAAAATGTGATGGCTTCATGATGATTGTGTCTGCCCAGGAGAATCATAGCTGAAGATGCAGTGCTTTATTTTGTGGGGTTACTCATATGATTTTACTTCTTCCCATCTGAAATGAGACACTCCGTTCATCATTTTGACCACTATTTTTGTGCCAACTGTTGCAGCCATGCCTGGCTGTGCTGTGATATTTGGAAACTACCCTCCAGGTAGAACAAATGTTGTTTTATTTGCTGGGTGGAAATTTGTTAAATAAATCATAGATTCATAGTGGCATAGGAAATTAGCAACAAGCTGTGCCTGGAAGGTTAGACATATTGTACTTCAAAATAAGCAGGAGGCCACTTTGCAATTCAAAAGAGATATATTGGGAAATGGGAAGACACATCTGTTAATCATTTTTCCCAATACCCGAAAGGTTGTTAGTTGGAGTCCCAGAAGAGCCCTGTACTGACACCGAGTGCCTCTTTTAAATTAGCTTCAATGACTTCTCTGCCCGGATCTGGCTGCCAGAAGAAAAGCTTGGGAGCTTTTTCTCTGGAAGCTCTGATGTCCTTGGCTGTCGAGCGTGCAGGCTGCACGGCCGTGCTTCAGGAGCAGTGCTGTGGGTTTCCATGCTGCTGGGAGTCCCATATTATTACTGCATTACGCTTTCTATTTTGAAACACCGCAGGGCATTATTAGTCTGGAAGGTTGACATTTAGTAGGGGCTATGGCCTGGGGTGCTCTTTATTTGACAATTACTTACGAGTTTCCCTTAGAAAAGAATACATATAAAGACTGTTTCTGAAAGCTTCCTTCAAAGTGACATCTGATGAATTTAAATAATGGGTTTTAGCACTGCTAACACTTCCAAACATTTTTACATTTATTATAACCTTTACAAACCCTTTGTTCCTCTTCCTGATCATTTTATAACCCCTATCTACCTGGAAATATTTCAAGCTAGCATTTGGAAAAGACGCTGAAAGCCTGTATACCTTTTTACTGTGTCCTGAATTGCTGTTAGTATCAAATATTCTTTCTCAACAAGAGATATGAGATATGCACTGTTTCTGGAACAGGTTATGGGTCAGGCAATAGCTTTGCTTTTTCACACCTACAAGAACCAATGAAATCAGAATAACTTCAGCTTCTCAGCTTTTATTTTATAGAGGGAGAGAGTTTAACAACTTAAATTGAAAAAAAAATCATTTTTAAGCTTTTAAAATTGTAAACTTTTAGGCAAGTACGGCTATTTTCCATGAAACTTCCCATTGTGCCAAAAAAGAACTTTTTTTTCCCCGATAAACGTATGCCTACGTTAAAAAATCTCTACTCACAGCTCAAAACTGCTGATAGGGGCTGTGGAGTAAAGGCCTTCAGAGGCAGCTTCACACACCGTTACCAGAGATAAGCAACTTGATTCCGTTTTCAAAGAGGCAGAGACATCCTGTAGCCTAAGCATCACCAAAACCCCAGGACCGATGCCAGCCGAGCCCTTCATCTTCCCAGCAGCGGGGCAGGCTCCCAGCTGGAGACCCCTCGCCCCTCTCCTCGTGGCCCTGAGCCTTACCCCCGGACCCAGGGAAGCTCCAGGCAGTTGAGCAGCCCAGAGCTCGCCCAGGCTCGCCCAGGGCTGATTGCCTCCACAGGTACCACTTTTATCCACGCCCGGCAGGCAGAGCCGAGCCAGGTCACGACTGTACTCCTTGGATGAATTAAAGGATGAGTTCATGCAGCTAGACATCTAACAGCTATTTGGATTTATTTTTTTTTAACTCTACCATCCTGGTGCTTCTGAAATGTTTCTTGAGGGGCGTTTCCAAAGTCCACGACAGACGTAGGCATAAAATCCTGTCTACTCAGCCTTAGCGCAGGGCTTCCGCATGGGTTTGTCACTCCTCCCGCAGTCAGAGGGCTCCTTCTCAGATAACAGCTAGCAGCTCTTGTTATTTTTTCACCCTTAAACTACCCAGAGAAGCAAAACAATGGTGAAAGAAAGGCCAGTGAAAGTTCTGATAAAGCAGAAGCGATGCTCATTGCTGCAGGGCAGTTTAAACTGAACTACAATGTAGTTTAGATAAACAAGGATTAATTATCTTTGTGTTAGTCTGTGAGGCAACTGATATCACATATAATTATTTTGCAATTATTACTTTCTGAGTGCTTAACCAAGAAGAAGAATAAAGGTAGGAATTTTTTTTCATATCTTGCAAAATAGTCTCATGTTCAGAATATTTTGTTTTACTGTATTAGCTTGTGTAAACTGTGGTAGCATATGTTTCCCTTTTCTTTTATTTGCCCATTGGGTTGTTTACTTATTGGAATTGAAGTCAGAAGTGGTTTGCTCTCACAAGCAGTACTGAATTTCTAATAAATATGTAAATAATATCTCTCTGAGCTGTTACCTTTGGCATTTGTTCATATATTATCCTCTACAGTAGTTAGTCTGCTGTGAACACACACTTGTTTTAGTTGGAAGAAATATCCATGATCTGAACAGAGCTGCAGAACAGCACTGCCGTACTCAGAGTCACGGGTGCTTTTCCTCACTTTGCTGTCAACTGCATGCAGGAGGTACCGCTTAAAATATATTAGGAGAGAAAAGAGAAACTGGAGAATAGCAGAGGTCAAACCTAACCAGACACTCCATGGGCAGCACATGCAATTTACCTGTGCAGAGAGGGTCAGCACAGGGCCTTGCATCGTCCACGTCCTTGAGAAATCCTTATTACTCCAACAAGCAGGGAAAGCCGATGATCTTGAAATGAAGTGATGTTGCCACGGGGTGAAGGGGAATTTAAGCAAGCCCTGCGCTCAGTTTTATCTGGTGACCGCATACTGTGCTGCTTGCAATACCTTCAGCCACCTTAGTGCCTACCCTGCCAGGGGCTCCCGAGCTTTGCTGCCTGCAGGCACTGGGAGCGTTGGTGGGTGCAGGCAATGGGGAGCAGGCTGGAGTTCAGCACCGGGGAGGGAGCAGAGCCGAGCTGAGAGAGGGACAGGGGCTGTGAGAGAGCAGGGATTAGGAAAATCAGCAGCAGGGTCTTGGGGGAAGAAGCTGATCCTTCAGGGCACGGTGTGACCTGGGGATAAATGAGGTGCCCAGAGATTAAAAATGTGCAATGCGGAAAAGGTATCCATAGAAAAGGAGGGAGTGTATCACTCGTAACGCAGAAGTGCAAGTACTCAACCGAACTCCTCGCAGCACCTTCGCTCCAGGCATTTACCTCAGATACTGATGTAAAAAGCAAAGTCTCTAAGCACCGAGTGTCCTGCCCAGGGGACTCCAGTCAGCTCCTGCCTTGGAGGCCTCTTCCTATTTCCCTCCAGCTCCGAGAAGTAAAGAAGTCTCCTCTGGTTCCTGGCACTGGGACAAGACCTCTGTGAGGGGGCACGGGAGCGAGGGGAAGGCTCTGGGCACTGTCACTGCTGTGCACGTCCTTGTGAGAGACAGGACCTTGAGGGAGCTGCTGCATTTGAGCTCAGCGTCTGTAACCGAAGTCCGAGTGCAAACCACGGGCAGCTAAAATTTGCCTGTGCTGAACAGCAGCAGTTTTGCCAAATTCTTCTCCGTTTTTCTTTTTTTTTTTCTTTTCTGCTTGCTGCCTTCATGTCTCAAAGTGAGAAGCCAAGAAGGGTGGGCTCTGGCCTTCCTAAGGCTTGGAAATCTCTGTGTCCTCACAAAGCTCTTACCCTGACTGTGCCCATGGCTGGTTTCTATTTACCTTTGCTCGCCAGATCAGAGGGGCCATAAGTTTGTCCCTTTACGCCTTCGCTTTCCAGTATGGAGAAATCCCTTTGTGCTAAATGGGGGAAGCTGAGCAATGCGCACAGATCTGCGGACGTAACTATATCCTTAATTGCTTTCCTGGGCTGAGGCTTAAATAGATAAGACAAAGCGGATGGAGAAAAGAAAGTGGTATTTATTTTGGGGAGACCAGAAGGTTTTGACATTTTCTCGCATTTAACCAATGAGATAATGAATCTTTTAGCTCACAAAGTGCGGTAGATCCATAGGTACTTAGGACATAATGTAATTCCACCCATATAAGCACTTTCACATCTAATGGTAGAAGAATGTTTTGCGCTTCTTGTGCTTTATCAACAAAATGCCCTACTGTAGCTACTTGGCCTTTGGAGATTATTTTCTCAGGGAAGCTGTCATCACGCAGCTGATTAATTACTCTAATAATCATAATTTTTTTTCTAATAAAAAACCCTCTTCCCATTCATTAACTACATTGCAGGTAGGTGACAGTGGTAATTATTCTCTGGAAGTACTTCTGAATTATCTTTTCTAATCCAGCCTGTGCTGACATTTTTGAGAGAAAAAAACATTTTGTCTTTCTTTCATGAGTGGGGTGACATTTGAATATGCAAACAGTGTCAAAGCGTGCCCTCCGGATGTTTTCCTGAACTATGATTTATGAGGTTTGGCTATTGTATTTGCTATCATAGACCCAGAAAGGTCATTAGACAAAGAGGCTTTCCCTGCAGGGGTCCCCTGCCATCTTTATCTTCTGATATTTTAATTTTTTTCTTGAACATCAAGCAGGAGATGTGCTGTGAGTTCTCCCAATGCCTCTGCTATTTATTATTTATTTATTCATGAGTGTAAAAGTCCTGTGCAATGCTCCAGGTGCAGAAATCCACACAGACATCCATTCAGAGCCTAACGGGTCAAATGGTCACGGTCCGGGCTCCCAGGTGTGCAACACACGTTCAGTCTCAAGGGTCTGTAGCTTTCACCTTTGAGGATGGGAATTTCCACCTAAGGGCCAAACTTCCAAACCTCCTTGCGTGCAGTCAGTGAGGATGCAAACCCAACTCTCCCATACCCACTCAGACTCCCAGACAAGATCAGATCACCGTGTCCAACCGTTCATATTTGATAAGTAGGGACAGATTTTCAAACCGTCCCGAGTGCTGAAGTTTTCAGAATTTTGTACTTTCCTCTCTGAGTCACTGTTTAAGGAAATTACCACAGACACGTAAAGGATTGCATCCTCCAGACAGAGGTGAGCAGGAGTTATGTTGCGCTGGTCAGTGACAACAGCTCAGAGAAACATCATTCACAGCCCCCTGCAATCCACGGCAGCCCGTTAGCTCCCGCCACGGGGCTCCGGAGCGGGACCCTGCGGGCAGCCGGCGCCGCGCCTCCCGACCCCGGCAGCGTCCGCCCGCACAGCCCGTCGGACCAACGCGGATGCACGGAGCCATTCGCCGCCAGCGACGGGGGCAGGTCCTGGCCCGTAATTAGTAAAGCTGGGTAAATACTGCAACAGCTGTTCTGTAAATATTAGTCTGCATGTTTAAATTAACTTTTCATTGCCCCTGCTCTTTCCCCTTTTGTTCTTCTTTCCCTGTAAGTGGTTATTGGGATTGGATTTACTTGCACAAACATTTCCAGAAAGCCACTTTAAGTCTCAGGTAGAAATATTCAGGAAAAAAGAAATACATATCCATGAGCGTGTTCACGCAGAGCTGAGAAGTCAGTCACAAACAACATCACGTGTTTCATGGAATCCTAACAAAATTAGATTGGAAGGGACCTCTGGGGATTATCTAGTCCAACCACCTGCTCAAAGAGGGGCTAACTTCAAAGTTAAATCAGGTTTGTCCAATTACAATTTATTAAAACTTAGTGAAATAGAAGCAGCCAGCTTCCAGTGAAGAGGAACAGCTGCCAAAATGATCAAAATAGAGAACTTCGGCCACTGAAATAACGTTCTCTATCCTGTTCTTATGGCTGTTTTCTGCAGCTGCCTCTCCTGCACAGACGACTCCCACGTCTGCCCATCTTCCAAGTCTGTGCCCAATACCTCTTTCGTCACTGCAATCTTGTGTTATTATCCAACATGCTTGACAAAATGTAACACAACAACATTGTTTTCAGCCTAACCGGAGAGTTAACACACTGAAGGATGCAGCGGGTACTGGTCACCATAAACAAAATGCTGGTTTGCAATTTATGTCTTGGCTGGTACAGCGTTCCTGCTTGAACAGAGCTACCCGAATCTAATGTTATGTGCCTAAAGACACAACAGCACTGCTCCTGTGTTTATTAAAGCTACAAGTTTTGAGCTAGCCTAGGGAAAATGAGGACAAATTGATATCTTTATGTTAAAGCTGGAAGCCAGCCTAGGCTCTTACAATTCCTCTGGTGTGCTTTGAACAACACTCCTAACCTTCCCACTGCACAGCTTTGCTGTATCACGCCGGCACAGACTTCACCTAAGGCTTGATTCTGCACAGCGTGCTCAAGGAATAGCACCTACTTGATGGTTCCAGTGGAGTAAAGGACAAGGAAGAATCATAAGGGAAAAAATATGTAGCTCTGCCCAAAGAGCGGGATAGCTTTTCTGTAGCTGTACTAATAGGCAACAAATACATCTACATGTATTACTGTTCAAGTGACAAGTAACGCGAGATTCAACTGCTAGAGGAAGAACAGCCCCAAAATGAAAAAAGAAAGGCGTAGAAAGGAAGGCTTGATTTGAATGCATACTGTGAATTGTTCATCAAAGCTACCAATATCCACATTCAATACCAATCTGTGACTTCTGTGGGGGTAATTACAACAATTTGCTTGACTTTGCTCTGCAACACAGGTGAACAAGGTGGTGTCTTTCCTTTCTGCTTTTCAGCAGCACAGAGTTGTTCTACGTCCTTAATAAACGCCTTCCTAGGACAGGCTGTACTTTGATGATGGTTGAAATGATCTTCATGTACTTCCACCCTGGCACCGCGTGAAATTAAGTTACCAAATATTTGTAAAACATTTATGGATTCTCATGTGAAAAGAGTTATTACATTAAATTAATATTAAAGAACATTCTGACTATCATTAAATTAGCCTAGCGTATGCCAGTGCTTTGAACCCCACGTTCTCCCCTCTCCAACCCCTGTGCAAAGATCGAAATCCCCTGTGCCAGGAAACACTGCACTAAGAAACAGACCCTATGCACAAAAAACATTTAACTCGTAATAGGCCAACCGGACAGGAGACGCATATGGACAGAAAACTGAAGCTGGAGTGGAAGGCTGGTGCTTTAACCAGAAAAACTTTGCTCCCTGCAGAGTGTTCCTGCCTCCACCCCAGTGACTGTAGTTGCTCCCTCCTATTCCTAGTAAGAGCTGTCACACATCCTAGTGGCTAAATCATATTTGGCTATTTCTTTGATTGTCAGTAACAGGAATAGCTATAGTTTTACATATTAAAATTGAAAGAACAGATGAACTACCCCATTCGGATCTTATGCTACCAGTAGAGTCATTATTTTCTACATTGTTTTTCAGCTGTATTAATTTAAAAAAAAAAAAAAAAAAGAAAACCAGGTCTGGAAGTTGGTTGCATTCCTGCGGTGTGCTCCATTATTTTATTATTCATACCAATTACTGTGAAAGTAGTGCTGACCCTGACCAGCTTAGATAAGTAATATCTTTGAGACAGAGATGCTGCTAAGGAGACCTAGCACTAGTAGAAAAAGCCAAAGCACTCAAAATCAATGTTAATTCTTTTTCCTTAAAGACCTTGGGAGTCAGTGCTCTCTGATCTTGGCTTTACTTTATGGGAAGTCACCATCAAATCTACAAGTAAGATTTCTCTGGCAACTTTTAAAACCTTCTCTGAGTGAAACACTTCACGTCTTGTTTATATGTGTACCTTAATAACTAGTCATTGGTTGTCATAACGTTAAAAGGTCATATTTTATCAAAATATTGGCCTGTGAAAATGTCACCTTGTGGCACGCTTGTTGAGGTAACAATTTACTGGTACATTTACTCTTCTATTGTCATTGTAGCTGAGCTTAATAGTCAGAAGAAGCACAGTTCCCAATACAATCTGCTTTACAGCTTAAATAGAAAAAAAAAAAAACAAACCACCCTGCATGATTGCTCTTAGTTCTAATGCCAAAAATAGCCATTTTCAACTGTTTGCCTACGGCGACATTTCTCAGGGAAAGTTGTGTGTCTGTTTTGCCACTGACAACTGCACACAGATCAGGTAGCAGAGCTTCTCTCTTCTGATGCTAAATATCGCTGGTGCACCAAGTAGCACCTCACTGCTGCGCTGCTGACAACTGCAGGAAGATGCCACCAGCCTCTGCTGACTTGGATTAATGAAGGTGGATCTGCTGGGATGGAGGGAAGGAAAAGAGAGAGCTATTTTACAGGAAGAGCTACAAGAGAATAGGATCAGTCAGGGTTACCCTGGCTTTGCTGCTGCCCTTTGAGAGGGATGCTTTCCACACCGGGGGAGCATTCCAATTCCCCACACAATTTTCAAACTCTTATTAGTTACGTCTGTTGAAACTGAGATTCGAATGCCTAAAATACCTTTTCTTTGTTTGTTTTTGCTCTCCTACATCCTACAGTCTCCCCGTGCACACAGTGCCTCTGAAGCTTACAGATAATAGATTTGGTTTGAACTGTTTGCACAGCGAAAAGCCCGAGTGCATCCGGAGACGCTGATCTGTTCAGGGCTGTATTTCTTAATAGAACACGAGTATGTCAGGATTGCAAATCCAAGGCATACGCAGCCCTGCCGTGCCATCACCACAATTTCAGCTTTCACTCAGTACAGGCCTAAGGGCAAATTCAAAAGTTGAGAACTCATTTGAACTTGGGAAGTATTTCTGCATCTGGAGAATTGAGCCGAGACACACGATAACAGACAACTGCTATAGAGCAGCGTGACCTCCTTAGCAGCTCATTTTGCACTCCTGGGGTAATGTAGGATGGCTGGTGTCCTCCTGACAGCTTGAGCATGAATTTTCATTATTAGTTTTGCAATTTGTACATATTTTGTCAGCATTTGACTTCATCACTCTGACTTTCTGCCTGCAATCTCATTTTGCCAGTTCTACCTGGTTCCCCTGCTTAATTGAGATCATTACTGCATGCTTTCCTTATTGAGGCCAGTATACAGCCCCTGGCTCGGGATTCTGAACATCATCAATTATCAGATATGTTTCCTTTGCCATCAGTGCCAAATAAGGACTATTTGGCCACAGTGACTGGGAAAGTTGACGTGTCTTCAAGCAGACTTTGATTATTCATATACACATGCACAGATTCCCCTGTACTGAAAGATGTGCTGAGAAGTGTTTATCAGATTTCAGAATTATCATCAAGGACAGAGCCTTCTTATATAGTAGCTATATGTCTATACAGGTACAGAACAGACACTGTCTTTCTTAGTATGGGAAGAATACGGCTTGAATCAATCTTGTCTCACCTATTAAGAAGAAAGAATTAGCTTTCTGTATATATTAGTATACCTAGAAACATTTACACGACACGTGTACGTGCAGGAAATATTATCTATATACACCCTTAGCCTCCACAGCTTGCTGAGAGTCAGCGTGCACATGCGCAAGCTCAGACAGAGAGCAAGCATGGGAATTAACGCACAGCAGTTTCCAGGAATGATTGTACGTGGTTATTTACTCAAAAATGCACCATCAGATCCATGAGAGTCAATTGGAAACACCCGAATATTAAATTTAAAAAATTAACTGAAAAGAACAGTGGATGTGAGCGGGGTTGAGGGCAATGCTCATATACTCAACCTTTCTAGGCACTTTTTCTTCCAACTAATCTTTCTTTTCCAGTGGATCAGTAACCTCTAACAAAAGATCTGTCCTTTTTAATCATGCTCTTCCCTTCTCATTCCATCCTCCCTACATACACAACCACGTTTCGTTTGTTGATCCCATCGCAGAAGCCTCAGGGCTTTAGAAAAGTCTTTTTCAGCATGATTATATACATCTCTTCAACCTTTCTTGCCCCTTTCCTTTTTACTGCCATTCACCATTACAGAGCTCCAGTGCACTGCAAATTGAATGTGACAACAACGTTCTAGATGTGTTTTTATACATACATAAAAAAATAAAAATCTGTAGAATATACATATCTATATATCTGTATTTTTTGAAATAGTAATGAAGAATTCCATTGTTCGCACTCTTCTTCCTGTAGCTCATTACTTTGCTTACTTTGTTCTGGATGATCAGAACAGGTGACTAACAAAGATCACAGAAGGCTACAAATATTTGGCATGGCAGATTATCTTCTGCAAAAGTCAGGAATCAGCTAACCTGCAAAGCCTTCTGTCTGCAAATTGTTTGATGCTTAACTCCGTTTTGTGATTGTTCAGTCTGAATGTTTGGGCAGGTAAAGCTTCACATAGCAAAATCTACTGGCTGTGAAAGTCTTTCTTTTTCTTTCTTCTACCCCTTTATTATTTTCTTTTTTTCTTGAGTTCAGGACACACTTTACCCACTTTGCTTTCTTTTTTGCTACAAGCTCTGGCTCCGCTAAAGTCAATGAGGACTTTCCCACTGAGGGCAAAGGAACCATTTTTACACTAAATTTAGGCCAAAACCAAATAAACGCCTTTTGATGAAAACAAAAGATGCATCAGGTACACCACAGGTTTGAATTGCAGTTTTGACAGAAAGGTGGTGCCCTCTGTGTGATCACATATATCTAAGCCCACGTAAATGATGTTTCATAAGCACTGTCCTTATATTCCAAAAACCATGATTGGGATGTTATTTATGCTCACACCTCTGGAAATGGAGCAGATCAATAATAGAATTATTAGGTATAATAGTCTATAAGATAGATGATATAATAAGCATATAATGGTCAGTTATATAAGTAGTAAAATACTACAAGGTATATAAAATGTCAGCTGTAAAATGAGAACTGCATGCGAAGGCAATAAAAATCCAGATGTTGTTCCAGTTCTGACAGTTTATCTCTGTCATTTCATCCCAAAGTCCTTTCTGACCTGGAAACAGCTAAGATTTTGTTTGCCATATTTAGAAAAGAAATTGAAAAAGCCTTGGGAAGCACACTACCAAAGTGCTGTTCCTTTCCCTGCTAAGCTATACTGACACGGGAGACAAGGTCTGTAATTAGCAGAATGACCCACTGCACCGAGACGGAGGATCGTCAGTAGGACGTAGCTTAGGGCCATGCTCCTTCGAGATCTGTGCCCTTCATGCCCTCCTTTTCCGCGATAGGTTGCCCGCAGACAGCGCCTCTCACATCAGATAACACAAAATGAGTACATTTGGTGAAGCCCTGAAAGTATTACACAGAACGATGTCCGTTTGCCTGTGTACACAAGGGCTATTTTTACTCTGTGTCTTAGCTGCAAAAATATTGGGGATTGAAAACTTCTTACAGGGCATTTGATCTGAGAAAGAAACCGCCCGTCAAACTAGCATGCTATACGTTTATGTTACATCCCTGTCAGGGATACAACAGAGACCGACGGGACAATTCTAGTCTCCCACCAGTGACCTCCCTATGTAATGCGCATCAGTTTATATCTCATGTTTATGTTAGTGATGAGATAGCCGGTGTTTGCTTATTGACTTTGCAAAATACCTGTTCAGGTACCAGTTATCCCTCAGCAGAGGCAGGAGGAAAGGCACGCTAGAAACTCCCTGCCACGTGGGGGGCAAGGCGAGATCTGTCTGAGCTCAGCTGGGGGAAGCCCCAGTCAGAGCTGGTGGATAGAAATCAATGCCTTAGAAACACACTAATAAAATCTGACATTTTGATCTCCTTGTTTGCAGCACCCAAGGACTCAGAAGACCCAAAGAATGAATTTCCTGAAACCTCCCGGATGCCTTGCACATCAGGAGGAGCATGTCCTGGCGAGGCAGATGGACTCACAGTATCAGGCAGAGGAAAATTCCCTTCTGGTACAAAAATATGCTGTTCCTGTCCGGTTTACACCAGTAACTTGCTCCCTAGTTCCTGGACCTGTCCATCTGCCACGTTTTACCACCTCACTGAAGAGAGTATACAGAGTGTAAAATACAGTCCCCAAGCACTCACTGTCACCAAACAGCCCGATTCAGTTGGTGCCTGAAAACACCCAACGACCACACACTTATTTACTATTAACTCTCAGAGAAATGACCACTGTGGGAGGGGAGAAAGCAAAAATGCAAATTAGCTCCTGTCAGGTTTCCCAGTTAGGCTTGGTGCTCCAAAATCCCCTCCGCTTCCCATTGTGGCGAGAACACCTTGTTATCCTCCTGGCCCGCTCCTCTCTGTGAGCAAGCGCTCTTCCGCACCGACAGATGGAGAGCACTGGCACAGAAGACAACCATGTCTGTGCATTAATTATGTCAAGGGCAGGATTCCCAGATGAGAGCGTTACAGCATCTATCTAGATGAAGTTTACTAGCCCACAGCTAGAAAGATTTGCCATCAGTAACCCTGTTCTGGACTAGGTTAACTCTTCCTCTTCTTCCTTTTCACTGTGGGCTCTATGACCACATCCTATGAAGTTTTTGACACAGTGACAATCAGCACAGCATCTTTATATTCTCCTTTGGTTCATGATTGCTATGTTTCCTGTCCTTAAATAATTTATTTCTGCATCTCCATTACATTTTCTAAGCCATTTGTTAAACTTCTCAGGGAAAACATCAGAGTGTGGACAAGCACTCAGCACCGCAGCAGGCACGGGAAAGCTCCAAAACACAAGGGGAGTTTGCAATCTTAAAAGTAAGGAGAAAGAAACAGGCCCGCAGGTGAAGCCCCGTAAGGCTAGCACAAAGTCTGAAATCAAAGGTGGAGTCAGCCAAGCAGCAGCCAAACCCTCAGCTGGGTGATCCCCAGGCAGCACCCGACAGCGCCCGGGGCTCACGCTGCCGCGAGGGATTAACACAGCCCTACGGGGCAGAGGAGGAAGGGAGGAATCCTGCCCAGCCCACTGAAAACACGGTTTCATTTTGTGTGCAAAACCAACAGGAAAATACTTTCATTCTCATCAGAACAGCAGCCGCCAGAAGGCTACAATTCTTCATTACTTTGGCTGAGTTGCACTGAAGCAGACTGCGCCAGGCGCAGGCTCCACGTGCTGGGAAGATCCATTTTAGGGCACTGCTGGGCAGTTGGGTTTGGTGGTTTTGAATACAACTTAAATCCCACACAAAGCCCAAGCAGCATCGAGACTTCACTTCAAGCACTAGCGCTGTGCTCACTGCACACTGAATCTGTGTTGCGCTGGAGTCCCAATACTGACGTCTGTAGGGACTGAATTAAAATACTCACCGAGGTTGCGTTCCCAGGGATTCCCACAGGAACACCCCTATAACCAGTGCTGAGCGCAGTGGACGCTGCAAAGGGCTCGTGTGCACAAGCACTTGCCAGTTTTTCCTAACTGCCCATTAGGCTAAGAAAAGATATTACCTCTACCTACAAACCCGGTCTTATCCTGTATACATCATATCGCTCAGACCATGAAGAGATTTATGTGCATGCTTAACTCCAAGCGTGTGAATAGTCCCATTAGCATTAATAATTATGATCGCTGTATAGTCCTCTCTGAGTCAATGTCAGAGGCAAATCAGAGAGGCACTTCCCCCATAGTTAGAATAAGGCAGTTCATGCATTTCCATCTCTCCACTGCCACGATCAAATATTATACAGACCTCCCAGCCAGGCAAACAAGAGGACTATGGTTATAAAAGTGCGCAGTAAACAGCAGAGAGAGCAGCAGGTCTACATATTATTGGGAAGAGTTTCATGTCCCTGCTGAAGAGGGGGATGACGACGCGCAGTCACTGAACTATGAAAAACCCCGTTCGGTTCTGTGTCACGACCCGACGTTACGCAGAGGTCAGGACAGGAGGCCAGCTACGGGCTGCTACCAGTCGCCCATGTGGGCTATGTTCCAGCCCACAAAATATTTCTCTCCTCTGCAAGGAGGTCTGGCCACATTTTACTGTCTGCAGATTTACTGTTAAACCTTTATTTTTTGCACCTGCCACAGCAATAACTGCTCCACATTACAGTGCTTCTTTCCAACACCTGACCTGGCTCCGAGCTGGAGCATCCCTCTCTCACTGCGAGTCGTGAGCCCGGCTGAACCGTGAGGACAAGTGGGTGCTCGAGAGCAGAAACACAAAGCAGGACCGCCGGAGCAGCACCAGAAACCTATTTCCTCCTAGTTTAATATCAGGAAGATATCAGGTACCGCAGGGAACCTCCCAAAGCACGGGCTGGGTGTTTGCTAAAGGATCTTTTGTACATACAGGGATTTCTTGCTCAATCTCCCTGCAGGACTGGGGCAGTCCTGTTCTGCCCGGTGACGGGGAGGATAACGGCAGGCCATGACCTACACACAGGCCAGCAAAGATCAGTAGGTAATTTGCCAAAATTTAGGGTAGGAGAGACTCACAGCCTCCCTGATAAATGTGCGTTTCTCTCACTAATAAAACGTTATTGTAAGAAGTCAAATAAAAATGTATTTGTGTTTAACAATTAAATGTAATTGGCAAGTGCTAATGGCTCTGTGATCGCAAAACTGGGGGAAAAAGCAAAGAGGAAGAAACTAGTTTGAAGGGATTTTATCTAATTTCATTTTAATTAGATCCTTTTTCTAACTGAGTTTCTAATTTTTCAATTAGCAATTAGCAGCTGCAACTCATTCTGAGCATCACGAGGTGCCAGAGACACTAATTACACCACAGGAGTAGGAGGCTGAAAATGAGAAATAAAATTATCCATGAATGTTATTAGAAGAAAGGAATGATTACATTCTGTAATAATATACTGATGTGAGCCTAATTAGATTGAAGGATTGGGGGGAAAATAGGAGATTTAAAAATGGATTCTATTCAGAAGCCTATAGGTCACCTTTTTGTCATTAATAATGATTAGGTATATTGCTTGGAAAAAAGCCAGTTTGGGAGTGATACTGTGTCTCTATCAGTCACCCAGCAAAGGTCCCAGTAATGCAGAGAGGTGGGCTGGCGCTAGCAAGAAGGGACAGGACCTTGCTGGAGATCTCCAGATCTACATGAACATAATGCTGTCTTCTCCTGTCCTTCTGCGCCTTTACTCCACCATCTGTCAACTAGCAAGGAAAACTTACATACCTTATTTTGGCAATGTTTTGAGATCCACAACTGAAAGGAAATCCAAAGGTTCACTTATTTTCATATTTTACAAGCTACGGCGGGTCCCCACTTGCCTTCCAGCAAAGCTCCACCCAGGCCCTGAACCTCACCCAGGGAAAAGTAGAAAGCAGAGTCTCTGGGGGAGAAAGCTATTTAATCACGCCCATGGGGCACGGCAGGGGACCAAGTGCAAACCTATACAGAGCCACTTGATAGCAAAGAGGGAATGCTGCTCTGAGTCCATTTATATCCACTTTTAAAACACACCAATTTTTCTTCGTGAATCAATAATCTCTTACACTTGATTTAGTAATGGGAGCGACCTCTCTCCTGCTCCAGTGTGCACAACCTGCATTTTGGAATCACTTCAAGAGACCCCCAGTAATAAATGATTACATCCAAATGTGGTTCTCAATAAAATTTATGAGCTCCCATTCATCCCACTCCCCTATTTGTCTTTATATATATCACAGCATTTACCACTAATTATATTCCTCTTTATAATCTGTGCTCCCCAGTTGAGGGATATAATTGATAGCTTCTGAAAATCATTAATTCCAAAATGGACCAGAAGGGTTTTGTCACACTGTTTCCCCCCCCACCACTACTGCTTCTCCTCCCAGCATCCTCAGTCCTAGCACTAAGACTCTTTACAGCTCATAGAAGATCCAAGAACAGTGCTATAATGAGAGGAAAAAGAATAGTGAATTAAACCCAAATTCTTTCCCATTAGTTTATAGTAAACCATTGCTAAAGGATACATACTTAGAGGAGGTGAGTGCTACAGGGAACCAGCCCAAGGTGCTGTAAAGCAGCCCTCTGACTTCCCTTTTAGCCTCACCGCTAACTCTTTGTGATGACTCCCTGCCAGGGTGAAAGATTAGTGCAGAATGACAACAGAGGTTGAGGGAAAAAGGAGAAAAAAAATCCCTTCGTTTAAAATTCAGCTGTTGTAGCATATGGTCCTCTTGAGCTGGAAATTGTCTTTGCAAGCAGCTCTGCTTTGTTGTTGTGCGACATGAGAGTTTGGTGATTTAGGGGCAGTGGGGTGCAGCCTTGAATAAATAAAACCGACATTTATTGCAGGGGAAAGGAGGGAGAGAGGCAACAAAGGTAAATAAGGAAGTCTGAAATAGTCAGGGTTTTCAATTCTGCTAAACAATCTGGAGCTAGTCCACCTGGAGAGTGAAACGGAGAATGAGGTGAGACGCCCGCCTGTCTGCATCACCGACGCCGGCTGCACAACGCTCCTCCTCGCCCCGACCCGTTCCCCCGCGGAGCAGGCTCTGGGCTGTACGGTCCTCCTGCCAAGTCTGCAACGCTCAAGTTGTTTTGCTACTTCCAAAACCAATCTTGTCATTCCCGCTCCCTATCTCCCTCTTGTTGCTACCATGAAGTTTTACCGCAGAGCTATCAAGGGCCAGGACAAGGGAGGACAGTGCTCCGGGGCGACGCACGGTGATGACGAGCAGATTCTGCTGTTGCTGAGTGGGGTGAGCCCGCAGAGTTTTCCTTTCTTTCCACAGTGAAGTTTCACTGCAAACCGTGAGCCTGCTGTCGACAGTGCTGTGGGTTTCACAGTTGTGCCGGTCACGGTGATTTCCTAACAGTCTGCTTAATAAAAGCCAACAAATCAGCCAACATCAACCATCAGCCGTGGTCCAAAAGGGACCCTCTCCCACCCACCAGACGGAGCTGCACCAGCTCTCCCGCACCGCAGGTCTCATAAGCTCTGCTCACATCTGGGTGAGAACATTTCTTCTTTCCTGATGGCCTATTACTTCCCATAGCAAGCCAGCCGTCTGACTCACGCAGGCCTTTGAGTCTCCGTACACAGAATAGCTCAGGCTGCCTTTTCCTAACAGCGTGCTTTGCAGAGACGTGATCCGACCCGCCTGGCTCCAGTCGGGCGGCAGCTGCAGCCCATCCTGCTCCACCACAGCCCTGCCCAGGGGCTGCGAGCCGGACAATCCCTGTCGTGTCCACAGACCAGCCGGGGCTCTGCAACCACAGCCAAAGTTTGGATCAAACCCTGATGCCCAGCAAGTCTGTTCCACAGTTTCTTGAGCAGTGCCACGTATAAAACCAACCTATAATTAATCCTGCATTTAGACGCTGGTTAGCAGTTCTGGCCCATCATCTCCTGCTAGAAAACTGCTGCATCTGCAGAGCTTAAAGGAGTAAAAAAGAAATAAAAAGGAGGAATGTAGTACTCTGAAGCACTCTGCTCCCGTTTGTAGCTGCAAAGGCAGTATTTCCAAGAGCACCACAATCATTTTGAAAGCCTAACTCCTAAAAAAAGCCCATCGATCACTTCAGACACTTTTAACATTTTATTTCAGAGCCATTTAAGACTTTTTTAAAAAGGTGAAAATTCCAGATGTTAACTATACAAACCAAGGCTATTGCTTTCCATTTAGATTTTATTCCTCTGCCAGGAGGAGGCTGACCATTCAACCAAGGTCCTTCTTACTTGTGGCCATCAGAATCTCTTGCCTAGTCATCTTTCCATTTCGCTGCTTGAAAACCTTGTGGGCTTTGGCATGTTTGCCAATAAAAGCTTGGGAGTCAACATTTATTCATGGGAGCTTCACAAGACAGTGCCTACAGAGTCAGTCCAGAAGAATTTTTTTAAGAAAAATCGTCACTTCAGATACAATTCAAATGGCCTCCAAATCTCCAGGAGGCTGCACTTGTCACACAAATAAAACATGTAAATAAACAGATGCTTGCCTGGTGTGCTGTTCTGCAAAATAAACAAATGGTTTTTTTTAGAAATGCCCTTCAGAAGTCAATATTGTCGTGAATTCAGATCGAGTCCAGCGCGTGGAAACCACCACGGTGCTCCCATCGAGCGGACATTCCAGACAAGCAGATCCCCCCCTCGCCCCATGCTCATGGCAGGAGGCTGGCAGCTCTCTGCTCGCCTCCCCAGCTAGCCTCCACCCACCAGCCCTAGACCCATATCTGTTTTCCTTACTGTAAGCTTATAAATATCCACATATTTTCGACAAATATTTCTACCATCTCATTTGACACCGAACAAGCAGGAAAAATATGGCCCATCACAAGAAATATCAGTATAATGTTCCAATTTTCCACCATTTGACAGCAATCACGTAGAGACTAATGGCTTTCCTCTGTGACTAAATCATTTAGCGACCAAGGTATTCTGTCTCATTCTCATTAGAAAAAAAAAATATTCCAATAATCTCATTATCCCAATGTGAGTAACAGTAAAAATACACCAAGACTAATGGCTCCTTCAGCACTCTCACTCGGCGAGATCGCTCGGGCAGGGTTTTATGGCTCCTGCCGCGGTGCCAGGGTCTGCGTGGTAGCACGGCGCAGCCGGCTCACCTCCCCTCGTGGCACGGTCCTGCTGCTGATGCTTTGTTTCAAGCGAGACTTACGCTCTCTCCACACAACTGAGGACTTTTATGTACTATTTTTAACTAACTTCAATAGAAAAAGAATGTGTCATGGAGTGTTAAACTTTATGGAAATTCTCCTGGAGAATAACATAATTTCACGGTGCATTACTCTACAATGACCTGGTACTTGAACAATTAATTTTTAAGGTATAGCCTTTGTCTTCCTATGCTGTATTTAGCTTTCTCCTAAACCATCAACAATACCAGGATTCCTTTTCTTTCCCTTTATGATCTGAGGAGACAGTTAAAACCTCACAGCATGTGCTGCATTTTCACAATTCATCATGCAGAATATTCTGTTTGAAAACAGAGTGAAGAAGGGGAAACCAAATGCTCCAGGATTTACCTCAATTATTTCTAGCTCATGAATCTATTGCCATTTCTCAGCCTACCTTATTTTCTGCTGAAAGTCTTCCAGAGTTTCCCAGAATACTCTGAAGCCAATCTTTTTATCACAGACTGGCAATACTCTGCGAGTACTCACTTCTAGGTCTGGCAAATACTATCCAAAACAGTCCTACTGAAGCTGGTAGGCCATCGGGGTGAACGAGTGCTGTGTCAGCCCCAAACACAGAACACATGGTGATCACCTAAGCAGAGTGAACCAGAAAAACGGCCATGTTTTTTGGAAGTATTAATGGCTCATACCTGCCAGACGCAGCACCCAAAGCAGGATTTGCTCCGTAATCTCTGTTAGGAAACACACCCTTCCGTGCGAATCCCCTGTCCCGTATTCCTGGGGTTTATATTTGATCTTGCAGTGGTGCCCTCACACAAACTACTTAGTTTTGAATTTTATTCTCTTGCTACCCACCCGCTAATTTTAGCGGACAACTGCCATCAAAGCCATTGTATCTGCAAGGATGCCAGCTGTGACGTGACGTGTATAAATCTACCTTCCACCTAAGCAAATTGCCATTTCTGGCTTTTTTTTTTGTTATCCAGTAATATGTTGACTCTATAATTTGTGCATGTCTGCAATTTCTAGGGAACTGTGCAAAACAAGGATCAGCAAGTCATTACAGCACGTCTCTTCCAACCCATATGCTTTCATGGTAATATTAATCAGGCTAAGAAATAACTCCCTTAATGTTAGACATTATTCTCTTCTGCTACACTAATCTAGTGGATTAACTCTGCCATCTGCATATTAAAGTTAGATATTTGGTCTTTATTCTCTTCAGTTCCCCACTTGCCATCCTTCCTTTGCAACAAATTAGCTCTAGGATGCATTTCAAAAGTTCTGGTAATCACTAATACACATTCACAGAGTGCAAGGCAGGAGGCTTGCAGGGTCAGACCCTGGACGGTATAAAACTGGTTTTGCTGTTACTTCCCCTAGAGCCACGCCAAAGAGTTGCTCCAGATTTGCCCTGTGCTAGCTGGGGCGGAATCAGGAATAACCCTGGTCCCTGGTCCGTACGGGCTGTGCAGAGCCAGGGATATCCCCTGTCCCTAAGGGCTCTGCTCCTGTGAGAGACAAGAAGATTTTTGATGGGGCTGGGGAAGAGCAGGGTGGTTTTCAGCCTTTCAGAAGCTGCAATGAAAAGGAAGCCGGCAGAGGCTGGGAGGGTCCAAGAGCGTCACTGTCACTGTAAGCACACTGCTGTTAGCGGCAGTGACAGTGACGCAGAGGATCTGACACAGCTGCCGAGCTCCAGAGGGCTGAGGCCCTGGCAGCTCCGTCCTTCCCCCGGCAGGTCACTCCGAGCTGCAAAGCGATGCGGGTTCTCTCAGTTGTTCACAGTAGGCGTTGCGCTGTGAAATTTAAGGAGACTGGGTGATGTGTTAACCAGGGCTCCAAAGTCACGCACGCACAAGGCTGGAGGTGGAGTTGGAGTTTAAGGCCACTTCCTACCGTTCTTGTGCTGGCAAAGTTGCTGTGTGTCCAGTCCTAAAGCTGGCTCCGAGGAGCGCAGAGAAATGAGAGGTGGTAAACATCCCATTACGGACAGAAACAGACAAGAGTCAGGGAAAAAAGTATTCCTAAAGCAACTTCGCCTGTAAAATGAAGATGTTGTCTGTCACCCAACAAACGTGTTAGTCTATGTAATTATTCTTAGGCTATTCTCTAGCTCTACCGGCCCAAACAGTCACATCAAACTGGAACGCATAAAGCCTGTCAGTCACAAGTAATTTTTCAGTCTCAGTGAGTTTTGACAGAAAATGCAATTTACAAAAACGAATCAACATTTTCCTTGCAAGACATCAATAAGTCACACTTTTCTGAGATGCTCTGGTACCTTGTAAGTGCTGTAGCTTAGATCCCTTCACCTTAAGCATTTTCCTCATCTACTGGGATTTTGGCTAGAACACAATTTCCTGATGTGTGCCTTCTCCTCTCCAAGGAGCAGAGTCATAGGACTGAGTTCATGTACAAGGGAATTGTTCTTATTCAAAAGACCTCCTGACCGGGGGAGTTTTAACTTGAATTAAATTACGGCTCTGTTTCAGTTCTAGAGCTGCTGAACTCCTCTTCCCCTCTACATCGGTTGCTTCGAAAAACTGGATGCTTGTACCTAAAAGACAGCAAAACAAATCCCTGCCGATCGATCCCCTTGCATGGATTGGCATGATTTGTTTGGTTTAATTGGACAGCTGTTTGGAATCAATACACTCCTTCCAATGCAATCGCAACTGTCCCCGAAGAGCCCTTACGATCTCCATGGAAATAAAGGTGATAGAAACAGCATTATTCCGAGATCATGGACACAACAGACCTAACTACCTCTGTTTGAGACCTTAGGATTGACTGTGTCGATACACCATTAGGGACCCAGATCTGCTGACGACTGCCACTTCACTCTTCTTCAAAGCCATTACGGGCTTCTGTGACAATTAGCGCTTGGCTGGGGACTGCTGGACGGGAGAGGCAGCACTTGAGCGGAGTTGGTGCTCAGAGCATCGTTGGGTAAAGCCCTGCACTGAGAGTCACAGCAGCTCGCCTGACTTCCATTGCAGTGGGGTTTATGTCCTTGTGTCCTGGCTGAATTCCAGCATGGGCAATCACATTCTATCTACCCAGACGTCCTCTGGATTTTCAAATGAATGCCTGCTCCATAGCCTTTTCTTGCTCAAAGCTGTTTAATAGTGCTGTTGCGTCCTGTTAAACAGATGGCATATTCTGTTTCAAAGATGGTTGGTTTTCTTTTTCATAGACAGCGAGGATGTACAGGTTGCAAAGTGCTTTAGGATCTAGGGGGGCAAAAGTGATTATATTTCAATCGATGATTTCAGGAAAGTAATTTACTGTTGCATCTTGGGAGCTCCGAATTTAGAGTTTTAAAGCGTTTGAAGTCCAACGTGTAAGCAAACTAATATAGGACTTGCAACTAACGCTGTCCTGAGTAGGAGTCCTATATAGACACATAACCAAAACACCTGAACAACTGCTCTCCTCTAATAGAGCTGATCTTGGAGCAATTGCACCTTGTACCACATACTCCTTCTGGGAAAATTACCCTTTTAACAACAACAAAAAAAAAATAGTAATAATAACGTTTACTTCTATGGCCAGTCTGCATTGTTCCATTAATTGCTAAAGAGAGAGACTAATTTCTATCTGCTCTACACTGGACCATTGTCCCTTATGCAACGGTATTATTTTCCTCTGTGAAAACTGAAGGCTAAGGAAGCTGGCCAACAGTGCGGAAAACATGAAGCAAAAAGTGCAAAGTTTTAAGTAGAAAAAGCAGCTGCTCCAGGAAAGGATGAACCCCATTTGTCCTCTTCAAGTCATTTTAACTATTGAATCCCATTGGCAGTTGTGTCATTTTTCACTATCTACTGCCGTATGTTCTGGCTATATATAGAAATCCCATAGTGTTGCATCTTGACTTGGTGTTATGCATAACGATTAGGTGGCAGCCAGGTTTATTTTGAAGTAAGTGTTAGGTCACACTATTACTTTATGTCTGAGAGATCAGTTTTCTTTGCCTTTGAAGAGAGAGGAGAATTAAACTGCAGTTTACCATCTCAAAGAAATACTGGACAAATTACCCAGCTATGCTGTATTGATTGGGATTGTTAGTTAAAAGTGACAACCAGGGCTATAATTTACATGCAGACTCTCAATTTAAACAAAGTTCCCAGCACTAAATCTTACATTCTAAGCTTTCTTTTGTATTTCTGACTCATTTTGTGCTGGGAATCGTTTAACTGTAGACTTTAACTGCTAATACAGTTCCATGAAATGCAAAGTATAAATCAAAATTACTGGATCATTCAAACTCTGTCTGAGTAGTTGTTTATATGGCATTTTTCTTCTACTGCTTTTGTATGGCTACAGAGACGCCATAAAATTATGATATACTGTACACATCTCACTACCATCTTGGCAAACTCTGTTGCAAATAAAAAACAGCATGCTTAATTATTTTCTTAGTTATACAAAGCATAAAAACTAATGATAATAAAAGACACTAGGAAAGGGCAGGTACAGTTATTCATCAGATCATGCTGAATGATGAATAAATGAAATATGTTTTAATTAAAAGACAAAAAAAATCTCAGAAATCCCTTTGTCTCCATCCGAGATGATCAGAGTCTCCCCCTGAACAACGCCCGAGCTCGAGACTCCCACAGGAGAAGTGGAGCTGGTGATCAGGACAGTGCATGGGACGAGACAGGTCTGGGTGTGCTGCTTGCTGGAAGGCACTTAACCTCAGTACATGTTTTTATGAATTCAAAACAATTATCTACCCCACCACTTCGCTCTGAGGTGCTGAGTATGTGCTTGCAGGCACGTTCTGCACTAGTTTATTTGAAAAAGGATGCAAACTCAGAGTTACTTAATATTGTTCTCTCCATAAGACCTTGAATTGCTCGAACAGCACAGGTTGCCTGGGGTGAAGGACACCAACAGTAAACATTTTCTCCCTGCCAGTAGCTGGGAGTGGAAGCTGGAAGTGAAGCTGCTATTCCAGCACTGGTATGCTAACAGGTTGGAAAGGGGAGACTCTCCCATCCTTATCACCATTTACTAGAAAATGGTTTTCTTCACCCTCCATTGAAGACCTCAACAATTCAAAAACATTTTCAATGAGAGAGTTAAGGTTCTTTTTTTGGTCAAAAACTTTAAAACAGGCTGGTTTTTTAAACTACATTTTTAGGTAATCAGTAACGAGAATTTCTGGTCTAAAACTGGTAAGACCAAAAACCACGTTAAAAAAAGAAACACATTCAAAACTACTGAAAAGAAAACTTTCCATACAAAGGACAAAAAATTTCCCACTGGGAAGCAATCCTAATTAAGCTTTTCACCAAGCCTGACTCAGGCATAAACTGAACTTCCATCAGCAGCAGATTCTGCTGACCTGTGACCAAGAGCCAGAAGGAACTGTCTGTCCCAAGGACACGGCACTTTGGAATACCAGGAGTATCATCTGTACTGAAAAGCTTACACACACAGCTCCAAGCATGAAACTAGCCTACTTCCCAAAAACCTCACAAGTCTTTCTGCAGGGTAAGCACAGGTTACATCTCAGATATGATCTCTACCCTCCTGCTAGTCACAAAAACACCCTCTAGTGCTGTTTGAACATGCTTTCAGTGCACAGGAAAAGCTCAGCTCTGCTGAGCACTCCGTGTGTTGCACTCCTCTGCCCTATGCAATGCACTCCCGCGATGGCCGAGTGCCTTACCACCTGCAGGTCTGTTCCTGCTGCGTTTCTACAGCATTTAAACCCAGCTGCTCTCCTGGAAAGTGCGTTTCTGAACCACTTTGGTTGAGGGACAGACCTTCTTAATGACATTCCCATTAAAAGTTCGTACCGCCAACACCGCTTGCTTTCTCCCCTTAACTGACTGCCTTGCTTATGAGCAACACCTTTTAGAGTTTATTTACATAAGCAACCAAATTTAATAAACAGCTAAAACCCAAGCGATGGAGAGCCTCTGAAGAATCGATCTCGTCCCTTCAGTGAGGACAGAGCCATTGCGGGCACTGCCTGCGCTGCAGCGGGCTGGCAGGGTCTGCACAACCGTCCCACACTGCAGCCTGAAAGCTTTCTTTTTCCCAGTGATCTGCCTCAGCAGGTACGTCTCTCAGTTTGCTGTCACAGCTTTGCTCAGGTCTGAGAGCTCCCCCTAAAAATGCTTTTCTCTTCCGAGTACCAAACTCCCTGCAGCAGCAGCCACAGCACCCTTGCTCCATGCAGAAACCGAGAAGTGGCCAAGGGCCATCACCACGATCTGAGGGCACGTCCTCCATAATGCCTCTGATGGGATGGATGCAAGGAACAGAGACGTTTCCAGAGAGCAGTAACTAATGTTTAGAAGTAACTAATACTACTCAGTCTGGAACTGTAATCTGGCTGGTGTTCTGTGGCAAAAGAAAATGGAAGGGAAGGTACAGTGGAAGCTACAAATCAAAGACCTCTCTGTAAATCAAGCCTTTATGTTCATTAATCCCAAATTAGCACATTAAAATAAAGCAGCAGTTGATTAATATCCCTAAGTAACACTTACAGTTGAGTGAGAACTTGATGCTAATATACTTGATATTACAGTGCATTAATAAGGAGACAGTCTCCCATTACCAGAGATGCTCTTGGAATTCAGCTCTCAAAAACAAACAATAGCAAGCAGAAACACATGGCAGAGAAGAATAAAGCTGTGTTCTTTCCACTGATGGCAGCAAAGAAAGCACGAAGGGCTGTTTCTTTGGGAGGAAGACACAAGCACTAGAAGAAGGGTGGCTGGGAGTTTTTCAGGGAAACGGGTCCCCATTCGGAGCACACCAGTTACTGCAGAAGTTGTACTGGGAACAGTTCCAGTTCCAAGAACATTTGCTAAACGCAAGGGTGAGGCAGCAAAGACACTGGAAATGGAACTGGGGAGTCTAGACATGGGAGCTTTTAATCTGAATCAGGCAGATTTTCAGGTGTGGAGCCCCAAAGCTGCTGAACCTTGCATGGGAGCTTGTGGGAACAAGCAGACACAAGACACCCTGAAAGAGCTGCTGCTGCTCCGGGGAAGGGCCTTTGTCAGTTGACTGCATAGCAATGATGGACAAGGCACTTGTATTTTCACATCTCATCTGAGAATACTAACCATAAATATTTTTTAAATGGGAAAGAACAGAAAGTATTCTGTAAGGCTTTCAGATGCTTGCTTAAAGTGTTTTAACTAATATTGGTAATTTTTTACCAACTACTGACATTCACCTTGTCTGAAAGTACGGATATACTTCTAAGCCCAGAAGGTATCACAAGATCAACTTCTGTAAGACATGCCATTAAATTTTATATAGTTATCCCTCTGTGGAACTCAGTAGAGCATAATTTCTAGACAGCACCTAGTACTGAATAAATAGAATGTTGTAGCAATGTATATATTGGGAAACAAAGATGTAAAAGTAATTTAGGATAATTGAGCAACACACATGGTTCTTAAAGATACTGGACCTGATTCTCTGGCCGTATAAGAGAACCAACAAGAGTAAATTACACGAATGGCTGCTTTACACTATGCTGGCTGCATGGAGTGGCCTGAGCAAAAATGAAAATTCAGACCAATATGTCATCATTAGTTTGGAATTTCTGCCTTTTACTTCTCATATAGATTTCACAGCGCCAATATTCTTCCTGCCATCATGTTAGACAAATTAAAGTGACAAAACTCAATATGGAAATTAAGATCATTAACTTACTAATCAAACTGTCGATATTATAAAAATTAGCATGACTCTGCCAAATAATCATCTTACTGATGACATAAGGCCATGCCTTTCGTCAGTTCGCGCTGCAGCCTGCTCCACTGCCCCTTGCCCACTTCCAGATGTTGTGAATGACTAGACTGGTTCACTGTGGTAAAGCCTATCTCGTTATTCTTTGTGCTCTGTTCCTTAATTATACTGAGGTGACAATTAGTACAACAGAGAAATCTAGAATTTCAGTTTTCCAAGTCCAAATTCTTAATTACGCTCAGTGAAGGTTTTTCCAATTTCCCCAGTGTTATATGCTCCATGTATACACTTCATTGCAGTCATCACATATATGAAGACTTCTTTTTTCAGAAAAGGGCTTTTCCACAAATTTGTGGGTGTCAAAGTTCAATACGATAAAAATTTTAAAATTAATTTTGATATTTCTCTGAATGTTATCATTTCAAAATTTCTGACTAAGCTATAGTTATCAAAACAAAACTTCCACTAAGAAAATGTGATTGCGTGGAAAAATTTGACAGCGATTCTAACAAAAGATTATCATTAAGCATTTCCAATAACAATAAAATATTTTCTTGTAAAATGGGTACTAGCAAATTTGAAGCAACTTTTACTTTATAAAGGAAAATGGAAGAATTACCATGTGCTTCTCCATCAATTGATATTTACTTGTTTATTTGTGAGATGGTTTCACAAGTTGGGCAATAAGTTATTCAGTAGAACTGCACAAACACCGATTGAGCATTTGCACGCCCAGCTCCTGGCCTAGGGATGTTTGTCTTTACTTTTATGGCTGAGCTATAAAAGCTTTGAAAACAGGACTTTCAACTGGAGACTGACAAACCATGGTAAGTGAGGCTGGCACAGTACTAAGTACCTATTCTTCACTCTATCACTGACATTTCCTCCAATGACACAAGGTCATGCAATTAATGAATGGCAAAGCAAAGCCATGAAAAATGGATATTAATGAAGTGTAACTCTGAGTAATAATGCCATAAGCAACCTCTGATAACAAACACATTCTCCTAATAACATCTTCAATTATCTTCATTAGCGTCTGTCCATGGCAAGATGTGCGATCTAGCCCTTCAGGACCACGGACCCAGCAGATTTGGAACACACTTTAAGTGCTTCCTCCAGCTTATTCAGGAAAGTGCTCACTGATGGATGGCTTAAATGATGATAATATGCATTTGTCGTAATTTTTCAGTAGCATATGCCTTCTTCATGTCATCGAGAACTTGAAATTTGAATAAGATTGCTTGCATTACTCAGGAGACGTATGGGCTCCAAGGAGATATGAAACACTGCCTGTCAAACACGTGCAGTCCTGCTTCTTTCATTAACAATATTGCCAGTGTTGCTAACAACGGCCTGGGTCCGTCACAAGTGCTCTTCTCCCTGCCATGCACTGGAGTTCGGTTCAGGTCTAGTTGTTTCTGGCATATGTGCACATCACATCCCTGCTCTTCCTTTTCAGAACGAGCTCTGAGCTTCTGAAAGATTCCAGACGGCAGTTCTAGGAAATTAAATCCTTTGTTCAGAATTTAGCTCAGCATGGCACTGACATCTTCCTCAAATTGGCTCTCAAGTATTTGAGTCCTATTTTGGAAAGGAAAATTTTCAAGGACAGGAGAGGTTATCAGTCAGCAAACCCTGGTGAGGCTTGCGACAAAGGAGGAATAATTAGTGCTTTTTGTAAAAGCATCTTTTAGGATATGCCCATTATCTCTATTTGAAGAATGAAAGTGAGACTAGAATTTCTGATAATACTCTGAGCCATTTACTGTGAATGAAAGATACAGAAGTACCAACAATCTACTCTCTTCTCAAGAACAGCTCTAGGCAATTTATGGCTCACTCAGGATGATATGAAAGACAGAACAAAACTAATTATTTTGTGCATTTGCTAACATTTGTTTCAGTTCTAGATTTTTGTTGACTTGAACTTACGGGTTAGGACATTTTGAGTGCAGGGAGCTAACATTAGCAAAGCTTCCTAGGAACTCCCTTACTGGCTATTTTCAAAGCTATTTTTCTTTTTCATTGCTGTGCCTACAAAAATGAATAATTTTAATGTTTACAAATTCAATTAAAAATTGTGTAAAAATCAAGTCCAAGTATGAAGGGAGGGAAACTACACAAGGACTTCTCTTCTCATGGAACTTGCTTGAAATCCTGTGTAACAGGAAGGAAAATCTGAAAGATTTTCATGTCATCACTGAAGCCTTGCCTAGTATTTTTATAGTAATTTAAATTTAATAAAGTCATCATCTGTAAATTTGCTCTCCTCTCCTTTGAATTGGAAAACATTTAGTCTCAACCCCTGCAGCCCTACTGTGATCATACAGAAATGCTAATGAGGTTATGTCTCAATCTAGTCCTCCCTGGCGCAAACAGAGTGAGTGAGTCTTTTCAACTCAGGAACCTCATTTATCTTCTGCAAGTTATTCTGTTGTTATCATTACTACTACTATTTGCCAGAGCAGTGACAGCTGAGAAGGAAGGTGGAGAGGAGAAAGGAACAGTGCTTGCATGGCAAGGGAGTTATTGGCAGGGTTTCATTACAGTTCACCCACATACTGAGCCTACAGTAACAATAATTAAAGACAGTGAGTATAGTAAAGGTGGAAAACAACAGTCAGGGCACCAATGAATTAGAAGGCTTTGTCAGTGGAGGGGGTGAACCCGACATTTAGGCCAGATCAGAGGAAGTTGTGAGGAATTAACACAAGTAACCATAGATTTAAGGGATCGAGATTTAAGGACCTAGCTGCAGTAGGGGAGTTATGAGGAAAACTAAGCACTTTCTAATAGCAGAACATAATACAAATGGATAGATGCTTCGTCACTTGTTACGGCTCCTTCCTTTGAACTATATTTATGCATATAATAATAATTTACACCTTTCACCTTATAGCTCAGAGCACCTACTGATATAAATTACACAGCTCAGCATGCCTCCGACAGTCAGGAGGTGCTGCAGATAGCCTGAGCAGAACGAGAAATGCAGCTTGCCTGAGGCTGCCCAAACCCACGGGCGTTCCCACACCTCCCAGCTCGATTCAGGAACTCTCAATAAAGTTTTTCAGCCTATACTGTGAGGAACAAAACATTTACAATTTTGTGGAAAACCCCAACCAAGTAAAAAAAGTGAAGAAAGGATGGATGCCTGCATATACTGGGTCTTGGGTTTTGTTTTGGGGTGGGTTTTTTTGTTTGTTTGTTTTTTTTAGAAAAACATTCTTAGCATGTTTATGTGGTTAGCTATCCTTCCTTTTCATTAACTATCTTACATAAGTTTTGGATGCACAGAAACATTTTTCTTCTGAAATTTTACTTCTGCAGACTGTAATGCACACAAGCCACAATTATAATAATGTGCAGCAGTCCAACTCACTCCTAAAATGACAGCCCTGAAACTGAAACCTTGTTAGCACAGCCATGCTACAAATCTGCCCAGAGTAAGGCTCCAGAATAAGGTCTGATCCTTGCCAGAGAGACAGTACAAGATGAAAAACAGCAGAAGAGAAAGTAGTAGTTTTGTGGGTAGAGAAAGAAAGGGCAAAATAAGTAATTCCACGGGGCTGCTGAAGTGCATTATCCACGTGCCTCTATTGTTCCCCAAGAGGCAGCTTTTAAACTTGACCAGATTCAACCTCTACTGAAACATTTGCATATGAAGAAAAGAAATGGCAGAAGTATTTTATGTGGTGTAACACTCTAGCCCTTCAGATCCCAGCTCCGCATCACACCACCAGTACTGATACTGGCAGCAGCTCCACGTACGTGCACGCTGCAGCCCCCCACGGTGCAACACGCAGGTGCACGCTGGCACCCCCACGCTGCCGGGGCGGCCTCGCTGCACACGCACAAGGAGCGGGGATATCTGCAATATACAGGCTCGCCCAAAATATTTCTGAGCAGAAGCAGGGTTTAGCTCCCTGAGCTACAGGCTGCCAGGCTGCCTTCAGCCCACTCGCATCAGTCTGGGGGGACGGCAGGGACCCAGAGCTTGTGGGAGAAGGTGGCACAATTCCTGGGGCGCAGCTTTGCTTTGAGGGGTGAGGAAATCTGCTATGGCTGTGACAAAGAATAGTTCTGCAGAAGCCGTCAGGAACTCTGCCACCCCTCCAGCCCGGGCAGCTGTCAAACCCCTGCTGCAACGCCCTCCTGCAGCTCCCAAAAGGGTTATTTACCAAGATGTGGTAAAACAGGAGAGTACGAGGTGTGAGCGGTTGGATGTCAGCTCCCTAAACCAGACTGCTTTACTGGCTTTGCAAAGGCATTTCCACAGAGTAAGGAACAAAAGGATTAGGAAAAGGTGTGAATAATGCACTTCTACCCCATCTATCCCCGCTTGCTGTAACAGATTGGTAAAATAACTTCATCCACCAGTTTATTAACAGCTTGCCCTCTCTTGTATCTCACCTCTATAATGAGATAGAGCAGATATGATGGATTACATTTTGCCTCCTGCTTCCATCCCGAATGAATTATCATTTCGCTCTTCTCACAGTCTCATGGTTTGGCTGCCTACAGCCCATTAAGTGTTGGGAAGTAGGAGGGGGAGGATGAAGCTATGTGATGTAAAAGGTAAAGGTCCCACTGAGAAAGCAGTTTTAATTTTCAGACTGGAAAATGTGAAATTAAAAGAGAATGAGGAGAATCTCTCTCTCATATTTCATCAGGCAGTACTAAGAAAACAAGCAGAAAAATCCTATTGCAGGGAGCATCTGAGCATGCAGCTCTTACTAGCAAAATGCCCTCCCTCAATCGTTGAGGGCTCAGAGCCCAGACACAGTCAATCACAATGAGCCAGGCTAGGTTTTTTCCCCCTGACCAAAATGCCTTATTCTGCAGCTCTGCCCCAGCAAAAGCCCTCAGGGAACCAAGTACTCCCAGGGCCATAATTCTTGCCCTGCTCTGACAAGAAGTACTTTATACCATCTCTCTTCGTAAGGGCGTAGGAGTTTTACTCACACATCAGAATAGATCATCTAAAATGTAACATACACTTTCGTGCATCTTTCTTAAGCAAACCCTTGAATAACAGAAATCAGTTTTTTCAAGCATATTGAAGGCTTTAACTGTTTTAGCTGTATTAGAAAAATCAAGCTTCAAGATCACTGATGTATCACAATGCCACTAAATAGCCTGGTTTCTTTTCCACAGAAATAAGCTACTGCCTGACCCCAATCATTATCTCATCAGCCCTGATACTTCAAGGAAATAACACTCACAGTTCTTGCCCTGGCCACTGCTTAAGTAATTAAAAAATTGCTAAGGATGATAACACAGAGCCATGCTGGAACCCAAGTTATTTTGTGTGTCCCATTTTATACAGCAACTGTTGGTTTGAAACCTCCTAGGAGCATAACCAAGTACTTGCCAACAGAAGTAAGAGTTGCACAACCCAGCTCCAACCATTTCATCTTTGTTGCGTCTTTCAGCAGTAAGTTTGCGGTAATTATACGTTGGGTAAAGACATGACAATTGCCTTTTCACTTTAAAGTCAACTTAGCACTATGAAAATTCATGAAGCAAAAATTAATAAGCTTCATGCAGCTTCAGCACTGACCTCTGTTTTTCATTTCTCTTTGCCAAGAATTTGTTACAGGTTCTACTACCAAGAGCTGATTCTTCCCTGACAACCAGGAAAAAGCATCAGAGAACTCATCGTCTCTTGCAGCAGCAAAAATCTTTCACCCATCAGCACTGAGGTCTTACCAGCTCACTAATATTTTCTCCTCACACAATCTTTCCATTCGGGTTTTGTTTAAAAGCATAGTTTAGTCTAATGTGAACAACGGGTCCAGCCACCATTAGCAAAATACTGTAAGTGAATAGCTGAGGGGTGAAGGATTCTTGATGGCAACTATATCTAAATGGGCAAATTAAATCATGAAACAATTTCAGCTTTTGATAAACTTGATGAGTCGCTCACTACAAACTAAGTAAAAAAAGAGAGGAAGGGGCTTGGCTGACTTAGCAGCTTATCAGACACCTTTAATTTCCACCTTCACAATTTCATGCTGTGATGAGAATATGAAAGAGACTGATTTTGCTCGTACCTATGATGCAGGACAAGATCTAAATTTGATTTCAGTTACCCTATGTTCCACGCAGTAAGGTAAATTAAAAACAACAGAAAAGCCTGCCCCTATGGGCATTAATCTTTATCACAGACATTGCAGTAACACCTGAAGGCACCAGCTGACCCAGCGCTGTAAGTACACAGCGCCTGCTGGGTACGTATGCCTAGTGCCTATAGGAATAGGCTTGGTGCTTGCTCCAAAAGTTTCCACGAACAAGACAGACACACGCTGCAGAAGTGGGTTTCCTCCCATTTTCTGGGGTGGGTTTTTTTGCAGACTATAACCCGAGCTCCAGCCTGCTGCTGTTAAGGCCAGTTATGGAGAACTCCTCTGCTGGCACAACGCTGGTGGCCCGCTTTCCAGGAGATGCAGCGACCACCTGAACACGCAGCTCTAAGGTTAGCGCAAGGACCGCGCCATGGTCAGGCACTAGTCCTTCAGCTGATCACTGCCTTTCTGCCAAGCCCACCTTCCCCTCGGCCACCCCCGCCTCTCCCACGGGGCGGGCAGCCATCACCCTCACACGCCGAACACCCCGCGCTCGCCCACTGCAGGCGACGCCGCCTTTTGCACCACTTGCCTCCCGAGCCACCGCAGCGCCGGCCCAGGTGCTGCTCCTCACTGATGCCAAACTCTGCGCTGCTAGATATCAAATGATTTTGAATGTCATGAACCCAGCTTTGTAGCTGGGGCTTTGGCTTACAAGGATTAAAGCTTAAACACTCAGATCCTATGTTCTGTGTCTAATAATCCTGTAATAATACCTCCCTAAGACTCAGAAGAGGAAAGAAAATAAAGGGGTGAAAACAAGAAAAAAAAAAATAGATTTTTGCTGTAAATTCCTGAAAAACATGGGTGGGCTGGAAAAGTCTGCTCCAAACTCGCCCCCATGAACAGAGCATGGGATGAAACAAGAGCGGAGGCACTCTGAAAAGACAAGGAACCGACTTTGACAGATGGATGTAAATGTGCCTTTCGGTGCAGGAGAACAGTTGATTCTAAGGCATGAAATCAAATTAGTGCATCTGCAGCTGCCTATGTGTCATCCAGCTTCATATTTTACACACTAAAGACATTTTTTAACCTCATGTTAGCTACACTTTTTTTTTTTTTAATATTACACCCCAGGATTTGCAAAATGGTATTGGCAGGTATTAAAATGAAAGCTGAAGCAATGGTGCAATCTGTCTCGTTTTCTATTGTAACATGGCAGAAATCTTTTTTGGACTCATTTACTATCAGGTAGGAGAAGACTTGGAAAAAATAAAATCCCAGCCTCAACTTCATCAAGAAATGCGAAACTCTTCAAAAAACTGTAAGCAAGTAGTTCTGCATTTCTTGATGAAGTTGAGGCTAGTTGGTCCTCCAACTATCTTGCCTCACCCCAGCTTCTCATCTCCCTACTGTACACGCCGAAGAGCCTCCACCACCAAGCCTTAGCAAAGCTGGCACTTGGACATATTCCCTGAGGACATGAAAGTCCTGACAGACCTGAGTGAAAGGAGGCAATTTTAGCAAAGGTGTTGGAACAGTTCAGAGTGCGTTTCACAGGAAAAGGTCTCGATGCTGCCCGAAGAGCTGTGCATCGTGGGGAAAGCGGCAGATAAAGGTACAGACCCAAACTACACGTCCCGCTTACTGAAGAAAGGTCCCCTGTTCTCACACACTCTGTGGATGCTTGCTCTTCCTCCACCGTTTTTCTAAGCCCATGCTCAGGACAGTTAGAAAGGAAGCCCAGGAGCAAAGCAGAGTTGTGGGGAACAAACTGGTTCACAAATTGGTCACAACCGGTTCCCCCACCCCAGAGCCTCTCACACCTCGTCCAGTGTCACTCCTCCGGGCAGGTTTTATGACTTCACAATTACAGCATTTTGCAAGACTTGGGGTGAAAGACATTCACACCCTCAGACATTCGTCCTACCCGCACAGCACTGAACGATCTCTTGCAGAGAATCAAGGCCTACAACCAGTTTTGGAAGATCTCTGGTGCTTTTCTCTAAGCTGGCCAGGCTGATGAACTCCCTCATTTTTATTCTAATGTGGCTGGAGGACCAGTGCAGGATCATATGTCTATACACGTAGAAAAAAACATTTTCCTTGTTAAAGGCCAATTAAAGTTATTAGATGTCCATATATAATGTAGCCGTATTGCACTACAGCCACATGAAAGTTAAATGATAAATATTTTAAAATATTTATTTTTAAATTAAGAGTCTTGTTTGCAGTCTTGAAACTTTCATACTCAGTGCTTTTAACTGACAAGTTACTTGGTATTTCAAAAATTGGGAACAATGCAGACAGCACTGATGACTAAAAATTTGTTGTCTGACTTTTCAACATAAAAATTATTGTACTACACTTCAGCTTTCCATGAGCAATGATTACATTACAGAATATCTGCCTACAGCCCTCAGAATTGATCAAAACAAAAAAGCTGAACTTGTACAGTTTTTATAACCAATTCCTGAGGGTTTGGTCAAATTCAGTACAGGATAAAATTAAACAGAGATTGATTTATGTAGAAGGAACTGTAGCTGCAAGGTTGGTGAATTGTATACACTGCAACTGGGAATGGCTATTGCCTGAACACAAATCAGATTAATTGTAACAGAAATAGGAAGACAAAAGGTACCGCTTTTTTCCAGTTTTCTTTCCAGTGTAAGTACTAGACTAATCTGTGAGCCAAAAACAAAAATATACAGGAAGGGGGATTGTTTTCTTGTAATGCAATGAGACAGCAAAACAAAATGAGAGTTTCACAAGTCCTCATCATTTGATTCCTATCTCTGATGCTTCATTTGTCATCCTCTGTATAGCAGAAAGTCAAGACTTATTATGTTACCAAGTGAAGAATTTTATCAAATAAAAGGACCCGAGTGCTGGATCCTGCACTGGAATGATTTCTTTGTGCCTCTCTTAAAAACAAGAGCTCATCTCTGCTGAGTGACTGGGGGGGGGGGGAGGGGGGAAGATCACTTTTGCTACCTGCCAAGGAGGATTACTCTGGTAATTTGGCATTTTTCTATCATTTCCTCTGGTAAAGAAGTGGGATAACAAACGTTTCCAAAAGGTGCCCCAGAACCCAGCAGTATAAGTGTGGGTGAATGAGAAGGTGCAAGGGAAAAGCTGGCCTTGCACTTGGGCTGCGTGGGCAGCTATGCACAGAGCCCTGCCTGGGGACCCCTGCTCTCAGGTGTAGGCCACGCTATGGGAGCGTAGCATGGTACAAAGCATACGTGTGGATAAGAACTTCCACACGTGTAGGCTAGTTACCCATATACATATTTATCGATGCTATTTATAAGTGATATAGCCAGGACAGGTGCACCCCACGTAACTGGGAAGACTGTGCAGTTGTACAAGCAAACCTGCATGTTTTGTTACAGGATGCTCTGAGATGACACTACAGCACCTAAAGACCGTTACTCAGGACAGAAGGCATTAGCTTTGGGGGAAGCCCTCTTGTACACTCTTCTAACTTGTAAAGGCCTCTAAACGGTCAAAAAAAAAAACCCAGGAAGAAAGTCATTATAAGTTGGATCAGCCAACTACCTGGAGCTCACACGTTGCTAGTTCTGCATCCTAACCCATCCTGAGAAAAATCAGGGCTCAAATTATTGTTTATTTTTATCGTAAGGGAAATCCCAGTTGGGCACTGAGAAGCCTCTATGCAAAAAAAGTAACTACTGCAAAGACTTCATCACTGAAATAATTTCATCATTACGTTTCCTATGTGAACTGCTGTAGCTTTGCTAGTGATGTTGCTTGAGCACCAGTAAAAAAATCCAGTAGGACGTTTCTGCATTAAGACATGATCCAAAAGCAGCTCTTTTTATGTAGATCTTTCTTCTTGACTCAGCAATACCACTGATGACTAATACTGCTTGCAAAGCACCTCTGACTTTATCAAGCCTTTAGCCTACTGCAGTACTGGATTATTTTCCCCCATCCCACTTTCCTTTTCCTTGAAAACCTAGTGATGTCTCTGTCATGTTACCATTTAAAATCCCCTGTTCTTACATGCATGTTACATTTGTGACGCCTGCTGCGGTTGCACACTGAAAGCAAAGTGCCAAACAATGCAGGGAGAAGGAGGGGAAATCAAAGCATTTTAGAAATCTTAAGGCTTGGCAAAAGCTGTGTATAATTTTGCTTAGGCTGCAAGTTGGCTTGAGAAAACAGTATCAAAGCACTATCTCTTCCAATTGCTCGAGCTTTACTTTTTAAGTTTTTTACAGCTTATTGTAGATCCCAGACTGACAGCTCTGAAAACTGTATGTTTTCCATTTATGCAAGAATAAGAAGCAACAACTCAGCAACAGCACAGGCATCCGATATATCCTTCCCTAATAATGAACCCAAACTGCTGACCTGAGAGCATCACCTAGAAGGTTTGTGAACCCACAGGCCAGTCCTGCCCTTGCTTTTCTTCAAACTCGTGACTTGCAGAAGTGTTTGTGAAAGACACAGCCAGAACTACAAACTGACAGTCCAGTAATGAACAATTGATGAAAATTTCACAACCAATCTGCTCAAAGGCCATGAGGCTGCATACAAATGAAACAGTATATAATAAACACTTAAGTCTCTTGGAAGACCAAGTCCTCCAAAAAACCACTGCTCTAGCTGTAAAAGCTCGTTTAACGTAAACCCACAACGCACAGGTATTTGTTGCATCCCAATGGCAATGTAAAATTCCCATTCAGGTTGATTTTACAGTGCTTTGACTTCATTCACTAGTAGCAAAGAGACCTTTATTATATTCCTGGAAATGATGAAGATAAGGCTGGAAAGCTCATCACTGCTCTGTGATCCTGTGTCTGCAGTTGAACTATCCCCCTGTTTACCAGCAGGTCCAGCAGAAGTGTTTGAAATTCCCAGTGTTCTTAATTCATAGGCTAAAGCAGAAAATTGTTTTTATTTTAAAAGATTGCTATAGAAATAGCACTTTTACCTGTAAATCTGTTGGTATAAGTGATTTCTGTGGGTTCATCCCTGGCGGTAGATGAGATGTTCTCATAACGCATCGCTTCCCAATATCTGGATGCAAATTACAGGAACCGTACTTCCTGAAATCAGCATAAAAAAAGTTGCAAATGCATTAGGTTTGGGAGTAAGCTTGGCTGTCAGTATAATATTTCTATTACAGCAGCTATCCAATTGGAAAAAAACATCTCATCCTCACATATGATAAAAATACGCAGATACATTTGCCACTATGATTTTGGAAACTTTTGACACTTGCAATATTTACATGCCATACACAGTTTATTATAAGCTAGCAATTAAAACTCTTTTCCTACATCAAATAAAGTCAGTTTTGGTACCCGTGACACAGAGGGCTGAGAGCACTGCCCAGACAAGCAACAGATGTGCAGCCTCTGGCTCCCAAATTGCCTGGGCCTTTCCCCTCTGCTCTGATTTGCCATGTGGCTCATAGTCTCCCTTTTAGGCTTTGCCAGAAATCTTCATTCCTGTTTACCTGCCCCTTTTGCATGCCTGAAAAAAAACCCTTTCCGTTGAGCTGATTGTGTTGGGGGTTTGCATAGCTCGCTCACAATGAAATGCCACCACCCCTCCCTGCTCCTCCTGGGCGTTGTGACTCACACAGCGCAAAGTGGGTTGAAAAACAATCTGAGAAGTAGATGGACCTTTTTGATCTGCTGCCTTGTGATGTGTTGTCAAAGAGGGAATGCTCCTCGAAACACGTAAACACGTGGTAATACTGATGCAGCAGGCTTTTGCTGCAGCCCTGTCTCCACTTAAAGCATATTCTCCTTTTGAGGATCTCACAGGGGTTTTGGCAAAACAACGAGAAACCCAGCGAGGCTGTGAGCACTGCGGCAATCCGGGGAGGGGAGCACCCCGCTGCCCAAGGAATTGAGTCTCATGGAAGTAGCAAGCACTTATATTTCTTTTCTATACAGAAAAGTAACTTATTACAAACACACCCACACCATGGAAAACCTCCTAACCGGCTATCCAGCTCGTACACCAGCCACAAACTGGCTCTATCCCCCCTGGATCAAAGAGCAGGACTAAGTACAAAGTGAATTAATTTCCTAAGTCGCACTGGCGCAGCCAGGTGAACTGACAGGACTCTGGGGCAGAGGGAAGCGCGATGGCACAGCAATAGTGATGAAGTGTTTCAGTCTGCCCACAGCATCCTGGAGAAACCCCAGCTAAAATCCTGCACGTGCTCTCTGTTAGCCACAGTATTTCTGCTCGTGTTTGATTTTAACATAGTTCTGGTCTACGCACCATTGCAAGTGGAACCTGTTGCTGATTTCAAATCTTAGGATGCATCAGCTAATTTGCATTTACTTAAGTTTTCAGATCTGGACACCATATGAAGAAGGGCTCCCAGTAAGCATCTTCATTCATTTTAATGATTATTGCAACTAAATTACTGTAATCACCTAACTTCCCACAGCAAAACTAACCTCTTAAAAAACACACGAATGGCTTGGTTCACTCCAGAAATGGACAGATACAGCGCACGCTGAACCACACAGTAAGCGCGGGGGAAACCCATCACAAGAAAACGTAGGAACTCGCTTACAGACAGTTTTATCTGCTTTTTCTGTTAGTGGCTACGTAAAGACAGGAAGAAACCGAGATTTTAAATTTTTCACCGAAATACTCGATGGCAGTGTTAAAAAGGGATTAAAGGAGAGCTGCTAGACGGCAGGATAAGCCGAGCGGCGCTGCGCTGTCGCAGAGCCCCCTCTAGCGCGGCTCCCCGCGCTCCCCAGCTGGACGAACGCTGAAGCCGTCAGGCTTAATGTATTTATTCGTTTCTGTGCTGTTAGAATGATTTCTGTACGACCGTGTTGTTATTTATGGCTATTGTCAGAAGAGGGGAAAAACTGAAGGGGAGTTCAGAGTCAGCTGGTTTGCGTGGCGTGTAGGGTTGTGCACGACAGAGCCCTGCTTCGAGACCTCTTGCTACCTGACATGCCAAGAAATTAGATAAAGATCTTTAGCGTCATTATATAGGCTAAATCTCATTTGGAAGGACTGCAGAGAGAACTGTAAGGGTTCCACCCTATCTTGGTAAGCAGGTTTATATCCTTAATTTTCTAATGCAGTTTATCTGTCAGACTAGACATTTAGGTCTGCAGTCCAAAGGCAGGTTAATCAAACATGTTTAAAAATGTAAATAAAATGCTGCAAGGAATAGTATTTGTAGATAGACTGATCTGAATGCTATCAAATGAAAGGAATGACTTTAGGACCTAGAAGTATTTCTGTCATCTGATCACACTTCCATATTTTTATAAAACTGTGAGGGGGGTTTTTGAGCCTAACTCAGTAAGTTATACTCAGCTCATAAAAGCTATTTGAGCCAGAGCCTATGTGCAGTGGAATACAACCCAGGTTTAAGGACTTACTGAGGAAACAACTGGGTGCGATTCAAACTTATCAAGTATCTATCAATTCTACCAATAAAGAATGAAATGCAAAAATAAAATACAATTACAATAAAAATAACCAGGGAAATTGTGTCTTCCAGGGAAAGAGCACTGATCTTCCCAAGAGGTCTCTCTGCAAGACCTCTTCCATGAGGTCTTCCCCATATCCACCCAGGCGGGTCAAACAAGCACCTTGCTTGCTGCACCCCAGAGTAATGCGGACTCTGCTGCCTCCCTAATTTCTCTACTCCTCATCACAGGGGTGGGGGCTGCAGTCCTTGTGCAGTCCGTGTCCTTCACAGCAGTTGCTGAAGCCCCAGATCCTCACGTCAATCAAGACATTCCCAAAAGGAGGCAGAGGCACTATGTACAAGGACTGTAGGGCAATGGCTCAGTACTGGCAGCTCTTGAATTTGTGGAGTCGTGACAAGAAGCCACCCTAGGCTTCTGCTCTTCATGTTTAGGACCCTTTTCTGTGGCCCACAGTAGCAAGGGACGTAACAGCTGGCACTCCTGCAACTAGTGAAAGATGCCTTAAGAGGGCTGTCTAACCAAAAAAACTCATCTGTGCATTTCTAGCAGAGCTAATAAAAAATGTTCTTGCTCCCTGAAAACCCTTCCTTTCTCAGAGACTCTTCAGCTGAGAAGAGCTGGTCCCAAGAGTGTTCTCCATCACTGTCCTCATCGCAGCACACGCAAAAACCTCACCATGAACTCAGACAAACTGTCCTTTTGATTTGTGAGGCTCACAAAGGGATCAAGGCTTCAAGATGCTGAGAAGGGGAGGATCAGGTTATGATTTCTCCTCTTATTCTGCTGCTGGAAGAAAATATTTTATAGTCCTCCAAGTCTCACATCCAATCTTTTTTCTTACCATTATACCAATGAATAACTACTAATTTCTTAAACAGACACCTGAGACCCATAGAGGTCATTGGGACAAATGACTTGTGCAACCACAGCTCTGTCATCTTGTCCTCTCTATCTTTTCTCCTTATTTTTATGGCACTTTATTTACTTGCTACCTGTTCTCTATATACTAAAATGTAACCTCTCAGCAGCAGAAGCTTAGTGCTTTGCTTTAACAGCCTACAACAAGGCCCTGACCTGAGCCCCAAGACATGACTGCACTAAACTCACACCATCACCAGGGACGAAGCAGATATTTCTGCATCTGCAATGGGTTTTGAGTGCTGTGCCTTCCACCACATCCATACCCCATTGCATTGACCTTGCAGGGAACAAAACAGAGCTTGGGAGCAAAGACGCAGGCAGAGCACGTTCTCAGTTGCTGACCTCCCAAAGTCCAGACAGGGCTAGGTCTCTTCTGATGGTCCCTACAAGTGCACGCACTTCGTAGCTGTCATTCGGCAGCCTTAGATCTAACCTGCAGGGCATCTCCATTACACTGAACAATATTAACTTTGGTATCTTTGTGTCACAGCATATCATCAGGTCTAAAGGTAAGCAGCACTGGAACCAGTCATGTAAGTGGCTTATCATTGAAGGAGGGCCTAAACACCACAGTGCCAATGATCCCCTCCCAGGGCTTGAAGTGTAAGCAGTTGTCGGAGGCTAACCTCAAGGACACAGATGCCAAATCTGCAATTTAGAGCTGTCCCTCAGCCAGACTCTCAGGTCCCTGGTGTGGGGTTTTTTTTCCAGTGGGGCTTTATGTGAATAATAAAGACCCAGATCTGCTTTCTGAACTTGGAAGCATTCATCTTCTGGAAGATCCATTGTTTCAGCTGTTACAGAGGTCACATCAGTTATTTGCACAACTCGCATCAGCTATACAAGCCAGCAAAGAAGATAGCTCTGTACCTTCTGGAACGAGGTAGTTTGTAACGCTGGGATTTGTTTGACACTTCGCCACAGGGAGCCAAAGAGGACTTTCCCTTCTGCTCCCATTTGTTCCAGACACTTTCCATTCACATCTCATGTGGAAAGTTACAGACTCCAGAGTCTATGTCCATAGATTGAAGTCAAAAAAGGAGACAGGAATGGGTGATGGAATACAAAGTAGGAGACATTGCAAAGATGGGTAAATAAAATGTCTTTTTTTTTTTTTTAACAGTTCTGTATAGTGCAAATGTGAAAAAACCACCCACAGCAATATGGGTTACGGAACATTTGTCAATAAGAAAGAGAATAAAAGCAGGCACTAAAACAACAGAAATAATGACTCTACTTTCCAGATTTTGATTCTAAAATGTCTGGTGCCTCAGGCAGTTATCTCAAAAACTCTTCTTCAGCACAGAACCTCACTGTTTCGCCTCGAATAGTTGTAGTTAACAAATATTCCGTGTGTGCGCGCTTATGAGAGCCACTGACAGACAGCCTATAGCTATATGGAGAGATGGAACTGCCAAGAGGGAATAGAAGCAAAAGCAAAAAGAAATATTAGAGTAATATATCTTCGGCTTGGAAAAAATATTTCCTCTTCCTTTGTCTTTCCCCCCCATATCTGGGGGAGCCGCAACCCTGAACTGCACCTAAACCGCTGCCGTGTCCAGGGAACACCGTGGAAATCACCGCCTCCACAAGAATTGTCTCATCACACTCAGAACCACCATCCAACTGCCCATCTTCATCTTCTGGAGCACGCAACAGAGTGAGATTTTTCTCAGTGGTCTTTATTGAACTGCTGTGCCAGCCGCTACATATCTTCCATGAGAGAACATTACCAAGAGAAATGGGAGGATGCTACCACACTTCTGAGAAAAGGCACATTCAACTGGGATTACTGCAGTCTTTTTCTTCCCTCTTGTTGCTTATGATTTTGCCACATTGCCTAAGCCAAGTGGTCCAGCTAAAGCTCCAAACTCCATCTGTGTGTTTTAACTGTGATGGTTACAAAACCAGATCATCAATATTTAAAGAATAACTGTTTCACAGCATGCTTCCAGATGTTCTTGCTTTCATTATTGCCTTATTACTTAAAGTCAACAGTATGTGATATATTAAATATATAATCTGCTCTGACACTCATCTACGTGCTGTTGTCTAGTGGGAGTATCCTAGGAGAGACAAGTACCTTATTTTTTGCACAATTACTGAAATGAAATTTGGGTTTAAGAGCTGCTAGAATGCAACAAGTAAACATCCTCAGGCTGAACTGAATCCCTCTGCCCACATACAAGGTACACGAGAGGCAGTGGTAGGGCCAGCCTGTTGCTCTGAGCAATACGTCTCCTTTAATGGCCAGTCCATAGGGGATACGAGCCAGCCACCACCACCTGAAGGAAACACTCAATGCTGACGCTTTTTAGTTACTGCTATAAGTATTGCTCTCCTGTCCAGTTTCAAGTCAGAGAAAGAGACTATCATCAGAAGAGATATCCTAAAGCAGAGCTCAACTCCTTCAGTGCTCAGAGATGCTCCCACCTGCTTGTCCAGGGGGATCTCTGCTGCTGGTGAACACCAGAGGCCTCTAGAGGATATTAGTGATGCCTCATTAGCAGTTAATTTTCTTCTAGAACCCAAGAACTCCTGTGCCCCTCAAATACTTCCTGAACAAGAATGCACCGTACAGTTCAGCCAGCTCAATAATGGCTCACATTCTCCTTATACCCCTGGGAGAAAGACAACCTCGCATTTTTCCCCAACAGAGAGATGTGACTCTGAAGAGCAGAAGTCCCTGCCCTGGTGGAAATGCTCTCCGATTCCCCACTTTGTCTCTCCCACCCAGCTACGGCACTTCCCACAGAAAAGAGGAAAACAAAACAAGGGGAGTGGAGTGCTTGCCTATAGCCCCCTACGTTATTTGGGTAAGTAGATTTCTATCCCTGTATCCCCCAGTCGGGCCATTCACCCTAGCATTGAAAAAGTATATTGAAAGCCTTCATTCCCCTCCGTTTGTATTTCCCTTGTCTGAACCACATCAATGTCCATGTAAGCCTGCATTTGATTACAAAATTGCTTTGTATTCCATTTAAGACTGTTTCATCTGTTATCCAGGGATGTAGGAGGACTGAGTTGTGTCACCTTCTAGTCTCTGCCAATAATGTCATAATTTGATATGGAAACTATGCATACTATTATATTCTAATTTGATATTTAAAACATGCTTTGGCAGACAGCTGACTCCTATTGATGCATTTATCTGATTTCTCTCTGCCTTTTTATTCTGAAAATACTCAGAGGGAATATGTCGTATCACATTTTCGTTATGCACACTGAATCTCTATAACTTCCATTTTCTTTTTTCTAGAGCTTGGTAAATATATGAGCATATTAAAAAAAGAAAGGAAAATGCCAAGACTGCAAATTGGGTAAAATTCAACCACATGCTACAGAGAGAGAACTCCAAGAGCTCTAATCTTAGATACTTGATCTTCGTCATCCTCAGTCCTGTCCCTTCTTTTTTCTGCTCTTCCAAATCCTTGTCTCCAGATTCCCCATCACTTCATCTCGATCTACATAGGCCCCCCAAAACATCTTTGTCGCTTCTTCCACCCGTCTGTACTGCAGATTTCTGCTGCATCTAAGGAGCTAATAAGGAGATACATTGCCCTGGTGAAAGGCCTTTTGCGGGAATATGGGAGTATTTTAAAAGGAGATGAGAACAGTCTTCTACAGAACACTAATCCTAAAGATGAGGACTCATCTTGACTCAGGATGTTCCTGCGTGACACAAACAGCACTCGCCATGGCTGGCATAATTGGAATTAATTTCACTGAAAACACTGCAAATACTTAATATTAAGGATTAGGCTATGGAACAGTTGGACAGAAGATTGGGAGACTGCTGCTCACAATGGATCAATATTTACAAGGAAGTGATACAAACTGATGAGGAAGGGCGAGCAGCGCTGCTGCAGCAAGCCTGTCCACCCAGCAGAAGTGACACGGACTGACAGGGGAGGTGAAGCCAGCCACTGACATAATGAAAATTACAGCATAAAAGCAATACCAATTCAGTTGATGAAGCAGTTTGCCAGAGGAAAAAGAAAAACAACCATCAAGTTCAAAAATAGGAGGCCAACCAAATGCAAAGGGAGAAGGGAACAGAGGAGAATCAACAGAAAAATCAGAGCAACAAGCTGGCAGGGCAGCAGGAGCGCCCGTGGTGAGCAACCGGGCAGGGAAAGCTCCCTTCTTCCTGGAGAATAAACAAAACTGTCTTCTTGGAAAGACTATTTCTGCCACTTTTAATTGCTCCTGCACGGGTAACTGCCCTAATTCAATTAAGTTTTTATTTCTAATGAACACTGGTGAAGAGAGCTCAGTTATAAAACCAACAGTATCATGGAATAATTGTGAGCCCATCTGAAGCAAACACATTCCCCCAGACAGGGAATGCTGTGAGCAAGCCAGAAAATTTTGTCATCAATATATCAATAAAAAAGTTACTCAGAATTAAGAAAGTCTTTCATCTATTTTTGGAGTATCTTCATACAAAATGGAAATGACCTGGTAGTGGCCACAAAGCTTTTTGGAAAGCTTTAGCATTCTGAGTAATAGGTTCACATTTATACCACCTAGTGTTATAATCTGAATTTCCATCTCTCCCCCATCACTGGATATGAATTTTCTCCTAAGAACACTGAATTTTTGTATATTTTATGAATTCAATGTGCAGTAGAACCCACCATATGAACTCAAGGAAGATAAAAAGAGGCATTTAAGATCAGAGAGAATGAAGGTTACAAATGGTTTCAATTAAAGCTACACAAACCCCTGGATTCCCTGGATTATGTTTTCCACATTTCAATATTTGTCCATGATGTGCACACAAACAGCCCTCCAAAGAATCCTGCCCTCAGTAATTTTCCTTTTTCTTAATCCTCACGTACAAAGCCTGGCCTCGTGGGATATTAAGAGGATCTCATAAGGACAATCCAACTTGATATTGATTCTATTTCCCAAATCCATAAACTTTGTTGCCTTAGGAAACACAAGAGTGAAGAAAAAAAACAAAGCATGGTTTAATTTAAATACTACTTCTAGCAAAAGGAAAAAAAACACAAATGGGGGGAAAAAAGCAGAGGATGATGCTTGTTTGCTAAGATTGTGCTACGTGAAACAGGCAATATAAACTGACAAGGGAAGGAGATGATCATTGTTTGAATAACATCCATATCAACACAGACACATATGAATCTGGCAAGGGACGCAGAAGATCCAAACTCTGAAAAACATTGATGTACCAGTAAATATTATTCAGACAGTGAGGGGGGAGGGAGGAGGAGCAGAGGCTTGCTGAGACTGGAGACAAGCTGGGAGAGACCAGAATAGTATTTGCTCCAAGTTACTGCTGGGCAGTAAACATGCAAATCTAATTAAGGCCTTCCCAGCTTCTGTTTTTGTCCTCTTCTTTTTTTCCCCCCTCCCTTTTTCCATCTGGATCATCACAGTTAATTGGGGTTTCAGGTATTTTCTGCTAATTGTTTCGCTGTAATTAATCTTGTCTCAGAAGAGGGAGGTCAATGCTGCTCAGCCATGGAGCTGAGCTGGTGCTTTGGAAGATGTGACAAGGCAACCCACCGTGCCTTACAAGCACAACATATCTGTGCCCCACATAGTCCTACAGACACAAGCCAGTTTGAAAACACAATTGGGGAGAAGGAGAAATTATATGTGGCAACGAATACTCCAGCCTTTACCTTTTATTCTGGTATCAGTGCCAAAAAAGGATGGTAATCCTACACTAGATTATCCGGGAGGTTTTTCTTTCAAAAGAAGTTTGACTATCTTCCTCCTTTAGAAAGTTTGGGGACAAACTTTTAAGAGTCTTCTCCTACCTTTTTCCTTCTTTTTTTGTGACAAATGACTTTTCAGCCCATTTTGTCCTCATTTCTTGTCAGCAGAGCCATCCTAGCCTTTCTGAGGCATCCTGCGTTTTGCGGGATGCAGCGTGCATCAGACAGGCCAGCACACCCCGCCGTGCGGCGTCCAAGCCAGCACCGCCCCCGCAGCACCAGCACCCTCAGCGGCAAAGACCTCGCACCGCAGGGGAGCCCGATCCCCGCAGTCGGGAGCACGTTCAGGCAGGCGCTGCCCTCCCGTACCACAGCTTTAGCAGATCGACCCTGCTACCCATGTACAAGTGTGGCAGCAAACCTCAACTACAACCAAAAGTTGGGGCCAGAACTTTTAATTCAAAATACTTGGGGTTGACATTTGAAGAGGTAACATGACAATTCATTGTGCTAAATCAATTACTGATTATCAATATAGCACTTAGTGATGTATAATTAGTATATAAAAGATATATTTAGCTGTAGATTATACTAGTAATAAGGGCTACATGAGCAATAGCTGTATAATTACATTTTATGAATACAGGAAACCTTTGAGAAATGCTCCAAGATTTAATTGACATTTAACAAGATAACTACAGCAAGTTAATTAGAAATTATATGCTAAAAATATGAATTAACTTTTAAATAATATTTTAGCTTGCTGCAATATAGCTATAGTAGCTCGTTATATGCCAGTGAAACACCTAAATGAAATAGTTCTTTCAAATACCGTCTAATTCATTTTTCCACAAACTAAAGCCTGTATTATCAGCTTCTCATTCTGAATCCTTTTTGGTATAAAGAGGCTGAGTTGATCAGCTTAGTAAAAGACTTATTTTTATGGTCCTTTCATACTTTCTAAAAATGAGATTCCTCTTACATTTCTATCAGCATCCAGAGAAAAGATTTCAGTTCAGCTGTGCTTTCAGCTTTGAACCCAGAACAAAAATGCAAAGTAAGGCACTGACAAGCATTTAGACTCCCTGCAAGGTAATACATCAGGGATTCTGACAGTGCTAAAACAGCCAGAAATTTGGAGAATAAAACAACTCTGAACTGGTTCTGATATGGATGGGTGTAATCACAAAGAAAATATAATAGCAGGTTCTTAGCACAGCTACTTTATTTTTAGATCTAGGTAAGGTAGTGCAGAGATGATGGAAATCTAGCTCAAAATTAAGTTTGCTATAGATTCTCAGGGGAGCTGTAGAGCAATGCACAGACACGGGCCTTTTTCACCTGCCTCCAGCACACTGGATGAATGCTGTTTCCTTAGCTGAAGCACCCAGCAGCCCTGGGTGATCAGAAAGACTTGTGAAAGGCAGCAAGGACTTGCAAAGTTAGGCTCCGAGATGAGTGCCATGAGATCTAATGTCGCTACAGTTCAGCCACTGGTATTTTTTATTATTTTCCATAAGACTCTTCACATCTACACGTCATTTTGGATTTTGGTTTTCTTTATTACTCCCTGCCCTACCATACTTTGCCCATAAGTCACCTAGAGCTTAACTCATCTCCACTGCGAGTTTTGCAGCCCCTCAACTATGCATGACCCTGACCTCTGGCTGGTTAATCTGGCTGTATGGAAAGGGAATTAAGTTATTCGGAGGAGCAAATGGACTACCATTACTAAGAGAAAATGGTGCAATTTCTCCTGCCTCTTGCTCAGTATGTCCCAGCAGACTCCAAGGTCTCTCTTGCAATTTCTTTTTGCCAGCATGCCCTCGTTAGCATTCTGGACCAGGTACTCCAGATTATGCATACACAGAGCATACATGATTTAGTGTTCCTGCTCTTGAAAATGTCACTTACTTCAATATATCACAGGAGGAAATGGAGAAAACAAGATGATAAAGCAGTGAGGGATGGGCAAGATGACCTGATCTGCACCTGAGATTGCAATACTGTGCAGTTAATGTAAATTGAGGGGTTGTTTTTAAAACATGAAAGCCAGCCACAAGCAGAACATTTTGGACAAGAGATACACCAACTCTAGTCTTGGCCCAACGCCTGACTCTACATCTGATTAGAAGTTAAGAAAAGCTTTAAAAATAAAAAGCAAAGCCAAAAAGTCAAATTGTCCCTGACCTCCCCTCTTAATACAGAGAAGGCAGGAGAGCAGAGTACCAAAGAGTTACACTCTCAGAGGGTCAGGTATTGTCCTGGTTATAAACCCTGTCTAACACTCACCAAACCAGAGAAGAGGAGATAGAAGAAACAGGAAAAATGCATCAGAAAAACAGAGGATTTCTGAAAGACAGGATTCTGAGTAAAGCTTACCTTTCCACTGCTTTTGCACAGACTGTGCCTTCTTTTCTGATGAAGCCATATCACTGAGGGCTTTCGATGAAGCCCCGGCTGCTGGTTACAGAGTTTCTGCTGAAAGAGTTTTTCCTGCCATGAGCACTAGCCACCGTAGTTAAAATAGATAAATCATAAAAAAATAAAGTCATTGTAACAGCCTTTCCTGCAGCTAACACCAAAGCCCGCTGCAAGCAGAGGTGTGGCCCAGGTTGCTGGGTTTGTCTGCTCCCCGGGCCCCGGCGAGGGCCCACTTGCTAAGTTGCTGCAGCTGTGTCTTCAGCAGGACTTCAGGGATCCAGGTCTCCTTGAAGAGGAGAGCAGGGAGAGCTGTTAGGTGGAGTCCTTGCCGCAGAGTTTTCTTAAACACCTAGACAGCAGGGGAGGATCTATCTACTGCTTCTTCCCAAACCTCTCCCTCAAGAGTAACGATGGACCCTTTCAGGACAATGGGGTTTTATCCTAAGACCTATGAGGAAGCTTCGGATGTTTCACTAAGCTTCTCTGTGAAAATATTTTAAAGAAGATAAAGTACATGTTTATATGGGTTCCTCTTTTTACTTTTACTTGGTCAGTAGATTAGTCAAGATTGATTTTTCTGCATGAGAGGGAGAGGCCTAAGGTTAAAAGATAAAGGGGTAGATTCCTTTTAAAATGTAATTTAGAGTTTTCTGGTATTAGGTCCAGTATCAGCACAAAATCACTTCAATTTTCCAGGAGCACCTGAGACCCACTGTACAGCTGCATGCAAGCAGGAAAGATCTCCTCCGGCAAATGGAACAGCTGAGGACCACGATGCCTGCAGTACCTGCCCCACACAGGGTCTCCTGCCTGGGGACCCCGAGCTTGCGCTCTCTAAACGTCTGCCAAACGAGAGAGATCAGCGACAAAAGTTCTGCTGGGGAGTTTGGCTTTGGTTCATTTGTTTATTTTTGCTGTAGTCAGTGCAGATTTAGAATTCAGCCTTCAGAGCACATCTTTAAAACATCTCCCCAGTCCCCTGAGGGTGAAGTCTGTGCTAAATAACCAGTTAATCACTGGTCGGTCTCAAGGAGCTCAGTGATCCAGACTAGAGAAAGATGCACAACGAGTGGCGCCGATGCTGTATTTACTTATCACCCACACGGTGCTGTGAAACATGAGGACTCTCTCCCAAATCCATGCTTTTATAAACTGTGCATTGCCTCCTGATCAGCTTCTGATCATTTCAGTTCTCAGAGGGGCAACCTGGAGTTGCCCAGTGCTGCAGGTCTGTCATCAGAGGAAACCCCTCTGCTGCCACAGCAACCCCAGCACGGGGACCACGCTCCTCAGGAGCAATGGCACTGCTTGCCCCAGAGAGAGGACAGAGGGCAACATCCTTCGCTGTTCAGAAAAAAAGGGCGAAGCTTAGACTCATGGAGAGGATTTCAGGTGATAAAGCTACTGCTAATAATAACAATAAATAAGGGGTGAAAGAGGCCTACGATATGAAACTGCCGTCACGGTTAGAGTTAGGGCTCGACCTTCAGTTTGAGCTCAAGTTTGAGGACTCTCTTATCCAAACTTCTCCTCGTAACCACTCTTGCCAGAGAGCAGATGATTGGAGTTCCTCACTTGGAGCAAACATGGGTTAGCTACCTGGAGTTTTCATTTTGTTGAAAAAAGCATCTTTGTACGACATGTCACGGTGGGCTGGGTAGGAATGGCTAGATTATTCACCAAGAATAATTGAGCTGATACATTTCAGCATTTTTCTTTGAATAAATTATTTGCAAATAAACATTTTCATTATTCGACCATCTCTGATGTTCCATTAGCATTCAGTGAATTATTTATTCAGCAGCTTTTCCCATCAATCACTGAATAAATTATTCGCAAATAAATTATTCTACCAGCTTTTGCTTTAAAGATGTCCCTTTGAGAACAATAGCTTCCCAGAATAGCAAACAGGCAAAGGGAGCAATTTAAAAGGCCTGATTCTCATCTCAGTTGTCTTGGTAGAAATCTGGAGGATTATCATGGAAATTCCCGGCCTTTTTCTGTATTTACACGTTTGTAAGTCAGCTCAGATTGCGGTACAAGAGTGCTCCACTTTGCTGAAGCCAGCACAAAAACAATCAGTGCCCTCAGAACCAAGTCTTTGCCTATATCCTAATAGGCAGTTTCATTTCCAGCTCACAAAATTGAGCTGGATTCAAGTGACCTCCAATCAAATCGACAGCTCTGCTCCCATAAGTGTCCAGGGAGAGACAGGCATTGTAGCACTACCCCAGATATCTCTTTCTCCCTTCCTAGTCAGCCAGGCAGCTCCGTTACCGCACCTTCTTATGCATAATGCATTCAAATCCCGTCAGTACACCAAGCCCCAGTGTAAGTCTTGTTTGTGTCTGGGCCAAGGAGGATGAAAGCCTGTTAGAACTAAATGAAGGCTACATTTATGCCAATTTTAAGGAATAATTGAGGTGCGGCGCAGGGGAATTTGCTGAACTCCTCTGTCCTTCTAACAAGAAAGAGCCTCTTTTGTTAGGCAGCACAAAAAGTCACCCTCATTAAAACAAGCCATCTTTATCAAAACCACATGGAGGATTTATCATCTCACCCATATGTTGGTGCCTTTCAGAAAGATACAGCAAAAAAGTGGGGGGAGACCAGGTATGGAGCCCTCATTTCAAGAGGGCTAATTATCAAAGCACCATGATCCTCACGTTGATATCAATCATGGTACCACGCACAAGGTTGTGCCAGAGTTTCAGAAACACCAACCCTACCTGGGTTGCCTAGTAGTATCACTGCAATAAATAATTACTAATTTGCACAAAATGAACAAATGAGACACAATGTAATTGTATGAGGGGGGACAACCGAACAATAACATTAAGATATATAATTGACTTAATATCGGATGCTCTTCCCCCAGTGAACCTTTCTTCATCCTCAGAGTAATTGTGTAATGACATTTGTGTGTAATAGACTTGTGACATTATAAATGACACTTATGTCAGGATTGTCAGGCTGTGACAGCCTCAGAGACAGCTCCAGTGAGAAATTAATCACTTCTGAGGCTTGAAAGTTGCTCATTTATCGCTGCCAAATAAGATCTTGCAAAACCAAGATCTTGCAATGAAATATAAGCTCCCATCCACCTCACTATCTGAGGTATGTTTTCTCCCCACAGAAAATCTTCCTGGGGACCATGCGGTAATGGTCCCTCATTAACAGCAGCACTCGGCACGGTCAGCCTTTTTTGGCTCTCTTCTACCCAAAGAACACAGCCAAAGATTGTGGGTTCTCTTCGCCTCTACATCACAGCACCTTCTACCAGCTCTTTATAGTGTACATACCTCTTCTTTAAATATACGTATGTGTAATATATGTATATATTAGCAGCTACATGTTTCACATTTCCAGGACTGCAGGTCATGAAAGGGTTAAATTATTTGTTGGGGAGAAAAGGACATTTTGAAATGTACTGTACATAATGAACACAAAAAAGAAAAGAAAACCTTCTCCAGATCAGTGTAGGGGCTATTATTAGACTATCAAACTGTCATTTTTCAAAGCATTTCAATTGTCGCAATTTTTTCTAATGGCTTCTAAAGCATTATCTAATGCCTGGGCCAAAAAAAAAGAAGAGGATCAAAGCACATTGAAAAGCACTAGGCAGACTGTATGACAAGTAAGTGTTCACAGGCTAAACTCTTCCTATCCCATTTGCCTTCAAAAATATTTGTGAACTTCAAACCAAGATGGCTTTATTTCTATATTGTTCTTTAAATATACAAATGTCCTTATGATTTTCCTTTTTTTTTTTTTTTATAATATAGAAACATGTTAAGGGAAACGATGACCCGGTTGTAGTCCCTTAGCATTGCTGCTCTAGCTGTCATAGCTGACACTCCACACTGGAGGTCCTACAGACAAGCAGGGAGATGTGGGATGTTCCAAAAGAAAACCAAAAAGGTTGTGGTAGATGAGGATGGAAGCAGCTGGAGAACAGAGCAGCAAAGAAGACAAGAATATATGGTGGATGATGCAGAGAGTCTCTTGCTTAACTCTATGAATTAAGAACCTCTGTGTTCAGCATTTGGTGGAATACATGGTCTGGGTGGATCTGAAGCACGTGGGAACTGCAGCGAGCTAGTGGTGATTGTTACCAGTGCGGAGGATGACATGCTTTTCCTTCTGATAACCTGGTACCCTCCTCCCACAGGATGTCAAGAGAGACAGAAGAGATATTCCAGCCATGGCTGTGGATCTCCCTCCTCCTTTACTTTCCCCAGACCATGATGTTGCCTTCTTGTTCTGTACTTTCAAACAAATTAATGAAATTATTATGTGCCTGTACAGAAGAAAATAAAAGAGATCAAAATTATTGGAGTAACGTACAAGTTGCCTACAGAAATAAGGAGGAGATGCCATTTCAGATAAGACTTTTGATCCATTGAACTTGTCATCTTTATAATCCTCATGCTTTAGTGAGGTCTTTAGGAAAAGGTTACCCTCCCCATCATGCTCAGAGGAAGGCAGTGCAGAACCAGGGGCTGGGGAGGGCAGAAGCTCCTTCCTGCGCACTATTGCAGTCCAGTTTGGAAGGCAGCATCAGACGCCTTTTCCCTTTGCAAGTATCACAAGAGGTAAAGAATCACAGTAAGATCAGCTTTCCACCAGCGACGTACAGAAGTGCTACAATTTACTTTTCCTAAACTTCTATGTGTGTGCACATGTGTAATTACAGTCATGAAAGTATGCATAATCACGAATGTGTTAATGGACATCTACCCACAGGACTAGAAAATGAAAGCATTTCAGTTTTTCCTTAAAGTTATTGCCTGGATTGTAACTACGATCACCTCTTTTCAGAGGGAGGCAGGCGACGCTCACATCCCTCTGGCAGAACCACATGGCAGGAGCTCACAATCGGCCACGCATTTCTGATGTGGAAACCACACCGGTCAGAGCAGGATCCCCTGCCCCACCTCCGCATAAACCGAAGGAGCCCGCAGAAGGTGTGCAAACGTCCTGCAACATGGATGCGTGTCTCACGCAAAATCCTGCCAGCCCCTGGGTATGCGGTGCCCCACTCTCCGCCCTCCCATCACAGCCAGCTCGTGGGATATGGGGTCACTGGTGCAGAGACTCGTTATCTTTCTCTCTGTTGCCTTCCAGCCTCCTGAGGGAGACCATTAGGAATGAGTGCCCACAGCATCAGGGGCTGTGTCCTCCTCCTCGGACTTTGCTTCCCCCCCACCTCGTGTTCCCCCCAGCGCCCCACCGCACCGTGCACGCAGGCGGGAGGGCAGGGCAGCTCGCTGCCGCTCTCAGCCTCTCCAGGCACCAGGGGCTGCGAACAGCTTCACCTGCAATCCCTCTCCTACTATGCACATAAGATTAGGCTGCTAATGTAACATATATTTTTTTCAGCCCCTATGACAATGGAATTTACAAACTGATTCAGCTTAACCGAGTGTGACTGCAATAGGATAATTCCACATTCCTAATTAAATTACATTCTTTTCTAGGTGGAGGTTTATGAGCAGAGGTGAAGAGTAATGATACCAGCAAGCCACAGAATCACATGTACATGTTAGACCCAAGACTCTTGTCTAGATGGCAAAATGAGTTATTCTATTTACATCTTTTTTAAATGTCACAGTATTTTCCTGTGTTTAATCTAGAGCTTGTTTATGCATAGAGTCATTCTCCGAAGAGGAAATGGGAGCTATTCAAAGGGAAATCTACAGACCTGACTGTAGAAAGGAAGTAATAAGTATCTGGATTTTCTCAAAAGCACCACTTCCTATGTACAAAAATACTGCTTTAAAAACAGCAACATTATTGCTGCTAGATGACTTAGGAAGGTATTGAACAGTGGTACGGAATTGATGTCAGGGATAGGAAGAGGAGTCCCGAGGCTGGTGTCTCTGCCTATAACCACAAGCTGCTTCTGTCGGGAAGAGAGCCCAAATTCCCCGTCTGCCACCCACCTCCAGAAAGCCACACTGCAAACTCAGCCAGCTTTTTTGCTGATGCTTTCCTCAGTGAACAAGTGATTGGAATCCAGCTTTGCGTTATGGATGTTCAGAGACAAAATATAGATCGCAGGCTTAGAGATGTTTTCTGAAATCATAAACAAAAAGGGAAGAAATGCAAGAACTGGACATATAACTTTATGGCCTGTGAAATTAAATTGCCTTTTACAGGTCCTTACCTTCGGATGGACAGTGAGAGGGTTTGTCATGTTATGGGAGACGAGCATTAAAACCTACCAGCAAAAGAGAAGATATTGTGCTGTCTGATTAAAGGTGCATATTCCCCATGAGCTCAGGGAGCCTGGATTTCAGAGCTAGCTCTTACTTATTTGGTCTCCACTGAGGAGGTCCAAGAAGTTTCAGACACATTGTAATTTCAGCAGGAATGCGCCTTGCTTTGTAGATCACCAGCGCTACAGAGTCATAAATACATGATGGCAAGGAGCAAAAATCCACATCATAAATCACTAGAGAGAGCAAGAAAACAGGCCAATGGAAGGAAAAACTTTGAACCGATCTCTGAAAGTGTCGCGTAACCCTCCAGCGCTGTTCAAACCCGAGCTCTTTTCTTAATGCAAATTGTTCTCTGCATTGGCCTGTCAGGTATTGACAGTGAACGCATCTTACACGGAAGTAACTGGATTTTGCAGGAGAAAACCAGCATAGTTTGATGGAACTGGTACTACGGATAAAGTAAGAAAGACAGCATCCAAACTTTATCACCTAATAGGTTTTTCAAAACCTATAATCTCCAATAGGTTTTTCAAAAGTTGCAAGCAAGTTACATACCCAAATCCTGTCTTACTTCAGTAAGGAGCTAAGGTCTTAATTTGATCACATGAATAACAGACCAACACATCCCATGCCATGCCCCCTCTCAAACTGTGGTTAAATTACCTAGAAAGATGAATGACATGGATCCATAGGTTGCAAGGGATGGTGAATCTGCTCTATTCCCTTCGGAATTTACTCCAGAGGTCTGTTCTCATTTAAACAGTGTGTCTTATTTCCAAGTTACTTTTTTTGTAACTTTACTATTCAGACATTAGATTTCACAGCATCTACTTTCACGGCATTAAAAGAGCTTTAAAACCCACCTGTCTCACTCCTACTTTACTCTTTGGACCTGCCAGAGGAGTGAAGCGCTATTCAACATCAGAGATTTCAACATCCACGTTTGAGAGAAAGCACAGCCAAACTGAGCCAAAAATGACGGCTCTGTTGAAGTCAGCTGTGTTTCTGAACTCCTCTATTCAGAGAGTAAGGAAGTCAGAACCAAGCTTTTAAAAGCCCTAGGGATACAACATACAGCCCTCAAGTTATATATGTAATCATCAGAGAAATAACTCAGAAGAGGAGGTTGTCACCATATTTCAGCTCTAGTGTATTTAGTCTGTCCTCTTGTAGCTGCTGTTTCATACTTCATTCTGGCTACCTTCTTTGTAGCATTTGATTCCAATAAATTGATTTTGATGATGTACTGAGAATCAGGCAGATACTTCATTACATTGACTTGAGATCAAACTTAGGAAGACATAATTGAACCTTTACAAATCCTGCAATCTCATTTAGACCATCAATTATTTTGTTTATCTACTTAAACATGCTAATGGGAGCCAAGTAGGGTAGCAGGAAAAAACCAAGGCACTTAAGCCAGTGTGAAATTAGTAGGTGTAGCTGAAACAGAGTTTTTAAGCTGGGGCAGGTGGGGAAGAGTATGTATTTAAAATGGTATCTAAAACAGAACATAAGAATAGTCACAGCAAGCTTCTCCAGATGCCACAAGCATCACATAAATGCAGTATCACAGTAGAATAATAAGCATCTTTTCACGTAAAAAAGCATACACCTTAACTTTAGCCACAAAGGGCCATATCACAAAGACACAAATCTAAAGATGCAGATGGGTACTTAGTGGAAAGTACAAAAGCATCTGAGCAGAGCAGGTACCCAATTCTCATGCAAAGCTCCTGCGCTTTCCAGAGCTTGAAAATTCAATACTTTCAAGATTCGGGCTGTAGTTCTTAAGTGCTGAGAAAGAAAAAGTAGTAATCAGCATAAATGAGACTGGCTTTCAGAAGCCCGAATCACAAGGTGAAAAGAGGACTGGGCTGCAGGTTTGACAAGGGATGCGAGAGGCTGACCCTGGGGATGCTGTAAGTGACTGGGCTCTGGCAGAGCTTGGCTGCGAGGGGACACCCCGGCAGCTCAGCGTCGCCCGCAGAGAGCTCCCTTGGCACCACGCCAGAGCCACGCTGCCTCTGGTCTGGACGTGCAGGAGGAGACGGAAAAGCGCCTCTTCCCAAACTCAGCAGCTGTCAAAAAAGGTGGGAAAAGAATAGCAGGGAACGACAAGAGCACCGAGCCTGCCGGGGGGTGCTCGTAACGTCCCATGGTGGTGAGCTGCGAGAAGCCGGTCTCCACAGACTACCCCTTACCTGTCCAGTGAAAACCTGGGCTGGCACTCGCTCTGCTCTAATTCCATGTCTTTCCCAACAGCTTCTATCAGACAGTGCCAGGGAAAGGTGACCCAGAAAGGCTCCCATTTACCCCAAAGCTGCTCCACCCCACTATGAGAGTGCAAGGCACTTTGAAACAACACGGATTTTAACAAAGTGGTAACTGGGGACAAGACCCACAATGAAGTGAGTTCTGTGCCTCAGTGCCTGCTCCTGGGTGAAGATGTTTGTTCCTGTTATGATTTGTACCTGGAATTTTCAGAAATGTCCACAAGATACAGGCACCCAAAATGTATCAGAAATTGAGTTAACTCATCTACGCGTTTAAAAACTCTTAGCCACAATAATCATTATCATTATATAGTACTGTTATTACTAACAATAACACGATAATAATTATTACTGCTATTAGTTACCATTATTATTACTATTATTACTTCCTATAGTATTAGGGATCAATTCAGCTAGGAGACAAATGAGCATCAGGCTAGGGAGGTAAATGGGAAGGCTAAAGACAGAAAGCGAACGCTAGAATAAACAATCCTATTCCTTTTTTTGGCAGCAAATGATAAAAGATATCCAGCTGTCCTAGCTCCAAGGAGGGGCATTAATATATCACCTGATCCAGTTGAAAAGCTTACAAAAATCTGGTTATATTTTTTAATCATCTTGCATTTTAGACCTTTAAAGTACAAATATGGATTTCAAACATATCAGGGGAACAAATTAACTTAGAAAAATGGCCGTACTTTCCAAGGTTGCACCTGCCATGAAATTGCTCCAAGTTTGCATTTTCCCTTAGTCTCTAGTGTGTCGTTACAGCAGATTGATCACCCTCCTCTCCCCGGCAACTCCCCCATTAGAGGGTTATTGTATGGAAATTAATGGGAGGCTAGAAACATTTCTTTTGCAGCTGCAGTAGTAGAAGTCAGTTTTGATTAAGCACTCGAAACCCAGCAGACTGGGGTGATCTCTTTGCTTTAGTTCCCTCTTTTATTATCACTGGTGTCAAGTTTTGTTACTTTAGCCATTCCCCTGGTACTCCCACTGCATCCTTGTGTAATAATAGGGGTTATTTTTTTATGTGCACGTCTATTTATTTTAAATATGTACAGACTGATTCTCACTGGTGCAAAGTCCCTTTACACCACCCTTAACACAGCTGTAGGAATCACCTATGCTCATTTCCAAGGCCTGCTTACGCTGGCTGAGTGGAGTAAGGAAGCACTGATGTAAATGACTATCAGGACGTGGATATATCTCTGTTCAATTACCCTAAGAGTAGTTATATCTGATGTCACATTTAATGTGTACCTCCTCTGTCTCTTATTCATCTTGCTGTTTCCTACCTGCCCAGTTTGATCCAGTTCTCATTGTCAGCTGGCAAACAGCAGACATACAAAGTGGCTCTTATGAAAAAAGCCCATATTTTTTAAAAGCCAGATATTAATCAAAGCCATGATAGAAGAGAGGTTGTAAGATACTTGTAAAACGCATGACCAGACACAATACTCAGAGGACAGCATTCCGCTGCTTCTATTGTCCCAACAGTTTTTCTTGCAAACAATGAACTCGGTGGGTATAAAAACATAGGGAGGGAAGTTTCTTTTAAAGCGATCCCACCACAAATCATACAGTAATTGAAAAAAATGAAACTTCACACCATGTCAGCTAGAATTACAGTCTTGGAGTTTGAAAAGGAAACTGGAGTCATTTTGACTGTCGGTTGCACTGAGCCACAGAGAGCAGCACAGGGCAGGAGCGGGGAGAGCTCTGGTGCTCGCACATCCCCAGTCCCTCCCTTGCGGCTCCCTGCGTATGGCCTTCAGCAGAGCAGTGACGTTTGCTCCTGGATGTAGTACACATACCCGTAAAAGGTGGGTTTACATCCTGCCAGCAAGGTGGCACAATAGCTGTTGCAGGTCTCTCTTGACTTTGCCGCTGTTTAAAACCCAGAGAGACCTCAGGTTTGGGGAGGGTTCTTGCGATGCATCACTTACTGCAACACAAGAACACTTTGGATTTATAGCAAAATGTGGCATTTTCTTGATCAAGAGGCATGGATGGCTTTGGATGTTGGAAATGGCTCTGTATGTTTTTATGCATACACAAAAAGCTTATTGACCAGACTGCCTACCTGCTGTTCACAATTCAGTTTTCACTTCAATTATAATTTATAACAAGTTTCAGAGTAGGAAATTTGTCTTCATTCTACCCCCGTCCCTGCAACACAAAGCACCTAAATTATATGCCAATAACCACTGATGAAAAAAAGCCAAGTTAGGCTTTTGAGAACAAAACACAAAACAATGCCCAGCAAGGCCAATCCCAGCAAACACCAAAGTGCTGTACGCCAGGAGTCCCTGCAGCCACAGACGAGCGCCAGGTATGTTCACAGCACAGCAGATATTGCTCAAACAGCGAGCAAGCTGAAAGGTGTGGCAAGGACCATTGCTTGGAGAACTGATTAAGTGGCACCTTTGGGGGAAGAAGAAAAGATAAACCTTTAAGGGATTATTTATAGGGCTCATAAAGGTGCCTTTTGAATATCCATCAATCAAACAGTCAGTTAAAAAGTTTGCTCAGCACACAAGAGAGTAGAAGGAGTAAAGAAAATTGGATACGGCGTACATCTGAAATGTGAAAGCTATCATCCATAATCTTCAGCGATCTGCTTCATATGTAAAGCACGGCAGTGTGATGTGAGCGGGATGGTGAAGTACTGAACAAACAGGTGCTTGGCTCAAAACTGATGTGGCGGTTTCTCTCACTGCCAAAGACAGGAAATGTCAGTAGTAAGTTTCAACAACTTCGGTAGGAATAATGGAAGACAGGAAATAATCTACACAAGAAAGGAACTGAAGATATTTGGGTGCCAGCCAAAGGGCTGTAACTTGCCTTTAAGGAGCAAATAAAACCAGGAAGACAATAATAACAAAGCAGTGGCTCACTGCAGATAGAATAAAGGGTAATTGCTGGCTGAGCATATGGCCTGCTAAGGGAATAGGCAGCGAGAGGAGAGGAGATTCACAGACTGTTACAGAGCTTACAAAAGCTGTAGGTCAAGAGCAATGGGCTCATGATGATCACTGATTTTATGGCTCGTTCCTTTGCATCCTCGCTACCGCAGGAATAAACTACTGATCCATGGCAAACATTTTTTCCTAGGACTCCACTTCACCTCTTTCTGTACTGGTTTTGTAGTGGCGTTTGTAAGTGTAGTATTGCAATAAACTAGAGTAGCAGAGCAAGGCGCTTCCCAGCTTCTCTTTGTTACTGGGAGGCTTGCTTGGTCTAATTTAGAAAATAGAGGGCTTTTTTTTTTTTATAAGCAGAACCAAGAGGCAGAAGTTGATGTCTGAAATATGGGTTCCACCACTGCAGCACCCCTGCTCGGGCAGCCTTTGTGAGCAGTCATTGTGTGGCTCTTTCCAGCAAACAGTTACGCAAGGCATGGCTTTACATTTCTTTCTGATGTGACTTACGCATTTAATGACAAAGTACTCTACTACAACTCTCCATTTATCTTATTAAATGGTCCCAGAACAGCTCTGAGAAATGTATTTAACATGAAGACATCTATTAATTAATAAGCACATTAGTCAGCAATCAATACTCAGTTGATGATATTGTTTAAATTATACATGTATAATAAGGATATGTTTCCGCCTTTCTCATCTGTTTTAAGGCATGTATTGAAAATGAGTAGTGCAGAACGGCTTTGCATTTTAAAAAGTTTGATTAAAATTATTTTTAAATAGACTAATCCTATGAACATATTATATTGCATAAAATTAGCCCTGAGCATAGTCAGTTTATCACCTCAGTCTCTTCACAGTCCATTGATTAACCAGACACCGGGAGCAGTCTGTTCTCTTTACTGCATTTGTATTTTATGGTAGTGATATTGTTATCTGTTTCAAAATCCTGAGCGAGGCATTCCTAGCAATTACTTCCTCTTGGTCTGCATAAAATGTGAAGATAATTCTCAGGCTGATCCCCTACTGCCACTTGTATCACTTGAAGATAACAGCAGCAACCTTAAACTGCAGATCCCTGTCCTCAGAAATGCTCTCAGACAACACACACACTTGCATTAGCATCTACATGACAGCCTCTACTGCGCATCTTATATACAGATCATTTCTATAGGGCACACCTTACAAGTTCCCTGGCACGAGGGGTTGGACTGACACGCTCCCAAACACAGCGTCATTTTGCAAGATGAGACCCCTGTGGCTCTTTGGGCCACTCATGCTCACACTGTCTCTGTCTTTGGGTAACTCTGTCTTTGGAGCAACACAATCTGCTCTTCCTCCAGTCCCAAAGGTATGTCCTCATGCTCACGTTCGTCCCTAATACCAGAGAGCAGCTTTGGCCTAGCAGTAAACTCAGATTTCTTTGTGATGCACACGCACACACACACTCAGGTATGCTTTCCTTCAGAAAATCCAATTACAGGATACATTTTGTTCTTGCATTTACCTTGAAATGAGACTTTTCTTTTTCTCACAGGTTGAACAAGCCCAATTAAAACCCCAGGAAAGAAACAGTGCAGGCGATGCTGCTCTGTGCAATTTCTCCCTGCGCTGCATGCACAGCTCCCCCCGCTCCCGGCAGGCAGCGCATCGCCTGGGTGCTGCCCCAGGGCGGGTGCTGCTGCAGGGCAGCCCTGGCCAGACGCTGCCTTTCCTCAGCAAACCTCCTCCCTACCCACAGGTTTCACAAACCGCCACCACTGCCGCCGTTTTTGCATGGCCAGACGACACCAGCCTAAACTTTCTCCTAAGCAGGGCTGCCATAAATGGGAATAACTTAATAGAAGAAGTGAAGAAAGTCAATGGAATTATTCTGTGTTTTTTGTCAATATGGGGATTTGCTTCGGTCCCGCTACTGTGGTTTAACAGAGCTTAAGTTCTCAGCCTAGACATTCTCAAAGTGGATTAAAAAGTATTTATTTTACATTAAGAAGCAGCCTGCTTAGGTGTAAAGTTAATATATTATAATATTTAATTCATTAATATTTCTATTAATATGTTTAAGTTATATTAAATTAATATAAGCCATTTACACAAGTAGTTTTACCTGGAAAGTTTTAACTGAATTGGCTGAAACTCATTTACACAAGTGTACACAAGCTCTAGAGCCAATGGGTTTACTTTTAAATTATCACTCTATGTAAGAACAGCATATGTCCTCTCTTCCTACACATGCAACTTCCAGTTACTATTTTTATTAGCTTATCTGTCAAAGAAAACTTTTGTCTGCTTTACTTTCAGATACTGAGGATTGATACATGGCCATTTTCCTCTCAATTTTGGCATACTATAGCTACACGACCTGCTGAATTATAGCAGTATTTTTTTGTTTTCTCATAAAGACAATGGTATTTGTTTGTTGGCATCCTAGCAGCCACCCTCCAGAGGAGAAAATTATCTGAACCCAAAGATCTTTACCAGCTGCTGGAATTACAACTTACACAAGCACTCATAAATTACTGTATATTAATAAAAGTCATAGCAGGGGCACAGGCTGATTTGATAGGCCAAATTAAAGGTGTTTCCTTGGTCCATGTTGTGGGCAGAGGCAGCAGGGAGAAGGGGGATGATGGAGATAGGGTCATCCCGTTAGACAGCCCTCGGCTGTGTCTTACCAGTGCCGTGCGTGAGAGGGTGCTCTGCTCTCACCTAACTCCTGCGCTCTTTCGACAGCTGGGGTCCCTGGATTTACACCTTTCCTTGCTCTCAGCTGTGGCATGAAATGGCAGAGTAAAACTGAGGGAGCCCAGAGCCTGAAGCGGGTCCAAGAGAAGGTGGCCGAGGTGGGCATGGGAGCTGCTGGCCAGCAGAGGTGACCCCACGGGCAAGGAAATGTGTTTCAGAAACAAGCGCTGTGAAAAAAAAAAAAATATTATCTCCATCAGCCTGTATAGGGCCTGTGTCAGAAAGTGAGTTTGAATTACTGGGCTGAGCAATGAGCCCTGAGTGTTTCCAGTTCATGCACTGTCCCTTACACTCTATATACATACCGATGTAGTACACTGAATCAGAGTTTCTCAGTGATGCGTATCTGGAGCCAGTGAGCCTCACTCAAATGCTGAGATTTTGGTGGGAATATTTACAATTGTAAATTCCAGGTTCATTTCCTATGAATGTGTTCCAGTGTTTATTTAAAATTTGCCCTTTTAGCAAAGGCTTTTGCCAGTAAACACCTTCGCTGTGATATTCTTGGCACATGGACTTGAACAGGGACACTAACCCAGCCAAACAGCTTAAAAGCTAAAATGAGCATTCACAGAAGTATTCAGCCGACTCTGCAATCATATTACGTCTGCTTTGCAATGAGGAGTAACCATGAGTATGACTGTCCATGAGCCACAGGGACCAAGTGAAGCTCTCCTAGCCAGAGGAAGCCAGGCAAAGCTTGTCTGGTTCCAGGTGGTTCTGCGCAGCCAAAAATATGAAAACTTTCCAAAGTTTTCATACAGCTCGATGCAAAGCAGCACGTGTTCACCTGGGACCTGTGTGCAACTGATGGGTTTGGCTCTGCCTGAACCCAAAATGCAAAGCAAAAACCAGCCTGTGTCAGAAGACCAGAAGGACTCACGCAAACCCACAGTAACTAAAACAGAAATGGACTTTCTCAGCCACGCTGCGTGTGCCTGGCTGCTGGATTGCTTATGAATACAGGCAGGATTTTTCTCCCAGTCATTCTGCCCCTGGGTTAAAGTGGCTAGAGAGGACAGCTCAGCTGAGACTGCACATCCAGGCCCAGGATCACAGGCCTAATCCAACATAACAGACTTCTTACCTGGACGTCAGGACTGAAACTGAACCAGGAGCCCAAGCGCACATAGTGCTGATGATTAGTCGGGGAGCACAGGCTGGTTTTACCTCATTGTCTCTGAAACATCATGGATCAAACATTTCTGGAGGTCGGCACATGCAGCCGCAGAGGATGTTGCAATACCTGTGATAAAAATAAAAACATAATGTGTTCTGATAGTTGGATTGAAAATTAGCTTTAGGGTCTCCATGCATTGCTTTCTTAATGATGTGAAACATAATAGCCTCAACTGTAATAAAGATGAATTACTTTTTAATAAAATAATGAAACTCTGGTAAACACTCAAGGTTTATCACTTAATTTATCCCCAGTGCTCACACAGAAAAAAATTTTTTTGCTACCCCATTTTTAATATTCTCAGTGATTAGATTTCAATAACCCGCTCCATAGTAATGTGTGTCTCATTTCCCTGGACAGACAAAATAGGCCATAACTTCCTCTCCGTTAGAGCACTAATGCCGTAATTTAGAACTTCTGTCAAGATGAAAGATCTTTCCAGGGAGTTGCAGCAGGCCCATGGCAACACTTCGGCACAGGGCTGGATAATGAAGTTTTCATTATTAAATAAAGATATTTTAGGAATGTCATAACCCATAAATCCATTCTTCTACAACGCATCACCACATTACTTTGTTTATTTCTCATCCACTGATTCCATCCTGCCCCTCCCCACTCCCCTGTTTTTTGGCTACCTTGCAAGCTCTCTTAAGTTGCCATAGAGATAAATTCAAGTATCTCTCCCAGCGGTCCTGGGGCGGTATGGATTGGATGCAAAGGCCCGAGTGCGGATGGGGAGGGCAGGGGCTCACATCCCTGCGCTGGCAGATAGTCTGAGCCCTACAATTTGATGTTACCTGAAGGAAATGCTAATGTGGATCATCAAGCTCAGGAGCATCAAGAATTATGGAAAGAGGGTGTTTTTCAGGAGGAAATTTAGTGCTGCTGAATGGTTCCGCGTTGGCTTTTAGGTAAAGGCAGCAAGCGAAAGCAAAGGCAGATTTGCAATAAAAAACTTTCCCAGCACTTAAGGCTCATTGAGCTGAATCGATAGATTAACAGCAGGGTAACTTGTTGCCTTCTGAAGACACAAGAAAGAAAATTATGAATTGCACAAAGACAGGCCCACTCACCTATCAGAAAATTATATTCATTTTTGGAGTTTTAAAACAAACTGTAAACCCTATCAGGACTTGAATTAATTGAAAATAATTTTCCGTTCCCAGTGTTAAGCAAACAGGAAAGTTTTGTGTGACAGCACGAATGCTGTCTGTAATGGTTTGCTAAGATCTTACTAATTAAAAAAAAAAACAACCCCACTCATTTGAAGATAGTTAATGGATTCTGCATTTCTACAAAGCATTAGGAAGGCAACATTTATCTGAACTTGGGGCCTGTGCTGATTACTACTCAATTAGTTGTGATTCAATTCACTGAAGAAAAATGCCCATTTTATTAGCACAAAGAAATAACCACTGGCCACAAAATAAATTTTCTGGAATTATTCTACCAACTCATTTCATATTGTGTTAAGTTTACAATTTTAATGCCGCCACAATGCTTTAATTGTAGCCCTGATTTCACATCACTGGGCTCGATTCATCCTATTACGCTTTTCTCCCGTTCCTTGAGACAATCTCAGTGAATACGGCCAAATCAGGAAGTTTTTACCATTCAAATTGGATGCCAGCTTCGAAGAACATTCTACAGCATGGGGGGAAAAATATTTGGGATTTTGATCTGCTGCATTTTGATGGTGGAGCACCCTTTGCCAAATTCAGTTGTTGCCTTCAGCACCATTAACAAAGGATTCTGGATTCTGCAGAGCAAGCGTGCCCTCCGCTGCTGCTAGAGACAGTAAGTATGGCTGCAGAGGTAGCAGAGGTGGCACCGTTTAATTTTGCCACTTGAATGTAGCCAAGGATGCTATGCTGGCTGCCAAAATAAAATCCCATCGTTACACTAGGACTTCAGAGCTTACAGCAATCAATGTGAAAATCGTATTTTTCCACTTACGAGAACAGACGAATCTTGGTGTCCGCTCTTGGGGGGCAGGGGCAGGGGTGCTGGATAGGACAAAACTGGATACAACCAAACTGGACAGGGAGCTTCCTGGCTTGCTTTTTGCTGGTGCTATTGGGACAATTCTTGGTGAGCACTCTCTCTAGAATTATCTTATCATTTGTGTTGTCTCACAACATATCTCATTCTTCTTTGGGGGTCGCCCTCTTTTAGAAGTTTTGTTTTAAGCAATTTTTAACCTCGCTTCCTCAGCACAGATAAAGTTGTTACCTTGCACAAATTGATTTCAGTGGTAATGCTGAGATATGTCAAGTTTCCAGAAGGGAATCTACATTCCTATGAAAATAGCCTTGAATTTTCAGTGTAGCGTTCCCACGATAAAGCTTAAGAACAGCTCGAGGCAAATCAGGACCAAAGGAAATGCAGCACGTAGATAAGTATCAGCATTAAGATCTTGCTTTCGTCTTCCTTAAAATAAACAAATAAATAAATATGAAGAAAAAGGAAAGGAAGATAGTGCAAGGAGAGAATCTCCCCAAGGAACAAAGCTTGGGGAAATTCCAGCTCCCTGGCCACTCCGTGTCTGTCTTGACTCAAAATCATGACCTGGCCGAAGGGAGTCACCGAAGCCAGGCTGGGGAAGCTCTCCCATCCCCAGCAGTTGGGTAGATGAAAGAAGTGCTTTCGATCTTCCCTGGCCTTTATCATATTGATAGGGTGCTCAAGTCCTGGACTTCTTTGTCTCTCATTACCATATCAGCAGCATCTTTGGGGATAAGGTTCAAGCCCCCCTTGCTCCCTGCCTCCAGGAGCACTGATCTGGCCAGGGTGGTTCTCACCATGCACCTCGGGGTGGGTGGCTGGGCTGGAGCCCAGTGCTGTTCTTGGAAGCTCTTCTATTTATGGAAATTAACGTCTTTCATTTCACTTAATTAAAGCACCCAGGAGCTATCGGGCTCATGTTTTTCAGGAGATTAAAGTGTGCTTTTAGAAGGCAGAGAAGGGCCAAAGCCTGAAGCTTGAAACTGAACCAACTATTTAGTGGGAAGAGAATACATGAGATTCAGATCCATGCTGCTGGGATTCAGCACTATCCCAGCTAAATTCTGAAGTTTGACTCCTACCAAGAAGCTGAAACTGGACAAAATAACACAGGAAACACATTCTGGGATATATTTCTGTTTCCAATACTGGCCAAAACCATAAGTATTCAGGGAAAAGACAAATACTAATGACCATACAAACTACATTCCACTTTTCCAATTTAGCTGGTTCTAGACCAATTCAAATATTCACCTGAAATATAAGTTTTTCATTTCATAGAAAAATGGTGTGGTAAAATTCTACTGACATCACTGAGGTACTACTCACAGCAGTAAAAACATACAAAGATTGAACAGACCAACTCCACTACTCTATTACTAGATTGACTTACAGAAGATGCACTTGTGTAAAGGCAATTTGGAATTTAGCAAAGGTATGTGCTGGGAGTTACGCAGGTGAGCCGATCCACCAGAACCTTAGCACGTGCAGTTTCCATTTCATGTCACTATCTAGTCTAGCATCAGGCATATATTCTGATCTCATTCACAGCACGGCAAAACCAAAACCAGTATTAACACTACAGGAGACAATGGACTTTTGCCAGTGCAACTGTGGTGAGATCAGCTTCAAGCCCTAGGCCATTCTGCGTTACGAGTGGCTATCTCAGGCAAGCACCTAAAGCCATTTTAAAATGGCAAAAAGCAGCTACATGGATGATTCCTATTTGTGTTTTCCAGGTACCATCAGAAATATCTAAATCTGATACATATACAATGCAGGGTGAAGAACTCATTGCTATTTAATTCACCTAAACTTTATGGGTCCAGAGGGCACACGCTAATGACCCATTCACGTGCAACAGCTGCTTTCTATCCTTCCAAGTTGCACAGAAAAACACACTTGTCATTTTGACATTTTCAATGTCTATCTGATCACACTGCTGTCACTCCAAGACTGTTATGCTATCAGTAATAGACTGTATGTACAATGAAATCTATATATACCTACAAAAGTTGACTTAGTTTTGTGACTTCAAACTGCATTTTAAAAGGGAGCAAAACTGCTCTCCGCAGAAGTACCATGAGAAGCCATCCTTTTAGATGTGGCTCATCAGCAGAGACAACACCACGAGACACGTGTGTACTGGCTTCAGCTGAGACAGAGTTAATGTTCTTTATAGGGGCTGGTATGGGGCTGTGTTTTGGATTTGTGCTGAGAACAGTGTTGATAACACAGGGATGTTTTAGTTGTTGCTGCACTGGTCAAGGACTTTTCAGCTTCCCATGCTCTGCCAGGGGCAGAAGAAGCTGGGAGGGGACCACAGCCAGGACAGTTGATCCAACTGCCCAAAGGGCTATTCCATACCATAAGGTGTCATGCTCAGTACATAAAGCTGGGGAAGAAGAAGGAAGGGGGGACATTTGGAGTGATGGCAGTTGTCTTCCCAAGTCACCGTTAGGTGTGATGGAGCCCTGCTTTCCTAGAGATGGCTGAACACCTGCCTGACCATGGGAAGTAGTGAATTAATTCCTTGCTTTGCTTTGCTTGCGTGCGCGGCTTTTGCTTTACCTATTAAACTGTTTTTATCTCAACTCTCAAGTTTTCTTACTTTTGCTCTTCCAATTCTCTCCCCCATCCCACCGCGAGGGAGTGAGCGAGCGGCTGCGTGGTACTTAGTTGCCGGCTAGAGCTAAACCACGACAACGTGCTTTACCACTCTGTATTTCTTATCAGCGAGTAGCTGACTTTCCCCAAGGTTCCCCTTGAAAATGCCACATGAAAATACTCCGTGGTTCCAGCTGGCCAGCTAGGTATTGGAGCAGAGAAATGAATCTGCTGAGCTAATGAAGCTTAGGTCAGAACTGCGTAAATACTGTAGAAAAGAATTTGCAAACATTTGTTCAAATGAAGGCTTGGAATTAGTTTCAATAGCACCCACGAGTCACAACGTCTCTTGTACGCTCTCCTGGAGTACTTGCACAAATGAACTGTTGTTTAAAAGAATATTCAGACAAAGCGTCATAAAACACAGGCAAATACATGCTCAAATCTGAGCAGTTACGCAAATATTTCTTCTGATGACTAATGACACCAACGACTTTTCATGCTATTTGTGAACTTGGGAGTCATCGGCCTAGGAGTCTAGAATGTACCATGTGGAAAATAGCACGGATCAGTAAAAAGCACTGTAGTTTGAGAGAGACGTTCTTGTAGGATTTATTAGTATTTCTACTAAGATTCAATCCAACATATTTCACCTGATTAGAAAGTCACTTTAATATCTTTGGATTCCTCACCTCGCCCAATTTATCTAAAAGCTCTGAATTCCTCTCTGCAGGAATCTGTATATCCCAAGGCTGTTGCAAACATCTGTCATCTTAGCACTTGTCAGTAATTTCCTAATACCACAGCTTTAACAATGCCAATATTCCTCTAACAAGTAAACTACCTACTTGAGCACTGGATGGACCAAAACGTTGTAAAATCAAAGCAGGGAAGCTGTTACTATATAACACAACACCGTGTCTGAACAACATGGGACTTTGAAGGAACAACAGGTGAAAAGTGGAAGTCTAGGACGTCAGCAGAGCACTAATGAGACGTCAGCAGCAAGATACATGGGTGGAGAGTCCAGAGGCCCCACAGATCGCTGAGGTCGGAGATGGGAAGAAGATGCACTGGAGGAGAGTTTCTGCAGGGTTCTGGCAATTGCCCACCCTAAATCAAGCTCCTACTAGCTCAGTTGAGCTCTATAAACTTGACATTTAGCCAAAAGTCTTTGACAAGCTGGATCTTGAAGAATAAGAAAACAACGCCCTGACAACATTTGTATTTGCATAAACATTATTTAATCAGTTCTGTGCCATCTCATTTCTACAGTAGGCTGTGCCCAGACAATTCCCAAAAATGAGTTTAAATGCATTTAATTCTGGTGGGAATAGTTTTCATTGTGACAGTTCCTGAAGGCAAAGTGCTCTAGAGGAGAGGCTAAGCAGGGACAAGTAGCACAAACATCCTTCTGCTGTGCTGCCATTTCAGAGACGGCTTGAAGAGACACTTGCATTCACAGGCAAGTTCAGCCTACACGGGCCAACAAATTTAGGAAACAGGCTAGCTGGCGGATACTTTTACGGCAACTTCTTTTCCAGGATTTTGAGACTAATAAACTTATTCCTAAGAAGCTATTCAACAGACACTAAAATTATGCATTGTGAGTAGTACTGACCATAGTTTCTGAGCTAGCAAATAATCCCTGTGCCCTCTCCAGGGTTTCCGATTGTGTTTCCAGAACATTCGTGCACATTCAACCTAAGACACTGCTTCTTTCCTTGAAAGAACAGACCTTCCTGGCTTCCTTTGACTTGGTAGTTGGGGTGGGAAAGCTTGCTAAGAGGAACTCAAAGCCTTTGAAGATAATTCATACATTGGTCAACAACTGTAATAACATAGCTAAAATTACAATGTGCTCCAAGCACTAAACATTAAAGACCTTGCATTTTATAAAACTAATAAATCAAACATGGTAAGTGCTCAACTTCTGGCTAAATCTAGATAATAGGTGCAGCTTCACTTCCCCAAATCACAGAGAGGTTATGCAGTTGAAATAACTCTGCCTCCAAAAATCATTGAATCAGCAGTAGATTTTGCAATGTCTAGTCAGATTGACGTTCAAAGATTCACAGGAAACAGTTTATCACGAGAAGCCGATCAAGAGCGGCCTCTTCCTTTGTTTCTCTCTCTCTCAGGTCTTGCTACAAGTGCGTTATTTTGTTGATACAGACAGGAGCAACTTCTTCTGAAGCTGAGCATTGATGGTGATATATTTTTGAAAAACAAACCGTGTATATGTTCTCATATACAAAATAAGAGGTTTTTTCTGACTTTAGCTAGGTTAGCAGATGTGTCTGCAAAGATTCTCATGAACTTACAGATAAAAGAAAGGCTTTTAACAACAGGAAGTTGATGCTTACATTTTCATGGTGTAGCTAGTCTGTTCTCATGAGAATGCAAGAGCAGGCTCTCCCACCAACCTGAAAAAGTCCTGGAAAAGCAACACAAGCTAGGGCTAGTTTCTAGCTTTTTTCCTTTGCAATAGTAATAATATTACACATATAAAAATAAGAAAGACATGGTCTTTTTCCTTGAACAAAGGATGAGCCCTTTGCCTAAGGTCAGCAGAGTTGCTGATTTAGGTCCAACGGCAACCAAAGAGTTTGGCTGGTTTGTGTTACTGACAGGACCGAGCATGTGTGACTTTTCTGTGCTTCTAACACTGAGAAAGAAGTAAAAAAGAAAATTACATGACTCGTTATGTTGTCATCTTGAACATCTTTTTCACTTTCTTTCACCTTCAGCTTCCATATCAGCATAACAAGCGTTCTAGTAAGGGTCGATTTGTGCAGTTCAACTTTTTGAAGTAGCCCGAGATCCTCATCAGTTCAACGGCACTGGAGAAGTTTGTCGCTACAAACACGTGAGCAGATGTCAAACGTAGTCGACAGGCACAAGGACTGCCACTACAGTTCTCCTAACCTGGCTGCATTTATGTACTGTCCTGCGCATCCTCCTGAGGTTGTGTATTCACTTTGTTGAAAGCAGAAGTTCAAAACAAAGGCAATGGGGAATGGAAATTTACTTCCATTTAGCTGCAACTGGGTTTTATGTGGAAAATGCACCCCACCCTCTCTATCTGAGAATCAGCAGGAGCGTAACTCCCAGTGCTGTTGCTCAAGGGGAGATCTCCACTGTCAAGTTGATTTGTGATGCGTTTGAGTTGACAGATTGCCTTGGGCAAGGGAGGAGGTGGGTTTGCAAAGGAAGGAAGAAAGGAGATTAAACCTCCATCAAAATGTGTGGTTACCTACGCTAGGGAAGGGGACAGGCAGTGGGGGAGGGTGGAAAATCAAAAAGCATACGAGAAAACTGCATTACCAAATAGGGAAAAGGTGAAAAGACTTTAAAATTTTATACAAGATCTCTGGCTTTCCAAGTGCTTCTGGCACAAAGCTTCGCTAGGGCTCCACAAGGTGTCAAAGACTTTCCTCCAAATCAGAGAGAAGCACCTTAAGAAAAGTTTTAGCAAGAACAGAGTCAGGAAGCACCAGACATCTTGATTTTAAACAACAGCGTGCAGACAAGGCAGAAAAGCGAGTATGTCCTAATTTTCAGATATGCTGAGAATGTGCAACTCCATCTGAGGCAGCTGGAAGCTTGGGACTGTTCAGTACCCCTGAAAATAAGATTCCAAGTGATTCTAATGCTGTCCTCACGCTCAGAGGAGAGTAACATAGTGTACGTGTTGGAGGCACACAGATATTCCCTGTTCTGGAAAGAATACGTAGTTACCGTTGAGGTAACTCTGCATGACACTTTCTGGTTGAAGGGGCATCTAAAAATACCACCTTGAATGACACTGAAATTGCAAGAAAAAAAATCAGTATTTTTTTTACTGTTGTGCCTGCAGAAAAGCACACGAGCATGATCTCAGAGGATAAAAATTACAGCTCCTCCTTCACGGCCACACACTTGACTATCCCTAAATTTGGCTTATCAGACTTGATCAGTTATTGAACCAAGTAAAAAGTCAAAGTTCAGTGTTTCCACCAGGTGGTTAAAATGCAAACACCACACAGCTCGGTTCTTCCTCTCTTCATTCATGCATTTTTTCAGACACGGCATCTGTCACCATCTTTGAAAATGGCATGGGTGAATAAGGACCCTGAAAAGGATTGTGAAGCTGCTGGGTTACTTCTTCTATTGGTGGAGTGTCCTGTCTCTCAATGGAAGCAGGTTACTGCTGGATGTTAAATGCGATTTGATTTTCAAAATTTCTGTGGGTATTACCTTCACTTCTCTGGGTACATTTCTACATCCACAACATTGAAACGCAGCTGAGCCTTCTCTGGTTTATTCCTTGTGAGTGGCACTTCCACTCACCACAACACCACGAACGTAGGCAGGGTATAGTACAGACAGCACAGCAGATTGTCAAGAATACATGATGTAGCATTACCAACCATGAAGCCAAACAAAAAATACCTATAGCGTAGATGGGAAAAATCTGTGAACCTTATGGATTCACCTCATACCTTCTCTTAATGCAGCTGCCAAGGGATTTCACACATAAGGTATTACCAAAGACCTATAAATATCTAGAAAGAAATAGGCCTCCCTTATGCAATGAAGTCAATAAATTTAAGTCCCAATTTCAAAATATGAACATTTCAATAACTCTGTTCATCCTCCTAACTTCGCAAGCTGGGAGAGAGGATTAAGACCTACGGTTTCCATTCTGACTCCATCCTAATGATGTGTCCAAACGTGAATATAATACCTCATGGGAGTCTGGATTACAGGTACCTCTTGGATTTTGTTATGCACTTACTGGAAAAAGGGCAAGGAGAGGGACTGAAATTGTCTAATGGAAATACAGCAGATGTTATGCTTGGAACATCCTACTCAGTAACTCAGCTTAGTATGTAGCCCTAGCTAAAACATAATCATCCTAGAGGGAAAATGTAAATCATGGGATTAAATAACAACAGAGAAAGAGCATTTACAAACTCAAATTACCTATTTTGCTTTTATTTCCATTACATTTCTATGTAATAATTTCATATTGGAAAACATGAAAATATATTACCCAACCACTATTTTTGCCATAATAATTAATTACTTCCAATTCTTATTCTATTGCACATGCACTAATTCAGTCATATTCTAGTTCAGTTCTTGTTGAAAATATACATTCTGTGCTAGTCTGAGGTTTTAGTGCTTCAACATATTTATTTTATGTCGCTGTCCACTGATGTCCCTCAGTTCCCTATTAGATCATCCCCATAAATCATTTCTTTATTGCTCATCCTAGAATTCATCCAGTAATTTACTTTTAAGATAATTGTTTGTATTTTGGGTTTCATATAAAATGCTAGCTTTGTAACAGTCCTGTATCGCAACCATTTTTCCAGTAGCTAAACAATCTCAGCCGGAGACATAACAGACATTCCCATGCTCTTGCCATGCCTCAGCTTCTTTCCTCAGCAAGTTATTGTTAGTAATTAATGTTTTAAGTATTTAAACTGCCAGATATGTTGACATCTATTGCTATCAACAGCCAGATAAACTTGTCCAAGATCTTATTGACATTTTACGGCTCTATATTTGGTATTATCTTTACTGATCTTAAATCCATTTTCTTTGTTACTTCCTCCAGTGTTTCAAACACCTTGCTGCTCTCTGACAGTACCAGCACAATCAAAAAGTTGCTACAGACTATTTAAACTTACTTCATCCTGATGCTTTCACAATCTCTGCTTGTTTTCTTTCCCAGTGGGATGTAAAGAGAAGCAGACATGGGGTGCATAAATCCTATTACAAGCTCTGCCTTTTCAGCATTAAACAGCAAGCCAGTAATTTTACTGGAATTCTAAAGCCAAGAGATACCTTGAGGAATAGATATATATTTTCTTAAAAGTCTATAAAAGAATATATTTTTTTCTGACCATATTTTCAAATTCCATTAAGCAGTTGAGAAACAGAAAATTCTCTGGAAAAAAAAAAATGAAAGCATTTATTTTTCTGGAACTCATACAAATACTTTCTTCCCATACTCTTTGTGCAAAGGATAAACATATCAAAGACAAGACTGAATGAACCAAAAATGGGATTGTATAGATCAACCTAAGAAGGAAACACCAAGATGCCCAACATGACTACAAGGAACCATCCCAATCTGTATTTTGAACACACACTATCTAAATATCATGAAGATGTGAATGAGGGCATGGTTTTAGAAAGCTGTCTTGTCTACTGAATAAGCTGCACTGAAACATCACTATTGGTAACTATGACCAAAATCAGTTAGGAGAAGGCCTTGTTAGTTAAACTTTCCATCAGAGAAAGCTTTGACACAACTTCCCCTTAGACTTAACCCTTTGATGAAGACAAGGATTTCACTCCTCCATACACTATAACCAGGATTCAGTTCAGATGCTGGTGACACAAGGCTGCTTGGAGGAGGAAGAGTTTCAGGGGCTGGTCCTCAGCTAGGTGCCAGGACAACTCTGACAGTCCGTTTGTTTCTATTGATCACAGTTTCAGTGGTGGCTTATGAGAGAAGTTGTTAAGAACTGGTAATGATTGCACACTGAAGGATTACCTCTTAAAACCATGAGGATCAATAGAAAAATCTTTCTGCTGAAAGTTCCATTGATAACTTAAGACCCCGAACACACAGCAGCATTGTTCTCTGTCTCAACACCCAACATTTTTCTTTTTAATTGCCCAGTGAATTAAAACTTTTGAAACTACTTAATTACTGGATTTATACTTCATGAAAGGATCAGTTGTAATTATAGGTTGTTTGGGGAAGGGGGTTTCTCTTTTAATTCTAATTGCAAATAATTGACTGTAAAATATTTTTGAGCATTACATTTAGAACAAAGATGTATCCTTTGAAGTCAGTATTTGGTTTATACCTTTCTGCAAAAGGGACGCATAAGAAAATACATCTTGCTTCTAGTAATATTAACTTATTATCATGGCAGCCATTGCAGCACTCAATCAGAGGACTAGACCTTTCTGTGCAAAGTACTGCACTAAAATAAAAGGATAGTACCTGCTCAGAGAGATCACAAGGCATTTACAGGGTGATTCGGTAATAGGTACCAAGCAAAGAAATAAACAAGGAGGAAATGATAAGCACTGAATCAATCCTGACCAGTTCACAAAGCATCATTTTCTATACCCTCATTTTCTAGTCTCCTTACCCTGTTTTTAAATGACCTGTCACCACCACGAATTACTTTTAAGAAGGGATGTGGAAGGAGGCAGTCTATCACTGCGGATCTTGGTTCCCATGAGACAACACACTTAAGCTGGTCTCTTGGAAGAATGAAGCTTTCTACCATCATTATATTACCTACTTATACAGGGAGAAGAGTTTTCTGGGCAAGAACTTCACACTTGAACACACGCATTTCAAAGGACAGAAGAACTTGAAACAAGCCATTGAAGACTTGGGAAACATCAACGCAGTTTGGAAACCTTGACATGAAGTACAGAAACCAGATGGTTTTAAAGTGAGTCTGATCTGGTAATCTCTTTGAAATTTCTACTCAGAGGAAGGCATGAGGAGCTCTGGAGGCTGCACACAGAGGTAAATTACGTGTTTATTTAGAAAAGAAAGAGGCCAACTAAAGAAAGTACACACTGAAAGGAACACCATTGCCTATGCTGTCTCAGGAAAAAAAAGTAAGGCATTTTTGTTCTGGGAGAGAATTTATTTATCTTCATTTTGTACCAGTAAAGCGTAAAGCTATTTAAAGACATTTGATCATTCTATTCAGTAAAATAGTAAAATTATTCAAGATGACTAGAAAGATTTGGGCCTAGGCTTGCAAATTTTCATTATTTTCTCCATGGCCTTGAGGGTGTGATTCATCTGTCTAAACGTCTGCATCTAAAGTAGTCACCTTAGGCTCCCTTGAGAGATGAGAGAGAGAAATCAGCACTTGCGAGGTGTGATTCATCTCATCCTAACGTAGATATCTAAAACCGGTCCCACAAAGGGCCCTTTGGAAGCGTCTCTCTCTCAGCTGAGTATAAGCAGAGCCTGGGCTACCCAGCTCTGCCTGGCCGCTACGGGGACCTCGGTGAAGGGTTTTAACTTCAGACGTTTTGAGGGGTCAGACTTTTCCTGACTTAACGTCTGTTTTCAGACGAGGAAATATATACGTGCCTGTGGTAAGTACCGAGACAGCCTAAAAAAAACCGCCAAACCTGTTAATTGACTTCTGAAAAATAAAAAGAAAATCATTTAGTCTTCTTTTGTCTCTCCTGTTTGACTGTAGTACTTGAAATCTCTGGAAAATCAAGTTTTATCCCAACTATTCAATAAAATATCTTTCCTGTTCTTGGTTGCTTAAGTTTCAGTAGCCAGTCATCATCCTTCTACTTTATTAGCTCTCTGATAAAAAAAGGAAGTCAGGGTTTTCTGGGTCTGATTCCCCCCTATATCCTAGATTAATGTATCCTAGATTAAGTTTGACAGAACTAATATTAGTTCGATTGTTCCTAGAATATCTCATCTGTAAAATGAGAGGAGAAATCAATTCAACAGAATACCTAGGGGAAGAGAACAGGAGAAAAGGACTTCTTTGTAAAAGAAGGTTTTGCCACGATGAGGAAACAAGAAAAAATACAAATATGGGGTTGTTTTGACAAGATGCTTTTGCCTGTAGGAATGCCCGTTTCAGGAAGCCTGACAGTTATGATATAGGCAAGTGGCTGTAGGAAAGTAGCAGGAAAAAAGAAAAAAAAAAAAAAAACAAAAAACAGCAGAGAGAAAAGAAGGCCAGCAAGAAATAATAATAATGAGAAGAATGTCACATTGAACTTTGAGACCAGCATCAGCAGCTGCCTACACCTGGAGGGTGAATGAATGCAGACGGCGGCCAGGGCAGCATGCTGCGTCTTGCGAGCATTCCTGCGGTGAAGGCAAGTCCCTGCAGCCCCAGGAACATTCCACCACCCGCCTTCCCGCCCCGCACATGCTGCTTCCAGCTCTGCTGCTTTTCAAAAAGAAATAGAATACACATATGCTGCTAACATGGCCCCAACCCTGCACTTTACTGTTAGCCAGGTCTCCTCAGAAATCCTGGAGTAGCAACGCAGCATCTTCTGATTTTCAGTAAAGGCAGGAGCTGCAGAGGAGCAAGCCAGAGCCCTTTCAGGGCAGCAAGGTGGGACAGTGTCCTGGCCCCCCAAGTAACCTCAGCTTCCATCAGCGGTCACAGTGACTTGTCGGAGAAAGAATGATGTGCACATGCAATGGTTTGCTCAGTCTACGTTTCAACTCTGCACACAGATAAAGAAGCAGAGACAACGCAGCGGTTGTAAATTACCATGGGATGCAATCATTAAAAGATAAAATAAGCCTTTATTTCCTACTCCAAATGAGCCTTTATTTCCTACTTTACTACTTATTTCCTACTCCTACAGCCCCCTCTGCTTCTCTGCTGTGAGAAACTTTGTTCGATTTTCAATCAGCTACTGACCTAGATGTGGGTTGCACCTCAAAAAAATCTTAATAAGCACTTCACTATTCTGATGCTTACTGTTCCGTGTCTGTTCCTGGGAATACAGCACGTTCACTCTCCTGTACATTATCTATACCATAAGGGGTCTAAGCACACATAAGCAAATCTGATTAATCTCAGGAGCCCACTAGCTACAGTTCTATGGGGCCAGAGCATCAACCAGGAGCATTGTCTCCTTGAACTGCTGCAGCCTGAATTTCTGGAACACAACTTCCAGGGCCAATCTGGTGGCAGAGTTAACCGGTTGAATTTGTCTTCATGTATTCTGCTAGGATCCCCAGCTTGTACTAAAAAAAAAAAGCTGGAAAGAGTAGATGGATGGAAACAGAAAGCAAGCATATAAAGCCTCAGTTCAGCAGATCTGTCTTTGTGCTACCTCCTTCCAATTCTCATATGCTGCCTGCTGAGCTGACAAGAGGTGTACTGGAGCTAGATTTTTTTTTTTTCGCCTCCTGTTGTCTTCACAGAATTTTAGAATATGCTGCCAGATGCTCATTCATGCCAGAGCAGGATGAGTAGTTTCTTCATTCCTAAATGAGCCCCTCTGATTCATGGTATGTGCTAGTCATTTTCTCCAAACGCCGAGGGAATCAAAGTTTCTCATGGGCCCCCTGTAGAAAGATTAACATGCTAGCAAAAGCCTGATTGGGAATGTGGGTAAATAACGCCGTTTTGTGTATTTGTTCTTTGCCTGCAGTTCTTCCTCTCTAAGCAAAGCCCATCAGCATTTCCATGGATATTACATCCATTATCATAATGAGTATGAGGTAAATCTTGCTCACCATCATCTTGCTAATTCTGCCCTGACTGTGCTTCTGTAATCTTCATCAGATTGCATCTTCTCTAAAACTGCAATAGCTGTAGTTATGAGAGCATGTCCAAAGAAGCCTTAGGTTCATATGCATTGCTTTATACGTTTCTCCAAAGAAAACACGCACAGAGGAAACTCATAAAATGTCTGCTCTTTCTTATGTTGCTTTAGAACTAAGAGACCTGTAAATCATTGCTGAATGGGATGCTATATGCTTTTCTGCCTCTATTATGTATTATGGGGAAATTAATAAGTAATGGGATTTGCAAGATGAAAAGCAGGAAACCCATAGGGTAGGTGATGGAGAGGCATAATTTAAAAAGTCAATGAAAGGTTCTGTTAAATCACAGTTAAATTATGCTGATATTCACCAAAGTCCTGTGGTAAAATGCTTTTTTCATAAAATATTGAGACTCCTTTCTGCAGTGACAAATGAAGGTTCTCACAGTCCTGGAGCACTGAAGGAGCGGGAGACGAGCCCTTTTTTATATCATGTGAGCAAGACAACATGGTGTACCTTCAGAGCACCATCTCATCATGCCCCAAAGCTCCTTTCGAGTGCACTGGTCCTCAGGACAGGTTCAGAGAACGTGCAGCATGGGTTCAAACTTCCCAGGATATGTCCTCTCCCTTCTCACCTCTTGCTTCTGACAAATGTGGTCACAACGTTAATTCAAATATCCACATGACTTGCCTTTAGGCTCTCCTAAAACCAGGCCTGTTCTACTCCCCTGCTCTGCATTTTTGAGGGAAAGGGAAGCTCTCAGAGCTACCTTCCACATACTCTGCAGAGGTCTGCAGGGTCGTCCAGCCGTCCATCTCGGTTTACTCTGCACACTACTCATGGTAGCAAGTGATCTCTTGTTTCAGCATGTGCCCCACAGCACAGCCCTGGTCTGGCACGGAGCTTGTCAGTGCAAGTAAAATGTAAATAACCCTCCAGGCAAATCCCCTGCAGTCCTTCCAGCTCCTGCAGCTACATCGGCCTCACAGTCTGGCATCGTGTCTGCACAGCAGCTTACCCGTGTGAATGAAGGGCTATGTCGGAAATTGGCGTTAACGTAATTTTACCTTTAACCATATTGCTGCTCTATACAGCACGAGATAAATCCACTGATTTTTACAAGTTGTGCCATGTCATCAGTACAGATTGGTACATAATCTTCCTCTTTCTTTTCTCACAGAAAAGAAATTCCTTTCACTGAAACTTTAGAAGTTTTGCACTTTTAAAACCATTTTATCAATTTGGTAGATAAGCCAAAAGAAAAGAAAATAATTGAAGAGTGTCAGTACAACAGTATTGAACACTAGTTTTTTGATTGGCGAAAATGGGTGCAATTCCTGGCCCCAATGGCAAATATATGAGGGGAAAAGTATGTCAGGTGAGCAAGTGTTTCAACACATAAAACACAAATGACTCTTCCTAATGCCTACGGATTCAGAACCCCATTGAGCTTGATTTTCTTCTCATTTACATCGGGATACAGCTTGTACAGCAGGGTCCTCAGATTGCATAGGTTATGTTGAATTCAGTGAAATAACGTCAGTTTGCATCCTCCATGACTTTGCCCTGTTGATGTCAAAGGCAATTTGGTATTGGCATGAGCAAGGACAGACTCAAACCCTTTCTTACATGCAGTCACGTAGTATCTGCTATCTTCTAAATGAAGTCTTGTAGAAAATGGTTCAGCAGTGAAACTCTACCTTAGATCACATCATTTTAATGCCTTTTTTTTTTTCTCCTGTTAAAGCTTGTAAAAAGTAATCTCTGTCTTGTGAAGAATTGTTTTGTATTTTGGGACCTAAGGGAATTAGATGGTGCTAAGTAATTATCAGGAAACTTCAACGAGTTGAATAGAAATGGACTAAATGGGCAGAAAGCTATACAATGCATTAAGATAAGGAAACTAAAATTTGGGAAATGACTAAAAAAGATAGTCTAACCTTTCTGTGGGCTTTAGCCCATTATTGAATTTATTTGAATATACATTTTAAGGGCTGTTTAAAACTGTCTGCTGAAAAGCGCCAAAACACCTTTGTACATCAACACTGCCTTTAACCCAAAAGGGAAGAAACCTGCCTCAGCTCAGACCTTTTCAAATATTTATAGACATATTTTCCATTTTGACCTTAATTTGAATTTCACATTTATTTCTAATAAAATTCCAACATCTCCGTTGTTGGTCAAATCTACTGAAATACTCACGGGAATGGGAGGGAGGGAATTAGTATTGAGACAAGAATCAAAATTGGGAAGGAAATTTTGGCTTCATGTGAAGGGATGAGCAGAGGCAAAGTACTTCTGGAATAAGTGAAAATGGCACAGTTAAGCACGTGGATCCACCAGAAGTCAAACCTGGCAGGGCGTGAGCTCACAGTATGGAAGTCGTCCAGAGGAAATTCAGGGACAGAATTAGCGCTGCCCCAGAGGAGTGAGCACTTGCTGTCAGAGTAAATAAGATACTGCAGAGAAAGTGAAGAAAAACCACATCTAGAAAAACACAAGACAAAGATTCAGTGGACAGAGGCACACAGTCTTCCGAGCAGTCTCAAGAAGTCATATTCCCTGCTCTCAGCTTCATATTTAAAACAAAAAAACATTCCTTTCTCTTCCAATTTGACCATTTGTCATTCAGATTCAGACTGCAACTCCTGCACCTACCGCACAGCCGCCTCGCTGGCTCTGACCTGTGCCCGGGTGACAGCACAGAGAAGGGCACCATATCCAAGTTCCTCTAATGCAAACAATAAATGATTACATGCCATCAAAGTCCTACACACAAGGTACCTGCAGCAATTTAGTGGGGGTTAACAATTACATAGGTACAAAAGTACGGCACCACCAGTGACGTTGGTTACTCTACCTCCAGCGAGCTAAAATTTTATGAATACGACTACTTGAAAAGTCATCACCTATAGATATAAAGAGAGTTGCCTTCAGCAGTTCACACAAGCACTTATTATTACTTGTCACATCTTTTTTAATAAAAAAAGATTTTTTTCCTCCTTATTTGAAGAGAGACAGAAGCTGTGCCCTTCAGGCAGACTGCGTGGAGGAGTGTCCATCTCCACCTCAAAATGCTGCAGTGACTTATTGCTGTCACCACTGCTTTTCCTCCGAGGTCCTGCACAGGCAGAGGCTGCTTGAGATCACATCGTCCCCACGAAAGACAACAGTGTGGGCCTGGGGATGAACGGACAGTGAAGCAGGAGGTGAGGAGGGAGAGACTTCCATCACGCTCACCACGCTGCTGTGCCTGGCTGGGCACATCCGTGCCTGAAAAGTGCTGTTAATGGAAGGCACAGCAGCTCAACGGTACCATCTTCTATAGAGCCTTACATTGGTAGCATTTCAAGACAACTGATCCCTATATTGAAGAAAGATGATCACCTTCACTAGCTCCTCCCAAGTGGCAGTCCTTGTAAACAGTGTGCTACAGCTGAAATTTGCTCTTATGAAGGGCTAACAGCACCACAACCTACACCTCGTTTCAACCTCCTCCGAGAGGTTCAGGTTCCGTACAACCTCCTCCGTATGCTTCCCACCACTGCCCAACAGCTCTGGGGGCCTTCAGCCTCCTTCACCGCAGGCTTCTGAAGATGCCACTGAAATAAAGTCCTTTTACTCAAGGGCACAAGAAAGCTCACAGGGATTTCATTTTAAAGCAAGTTATTTGTAAAGAGAGATCATCTGTTACTGAGGGTGAAATACCAGGAGCGGAGCATAAAATGGCAACAGGGATTTTAATTCTTATTAAGTTCTGTAGTTTCGTTACTTTTGGCATTGAATATTTATGCAGTAATACGCCATTAGTGGCTGCATCTGTCTGTAGTTTCTGCTCAATACTGCTATACTCTTTCCAAATAATTCCACCTATGTTAAAGGTGAAACCTGAAAAAAAATGACCCTAATTTTCTACAAAAAATCTCACAGCATATCTAACATTTCCTCTCACCCTCCACTTGGGTCAACAGGTATCACACGTGCAAGGCACAGATGAAGTAACTACATGAAATTTAAGCAAGCAAACTCTGATGCAGATTGAAAAATAAATAGGAATTTCTGTGGTACTGCAGCAGCAGGACCGATGCAATGGAGCCCAGCAAGGAGGTCTGCGTTGCCCCCGGTAGCGTCTGGAGCTTCGGCTGGGCTCTGCGGGGATGCCCATCGCCTGCCTGCACGACGCCCTGCGCAGGCCGGGGCCAAGCCATGCCCTGCAGGAGCAGCCTGCTGCTCTGCTGTTCCCCCTCCCGGGGAACTGCACGCCTCCCTGTTTCATTACGGCCTGTAACAAACACAGTTAAACCTTAATAAGGTCCTTAAGAGAAAAATAATTAATTGATTAAATGTAACTTAAATATTTTTTGCTGTAATTAACCAGAGCACATTTACCATAACTACAGTGAAAAACAGAAGTGAGATTATGGTACTGTTTAAATACTTTCCTCTAGTTTGTTTTATCGCTTATACAAGCACAGTGCATGATCTTACAAGTTGTTATTATTGCACTTATTAAAATTCACACCAATATTAATTTAGAGAAGATTGAGAGGGATTAAAGTAGTAATTCTCTTACTTTCTAAAAATAACTGCCTTTCCAAAAGAAACCACCCCCCCAAAAAAAAAAAAAAAAATCTAAGATTCAAGATAAAATTTCTGCCTTGCAGAGTTATGTTCCTATTTTTGCATCAAAAGCCAGTGTCTAGCACTTGATTTTTACAGTCCAACAGAGAGCAAATTTGCTTAGAGAGAGCATGACAAGTGAGGCTGAAATTTAGGAGCTTTATGACACATTTTTACTGGGTGATTCCACTTTTATATCACTGGCATTTTCCTAAGATGCTGTTACAATTACGCATTGTTCTTTCTTCAGTTTTCACTGGGGCAAATCCCAGTGAATTAGCAACTTTATACGACCCTTGTCACTGTGAGAGACATGCTGCATACCCCCGAGACATCAATTTATAGTACCACCGGCAGCATCTCGAAAAAATATAAAGGCCTTATTCTTGTCTCCGTCGCGAATGGCTCACAATCACAGGAGCATAAGGATAACATGGGGGAAGACTAATTACAGCGGGGTTAGCACTGCCTCATGAAGACGTATCTTGCTGTTCTTACCATGCTCCCAACTCTATAGCTCATGCCTCTGCCCCTCGTTAGAAAACTGCAATCTCACACAACCGCGGAGTCGTCTCATCAGTGTAAAACGGGATCAGGCCCCGTTTTTTCCTAATTGCTGCATGAGGTGTAACATTAAAGTCTAATCCTGCTTTAATTTTGAGACATGCACACACATCCCAGATAGCTGTAGGGAATCTTTCCATTTCAAGGGAGAAATGTGCAATTGTTTTTCATTTTGTTTTCTACCGAAGACGACAAGTCTCCTTGCAACGATCACGGAAGGGGATGGGGCATTTTCCAGTCCCCATGCAGCACTTGCCAGCGCCTCTCCGGGGTGATGTTATATTTGGATTGGCTTCGGATCCCCTGCATTTAACCCACAGTGACAGGCGTCAACTTGATTAGAGGGGCTGCACATGCATGTGTGCTTAAAGGGGGCTTTGAATTAAAACTGTAAGAAAACATCGGCCAGGAGAGAGGTTTTTATTAGGGTTAGCTATTCTCTTATGTGTGTGCGCACCTGATGGGGGGGGGGGCGGGGGGAAGCTGGCTGTTGTTTTAAGTCTCCCTTTTCTTTTGTGCTGTGTCTGGGCAGGACCCATATGTCTGGAATGCACCTTAAAACAGCCTTATCTCCAGAACCGATCATTACACGGCAGGTGGTGGAGCCTACTTTATTTTCTCATTTCTCTTCTTTTTCTTCTCCTCCCTCTAACTTCCCCCTCCACCCCAGGGTAGGAATTTCTGAACCTTAACCAGTAAACGTCACATGGCTCACACACCTGGAATCCACCCCTCTCCATCATTGCTCCGACACAGAAAAACAGTGGGAGGAATGACATGAAAAGCCACGACACAAAGACCATAGGCTACTCTGGAAGATGAATGCCAGTAATATTTTAAACTTGCATGGAAATTTAAAAATTAATGTTAACTTGTCTTCCTATTTAGTGGCTCTAGTCCACGATAGACAAATTGTTTCCCCTTCTAAAAATCAGCAGAGGCTTCGGTGACACTCCAGAAGTGGTGACACTCGGCTAGAGAGACAATCTGGCAATGCTCCATACCCAGTGCTAACATGAGCATTTCCTACCCAGCTCTCCCAGCAAGTGTCGTTCATGGAGAGCTGCTGAACACCCCAGGGGTACAGCTCACTGTGCAAGTAAGTTCTGTCGACACCCTGGGCCAATCAAGTCCATGAGGCTTAAATAGGACACACAGTTTTTACCTGGACAAGAAAACATGTAAAATGACCTTCCACCTGCTCACAATACTCTGGAAAGCCTGACAATATAATCTTTTTAAAATATGAACATGTTTTGGTTCAGAGCTTTGTAATTGCAAGGGTTGGTTTAGGATCATTTACACTTTCAGTGTACACGGCGCATTTCTGCTGCGTAGGCAGCCTTTCCCACATCTCTGTGCTGCAGCATAGCCGTCCTTAGCCTTGGTTTTCACATCTGTGTTCCAACAGAGCCCAGTGCTCAGGTGCTTCATCTATTAATGCACAAATTTGTGTGCCTGGAACAAAGGACTGAGCGTTGCAAAGCCTGGACTAAGCCTGGACTAGTCTGACTATTAAGAACTTTTCAGATCTAAGATTTGGGTGCAGGGTGGGCATTTGAATGTGATATGCTCCAACATGCGATAGGTCAACGCCAACTCTATCATATCTTGTCTGAATTAACTGTGAAAGCGCTGCCATGAACAGTTTCATATCACTGCCAAATTTGCCATAGGGGGCTGATAAGCAAAAGCAAATCTGTTGAAGTCAGTGATCAGTTATTTTTGGTTATTTTCTGTTTTGAACTTCGCTTGTTGCACACCTGGATTTTGAGACAGCTGAGCACTTCTGTAAAGCCAGTCCACAGCACCAGGAAGGCAGGAGCGGCCAGAGCCCCGGCCCCAGCACCCCCACAGCCGCAGCACCTTCCCTCGAACTCGGCAGCTCCTGGGGTGGATTTGGGTAGAGGAGAGCCCGGTGCTGTTCTAACTTGCGCAGCAATGAACCGGCACAGAAAAGCCTAAGGATTAGAAGTATGCAAAGAGACTGCAACTGTATCGCCTTTGCTCTGCCATCCCTGAAAACATAGCCCACAGTTATACTTTCTGTGCTGGAAAACCCCAGAAACCACAGCACACGAGTAGCAGCGGAGCTGGAGGTTCTGGTTTAATTAAAGGAAGGTTTTATCACTTACAGACTTCTCTGGGCTGGAGGAGCAGGGGGGGCACAGAGCTCACTTTTGGAAGGGTTCAAGCGCCTCCCAACCCAAAGCCTGGGGGAGGTCGGCCGGGCCTGTCAGGCTGTCTGCCCCTAGCTAAACCATCCAACCTGCAAACCAGCGATGCGACCGCCCTGAAGGGAGAAGGGCGACGATGCTCTCAGCCTTTGCCCCTGTCTGCTTTTTTTAGAAGGGCATCACACCTAGTTTTCTCAACGCAGTTTAAAGAAAATCACGTGTAATTTACAGGATTAAGAAATTTAAAATCTGCATGAATCCTTCCACTGTGTCCCATTTGTCTTGTTCACCCCAAAGAGCTGGAAGACAGACCGGGGCGATGGGAACACACACCCAAACACAGGAGAAACTCAACAGTGTTACAGCCTGGCACTGTGTTACCCCAATTATCTCAATTTACACCCGTGTAAGAGGAAAGGGAACCAGGCTCTGGAGTGACCTACACCCAGACAGTATCTGACAGTGCTGGCGTTTGTCCTTGTTTGCCTCAAGAGGTGAATAAATCTATCCCTCATGTGCAGAAGTCGCTGTGGGAGAAGGAGAATCCCTGCCCCCAGGATGTGCATCTTCCGGCACACTGCTCTGAAACCAAGAGCATGGCTTTAGAAGGGGAAGCTCGGGACAGCCATGTGTGCCCAAGGCCAGCCTTTCTTATTTTTATATTTTATTTTGTAATCTGCTAAGGCTGAGGTCCCCTTTGGACCTATTTCCTACTATTAATGGGATTATTATTTTCACATATTTCCTATCAACTCAGTTTTGCCCATCTGGAGCAGGAACGGCTGTACACATTTGTTGAGCACCTGACAACATCCAGCCCAATACAGACTATGGGTCTCTGTGAACATCCGCCTGCAGGCAGGTGCATGCTGACCACCTCAAAGTGTCATTCTCTGAAAATCCAGATTACACGCATTACAGGACAGGATATAAACGTGCTGTTTCCAAAGCCTCCTGAACTCCTCCAGTTTAACTGTCTTGCTCGTTCACTTCTGAAAAAAATCTGGCTCATAAAGTTACTTCAGGTCTGTGGTTGAAATGATCCCAGGAATAAATGAATCAATATATGAAGCTAAACATAGAGAGGCATTTGGTTTTGTTTGATTCTTCAAACTCAGAACAATTCAGAGGCAGGAAATCTGCATAAATTATTTGAATAAAATTAATACTCAGCCAATCCCTGGAATTTAACCTTTGTCTTTTTTTCTGGGGCTAGAGATACAGTCTATTTACTTTTGTGCTAAGGAATAGATTGTGTAATTTTAACCAAAGCTGCTCCCAGTATAATTTAATAGCATCAAAAGGTCTGCAAATTAATTTCAACATCACTGGACTGATTTTGTAATAATCAAATAGAATCCTGTAAAAATATCTGGAACAAGATTTTAGAAATCCAATTAATGATACTTTTTAAAAAAAAAATCATCTGAAAGTAACTTTCTTTTGGAATGTTCTTTGCTCTCATTTTTTTTAAAGGAAAATGTATGAAATATAATGAAATATTACCCTAAGAGACAAAGAAACTGCTTAATTCCATCCCAACTTTTTAGCCTTACATGTCTGCGGATGCACTGAGGGCAACGAGAGCAGCCTGAGCCCAGAGCCTCCAGGGACCCGATCCTCTCATTGCTTTCAGGTGGTTAAGGGCTCTTCAGCTCATTGAGCTGGACTCCTCTTATCAGGGGATAAGAGAACACTTTGCTGAAAACTTCGTCAAACAGTCCCTGCTCCCAGCTCCACTCCTGTTGGTGGGAAAGCGTTGGGAACCAGCGGGTATTTTTCACTGCCTGGATCACTCTTCTGCCTGACAGCACCAAGGATTTGAGACTAGCTGTGCAAACAGCCCAGACATTAAAGCCAGAACATACCCCACCAGGAGTTTCTTCATGTTCCTGGTGTGCTGCCACTCAGACCCTCGGTGGCCGTCTGCAGCCCGAAGCAGAGACCCGCAGTTGGGATGTAAAGCACCATAAATACCAGGGGATGTTACAACAGCTAGAGCAGTATCAGCTGTGGTATAACAGCCAAACTGTGAGACTGTCCTGCCCAAGGGCTCACTCTGGTTTTGCTGCAGGATTAGCACTTTACTGCAGATGAAATAATTCTGAACAAAGGAGGAAAAAAAAAAATTAAGAAAATAGATACAGACTTCATTTATCCCGCAAAACAAAAGTGAATGGTGATGAGCAGCTGTGTGTGCGTGCGTATGGATTTCCGTGCACGCAGCCAGTGGCCACTGAAATTTTCCTTCTCTCCTGCACGTCACTGTACCTTGTTCTTTGTTTCCTTTATGAGCACTTACGCTAAAGGAAGGCATTACTTGTTTGTGTTGGGGGAGATCCTCAGCTCTCACAATGCCATTAACTTTGGTGAAAGTTGTGGACCTAGACCGTATGTTCCTGAACCTGTGCCTCTCCTTTCCTATATTGTACACTCAAGAATAAAATCTATTCCTTACACCTAACTGCACAACAGCCACGCATCCAGGTACACTGGGCATCAATTTCAACCCAGCCGCGGGAGCAAAACCCTCTTCGTGCTGCATGTGCAGAGTCTTTGGGGATTTTTACTTAGCTTTATTGTTAGAGTTGAAATGCAGAAAGAGAAATTCAAATCAGGGAAATGCAATAATCTCTGAGCCTGCTGTTCATCAGCGCATCACCCGTTAAAGAGCAGAGTCCTTTATTAAAAAGGACACATCTTATTAAAAAGATATGAAACAAAAGTGATTTTTAATTTTATTGGGGAAACAGAGTCATTGCCAGAGACAGCCTGTGGCTACATGTGATGATCAAGTCAAGAGGGAGGGCAGTGAAGCACTAACACAAATATGAAGCTAATAACTTTTTTACTCTTAGGGAAAGTGCCGTTCAATTTCTGGTGCTCCAGGCATGTGCAGCTTGAGTGGAAATTTAGAGAAATTACATCCACCTGCTTCCATTTCTTACATCCAGGGCCAGATCTTCAGCCAGCGTAAATCAGTTTATCTCCATGCAGCCAGGCAGATTTATGCCAGCTGAAGATGTAGCCCCTGGTCTTGCACTTCAGAATAAGAAGCTTTAAAATACAAATGAGCATGAACCCCTTAAAACATTCTCCACTCACAGAACTCAGGAGGAAAAACAGACCTCCCAGACTACCTTGTATCATCCCACAGGTTATGCTGTCTTTGGGGCAATGGGTGATCCTATCCGTCAGGGATTTTTTTAAGTATATATCAAAACCTGAAAATGCTAGTCTTTTTTTTTGGTTGGTGGGGTTTTAAGTATTGATTTTTATTCCTTCACTAATGCCTATTGGACCAATGTTTTAGTTACATATTTGGATATACACAAAACTAAAAGGGATTCTTTTCCTCAGGTCCGTGTGCCTGCTCTTAACCTTAGGAACCTGCTTGGCTGCCCACTACCTCCAAAGATGCATGCACATACTGAATGTTTTTGTACATTATATTCCATACCTCTGCATGATGGCAACAGGAATACATGAACAGCAGACACACAAATATTGATCCCTCTTATTCCCTTACCAGTCTTTTCCGAGAGCAGACACAGAGCAAAGGTGAGACCATACTGCTGCTCCTCCACACCTCACATATTACTCCTAAGAGAGTGACCAGATAGTAAACAAGGCCAGCCACAGGCAGAGACCGTCCCCTAAGGAAGAGTCGTTGCGTATCTGCCATGTGTCACCTACACATCACGTACACCCCTTCCCGCAACGTTGACCACATCCGAGTGTAAGGCACACGTGCGCTGAGCTCTACTCTGTCTTTCAGAACAGTCACCTGAGCCCAGGCAGCTGCCACCACTGCTCCACCGTCTCAGGGATGCCACCATCCGGCATGCAGCCTGGCACAGAGCTCCTCAGCAAGGCCCCAAAAGCAGACCAGCTCACTGCACGCTTGTAGGCGGACACAGCACTACACAGAGAATGAAAATACTGTAAGTAACTCAAAAGTGGGATCCGGCAGGCCTAGTTTATTTTAGCGTTGCAGCAGGAGGGAATACCAGCCTCTCAAAGTCAGTGGCTTTGTGAGGTTTAGCAAGTACAGACAAAGAACAGTTTGCATGTGATTGAGAAACTGAATATACCTGTAAGACAATGACTGATGTCAGACTCCCCTCTGCTACAGTAATTCCAGAGCAATACATTGATGAAGCAAGTTGCTTCATGTTTGCCGCCTAGATAAAAAAAAATTAATTCAAAGCAGATGAGAGCTTAGCTGTGGTATTGAGTGTTGCTGGATGCCTAGTGAAGGACAGTTGCTGCAAAGTGCAAGTTGTGGACCTGCAGCACTTGTATTCACATTTGTCTGAAAAGGGGAAGTCTTGTGAAATCAGTGGCAGATGCTCTAAAACAGTAACAAAGTCAAGGACTAGCCAAGGACCCCTTTATGTCACCTTCAAATACATGGGTGCAGCATGTCTTCGAGTCACTGACCTGGCTCGGGGGCAGGTGACAGACTGCCTGGTGCCAGGGCCTGAGGCACTGATCTGGCACTAAGGAGGTGTTTTATCTGACCGGGGCAGACAGACAAGCAGACACATCCTGATGCAAGAACGTCACTTGTTCAAGTCAGGTGAGATGAGCAGCAATGGAGCCACCTCTTCCATCTGAGAGCTTGTGAGCAACACAGCACAATCTGGGGAGGCTGCACAGCTGAGACCCACTGCAAACACCCTCCTTGATCAGGTCTAAGCCCTTGCCAAGGGCCTGACAGACCCGAGCAGGACCATGTCCCATCCTGATCCTGCCTCGACTTTCTTCAGTTTCAGCCAAAGATGCTACTTGACATGCTCCCAGCTAATGCCACATTGCCATGAAAAGCCTCGGGCAGAGGCAGGGTATGGAAATACTTGCAGAGTTTCAGCTTGACTTTCTACTTCCTTGTTCCAGTAGAGAGCTGGAATAACTCTCTCAAAATGTATTCAGATAAAGGAGCTTAAATGGGGCAGAGTGGCATCAGATAAAACTGCAGCTGCGCTGGCCCTGGTACACACAGACAAGGAGATAACTTGTGCTCATCCCGTCACAACAGCCTCTTACAGTCACATCACGTCGATTGTCCCTGAACTCTATTTTCCGAGAGGTGCCTTGAGGACACCTTTAAAAGCAGGTTATCCCCCAGTGCAGCGAGTGGTCCCAGGGCACGGTCCCCTGGCACAGCTAGCTCAGCGCAGGCAGGCAAAGTGTTCCCAGTTTATCAGGATACGGCTGGGCATGCGTGGACAGGTTGTCAGGAGCATGGCCAGGATGGAGCAGGAGCAAACCTTGCTCCCAAGTCCCAGATTATTCTTTAAGAGCCACATGGGCAACCTTATGCAGGAAAAGGAGACGGAGCACATCAGACTGAATTCACAGCAGTCTCCCATGTCAGAGTCTTGCCTACACAGCCCTCCTGAGAAAAAGGATAGCTAATACGGAGGGAGCACAGTTTGGGTGTGAATTCTCTTGATAGCTTTTAAGCTCAGCCCCTTGGTGCTCTGGCTTGGCTTCACAGAGGCAAAGGAAGAATTCTGCATTTTTCTCGATGGGATGGAAGGGAGCGAGTCTTGGTTTTTCTTCTGCGAACACTTACATCATCTGCAAAATTACCTTCTGTCCATCCTGAGTCAAGATAAATCACATGTATCTTTACAGCAGTTAGCGCAGACTTTTTCCACTGTTCATAAAATGAAGTAAAAAAAAAAAAAAAAAAGACTTTCTAACTGTGAAACAGCTTTCATTCTTGGCCGAATGAGACAGATTCCCTAAAGTAGCATCTATGTATATATTTAACATTGGTTACTTACACATCCACAAATGCCCTCTCAGAACATGAAAATACAAGACAGCATCAGGAAAGGCAAGCTAACACCTCAATCATTAATAGAACAATGACATACTGGGATTCTGCATAAAGCCCCTATATATCAGGTCTAGCAAACAGGCAGAATGTAAAACATGGTCTCACATGGTAGGGATTTTGCTGAGAGTTAGAAATCTTCAATTTTTAAAAAGGCAAAGGGATCCAAATCAAACCTGAGCTGCCTCTCTTCCTTTGTCTCATCATAATTGTCACCATCAAAAATCTAGAGTTGAGATGTCACCTTAGACAGGAGAGCATGAGAATACACGTTGCAACAGTAAATAATGCAAGAGAAGAATATTAGTACGTAGCATCCATTTTATGTCTTTTGCTTCTGTGCTGCTGGAAGGTAGTAACAGCCCATCATTTGCACGGAGAGTACCTTGCAGTTCTTAATTTTTTTTCCCAAGGTGTGGTCAAAGTTACTTAGGTACATTGCTCATTGCGTGAATATGCCCTGAAGCTATGCATCCCACACTGGGAGAGGCAGAAGACATAGGGAAAAGTTAAAATGGGAGCCACAAGCCCCTAGATGTGGCAGCCAGCACATCAGTACTTTGGCTGGTACTAACACACATGGGCTGCCCCGGTCCTGATTCAGCAAAGCACTGTTAAGACGTATGCGACTTAAACCACGTGCTTCAGACCTTGCCAACAGAGTTTCTTTATTGCTCCAGCTACCCTAGCCTGAAATCAGTGAAGCCTGCGCAGACCGTGTGCAGGTTTGGTGTTATACTGATGCTATTTCTAACACGACTCAGTTTTGTCAACCCGGAGCTCCACTGGAGTGAGGCAGGCTTGGAACTCACCACCTGTGGGGATGTGTCTAAGTAACTACCCTGGTAAAAACATCACACTTCTAACCAAAATAATTAAATTAGCATTATTAGTGTTGGCTAGGCCTCAGTCCCTGTGACTTCCAGCAAAGCTGAGGCATATACTTTAAATACTTCTCTGAACTCTTTCATCTCCTGTTCAACTAAAGCCACACGTATACGAATACTCCTCTGTTTCCCCAAATCTACATGAAGATCTGAACATCAGCTATTATGCAGAATAATTAAAATTACCCATCTCGTATTTTAATATACAGCTCTGAACAGAAAGGTGCAATCGTTCCCACACGCAGGAAGACAGAAGGGAGCTGTAAGGGCCCCCTCGGACAGCCCCAACTTGCGAGTTCACCCCTGAGCCCCTCCTGAACCGCGCTGCCTTTGACCCTGCAGTACAGCCTCCGGCTGTGCTTCACCTCTTCCTTGCATTTTCAGGTGGGATACAGTACAAGGTTTGCATGGGGCCTCCCTTTAACTAGAGTTTCAAAGACCCCCCAAAGAAAGTGATTTTGCCTTTGGAGATGTCACTTACAGACACAGAAATGGAAATGATTGTTTTCTCCTTCAACACAGCAAGCTTCAAATTTCAGCCTGTGTTAAACAGCTGCCAGTCTCCGTGTGCGTGTTCCTAAATGCTGACAGTACTAGACTCAGTCCGAAGAATGAAGCCTCAAATTAAAAGTTATTTATTTAGACACCATGTAAAAGAATCTGGGTGTTACTTTAACACACCCAGCTAACGCTGGGGTCCGTGCACATGAGTACACGTTATCCACAGCAGCGTCTGGATTGCCCCAGCTTTTCAGAAGCCATCATACATGGCACACCAACTAACCAAAGCATGGCTACACTCAGGTGCTAAGTCATTTTCTTCGGATTTGAACGGGCACTACCAGGCACGGAAAGCTCACACGTAGCATTTGCTCGCAGATGCACTGTTAGCCTAGAGAGCATTGCAGAACAAGTCGAGACAATGCAAAGCTGAATAAGGCTAAAGAAAGGAGCGTTCCCAAAGGCGTGTCCTTGGCCCAGGCTGGAACTGCTGCTCAGATAAGCCAGCATGTACATTCATGTCAGGGAAAGGGAAGGGCTCAGGTTACTCACAAACTGCACTCTGAGCTGCAGACAAAAGGCCAGGAATGAGTTGACAAAGCCTTGCAGCTCGGCATGCTGGAACAGCTCCGAGGAGCCAGCTTACAGGAAGGTCTGTCTCTGACCCACCAGGAAGCGAGCACGGGGAACGCGCGCATCCCACAAAGTGATCTTGGCAGAGAGCAGGTACTGGGCATGGGCACCAAGGTCACAGGGAAGGGACTAAAGGGGGGAGTGGGCCAAACCAGGACCTGTGTTGCTAAATCTGTCCTCAACACGGTTGCTTCTCCGAGGAGCTCTCTTAATTGCCTATGTCAAATGCTAGGAGAGACTCTTCCCCCAGCACACAGTCACAAGCAGATGCATAGTCAACAGCTGCAGAAACTTTTGAAGAGTTGTTTCCTACTTCTAGTCAGTAAAAATGCAAAAAGAACCCAAAACAGAAAACACATTTCTCAGTATTTTCAGCTTTACTCAAGTTATAAAGAATCACTTTGCCGCATCCTGATTTCTTAACATTACCAGTGATTTGGAAAAAAAAAAATATCAGAAAAGGCTAGAACATTATGAAAAAGCCTCCAGAAGGCAAGGATACTTACCCAAACTAAACTCAAATTTTTCACTACCACATTTTGAATCTCAGCTTTGTCAGCACTTGTAGTTTTATAAGGACGGAGTCAGAACAACTGCTGATATTTTTGCTCTGTGAACACATACGTACTCATGAGCAGCGATTGCATAATCCCAGTGCAGCAGTGCACACCAATTTCACAAGAAACCATAAGTTTCCCAGAAAACAATTGAGATGGCACAAGTACTAAATAACACTGCTTTACCTAAGAATTGTTTCATACTAACTAAGGGATAAACGTTTTTCACCAGTGCAGGTAGTTTTTCGCTAAAGGCTGGCGTACCCCTTTGTATAGAACAGCAGAGCAAAGCTTACGATTCCCCCCCAGCTTGTGCTCCACCAAGAGAGCAAACCCAAGATTAGGGGTCTGAAAGACGTTTGTGCCCAAATCCATTATTTGGAAACTGGCGCAGAAAGGGCACAGCCATAGCTGTATGGCTCTCTACATTCCTCTTTAAAAGGAACATGCTGGCACATGTTAAAGGTAACAAAAGTGTCACTGCAGGAAACAAACCCCAGCCTGCATGGAATCACAAATAGGTTAATTGCAAGAACTGGCAGAAAACTGTATCTGCAAATAATGTCAGACCTGCCCATAGTGTTCCTATCCGTGCCCTAAGTACGAAGATGGTAGAAGTCAGACTTAGCTGCTTCTGAAACCATAAGATCAGCCTCACACATTGCAACACCCTGCTTACTAACGTGCTGTCACGCTCGAGCATTAGCCTGCCAGCTGCCAAACTGCCTTCATGCTGCTTTGTTTCCTGAATTGGGAAATCTAATATTCTCTTCTTCTATTTGCACACTGACAGAGCTTCCCAGGAACGGCCTGTTTGAGCCAGGTAACAGGAACAAAACTAAAACCCAACAACTTTTAGGAAAGGCTTTCTAAAAGAGCAGGCAGCACGTTTCACTTAGGTATACTAACCAAGATATCGACTCCTTCCTGAGGGTGGGGGCTTTGTGTAATTTTTCGGCCTAGGTGTCCTATTACAGTGGGTTTACAGCAATGTAATTCATTTAGCTTCCTCAGACATACTGCTGACTTACAGTTCATGCAGCTACAGATGTATGCCCATAGCGCTTTCAAAGAGGCTTGGCTTTATTGTTTATGGCTTTCCTAGTTTAAAAAAAAAAATTGTGCCTGTAGTCCACAGATTTCTTGGAAAACAAGCTATCCTTTGTCCCTCCCACCCACAAGAGTTATCAGATTCTTTAAAATGCCTGTTATTGTGGAACACAACTTTTTAGTGTTGCTCTAAACTACAGAACAGAGGGAAAAATATTACCTCCATACTTGCCAGGAAATAGGTTACTGCATAATTTCATTTTCCACCCTGTGCTGTTTCTCTGTACATTTTTATAGTATAAATAACACAGATCTCTATAGACTTATATCTGTATCTGTGATTCAGTTATATCAGCTTCCTGATATATTCCCTCCTTAGCCCTAAATTTCTGCCATCAGTTTTTTCATTTGGTTAGGGGCGTGCAGCAAGCAAGACTCGAGCCTGGGAACAGGGAAACAGGGCTCCTAAAACACAGCTGTGTAAGGAGAGGTAGAGATCTCTACAGTTCGACAGCTAAAACAATGCCAAATGTTTCTTTCAGGGCATTAAAAGGGCACTAAGGCATTAAAATTCACAGAGAAGTCAGAAATTTCATCTTTTCTGCTTAAAAGTTCATTCCCTGGGAGGGTATATGCCAAGACTTTTTTTCCTTGGCTTTCTTTTTTTTTTTTTTGCAAACATAAAACTGAGAAGCATACTCCTTAGCAGTGCTCTGGTAGCTTTAGGCCACATACATCAGCTTAAAAGGTTTATTTTTAAATTACTGTTGCATTAGTCTTGTCAGCAGGATCATACATTCTGCCTTCTTGCTATCAAACCAAGCACACAGACCCAAGTGGGCACAGAGAGTTTTAATTCTGAAGTGACCTGTGACTGCAGAGTCTCTTTTGCCTGATGGTTCTGCGGCGTGCAGGTCTGGAACACGCATCTCGGCACAAATACCTTTGTTCGATAAGGTGTAGACAGACTTTACAGCTGAGACTCACTGAGAGCAATGAGTCTGAGCTACCCCAGCAAAACACTATGTTAAGATTTTTTGTGGGTCTGATCAATTACCCACCTGTGCTTCGTGGAACTTGTCTCACACACACTCATCCATTGCACCATGCATAAAGCAGTCTGGCTTTTAGGGCTACTCACAAATGCCGGTCAGGGAGTGATGTATTATTGCAGAACTGTAACAAATGCAGGAAGAGATAAATTGACAACCAAAGATTGCATTTTATTCATCTTCTAACACTGCTGTTTTTAAACCCGGATCTAAAGACCAAGCAAAAATTTAATAGCATATAATTATGTTCTAAAGTAGAGATTCAAGAATTACTATAAGTTTCAGTTCTTGCCCTCTTGCAGACACAGAAAATGCAAGTAACCTTCTAGTAATTAAAACACGGTCATTCTGTCTTATCTTCAAAGGCAGAGGAGAAAAGGCCTGCTACCTTCAGAGCCTTGGGATACTGTTTTACAATTAAGGTATAATCAATCTTTAATTATTTCGTTTGAAGGTCATTTAAGCCCTTCCCTTATGACAGCCCCTTCGGAAAGCCTTAGCAGAGATGGGGCAGCAGCTGCCGAGTCTCCTCCTTCCCCCAAAGGTGCTCTGGAACAGCGGCATGGGCCGACACCGCCACGCTGCAGCTTCGGTCCCTGCACAGATCTTATATCAGTGCAGCTACGTTGGCAGAAAGTACAGTTTTTTTTACACATAAATTAATATACACCAGCACATCGTCTAGCAAGAGGAGATAAGTTGGCACAGAGGCGCCTCATTGTCTGCTCAAGGAGCTTCACGTCCATATTAACTCACTTCTGCAACACAATTGCATCCTGACACCCGCACCATCAATGGCTTTAGACCTGGCATTTTGTTAAAGCTCCAGTTTATGTACTTTTTCAGTTGTTCCTGTCAAAAGTCACTTTTTTTCCCCCCTCCACAAATCTGCATCGTGAACACTGTTTGGGGGCTGTTATTTTTCTAGTTACTGAACCAGCAAAAGAGACCATCTTATCTACAGTTAAAGGTTGTGCTTCCTTCTTTTTCCTGGTTTAACGCATTAGGATTTAGCTGGTTAATACTTTATATCTCTGAGAGCGTACGAGTCTGAAACAGCAAAATGAAAAACACCACGGAAGAAACAGCGAGGTTTCCAATTTTCCACTTTACTGGAAAGGCAGAAAGATCCTTTCCAGTGTCTCAGCACCCAGAGGCATGCTCTTACACTCAGCCTTATTTTGCCATCCCATAAACATTGGTGGGAAATACAGAGCTAATGAGATGTGTCACCAGTGTCCTTTTATAAGCCCTGAGCGCCGTGTTGAAACATGGACGTGGCACCTAGAAGTAACAGTGCAGGAGAGCAGGTTACAGCTTGTTGGCTCTTTTCAGTGGTGTCTTACATGAATGGTACCTTCTGAAGCAATCAAGTGAAGCTGAGCAAAAAATACATACAAATAATTTTTCCTCAAAAACTTCCTTCTTTTAAAGAAGCAAATATTTTCATGGAAGTGTTCCCTGCTGCAAAGACAGAATGAAATCTCCTGGAAAATGGTCTTCTTCCTCTGCTTCTCTATTTTCCATCCTTTCCTTTTTCTGCTTGTTTTTTCTCTGTTTTACTTCCTTAGTGATGAAAGGAGAACAAGGGGAAAATAGCAAAACCAAACTTGGACAAAAAGATTCTAAAGTCTCAATTATTTTTTTTTCAGAAGTCATATCAGAATGCTCCGTTATGCTACCATGTATTTATTTGCACACTGGTTCAGTTTGAGAGGAGCTCTGCTGAAAAACAACAGTGCAAGACCTCTACCCCTGCGCAGGGAGCTCTCTGCAAGGAGCACAGACTCCACGAGTTATCCTGCCCCAGCACCCGCAGGCACCTTTTTTGTAACTTCTCGACTTTGGAAACGCTACCTGCCATTTGTTGCACACTTGGACTTCACTCAGAGTAGCCACTGACCCTACCCGCTCTGGCTTGCCTTGCCATATACGCCCCACAACCAGAGGCTGTGAGAGTTTGAGCATGGAAGAAGTCTTGTTCGCCAGGTATCGCAGCAAGGAGAAGCTAGGAGCCTTCCTTCTCTGCTGCAGGCTCATTAATACTGAACTCTCAGGAAAGATGTGCAGGACTGCCAAGGATACGTACTGCAGTTGAATCGGATGCCTCTAAAGGAAGAAAAGAGCCAAACGTATTGATGTGGAAGAGCCAGATACTTAACTACGCTGCAGAACCAGGTGTGCTAGCTCATGCCACCTCCCATTGCCAAAGGGGGAATGAGAACAGAGGCAGTGTTTTCTTTTAAATTTGGAAGTAAAAGGGAGAAAGTAAACTTGCATGGAGCCTGGGGATGGGGTGAAGATGACAAAGAGAGGTTGGTGTAATTGGTTTTCTTTCCTCTGCAAGTTGCAAATGAGCAATTATAGCTGAGAATATTTGAAATAAAATTACTGGAACCTGTCATCAGTCGATTGACCTCTGTACAGATGTCTTGTTGAATGAGGAGTATGATTAGAGTCTTGACTGTATCAAGCTATTAGGGATCTAATACCATTTAGTGTAGATGTGAATTCATCAGGGCAAGCACCCCGGAAACATTTTGGCATGTTCTGCCTTTTTCCTTGCAAGTTCCAGTAGATGCAGTCTTACAGTTGCTATAGGGGCCCTATTCCACCTCAGAGACATCTGCTTGTCAGGAATGAGCAGAACTCATCTGAATGGTGAAACACTACATGTTTCCTGTATTGCTGTGATGTAAATGAGAACATACCTTTCTGAGCAGCTACTGTCAGAAAGCAAGAATACCTGTGAAGTAGGCTTTAAAAAGTAACAGCAATTGGTAATTCAAACCATAGAGCTGTAGTCTCAAACAAGTGGTTAGGCAGCGGTACAGGGATAAATCTCAAAGAAACCTAAGCAAGTCTCAATCTTTCTCCTTTTCTCCATTGTTCCGGAATACAAAGACTTTCTTACAAGCTTTAAGTCTTAATTTTGCAACAAGTATTTCTCACTATTCACAGCAATAAGCTTCAGCCCATGCCCATCTCCACAGAGACAGGAGCAGTTGAAGAAATGGACTGACTAAATAACGCACGTGCTCGCGTCAGTGCTGAGCAAGACTGAACTGTGCTCCCACAGATGACTTGCAGACGCTCCAGGTCTCACCACAGCTATGGTTTGAGGAGACTGCAAGAGAACGAAGTAGGGAAGATGACTCCCTATGATCAAACAAGGTTTTTTGGCTTCACTTCAGAAAGGTTACAAGATGGTTTTCCTTCTATGCATGTGGGAGAGTAAGTGCTGCACAGGGAAAGGGTGCAGGAAGGCTGGTTACACTGCAGCACAGCAGAGTCAAAGAAACCATGCAAAATAAAAGTGAAACATGGTATTACTCTGTGGTTCATTTTTCTGTGATGGGAAATATCAAGAATGGATAGTCTGAGGGCTCCATTTAATCCTTACTCCTATGTAGGCAGTCGCTTTATAAAGATGTTTTTCGCAATCATAAATAAACTTTGGAGGCGAACAGGGGAAAACCCTCAAGTAATTATTCTCCACCTGCTTGTGGACTGAATTTACAGTGGGCAATTTCAGGAGACATGGCCCTGAGCTTTCCTCTGCTGTGTTTGATGTCTCAAACCTGCAGACCAAGTAAATAATTTGATTCCATTTATTGGACAAATTTAGAGGTCAAAGCTGACAAGCCTTCAAGACCACACAGGTTTCCTCCTTGGAAGCCAAACGGTGGAATGTGCCTTTCAGATACTGCAGGGAAGAGCCTTCATCCCCTGACATATTTCCATCAGCAGGGTTTGAGAGCTTGCAGCAGCAGTTTTATGATGTGTTGGCAGCTTTTTCCACCTAACGGGTACGTGTTGAAAGCTTAAGGGATCTGATAGTTGAAATGATTGGGTGTTATGGAACAACATTACGTTCCTACCCAGCTATCCATGCCACAGCCAGTCCCACCGTATCTGTCCTTGACAGTAGTAGTTGTAAACTTTAAAGGTATTTGTTATTTTGCAGTAGCAAATAAAACAAACAAAGAACTGATTTGTGTCTAAGAACTACTGCCCTGGCTTCAAACTGCACAGCAGTGCAAAGTTGTGCAGAGTCTGGCTTATTGTTTCACCCAGCCCTAAGAAAATAAAAGCAAGCAATGAACAGCGATAACCTTCAGTACATATTTCTCCTGTGAAAAACACCGACTTCCTTTTCTCTCAAGGTATTCCAGCAGACATCTTTATAGACCGATATGTTCACCTCCACGTTTAAACTATGTGGCAAAAAACCCAGAACTTTTAATTCATAATTGTGAGTAGTCACGATGGACACTACTGCTCAGTGCAATTCAGCACAATCAAAATTAAAGCAGCAAACCTCGTGACCTGTGTCATAACCAAAGCAGCCTGAATTTAGAACCTCTGGTTTACCCAACGAACAAATGGAAAAGCAGGATTCCTGTGCAGTCCTTACATGGAAAACAGTGTGGAAGAGTGGTAGTAAGTTGTTAGCACTACAAAAAGAAATAAAGAAGTAAAATTTAATTTTGTTTACTTGGTTGTCTATGCCCTGCTCCACTGGAAAGGCAAACTAATGGAAATTTTGATTTGTGCAGAGTAGTAGACTTAGAAGATCCAGAAGTAATCTGCCTTCCAGAACGTCTGCTAAATGCAAAGCACAGGCACCTCAAGCCTGGCCTGCAGAGCTCTCCCACAGCAACGGCTGGGAGGCTGAAGGGCAGACCCTGCTCTGGGAGTGCCGTGCCCACTCCCACGTGGCACCACCAGTGCCAGTCAGGTGGTTGGGCACCCTCCACCCCGGCACCCCGTGGAAAAGGAGGGCAAAGATAAAGGTTTATAAAAAAAAGAAAAAAAAAAAGACTCAACAGATTCACATAATACACAATACAACTCTAGAAGTCTCACTATAAATTTACTTCCTTTAGAGCTTGAATTAAAACCATTGCACTGAAGCCCTCTGGCAGAGCATCCCTACGGCCCGCAAAGTTCTTCTATCCAAACTCTTTGCAAGGAGATAGCCCACAGCAGGCTTTTGCTGCTTAAATTACTAGTTTAGAGGGATTACATTACGGCCCTGGTCTCGCAACGCATTGCACGCCCCAGAGCTAGCTCTGAAGTAGGTTTTCCAGTTCCTTAGCAGCTCTAGAAAAGCAAAATGAAACATTTCTTACGCAGAAAATCAAATACAAAAGTTAGGCAATTTGATCCGACAAAAAATTAAAGCGTTCTCTTTCAAATCAGTTGCTTACAGTGTTAATGCTTTTAAAAATAGGAGAGCAAAAGACCGCCTAGAAAGGTTCCCTTCGGAGATGTAAAGGCAAAGCAGCCCGCTCTTGTCAGAGCGTTTCAGTGCTTTCTGCACACCCCGTGAACTGGGGGGGAGGAAGGTGGATCAAGGCACAGCCGCAGCCGCCCCGGCCGCGCCTCTCCGCCCAGCGGTTCGGTTCAAGCCTTCGGCTCCACGGGGAGCCGGGCCCCGGCCAGCCTCGGCGGCGGGCCCCAGGCCCCTCGGCGCGGCGGGGCCTCGGGTCTCTGCCCGCTCCCCGCCGGGCCGGGCCGGGCGCCCCCGCGCAGGGAGCGCGGGCGGCCGCGGAGCGCGGGGAGGAGCCGCCGCGCGCTGCCCTCTCCATTGGCTGCGCCCGCGGGTGAGCGCGGCCTCCTGAGCGGGCGCGCAAATAAAGAGTGCACCTGCGGACAGCACCTGGAAGGGGGCAGAGCTTCTCCTCCGCGCTCCGCCACTTTTTTAGGATCCCCCGCGCTGGTTTTGTGTCAGGAGTGCCCCGCGCGCCTCCCTGCTCCTCTCCCTGCCTCTCCTCCCCTAGCAAAACTCTCCCCGCTCCATCCTCTTCCTCGCTGCCAGCCCACCCGGCCGGACGGGACGTCCCAACGCTCAGTGCCACCCGAATAAAGGACCATTCGCTCTCCTCCGGTTCACCTCCTCTGGGATTCTGTTCAAAAGAAGGACGAAAAAGAAGAAAAGAAATAGGCCCCGAATTTATTTATTTACCAGCTGTTTCATTCCAGTTTCCTGTCTCCTTAGCCTTTTTTTATTTTGGTTCAAAGTTAAGTAAAGCCGTTGCCAGACGGGACTGGTACCTAGTTAACCACGCCAGGTGAGTGAACGGTACGACCACGTGTTCTTATGTATTGTATAAAACTGTTGTGAACTGGGGGAGCGTCATGGCCAGGAGTCACTTTGTGTAAAGGTGGTTTCTTTGGAAGGCTGCTGCATTGGAGAGAAGATGCAGGATGCTGTAACGAGGTGTACTAATACCGGTCATACAGCAGAAGCACTGCTCATTCCCTATGAACATCAACGCAGCTGCCCTTTGCTGTTTGGAAACTGAGGCCAGGAAACAGCTTTTAAGAGGAAAAATGCAAACTTCTTAAACGTTTCCTATGGGTATTTTAAGTCATAAATAATAGCGAAGTTATTCAAAGCAGCAATTGATGATACATGGAGAGATATTTCCTAAACTGGCAAGAATTCTGTGGTTATCGCTGGCCTTTAAGAACAATGTAATCCAGTTAGAGCCCATGCAGTTGCTCTGGATTTACACTGGTGCAATGAATACCAGATTTGAGCTGCCATCTAAGCCATCATTTGTAAGAATTTAGCTTAGTTTCAATCAGTTGATTCTTCTCTTGATTTTCTATGCAATTAACTTGAGAAATGTTTTCTTACCTATCCAGAGATATCATGACAAAGTGAAATATTTAAGAAAGTAGTTGTATTTGTTATTTTTTCCTTATAGAAAAAGCTTTAACTTGCTTTAGCTTGACAAGTTTGCCAAGTACTTTGAAGTCCAAAAGTCCTGTATTGTTATGTGGCATTATGGATCCTGAAGTATTAGGCTAGGCAAGCTCCCTCCTGAAGAGGCAGAGCTTATCTCTAGGACCGGAGGAGCCAGTGGGCTCAGGTTGCTTTTCCCCCCCTTCTGTGGATGTCTCGCTTATGCTGGCCATCATGTACCAGCAAAAGAGAAGAGTCCAAAGGCCTTCTCACTCGCTTTGAAAACAGAGAATCATGAGCTTTGTAAATGACTTCAGCTACTGCTGTAAAATCAGGTTCCTCTCCAAGAGCAATGCACAGTGGTAAAGCCAACTACAAATTTAACTTATTCCTATGTTGTAAAACTTGTTCAAAATCAAGAGAAATGCAAAGCTGTTTTCCCTTTAAAAACCAACAGCAGCCCATTTCAAGCAAAGGCTTTGGAAAAGTGCGAGGGTAACACCAGAGTAAGGCACAAAAATGGAAACTGCTGAACGAGCAGCAGAACATGCTTTTCAGTAGGAGCGTCTCCTAGAAAAGGCCCAAGCAAAGGTCATTTTCAGACATAACACCTGGATCAGGTACAGGTTGCAGAAGAGCGTTGCCTCTGGAAGTCACACTTAGTGTCAGATCTGAGCTTCAGAAAGCAGTTTTTACTTATGCTTAATTTTAAATACAAGCTTATGTTACAGTGAAACAAATTATTATATACTTTTCTACCCAGGATTAAAAGTTCCAGTAACTCATGAGAGCACACAGGGCATTGCACTGAAAGTTTCAAGGGCTTGCAACCACGGAGCCTAATGCAAAGTCCATTTAATGTAACAAATGCAACGAGCTTTGGCTCAGAGCATCTATCTTTATCTCTTAGTTCCCCCATAGACAAAGAAATATAGAAACGTTTGCTCACTTTAAAGTTCACAGAAGTCCAGTACAATTTTATCTGACCTTTAGTTAAGGTTTGCCACTTCTGAGGATGCAGCAGACCTTTGCTACTGCTCAGGTAGATGCAAAAGACTGCAACCTGACTCTCAAGACTTCTCCCCAGGGAGAAGCAAAAACCAAGTGGTATCTCATTAAAACGTTGGAAAAAACCCATACTGGTAACCTTTAATCTACTTTAAATTGGTTGTTCAAGATTGAGGGGTAGTTAGCTGTTGGAGGTGGGTCCCTGGAGCTTGTATTTCAAGTTTTTATTACCATTGTTTTAATGTAAGATTTTGTTGATAAGCACCTTTACTTAATAATCTGAGCTGTTCCTGAAGGAAGCCGATGCCAAAGCCAGCCTTACAGCTGTCTATTTTCTCTTCTGGGCATACTGGCTTTGTAAATTCCAGGCACGAAGTGGTTAATAGCTGGAAGCTGTGCATTAGGCATTTATGGTGCTAAAGCCCGTCGTAACTTGCCTGATAAAAGGCATTTCAAATAAGCCAGGATTGCATAGAGGAATTTCAGTTGATGGGTTCCTGCCTAGGCCACCCTTTCTCAGGACTTACCCAAAAGCTTTTAACATGTCTCGACAAAATGAAGGGAGAGGCTTCAATGCAGCAACAGACAGCAGGTTTATATTTAAAAGCAACAGTGAGACACAAACACCCCAAACTATTTGTTCTGTTAAATCCTCTATCAGCACCTCCACAGTGGGGATTTTTGTGGGTTAGTTTTTTGGTTGGGGTTTTTTTGTTTGTTTTCTGGCTTTTTTTGTTTTAAGTACAGGCAAGCATTTCAGTTCATCTTCAAGTCAAGTTTTTGCATCCTAACCTATCTTTTCCCAAGCTGCAAAGTACAAGCAAATTAAAAGTTGACATCTTAAGTTATCCAAGTGCATGGGAGAGTTGCCAAAACACGTTGGTACTCAGAACTGGACCCTTAATTTCACTAGGCACTTTGAAAGCCCCAGTTTTCCCAGGCATCAAGGAGGCAGGAACTGTGACCTGGGTCCCTTAATTTGGCTTCATGTCCCAGTGAAGTAAAGGCACCCAAATTGGAAACAATATTTGCCATTCCTTTCGGGGATATAGTGAACTTTCATTTCACTCATGGGACTTGTGTATTTCACAGTAGATTTTTTTTTTTTAAATGTTTTCAATTCTGTAGACAAGAAGCAACATGCAATGATAAGTATGTGCATTATATTCAGACTTCAGTATTAATTTTACAGGTAAAAACAGGACATACCTAGAAAAAGTAAAATATTTCAATCTATGCTCAGATTCCTTTGCAAGAATCTCAGAAACATCTTTACTGCATAGATGAAGGGATCGGTTGGGTTGGTTTTGGGCAGGGAATATTTCTAACAGTCTTAATTTTCTTTATTTTTGTCTCTTTCACAGATTGGAAGTTCTTTGGAAGAGGCTACACATCTTTTAGAGGGTTTGGACAGTGCTTAGCTTAACTATTTGAATCTTCGTAGTGCCTTAGGCACTAATACACATAATACACATAATCCATTGCACAGATGCGCTAAGGCATGTGCATGAGCAGTGGCAGCCTGGCAATGCCATGTTGGAACAAGTGACGTGTTCCTTGCTCTGCTATCTGCCCATGCTTTACAAGAAGCCTGAAGCAAGCAGAGTCCATTACTGTATCATGTGGGGCTGTGACTAAGTAAGATTATTTCTCCCCTATCTAGGCTAAAGGGAAGTAGTAGCTTAACACATTCTCATTATTGCCAAGGGTCTTTAAAAAGAACCAGCACACAGAAGAAAATTGCTTACTGGCATTCTTTGGATTTTGCAAATTCAGGGGTTTAAGGCCAGAAGGGACTATTGTGATTATCTTGGACCTCCCTTGTAAAAGCCATAAAAGCTCAAACCCTTGAAGCTTTTAATTTGGAGAAGCTCCTGGTAGTTTAAGACCTTCAAGAAATGGAGAATTGCCGTATCCTTTTGTAAGTTGGTCCCACAGTTAACATTACAGAGCATACCTGGCTACTTTGTTACAGGCTAAAATTAAAGGGAATGAAAGACAGGGATGGGGGGGAGAGCAAATGAAAGTTTCAGCCTCTAGCATCCCCATAAACTCTGATTGTAGTTTCACACCTCCTAGATACAATTCAAACATCACAGGTGTAACAGCTGCGCTTCCCTAAAAGGTATGTTAACATGCAATAAACTCGCCTGCGTTTTCCGAGTGAAATAAGGATGATCCATGGGTTCTGTTGTCCTTCATTCCACCGGAGTCTGTCTCATACCTAACCAGATTTCAGTGGAGTGAAGCACAAGAGACATGGAGATGAATCAGCAACAAGAGGAACTGCTTCCCACTGACAGAGAAGGGAAACTGCATGGAGATTTGGATACACCAGGCATCCAAACAGAGACCGAGCATGCTGGGAAATGGAGAGGAGCAGTACACCGAGCATTTTAATAACCTGAATATTTCTTGAAAGTCTCCAATAAGAACCCATTTTGAGAATGTACTTACTTTCTGCATAATATGTAAAGATTGAAAGTCTAGAAAGACCACAAGCTGCTTTCTGGAAGGCTTAAATACCCTATTAGCAGGAAATTAAACCCTAATGTGGATAAATTAGATGTGTAACCTCATCACTTTCAGTCATCTTGCCTCTAGGATGGTATATCCAGTAAAGAAACCAGAATATAACCTTGTTTCAGTGCACATGCACCACTCTGCATTCCCTTGAGGATTTTTCTCTAAGGAATCACACCAGCAACACCTGCTTCCTTCCAACTCTCCTGCCACACTGCCTTCAGAATCTGGCAAAACTCCATTAAAATTTGACCCATTTATTTTGTAATAAAATGAATGTAAATAAGATTTAAGTTGAGGGAGAATTTAGATTTTTCAGGCTTAGCATGAGATAGATCTTTCAAGGTGTCAGTGTAAATTCCTCATAGGTTAATGGAGTTAAACATATTTGATGCATAAAAGTGTCACATCTAACACTAATCATTCACCAGTTGTAATTGCCTTTTCAAAGTCCTCACCTCCCCGAGACAAATGCCCAAAAGAATGAGGTCTGACAAATTTAAAAACAAAAAACAAATAACGTCCTCCTACCATCAGTATGTATTATTTACTTTGATAGATTTAGTACCAGATTTCAAGAATTTATTGTCCTGTATTATTTCTCAGCTGCCTGCCTAATCCTTCTTTCCCCCTCCCCCTTCTTTTTGACTGATTTTAAAAGCATTCAAAAACTACTTGCTGATGGCTTTTCTTACAAACACAGACCACTGAAGGGTTCGCTCCCTGGAAAGCCAACAACCAGCTTCCACATACAATGGTGCTGAGCTCTTCCAGTCAGCAGCACAAGTTCTCAAAGCTTCAGACGTTTATTTCCAAGCTCATTCTTAAGCATAACACACACCCTGTATTGGATATCTTACAAAAACTGATTTCCCTGCTTAGTGTTAAAGTTACACTCTATTTCAAATCATTGCAGTAACAGGACCACAACATATTTTCAAACCAGGATCTAGCCAACCCTATACTGTTTTGGTTTTCTATACTTTCTTATCCATCTAATACTCCATCTCTGTCGGTATCTGAAAACGCATAACAACCAGAAAGAGCTCTTGATATCTTTTCCTGAAGTATTCGTCTTCAGGGCATCCCAGAACAACTGAGACCTTAGCGAGCCATTCCTTAGAGTTCTGGTGGTGATTAATGGTGGAGGGTTAACAAGAACACTGGCAACAAACTGGGGTTTTTTCTCCTGTTATCTTTTTAGTGAGACAAAGAGTGAAAGCGCAAGAGGATAAGTATCACATGTCAAGCATAAGCAGATAGAAAATGCACAAGTTTGCTTATTTACCAATTAAGAGTAATAAAATAAGGGTACCTACCTTCCCACTGCCTGGGCAGCAACAGGTCCAGAGGGCAGGACCCTGGGCTGGGAAACTGCTTGGTTCTGCTGAAGATCTGTCAAAACATGATACTGCGCTCACCGCCTTCTCGCCTTTCCCTCCCTGGCTGACTTCAGCTTCCCAGGCATAAGAGGCCTTCATTTGTAGGGCACTGCGAGCTCTATGGATGAAGACAGAAGTGTAGTTGGGTATTAGTGATATGCTAGGGAATATTTACAGCACTACGAGTAATATATTACTTAGCCATTTGTTCTTTTCTTTTCCCCCCATATGAAGGACATTTTGGCTAACAGCTTTCCATACATTAAAGCAATGAATATAATGAGACAGTAGACAAACTGCCAGAGACACACATTGCTATGGACAAGTCTTTGTCAATACACTGTGCAGTTAGCAAAACCCCTTTAAGAGATGACAGGTGCTATGTAAATGCAAGCTCCTTATCAAAGAAACTATGGCTGGTTGCTCACACTGATGTAGCACCAGAGACAAGAAAAACCCTCAAGTTACTCTGGAGTAATATGTGCAGTCTGAAGACTGAGTATTTCCAGGCCTTAGAAAGCAACTGATGATATAGATCTGGCAATTCAGACAAGAAAAACTTACTTTCAGGCAAAAGGAATGAGATCAAAGCAAAACAGTCAAAGTACCACCACCCACCAGTCTTCACTCATGCATTTGGAAGCTGCTTCTTGGTGCTGCCAGCACTGGTACTTGGGGCATTATGTTAAACCTATATTTATCAAAGGGGCCTTATTAACAATGGTACATCCATACAGAGAAACACAGCCCTTTTCTAGCTGCAACCCCCCCCCCCCACTTTACTATTTGCAGGCTCACTCACAGTGACACAAAGTTTACATGCATAGAAGATCTTAAAGCCTAGCACCCTTTCCTGCTGCTATTTGTGAATACGCCAAGTCCTGAATAGTGTCTGTAACTGCAACTTGGTGAGGGGGAACTGGAGAATCCCGTTGAAATGGGTTGATTCGAGGCATATTTATTTGAAATGTTGGTTACCAACAGCCTCAGTAACCACTTCACACAGTACAGAATATAAGCCAGACAAATGTGGTAGCCGAGTCTATTGAGAGACACCTCTTTCTGGAAACAGGCACATTAGCAAGAACAGGAACCATGCCAACTACTTTGACTTCAAAGACGGTATTTCTTAGACTCCCGTTATAAAGACACGCAAGCCGTGAACAAGCACTTTGAGACTGGTGGCTTTCACCACACGCTTTGCAACCTGTGAGCTGCTCCACTCCCAGAAAGGGCTTTGGCACAGAAACCACAGCACAATCCTCTGGATGTGCAAGTCATTTGCTGTATTGAGGTGCATTAAAAAACCTCAAGCATGGTATAGGCTTTAACTGGCATAGTCGAGGAAAACTATTTCAAATAACTACGCCAAGCAGGGCAGTGCTTTCACTCAAGATTCATTTACTGAGCAGCACAAAAGCAACAAGTACACAGCCTCCGACTTCCCTGTCAAAAAATAAAACTGGCATGATCCGAAAGATGCCTGAAATGACACAAAACCAGGCTAGCTTATACCAGGAAAAAATCTGTCCTTTTTGATTCTATCCCATAGGGAGGAAGGTGAAAAATAATACTATTGAGCTGAGCTGAACGCCCAGGGAGACAGACAACTAGAAAAGCCTAGAGTTTTCAACCTTAGTAATAGTTACGTTTCAGTGTTGTGCCTAAATTCCTTGCCTAAAGTTAGTTTTTATTCAGTAGACAGCTAGGTCTCAAATACAAACTTTACAGCCCTTCCTTTGAGTTGCTTCAAATAAACGTTGCCTTGTGTCTGGTGTTAACTTTGCAGAGCTCTGAAGCAGAGGGGAGGCTTGGATAAGAGGCCCTTTAGAAACCCTTTACAAATGTAGATTTGATTGACTGACTGATTGAACTTAATTGCAGACATTCTCTTAATTGTACACTTAATTACTGACACTGTGTCAAAAGATTTCTGATGCAGCACCTGGAGGACAACCTTGCAAGTGCCAGTCAAAGCCAGCTGCACAAGACATCAGGGAGGTGCTGCATATTGCTACAGCTTGGAAGGGGAAAAATCATAATATTTTAATAATATACAATTAGAGTTTCACCCACCCTCAAACACGCGTGTGCACATACACACAATCACAAATCTCTTCGCAGGGAGGACATCTAATACAGCAGGAACAGAAAAGAAACAAAGGGTGATAATTATGGGACCATGTGACAGTTCCACCCTTTTGTGGTCTCTCCTAATATCTACAGTATTGTGAGCTGCAGGGGGAGGGCAGTATGCCACGAGCAATACAGCTGCTGGCCACTCTCAATTTAGTAACTCCAGATTTTGTTTGTTAAAATTGTAACCAGAAATAAAGCCCATGATATTTGTTCAAAGGTTAAAACTCTGAATATTCTCAGCAGTGATTCTGGGTCGCTGCAGGTCTTCCTGAAAATAGCTATGCATGGAGCAAAGATAACAGCACTCTTACTGTTTGTAATAAGAAGTGTCCGCAGGAACTTTGCGATTATGGCTCCTATACTTCTCAATAGACAAATTAGTATTTTAGTGAGCGCAAAAGTTAAACCCGTGCTATGATTGCTTGTATGTATAGCACATATGATACACAAATAAGCAGAAACTAATCTGGATGTGTGCATTTTTTCCTTACAATATTTTTTACCAATAAAGTCACATTTACAGAATCTTGTTATTAACTAGACGTGCTAGTCAATAAAAATGAGTGGCCGCAGGGTATTAGAGATACTTCCACTACTGCTGCATGCAAATCATTGTGGGAATCACAATATCATCAGTGCATTTATCCTCACTACGTTTCCAAGCAGTAGCTCTATTATTCCTGCCAAGGATCCGACAACAGAGACTGACTGACCTATAATTCTTATCTAGGTCTTTGAAAGATTTCCTGGCCAGCGGTCAGCTCAGATCACCTACGAGGTGTGGCAGAACTGGAGCCAAGTCCTGGGCTAGTGACCAAAGGAGGGATAATTGAAGATAATAGCCTTACAGCAGTGCTCCCCGGGAAGTTTTTCAGGGTCATCCCACAGCCCCATGCTGCCTGGCTGCACACTCCCACGCACGTATAGCTATGCACACTTCTGCTTGGGGTGCCGTGAAGGAGGCGACTTTCTTCCCCTGCAACACACCATGTCTGTTGACAGCCAGACCAGCAGAGCTCCACGTGTCTGTTCAGAGGTATGAGAGGAGGGCAGTAGTCTCAGGTCAGTTATAGCAAGGGATCGCAGATGCAGCAACTGGTACGTGCTGCACAAGGGAGGTCAGAGCCTCCCCTCACTGCCACAGCAAGACCTCTGCGTTAGGGAGGGGAAAGGCAGCAGCTGAGCACCAAGCGAAAGGCAACAAGGCATTGAGATGGAAGAACAAAGGGAAGCTGAATGATGGCAAGTGGGATGAAAAGGAAAGGAAGTCTATTGCACAGCACAGCACAGAGGCTGCAGTGGTATTTACAATCTGGTTTCCTGCCTCTGAATCCACTCTTCACACCCAAGCACATGCGGCAGCTGCTCACACATCTCGTTCTAGGCCATGAGAAAGAGGCACCAAAACTCTCTATGAATTAAGGACTGCCAACCTCAGAAAGATGTTGAGACAGAAAATTAAACTTGTTGGAACACTGGTTACAAGTTGCTGGATCTCTCTCTGAAGCATCTCTTAGTCTGGTAAAGTAACAGAAACTGGCACAATCTCCGCTTCCTCACGGTCAGAGCAAGTCTGAAAACAGTCTGGATATGCAGGCCTGGTTAGAAAAGGAAACATCTTCCAGAAAATAGTAGCTAAGGATTTTAAGCATCTCTAAAATCAGGGCTATACAATATGTTAAAAAAAAAAAAGAGCACACCAAAACTGTACAGACAACTAGCAGAGAAGATCGGAATTGTTTTACACCCACATAAATGCAATTTGCTCAAAACACCTGGAGTCTCGTTAATTTACCTGTGACATGTTGCTACACTTAATTGCCTTTGACAATTAGTAACATTTCAACACCTCCTTTAATGGCCCAATTATGAGAACACTTGTCTTCCACGCAGCAGATAGAAGAAAATAGATGGGTGAACCTCCAATGCAAAACTCCTCTGCAGGTATTTTAACGAAGAGCTTAAAAAACAAACCCCAAAGAGGCCATTCTGATTTTGTTTGGCTCACACTGCGGATAGACGAGCTGTGTTTGCTCTGCTCTCCGGTCATGGCCCTCCCCGTGCAGGGCTGTGACAACCGCTCTAAGAACTGCACTGTGAAATTAATTACAGGGAAAAGTGCTGAGCATTTGCCTCCCTCCATTTCTTGCACTTGATGTTTTATCGATTACTTCTGTATGCTAAACAAAGTACATCCTTTGTAAAATAAATCCTGTTTCCAAACTGGTAGAGGCATGACGAGCATAGGAACACAGAACCACCTCTTCCAACTACACAAGCTCTTGCCTAATGGAAATTGTTGTTAGACTAAAACTTTGCAGAATTGCTTTGATGAAATAGGATTGCAAGTGCTGGCTGCAGTCTGGTGGCCATTCTCTCTCAGAAATAAACAGGTAACTTCATATGCTACTTCAGGCTGGGCACAAATGCTGGATTTGATAACTACATTGAGTGGAAGACAGTGGGGGAACCTTGCTGCTGCTTAAAATTTGAGAAATCCTTGCTGATAAATACTGCAGAACTCATGTAAAATGAGAGCATGAGAGGGAGACTGATGGGTCCAGCCCCACATGCAGTGCTACTATAAGTGCAAGTTCATTACTGGACCCATTCTGCTCCAACAGCAGTGGCAAATGACCGCACTGCGTAGAGACGACTAAGTTGTGCTCACATTTTCAGTTCTGCAACATACATTAGATTTTCTGCGCTTTCCCTTTCTGCCCACTCCTCGCACCTTTTCAAGTTCAGTTCTCTCCCCAGAGACTCTCAGCTGAGCAGCACGATTCATCCTCAAACTCCTGCAGTGTTGCTGTCAACTCTCAATTTCCTTTCAGATCTCTGCTGAACACCATGCTTCTTCTCACTTTGGTACCTGCATTTCTCCTCCTCTAGGTTTATTTAGTTTTGTGAAGTATCTTGAGCTTCAGAGGTTTAAATTCTCCACTAACATCAATCGCTGCAACCCCACTGATACAGTCAAGCAAGTCTGACTTGCACTGTGCACACCAGTGACATACCACAAAGGGTTTCACTGAAAGCTTTCCAGTCAGATCTTGCAGGGATCGCAGGCTCTCACACCACCAGCATAACAACTATTGTTCTTTTGTGTTTCCATTTTAACAGCAGCTCTTTAATTATCTGGGTCAGGACATGATCTGGATACCGATGGACGTTTCCCGACCAGTTTGCGCCCAGGTCCCAGATGACTGGAGAGCAGTGAGCGCTGACACAGCTCCAGGAAGCGCCCACGGGGCTGGATGGGGCCACACACTCACTCCAATTTCATCCCTTTGATGCAGTTTTAGCTGCGAGCAAAGCCTGTGGTAGGACTTACCATCCAAAATGGGGGGTGCAACTATAACGACCCATTTCCACTCTGTTGGTTATTTTCTCTGCTGGATATTTTCTTGACAAATGTACTAATGCCAAGGACAGCAGCCCATTTCATTCTCACTGCAGGGCAACATCTCTGAGAAGGAAGGGGATCCTGCCCTCGCTCGCAGTGATCTCTACGTGCTTTCTCTCACTGGAGTTGCATAAACTAGAGGTGAGTCAGAAGAAAGCTCACCAGCCACAAAGCTAGCCCAAGCTGGCTTCTCCAAAAGAGCCAGTGTAGTATAAATGCTGGACAGAGTTTATGAATAAAACAATGTTTTATTAAACTACTATCACATTTTGATTGAATAGCATTTGGACTACATAGAAGCAGACATATCCCTGAAAGTAATTGGTTTTCCACATCTGCTTTCCTTTCTAATTGGACTAATTACTTCAGTGTAGGATCATGTTCACTACTCTCCAGAAAGCAAGAAACCTTGATTTACAGTGAGAAGAGCAGCAATTAGAGAGAATTAATTCATACAGCAACATCTAAATAAATCATATTATGAGAAGACAGCAATGTAATTATTGTGACTGGTGACTCCCTTGTGGAGAAACATCATCCTTAAGCTTAAATCAAGCAGCTCAGTTCTCTGAGGAATCCACCACAGCTCCTCCAATTTCACAGAGCACGTACTACCAATTTTATTCTTAAGACCTAATTGAGGTGCATTGTCAAAAACAATAGGGTCTAACACTCCTCGGGCAGCTGAGAAAAACAATCAAATCCTTGACAACTCCGTGTTTTCCTCCAAATCAAATGTGTGTTCAACAGCCATGGATAACATATGCCAGCAGCAGCTTCCAATCAAAGGTGCACGAGTTTTACAGATGTAATACCCTCCATGATGAGACAGGCTTTTCTTACTCTCCAAACCCAGTCCGCCCCATCCAGATGGCTGATTAAAAGGCTTAGTGAGGAGAACATGCTGAACTACAGGGTTTCAGAAGATGATCCTGCCCTTACATTGATAATTTATCTTCCCACTTACACATTAGCAGTCTGGTCCTACCTTCTTGATGGAGATCAGACATCTCTTTGCTACCTTGGCAAACAGTGAAAGCCATTTTACCAAGGCAGAGCTCCTTTCATTTGCTTGTTATTAGCTCTGTCCTTAATGTCATTCTCATCTAGTTACCAGGGACTTTGGTGTTCCTCTCACAAATGCCTCCTGCTAAGGAAAACGCTACCTTCTTCTCATATTGTTCATGTACTTCCAGAAAAAACACACAATGCCTTTTTTTGGGGAAGAGCCGATCATTTCCACACGTAAACCAGACAGCATTGAATTTTCTGTGCAAGAGCTCCATGGCTTAGAGTCTGCCATACCAAGAGCTAGCTCTGGGCATGAAGGCAGAATAACTCAGTACTCCACCCCAGTTAATTAGCTCTCTTAATGCAGTTGTTCTACTTCCAGAACACACCTCTGTACAACTCTCACCCTCTGAATTACTAATGGGCATTACCCATATCAGAGAGACTTACTACTTTTACACATTAGATAGTCACATTGTCTTACACCATCATATGACATGCATAAGCATGACAAGAATTAGCATAATTTGATGTTATACTTTATGTCCGCAACCTGACACATCATAAGTCCCTTGCATCAGAAAGCCAAGTTTCACATCCAAACAATTACTCTCTTTTAGCAAATGCTTGATCCATTAGAAATTAGGGTGATAAATTGTCAGTTCAGACAGGTGGAAACATATCCATCTCGATTTGCCATTCCTTTGCCATGGCAGGTAAATACAATCATCAGTTATAACGCCTGCTTGCTACAAGCAAGGCTCCATGATTTGGAGGGCAAGGTGTTTAACACCAAGCCTGGAAAAAAGCAAAGCTTGTAGCTTTGTCCTTTTAAGAATATGTATGTAGGAGCCTTAGCTCTTTCTGTTATTATTTACTGCTATTCAAATCTTCTCTCCCTTTCCTTCTGAGGAATTTTCATGGCCGCCATTAAATCTCTAAACATTTTCAAAAAACCCAAGGAATTGGAAAATTGAATAAAAATGAACAAATACCCTCTGCTCTGAGTCGATACAGACAGTTGGACATCCACATACATAAGGTGAGAATCCCTCGGGTTAGATTCCCTGCACCCCATAACCTCGAGGGTCATTTATATGCAGCAGAAATATATAATGGGTGTAAAATGCCATACCCCACTCCAGCTGCTTTCCACAGGAAGCACACAGGAACCACGCACACATTTTAAAAAAAAGTACAAAAATACATTCAAGTATCACAACAATATACAAACTATTTTGAAGGTAAGTGGAACAGCTAATAATTCACAGCCATTATTCTTTTATCATTGTTCAGCTGAAGGTTGAGAAGATTTTAAAACCGCAATTATCAACAATAGATTTGCATTGAAATAAGCTTCTCTACTGCATTTCTCACTCCTCTCCCCTCCTCCTCCTCCTAAATAAGGGTGTAGAAGCAACAAAGAAAGCAACATCTTTAATACAACAGAGAAAGATTTTTTTTTCCAAGAAATATCCATGCAATCAGATATACCAAAAAATAAGAAGAGTAGAGCCTGTCTAGGTATTTTTTAAAAATCAAACCAATTAAGATATTTTCTTTGTGTCAGGTTGGTCAAGTAAGAAAACAGGAGAAGCTTCACACACACACACTATTTAGCCATGGTGACATGTCTTTGTATCTTTTCACTCCTTTTGGCCAAATTTCAGTTATTACTCTTCGTGGGTCACTCTTATCAGGTCACCAGTAAGAAGTCGTCTTGCACAATTGGGAGTAGTGGAAAGGAAAAAAAAAAAAAATCAGATCCAAGAAACAAGGCTGAACAGCCAAACTGGCTCAGCACAGGAGCAGGCAGGGAGAGGTCTTACTGCACGCTGAGGAGAGACAGCACTGTTCTTCCATCTCCCCAGCCTCCACCATGCAGACCAGTGACTGCTCTTCTGACAATAATTTACCCCCCTTCAATAACTTCAGAAATTTTAAATCAATTTTCTAGTAAAGGTATCACAGGCAAGATACCACCCACTTTGGGTTTGTTTTTCTTTTCTGGTGCTTTCTTCCACCAGCCTCCTAATAACCATGGATTAATGAACAATTACAAGGCTTCATTCTTACCGCCATGTAATTCCAAGAAAGGAAGAGCATCTTTCTGGAACATTATGCTTGAAAAACAAAGGAGAGCTTTGACTGTCAAGTCACTGATGTTCCCTTTTCACTTAAAAGCTTTCCAATTTACTTACAAATTATAGTGTTTTTAATGCAAATTAAGCGCTAGAGAACATTCTTTCCTTCCCCCAGATTAGCAAGAACCAAATTGACCAAGAAAGCCAAACATGGAATCTGGATGCAATGAATATTTAAAATAATGAGCCTATTTAATTATTCTGATTGGTGAAGTATGAGGTTATTAAATGCCTCTGAACTGATGACAGGGTTTGAGCATATGGTTTTGCTTTCCGAACACAGAGAAAATGTTTTCTGATACTCTGTGTTCCAGTATTCTTTGTTGAATTAACTATGGGGATGAAATACAGCTACACATGCTCAGAGACCTTTGGGAAATATCTCTTGCTCCAGAAGTAAATACGGTGATGTGGAAGGCAGAGGCACTCTAGGAAATGGTGAATGAGAGCACACGATCGACCAACCTCTGCACAAGTTACCTGGCTCATTCTAGCTACTGGGGGGGGGAACAACACCACACAAACCACACAACAAAAACAAAGTGCATTCAGTGCCGCTTGTGCTCCAACATGTCACCAAATTTACATCTGCCTGGTATGTTTCCACTTACATATGCAAGAAAACCCTAAACCAGAGGGACTTAGTTACAAAGATACACTGTACTGAATCTGACAAGAAAATAAACCAAGTTCTCTGTATTTCCTATTAGTAATGTGGTAAACATTATCCAGCTTTTTTACTTTGAACCCTGCAAACCCTTTTTAGCCATCAGGCCTCTAAATGCACATGAGTTCAACCAGCCAATTATGCCTTCTGTGCCAAAAAGCTGTTACATAGCACTTTCCTCCCAAGATCCTGCATCGTATTACCGAGGAAAGCGCACTCTGCAAAAGGAGAGCATAAACAGGGAAAAGACGACATGCCCAGAGTCCCCAAACAAGCAGATAGCAAAGTTATGTCCTTGCTTTAAACATCAAGGTAAAGTTTCCCATGCTCTGCTTTTTAGTATCCATCTGCACAACTCATCTTACCCAAGATATTACCAGGTTGTCTTTGTTCATTCCCCACCGCACACAACAGTTTAGACCCTCCCCTTTTGTTTTGGGATTCAAATTTCAGAGAGTTTGTGTTTGTTCACAAACACTCTCAAGTTCAGGGGTGCTTATCTTCAGACACAGGGCAAAAAGGTAAACAAGCTTCTACTGGAAGTCCTGATTTTTCAAGGCATTGAGCACCTGCTGCTTCTCAGTTTCATGGACCTTCAGGTCAGTGCTCTCTGCTTCCCAGCAGTCATCCATATAGGAAACAATCACCCTGAAATAACGAGCATGCTTTCCACAGAACCCGTTGGAAGCTTGCGACCCACCCGCTCTCCCTGTGATAATCTCTCTACCACCTCCTTGCCTGGCTCCAGCAGCAACCTTCTTAAAAGACTGCAGTTGCAGGACAGCACAGTGCTCTTGCAGGGCCCATCAAGAGGTTACGTGGGTGAAAAGTTCATATCCCCGTGGCAGCTCATTCACACCTCCTGATTCTTAATGCCATCTGCTCCTCCCTGAACCTATTTTTGGCTTTAATTAGAGATTCTGGAACTTCTGGAGACTGAAGGGCAATGAGGTGAATGAGCACATCTGGTCTGCGCCTCCTGGCTTGATATCTTGTACTTTAAACATCCCTAATATCTAATGACTGAGCACAGGGTGACTGCCTTTGCCCTTTGATGTGCACTGAGAAAGGTCAGAACCCCATGGAGAAATTCACTGTTCTTGGGCTTTTTAGTATGGATTCCCATCCTCCTGGTTTCCCATGTTTTGGCTTAGTCAGTATGCACCTGACTCCCATCTGCCATCCCATCTCTTGCACCGCACCAACTGTTTCTGTTCCCTCAAGGAGAAAGCTGGAAGCAACAAAACACAAAACGCTGTGATGATTACCTTGTCGACATCTTTCCTTGAGCTAGCACGAAGGAGCAGTTGGGGATTCATCTGAATTAAACTCCCCCTTCCTCTTCCATTTCCTCTCGGCTTCTTGCACGCTAATGCAATTATGTACCATGTGAAAAAACATTTCGACCCTAAGCCCAAGACAGGTGCTCTGAAACGGTACAGGGGAACGCAAGCAAGAATGGAGATCAGGCATTACCGTGTGGGCTCAGAAGGAACAGACTGGAAACAGTTTCAGTTGCTGGGCAGATTTCTCCATTATTTTGCCAAGGTTTTTTTGTTATTGTTTTAAAAATATTTACAATTAATGTCTAATTTAGAATGCTTTAAAGAAGCTTGATGCCCAAGGATAGGAGTCTAGCTTTTTCTCAAAGACCAAGGCGCTCAACTGCTGTGCTGGCAACACCACGATGCTCCCCAGCATGGATAGAGCCAGCTGCTTCGAGCAGCCACAGGCACCTAAAGCCAGCTCTGATGGACTCCAAGCACTGCTCTACTGGCAAAACGCATCCTTGTGCAGTTCCCACTGAGCCTTCCCACTGCTAGCAGGGGCTGGCAAATTTCCCCTCGGGGGAAAAAAAAAAAAAAAAAAAAAAAAAAAACACCAACATTCAAGCTTCTACCTACATGAGCTACTGAACGAAAAAACACAAAACCCACAAAAGCCAACTAAGCAAACAAAAAGGAGATAAAAGCAGTTTGCTTTAAGGCAGCAGCTTTTCTGAAAGCCCACAGTAAATCTTTAAGATTATCAACAATGAACACATTCAATGTCTTTTTTCATCTTCTTTTAAATCACTTCCTCCAATGGAAAGGAATCAGTCCGGGGGGTTGTTCATATGCGAGCTGCATTTATTATCAAGGGATTGAGCCTGCTAGAGATGGAGAGAAGTAAAATGAGCCTCGACAAGGCTTGGGAAAAAAAAAGCACACTGCCACTTTATAGTCCTTCCTCCACCTATTTGTCACAGCACCCCAGTAATGAGCACTGGAATTCATCTCTCTCTGATGACACTCACAGTGGTAGATGTTTTCCCAAATTTAGTCAAGTGACAATACAAAGTCTTTAATATGCAAAGGAGCCCTTTGTGTAACTCACCATAACTTTGGTGTCTTGTCATGCCTTACAGAAATTTCAGGAGAAACAAATTGCAATAATCATAGGAGCGAACAAGTTGGAAGGAACGTGTCACGGCAATAATGAAATCTTCTGTTGATTTTCCTGTATGTGTAGACATACATTACAAAAAACTAAATGTAGTTCCGTGAATTTCTTATAAATCACAGTAATTCGGCCCTATGGAGACCACATACATGTCACACACCCAGGCAGAAAACACAGTTGTCACATAGTCACTCCCCGTTTCTCACCTGCCTCAAATACAAGTATTGTGCCTTAAGCTCCATCTCTGTCACATTAGTATTTTCCTCAGCTACCAAGGCATCATGAAAGCCTCTGCTCACACTCTTTGCATATGTCAGACATTAGCACGTTTAGAAACCAAGAGGACTTTCTTTGCAGGACCATTTCCAAGCCACAGCAGAAACAGTGCTGCCAACCCTCACACTACGTAAAGCACAAGATGGGCCTCAAAACAATGAAAAGGGCTTTGCAATCACAAAATTGAAAGAAGAAATAAACTTGGTATTATAATGGTTTCTTGGCTTTTAAGCGGATACCTGTATGCATGTTTTCTCAGCCCACTGTGTACCAGTGACAAAGCGCAGCACCAACTGGTGTCAGCAAGCACGTTGCGTGTGGAAGCGCACAAAAAGATGAACTCCCACAGACGAATCAAACACAGAACAGAGGTGTACCACAGCGCGGACGCTCCTGTACGAACACACGGTGGGACAGTGCCGCGCCCGGCCACCTCCCAGCCCTGCTCCACCACAGGGCCTGGGTGCTGCTCAGCGAGCACCCAGCAAATCTGTCTCCAGCGCAGGGAGCAAGACAACCCCGCAGCGAGGCTGTACCCCACCTGGAAGGAAATGCCAGCTGCCTGCCTAAAATAATCAGGGCGGGGAAGTCGGCAGAGGAGGCGCAGCAGCCCGGGCGCCACGTTTTGAAACTCGCATCTCCGGCCCCGTTGGGGACACCGCCTCCCCCCGACTCGAGAGCTCGGAGGAGGGACCGCACCACGGCTGACGGACCTCGCCCCGGCTGTTCTCCACAGCCGTTTGCGGCCCCGCTCCCGCCCGAGCGGCGACCACGAGCCGCGGCCGGCGAGTCACGTCCCCCCTCCGCTCGCACAGGGCCCCGCACGCGACAGGAGCGGCACGCGCACGCGGCGGCGCTGCCGGGGCCCGGGGCGGGGCCGGAGCCGCTGGGCGGGGCCTGGGCGGGCGGGGGGTTTCCGCCGCCGGCCGCTGCCTCAGGCGGGCGGGCGCCTGCCGGTGGTGCGGGCCCCGGTTACGGCTGACGGGTTAAAGCGAGCCGAAACGCGGAGAGACGGGGTAAAATAACACCGGATGGCAACAGCGACTCGGTGTCGTCGTTCCACCGAGGATCCCCCGGATGCGCCGGTCCCCGCAGCGCTGGGCGACACCAGCAAGTGTCAAACCCACACCACAGACAGGTCCCGATATGAAAACAAATGCAGTTTATGCCATTGGCCTACCCAGCACACTGTTAAATCCATTTTTGGTCATGGCATGCAACATTAACGCAGCTCCCCACCCAGCCTATAGCAAGATGCAATATGGTTTCCCTTTTTCTTAAATGGGGAGGAAATAAAATGACACTCTCCTTCTAGCCCCTAATCATTATGTTAGAAAATCCTTCTGGCTAAAGACATTAAATTAAAAGATGCATCATTTTCTCCTGATAATTTTTAATTGATCACATCTACAACATAGGTGGAGCTGTCTGGCTAGCAAGGGTCTGCATCAAAGTGTCCTATTTGTTTGCAATTTCCCTAGAGCATCTTTTAAACCATTAAAATTTACAAACAACTTGATTTCTTATTAACACAGTTTCTTAATTGCTTCCATGGGAAAAGAGTCAAGTTATTTGCATCTTCTTTCTTAGGGCTCCAGGGCTTTAGTGCAAACATTTAAGGATAAGCTTTGACATGGAGCAAAAGCAGAAGTACTGCTCCACACCCAGCCCAGGCTCGGATTTGGTGCTGTGGTGCAAAGGGAGCCATCTCTCCTCCCCGCTTGCTGGGATACCTGCACACCCACAAGGCCGTTTTGAACTTCTTTGAGGCTGATCAATTTGACAAATAAAGGGATGGTTCTTGGGCACATTCTTGGATAAGAATTTATTGGCAGCTTACATCAAGCCAGCTTTCTTGTTTGCCAAAAGCTTCAAAGAAGGGCAGCACCAGAGACATCCATCTGTAACTTCAGAGATCTCCATCTCTAGGATTTAATACCCAGCAGTAACGTTTCAGGAGATGGCCTGCCCCATTTGAATCTACAAAAGCTCACTGTGCTCACAGAAATCCAGCGTGGATCTCTCAAGCACAGTATATTACAGAGAGCTTATAGGCAAGTACATTCTTATTCCAACTGAGTACTTCATCATTTTAATGTGTTAATCAAATCTCCACGGTTCAGGACTGAAGTCTCTGCATTCATCATCAATTTGAGATGAACCTATTATTTAGATTCAGAAAATCACTCACTAAACACAATCAAATGTTGCTTTTCTGAAGTCTTTATAATACAAGTGTTTTCATTGTTAAGAGCCTGACAGCAGATCTCCCTTCGGCTGGTCCTCCTGCAGCCGCTGCTGCGTCCTCCCGGCTGCACAGAGCAGCAGGTAGCAGAGACAGGGCAAGCATCTTAAGAGCCACTAGTAAGACTCTGTCTCACTTCAGTTTAACTCTTCACCTGGAGTGCACATCTGAGGCAGACACTCCAGCCAGGCCATTAGACCAATTTTAGCATTTTCTGTCTGCCAGAGGCCCCTTCAAAACCCTGCAAGCCTGCTGCGCTGTGCTCCCATGCACACTGCCACGGGGCAGCTGCGATGCCACCGCAGTAGCGCAGCCTCTGCTCCAGTACTCAGCAGAACTAAAACTGGCATTTTTCTTACCCATCTTTTCCCCAGCGAGGAGCTTGGAGAGGGCTATGAGAGAGAACAGAAAAACAAGTTGCCAGCTGTTAAAAAACTTTCCCATGAGGCTTCTGATGACTGTCAGAGGCCAAGAGATATATTACCTTAATTCTCTGGACAGACTCTACCTGATGTGTTTGGTAACGGCATCAGGAAAAGGCAGCAGCAAAAGACCTACGCAGCACCTGCCAAGGGAGGCTGCTCAGACTGACCCTGCTCCCTCCTTGCCCCAAATCCAGGTTCCCCATGGATTTGCAAGCAGTTTAAGCTTCTGCCAAAAAATTTTGAACAGCAAGTTGTGTTTCTCCAACAAAAATGTTTGTGGAGACTGTTACATTCTGAGATTTTTCATGTATGAATTTCTATTTATTTGAGAAATACTCCAGCAGGGTTTTGGATCCATCAGCTGTCTGTGGGAACAGATTTAAAGGAAGTACCTACATCTGAAATGGAAATCCCCAACTCCTCCCACACAAGGAGACCAAGCACTGCTCTAGTTGGTCGACTGCATGCACTCTCACAGTCAAAAGCTTCCAGCAAATGGCACCCGATTTGCCATAAGCCGATACATTTCACAAATGCACTTTACATATAAAGACTAAAATATAAATCCCAGGGCTGTATTGAAACTGGATATCACCCAAAAGTCAGGAGTCTATTTCTTGGCTTTAAATATCACTGGGAAATATAAAGGGATCCTTGTAGTTGATACTAATTATTATTCAGTCTATCATTAACAGCAACTGCACACACTTTGATAGATGGGTTGAGAAGAAGCTTTGGTTTTTTTATTGCTGATTCCATGACTAGTTGCCAAACTTTTCTTATTACTGATAATTAGATCCTGTTAGTCTAGCATCTGCTTCTGCTCCAGCACCAAGTGCAGAGGGCTCCTCATGCATGAGGGGGGTCTGTATCTAGGACAGGAGGGGTATCTGAGCAGACTTCCCAAAAATTTGAGTGGGCAGGAACTGCTGCCTGCACAAGGGGGGGGGGGGGGGATGACCTTCTTTGACCCCTTGGTCTGAACCAGTTTTAATAAGACGACCTTTGCAGAACACCAAACTGCTCATCTTCTTTCCACCATATATAACAACATATATGCAATAAAATGATTGGCAATGGCAACATTTAGGTTTCCTGCTGGTAAACACAGAATGGCTTAAGGTATGTTTTTGCACTTAGGACACATCTGTCGGGGTACAACAGAGAAAGCTGGGGCACAGAGAACCCATTACAGGAGCCTCTCTCAAAATTACTATCAGTTGATTCATACTTTTGTAAAATAAAGACTCTGCTGATGTATCCTCAGGGCATAAGAAATGTTTATAAAATACTTATTACACACGGGGATTATGAGCAATTTGGAGATTTATTTTCACACGTAAAATTGATAAAATCTCTGAAAATGTAAAACATTAATTTCACAAAACCTCCGTTTTGCAATTCCTTTGTTCTAACGGACAATGGTAAACAATGTTCCAGTGACCTCCAGTGGGGACGGGGGAAAATACACCCATCCCCTGCTTGGTGTAGCAGAACTCTTTGTTTGCAAAACCTGGAGCAGCGACAGTTGGGCCGAGATGCCCCTGCAGAGGCTGCCCAGTTTTATTGCCTGATGAATAAGCAGGCCAAGTGGTCTGAGATACCCTCCTCGGCATTTTTATCCAAGCAAGTTCAAACTAACCTTCACATCCTTCTAACATATAGACAACTCAGGTGAAAGTCTTCACTGTTCTGACAACAGGATAAGGGCGGGGGGGGGGGGGGGGGGGGGGGAATCACATGGAGACCTTGCTGTACTCTAAGCCTGGGTTCATGTCTTCATGGGACACAAAAAACACAAGAAATCAACATGAGCCAACATGCATGGGAAGCATGTGAAACAACTGGATGCTTGATCCCAGGAGCAAAGCAGCATTAACTCCTTTCAGCTCAAGAGCATTAATCTACTGGAAATAGGGACACTTTATTTGTAAGTTCATCATTATGGTCTAGGTTCAGAGTTCTTCAACTTGTGCGTGCTGATATAGCATCTTCAATTGTTGTTACCCTAAGTTTTTAGTATCTCAAGAAATACAAGCCATAAGAAGTCTACAAAGACATGCTAACCTCTTGAATCTCTCCAGTGGGGATGGGTTATCGGTGCCAAAGTTATGAACCTGTGTGGTCTGCAGAGCAAAGATCACATCCATCAGCAGCTGCTGTTGTAAGGCTGTGCCATATCTTGTACAAAGCAGCCTGATCCCAACAAAAACAAAAATGCTGCATGGTGGTTCACCCTCTGTCAGCACAAGTCAAGGTCTCTTACATCAGTCTCATTACCTGGTTATCTTACTAATGACTTCTGGAGACAGGCATTGACTGCAACACTTTTAGTCTAAGATTAATCCCTTTGCTTTCTTTTGTTGGTGGGGGCTAGGGAAGAAAGGGGAGAAGGTAATTTTTAAAGCAGAAGTCCTTCTTATCACTATCTGGCCCTGATGAATATGGGAAGAACTCTATTGATACATTAATAAATCCAGTATTACAAGGCAGAACAGATAGCAGGAGGAATGCATCAGTCATCAACAGAAAAACCTCCGCTAAACTCAGAGGAATGACCTTCAAATTAAAAAGAAACAGTAATGGAAGGGGAAAACCTGGGTCACATAATGCACATTCTGGCCCTGATTCAGGAGCCATTTGCCATTTGGAAAGTCAACAGGGCTAAACATTAAAAGTCTTCTCCTGATCTCATCTTTCCATAGCCACCATCCGGGCCTAAGACCTGCAGCAAAGTTTATCTACAAGTGGATGGCCTGGGCCACCATTCCGTTTAATGCACCTATAAAAATATACTGCAACTTCTGCAGCTTGTTGTTCTTGGAGAGAAGATACCCACAGGTTATCACTGGTTGTGCTAACTCAGATGGGCTCCAATGGTCACATACCCGTGCTAGGACCCACAGTATGCTATTTTCCAAGTCATCCCCCCCAAAACAGAACAGCACATACAGAAAACTCTTCTCCCATACCATATTCCCACGAGGATTCACCCGATACCATTTCTTCCTGATAGCACAAGAAAAATAATTGCGCATTTTGACTGGTTCTTTGTATAATGAAAGAACTAACATTTCCATAAGAAATGTCCCAAAATGTCCAAAATGAATTGCCCTTCCATGAAGTTTCATTTCAATGAGGCATTCCTCATTGAAATGAAACTTCATGGAAGGGCAATTCTTTGTCATGGAAAAACACACTAACACTAGTGCAGGGTGTTTGCTACTGTCTGCACAATATTAATGTAGAAAATAATATATTGGCTTGAATCAATACTTCCCTGACTTCTCCATCCATCAGCCCCCCCTCCATCTGATAAAAGTCCTTCTGTGTCACGTTCTCCCAGACTGATGAGATCACAGCGCCTCTTTCCAGCATGAGTGGTGGAGTGTAGATGTATAATTGCCCAATAAATCACACCCTCTGGATCAAAGATCTGAGATCCTCTGGGTGCCAAGGAGGCACACCAAACATCATAAAATACAATAAGTTAACTAATTACAGCAAGATTTTTACCACCTTTAGACAGGTTGAGTATTACTTGTCACACACAGATATCCTGAAAGATTCAGCCAAAACCACCCTGCTGCAGAATTGGGGGCTGAAACTACAAACATTTCAGGGTAAGGACTGTGGAAGCAGCGTGGGCAAAGGGCTCCAACACCCTACTGCAACACAGAATCCCGAGAGCTACAAAGACGACCGAAACATCCCCTGTTATTCCATGCCCACAGTGCCTGCTTTAGGACTTCAAGCAGGGCTTCTGGCTGTTACAGACTGTCTGCCTCTCGTGAATTTCATCACATGAGCCACAAGAACAGATTGGGCAAGGCCAGGGAGAACAGGCCTGCAAAAGGTACACCTTGTCCAGTATCCTATTTCCATTAATTGCCACAAATACCTGTTGGAGTGACCCTTTCCCTGGTGTAACCTCCCTGCACACAGCTGCGGAGCAAACTGGGATTTCCAAGGTGCCTCTTCCTTTCTGCTGACCCTCACGCATGAGCTGCTCAGCACCCCGGCACTACAGAAACAAGCATTCTGGTTTGTCACAGTGCTGCAAAAGATGTGTTTCTGGCTGCTGTCTACTGGACCTTGTGCAGGTGCTGTGGGCAGCAGTCACATCACCAGGGCCCTGCTGGCCGCAGGTCACAAGAGTTCACGGGAATAGGTACCGATAGATGCATGCCACGTGCCTGCACCCTACAGAGCTTCCTAACCACAGCAGCAAGACTGTTTAGAAAACACATGAATTGAAAGATCATGTTTCATAGCCACAAGGTGTAGGCATTATTTCAAATATTTCTGATAGAATTTGATACCATCAACACTTGAAGGAATTAAGGCCTTCCTGGCAGTTCCCACCCTTGGCCCAAGTGCAAGCCATGCGTCTCCGTATGCTCCAGCTCAGACTCGCACCAACAAGCACGTTCATCCAAGCAAGTGAAGCTGCAGTCTGCTAACTTGAGCTCAGGAAAAACAGTAGTGCCCAGAACCCTCTGTTTTACAGGCAGCCAATTCCACAACCTTTAATCCTTTCTGTCAGCCCTGCAAGATCAGGTATTAACATCTCTGTAACCTCTTGTACTAATTAAGATAGCAGATCTTTGGTATTCACCTCTATGCTGGCTTCAAAGCCGAGCACTGACAGGTTGCTGAAGTGTTTGTGCATTTCAGTGAGTGGTCCTTGTAAAACAGAAATTATAATGAACACACCACAGGAAGCATTAATAGAAGTATGCAGTCATTACAAAATGACTGGAACTAAAAAACCTGAGCTAAGCTTTGGAAATTAACAGGTGGGAAGCTTGGTGCTATGGAAAGTAGCCACTGTTCCCAAACACTCTGCAGGCACTTGTTAGAGACCTGGACACTCTGTCCAGGATCTGTCCTTTCTACAAAGCCACATTTAAATGGCCCCAGACCTTTTGCTTCTCTAAAGTATGCATCATATTACAAATGACCTTAAGAGCAGCAATGGCTTCCACTAGACTCTGAAAAGAGAAGCCAAAGCAGTTTAAGGTAAACACATGAGCAGGGAGTCTGTCTTCTCTAAGCTAAAGTGATTTTTAGAAGTACTTCAGACATGCAGACACATCCCCAGTATTTAGTATAGTTTTAGTATCTAGCTCATTTCTTAGCAAGTCCAGCCCAGACTTTTGCAGCAGCGAGAGATTTTTCCACTCCAACAAGATCACCACCTCATCTCCTGTCAGTGACCTCTCCTTGCCCACGCGCCTGAACAGGGCTGCACAGGCAGGAGCTGAACCCCCCCAACACAGCCCAAGGCTTTTGGATTCAGGCAACACTAACCAGGTCAGGAAGGTTTGACCCAGCTGTAGATGAGGTTGGAGCTTCAGGCACAGCCCAGGATACAGGATTGACTAAAGTTTAAATCCTGAAAGCTGCTTAAGACTTAGTGTTGCTATTTTTTGCTTGTCTGTACCCAGTCATACTGCACTGATGAGAGACTAAGCACTTTCTGAACTTGCAGTTTGAGATACAACAGAGTTACAGGGGAAGGGAACTATAAAAGACGCTTTCTATATAAATATCACCAACTCTCTGCACAAGCAGCATGGGGGACAGACAAGATACAGCTAAGACAAGAAGAAACATTTGCAAAGAGACAAGAGAAACAAGAAGTGAATTAAACTGGCGCTAATTAGAATGACTCAGGATCTCATTGAACAAAGAGAAACCTCATTGCTTCACAGTTTCTTTGGTTACATAAAACACGTTTGGTAAATAGGCTCTTGTCTCACAGCCCCAAGACAAAGCACAAAAGGAAAGAGTTCCCAACTTCATCCCTTCTCCAGCGTTAAACAGAAAAGTTAGTAAACATGAGAAAATGTTATTTAGAGAAAAGCAATCCTCTCTTCCTCTGATTACTCACTCCAACAAAAAAATTTAGAGCAAATTTCTTCCAGCCTTCCCCAACTACACATTGTATCCAAGTTGTGTGGCAACCAAACACTCAGAGATAATGCAAAAACAAGGAAGAAAAAAAAAAGTAAGAACCCCAAATACCTTTTTTTTTTCCCCTCAGCTTTTTCAGTCTTCTAAGCCCCTGAACTTCTATTTCTCTTTTGCTACCCCCCCACAGTCCTTGCTAAATAGGGTTTGCTGCACATGTCACTGGTGGAGCCTCGTCATTTCAACACAATTCACCTTTCTCCCATGATTCTGCATCTCCATCACCTGCTGGGTCTCAGCCAGGCCAACCCTGCCCTACAGCAGCTGATTTCAATACAACTAATTTGGCCATAGAGGTTCATGTCTTTGTACCTGCTGTCCCTGCTCTACCCTTAGCAAAGATGCAGAATTTTAAAAACCCACAAAAAAACCCAACCCAACCAACCAACCAACAAACCTTGGGGAAAAAAAAAATCATTCAGTTGGAAACTTCATTACTTTTCTACACATCTCTACTGGATCTCACTTCATGCTACTCTCTCCTAACTTAACAGTGTACTTGGCCAACTTAACCTTTGAAAAGGTTTTTTTAATTGATCAAGTGTTACACAGACATTTACACTTCTTGGAGGGAGGAAGAGGCAGGGAAGAAAATTAAATTACTTTGCTTAGTGATCTTAATTATCTCAAATAATTACCTTCAGTCAATTCTCAAACAAGAACCCTCTGGAGAGCAGTGTATTTTAGTTTGGATAAAGGGAAAGGAATTGAGTCTAGAGGAGTACATTTTGTAACTTATTTAGATATACCTAATTAACCATCTGAGTGAGGAATCCCATCAAAGCTTCTCCATTACATTTAATTATTAAAAGCAATTTAGAGAGGAAAAACCAAAATGAGGGGTCTAAAAGAGCTCTCTATGACTCAAAGGATAATTTTAGCAAAGAACTGAAAAACAGGTGAAAGGAGATGAGAAGTAAAATATTTTTAATAAAAGCAATTCATTTTCTAGCCAGGCCCCTATAGAGAGACTTGGTAACTCTTGTATTTTGTATACAGCTCTACACTGGAACAAGCACAAAGATTTTTAGGCTTCCCAGAAATGTGCAGAGCTTCATAAAGACCTTTTCAGTGGAATGCAAGGGAAATGTTTTGTTCTCTATGCTGACAGCTTGCAAAGATGTTGGCCGATTAAAAGAAATGATCCCTGTTAAATTCATTACAGAAAGCATTAAAAAGTCCTCCAAAGAGTTTTCGCATGCATTTGTGCATCCAGATGTGTACCTCCCAGCCCAGAGAGCAAGAAAGCAAGTCTTGCTGCCGAATGCTTGTGGTAATGAGTGAGAACAGGATTTGGCTTTGTTTGTTTAGCCAGAAAATGATGACTAGATGTTGGCAGCTTGGGGCGGTTAGCCTCTCTGCAGAGCCAAGAGCAAGGAAGCAGATGCCTTGGTAAAACAAGGTGGTGCTGTATTTCACCCCACCTGAGCAGAGCCTTGTTCCCAGCAGTATGCCTCTTTCCTCACTCTGCTTTACCTTTTCACAAATTCGTAAGGCAGAGGACAATACTTCTTTATTTATATGTGAGTATGTTTAGCAGGGGTAACCCCTTCCAAATATGTAATAGACTCTGGCACAGTGGGATATTCTAATTTTGATGCAAAAATTCTCTGTCTGCATCCCTGTGCTACAGTGGCTCTGTCTCACCATCCCATCGCCTCTCTCCTCCGTGGGAAGGGGCTGTGCTTGGGATAGCACGTGGGCGCTGGGATAGATTTGTGGCTGGGCTCCAGCTGGCCACTGGCCACAGGTACATTTTTAATCCAGGGGGTTTATTAGATTAGCAAGGCCAATAGGCCAGTCTACTGCTAGCACACCTAATGTCTCATACAAATAATGGCAGTAGTAGGTTCAAAAGTCTGAAAAGCACAGAGGAAGGATAAATTGATCTTACTTCCTTTATTTTCCTTCTAAATTGCAAGGAAGTTCTTGGTGTCTATGGCTCTCCTGGTCCAGGCAAAAGAAATGAGAAGGTTTGTATATAACTGTTGCTTTCCCAGAAAAAATTGTGTGCACAGGATCATGCAAACAAGGGCAACATGCCTGTCTTAAGGCTATTTGACCCATTTGTATGTCTTTTGTCAGATTCATGGAAAACTAAGACTGAAGATGACCTTACACACTCATCTAGCCCTTACTGAGGTGGCATTAATCTCTGCTGTTTTCCTTTCTGTAAAATAAAATTAATAACTCACTGCTCAGCATGCCCATTAATAGTTATAACATACTCCAGATCCCCTAGATGAAGAGTAAAACATTGGTTTTATGCAGCTAGGATAGTTCCTCGTCACAGGTAGTTTCTCTCCTGAATTTCCTTGTGCAGAGAAGTTCAGCCTAGCTTGTTAGCCCCCAAGGCAATTCAAGGACTTAAAAGCAGGATACTGTTTAAGGGTTCAATCAAAGCAAACAAACTGCTAAAAATAAATTGGCATCCCATCTGTTGCCAGGCAGGGAATTTAGTCTCAACAGTCAGGGGACAGGATGAAAGGCTGTAATAAACACCTTGAAATGGATATCTGAGAAATTCTGTGGCCTCAGGAAAATGGTCTGACTTTCTCTTCCTTCTCTTGCACAAAAAGTTTTTTAATTTATTTTTCCTAAGGGAGAGAAGTGAGCGTAGGCTTCTGCAGTATGGGGAAGGAAGTAAACAAATATCGAGTCTCAAAGATTAATAATGGTTAAATGAACTATTGCTGATAAACGTGATTTCATTGGCAGAATATGAAGCACAGAGGGATGCGTGCGATCCAAGCACAGTGCCAGCCCAGCCTGCTGGACTGTACCTGCTCCTGGCGAGCCGTACGGCAAGCAGCGGGTTGAAATCTTATTCCTTAGCATCCTGGGAAACTATCCCACATTCTGTTCTCTCCCAACAGCAGACACCATTCTGTGGCAAAACCTTTTGCTCAAGGACTAAATATTTTGCAAATCAACAGCGTACCGATGGACTAGAATATCCACTATTGCTGCAGCAAAACAGGCGGTCCCTACGAAAGTCCATTTCCACAGGAAGAGGCAGAGAGCAGCAGCACCCTGCACCATGCTTCAGATCAAAGGTACCCAGAGAGTGATTTGCAGAGAATCATCACTGTCTGCTAAAGGTGCATCCAAAATACAATAAAAAGACAATGAAAAGGAAAAGGTCATCTAAAATGAACCATGTCATCCTGCCAACAGCAGTGTCAAGTGCAGCTGCTCAGCAGGACCAAAACGCTGGTAAAAACTGCACATCCCGTGTCCCAACGGTGACTGGTGCACCCCAGTGCTGGTAAAATTGTTCATTTGGGTTTAATAAATCAAATATAAAGTGTTTTGTGCTGAACAAAAGCACGAAGTAAAAACATGATGAATAAGTAGTTTTCATACTAGTGAGGTGCCTGGACATACCATTTTGGGATATCTCTGCAAATGCATTACTAAGTTCTGGAAACTGTCTTCCTTTTGGCAAGTGTCCCTCTTGTCCCCTGAGGAGCTGGCACCCGCATCCTCCAGGATGCTCACTGTTTGGCTCCTTATGCTGGCAGCGATCTGCACTAATATATCATATGTGATTGGACATTTTTTTTTAAGCAGAGTACGAAGGCAATAGAAAATAACAAGGAGAAAATGCTTTGCTAGGAAATACCTGGTAGACTGGTCTTTGCTGTTCATCTGCTTCTCTATTAATTATCTGCAGAAAATATTAACATTTTAATTCAGTGAAACACCATGTGAGAATGATTTCAAGTCTGCATTTGCACCTACAGAGGCCTTTCTCTTCCTAAGAAGAGAAGGGCCACCTTTTCCTAAGAAGCCTGATTTTCCTGGCTCTGAATGCCGTGCCTCCTTACAGCTCCCATCCTGTCTGTCCTTTGCCTTTCTTTTTTTCCAAATCTGGTTTTACACTGTGAATCAAGAGAAGGCAGCACTGATCAAATCACCCACGTACACACAAGAAATAAAAAATTTGATGCTGTAACCATGAAGCTTTCATATTAAATCCGCCTTCACCTTGTGTAGCAGTAGCTCTGGTATGCTATCACCATCTCGTACTTAAACTCTTTTTGTGATTTCTTCCCATGTCCTTGTGAGAGATGCTTAGAGCTTTTATTGCAGTTTGAGCTGTGAGATTATTATGAACCAGAAGCTTGAAATGAAACTTTAAGATGTAACCAATAAGGATCACAGCCGAGAAACCTATATACCAAGCAAAACCAAAACAGCTGTATAAAGTCAGGAGACCCTGACAGATCAGCAAGATCAGCAGAGCTCAAAACATACAGACTGGTTTAAGCAGAAAGGAAAAAAGTACCAAGTCCTCTCCATGCTGTCTAGAGCTGTTTGGGAGGGTTTGGGTGGTGGCAAGCAGGACGTGCCTCTCTTCACAGTGCGTTGGTACTCTGCATGCCAGCACAGGAGTCCTGAGCAGCATCTCACATAGAAATAACACTTTCATTCCTCATTTTGCTCCTTCTAAGGCAGCCTCAGGGCAGTTTCTCTTTTACATCTTGCACGTTGGTAGGGATGCTCAGAATACCCTGCGTTCCTCTCTGCCAATGCCAACCTGAAAACAGATACCTGACAGCTATTTCTAGTTCTTTGCAATATAAATAATGAATGGTTTCATACTGGGAGGAATCAAATGGCACCAGATGACTCTTGTAATAAATCAGGAGAAAGGCAGGTGGTCTCTTGTCTGGCCTCTGAAAGCTGATGTGCAGCTTTATGAGGAGGGAGGTGGCTCTGGTACAAAACCCATCAATATAAATCTCAGATGTTAGAAGCTATCGCACTTTTCATGCCAGTTTTAAGCATTGTCATAATTCTGGTCTTACATGAAAAATCCTTGGCAAAGGGCTGGGCTAAGGAACACACCTGCACCACTCTAACTTTGGGGTTTATGTTCATCACTGTACCCTAAATCATTGTCCTTCATTGGGGAACAAGTCTCTTGCTGCCAATTTCACTAAAAAAAATTGGATATTTGGGGGTGGGAAAAATGGACCTAAAAAATCACCTTCTTCCACTTGGCCACCTAGATAGCTTGACTCACTTTTAGACCTTAATAATAAACAATAATTTTCACTACATTGATATCTAAGCACCTCTTTCATCACTGTCGTGCAGTCCACCATGTCCATACGTGTGTGCCTGTGTGGGACGAGGGGACCCGTGGGGTGCCGGAGAGGGGATGTCCCCACCGCAGGCGCTGTGCTTTTGTGGTTGTGTGAGGAGCGGAGACTGCGTGTTTGGAAACCGCCCCTGCCTGAAACAACTGCGAAAAGGGTTTAGCTAAATAAAGGCTGCAAAGGGGGGTGTGTGCGTCTGTCTGCCGACAGCTAGCGGCTCCCCAGGCATGTCGGCTCTATTCCCTCGCCACCTTCTGTGGTTTTCCTTCCCAGCACGCAAAATCCCAGGGACATTCAGCACATATTTGAGTAATTTATCCATTTCTTTACTCAGCTGTTCTAGCCTTATTCTCTAACATGCTTAGAAAACTTTTACTTCTGGGGGGAAAAAAAAAAAGAGAGTATGTCTCCATCTCAATTACCCACTTAGACAGTACAGCCGAGATGGACCAGTGGGTCACCTGAGCAGGAAAACCATTATCTGCCATGTACACTGTCAAATTTCATAGGAAGGAGGCGGCAAGGTTCCTTCTGACAAGAAGTGGTTTTGATTTAGTGCTACTATAATGAACTGCACGGTGTGTCTAAAGATGACAGAGTACCTGGAAGGTAATCTATTTACCCGTAAGGATAACTGCTATCTCTTTAAACAGAACAGAGAAAAGATTATTTAAATAGGTTTGGATATATTCCCTGTGTCATAGCAGACATTAGCTGCAAGCAGCCATCCCACAGCTATTTTCAAACGGTCAGAAAACAGATACTCTGAATAATTACATCTAGCAGTATCCAGACAGATAAAAATTTCTCCGAACATCGCCAAATCGGGGTAATGGCCCATTATGAGTAACAGCACCTCGGGAAATGATACTAAACTGTGTCTCTGGTCATCTTATACGTAGATGAGTAAAGCAAACACTTCCAAGTGGTGCTGGTCAGCCAGGTCTCGTGGGAAACGTGAGGACAATGTTACAGAGCTCCAATCAAGGCTACTAAAGTGCAGTTTACAATTTCAGGCAAAGCCGGCTTTTATCAGAACTCCCACATGCCGAGAGATGGACTCTCTGACTGCTTATGAAATGTTTTGTCATCTAGCTTCCACTTTTCAGCAAACTGAGGAAAAAAAAGCATAAATCCATCAGACATGTTGTCTTACCAACTCCTGATATGTTTTGGCTACTTACAGAGAGTAAGAGAAGTCTTTGGAGCAGATGTGAAATTCAGATCTTGTTTGCTCACTTGTCATCACTCAAAAAGCAAAACAAACACTCCTGCTCCTACAAAAATTAGCCCCCGTGTCCTGCTGCTCTGCCTCGCTGAGCTGCGTGCTTGCTCAGTCTCCCCTGTGGATGACGGTTCCTTTTGGTCCATAGCCCGGTCCCATGTTCTTTAAGACTTGCTGCAAAGCAGCAGAGAAGCAGTGATAGTGAGCCCAGGAAACTGTGCAAATTAGTCTATGTGGCAATTATGCTGAAGACATCTCTTGTAAAAAATATCTAGAATACCATCATACTACACCAGAGAGCGAAAGGTGATCCAGAGAGAGTCATGAAAAATGATTCCATGAACACCGTCCTAAACACTGATCTCGTCAGTGCATTTGTCAGTATTTTCACTGTGAGTCCTCTGCCTCAGGAGGGGTATTTTGCAGGTACATGGAGCCACCTACAAACTCTGGATAACGCAAAAGCAGCCAGGATATCAGTTTATTACAAATGCCCCTTTTCTTTCTGATACTTCAGCGTGCTCTCTAAACTTCATGATTTCTCATGCGATACCCCAAAACGTGGAGCTGGTTTGGCAGCACTTCCACATACTTCTCCTGAAGCGATGTATGTAGTTTTTCAGCATCTTCTCCTCACACCTTAGCTGCCCTTCCGGGTGTTTCGCTGTGTTCCCCAGGCGGGAACACAGAGCCGGGGTACGACCGGCTGCGTGACTGGCAGCAGCGAGGGAGGGAATGGAAACCCAGGTCAAGGCTGTCTCCATCCTCCTCACGGACTGCTGAGCAGATCAGGAAGGTGGGGTCGGTGTATCACTTACAGGAGGGAATTTGTTCTTTTGCCTGTAATCACAGATAAAATGGAAAAAGTGATTTGAAGCTGCTATCTGGCCCAAGAGGAAAAAAAGTCTTAACAGAAACACACATAATCCCATATAAAATGAGCCCAGAAGAATCTAATTGGATTCTTTCTTAAGCTGAATTCTACGATACCGTTATCTCCTTGATTATTTACTGCACACAATAATAAGCAAAGAAAAATTGCTCTTGGTAAAGTCTTTCAGCCAGATTTCAGCATCCTGAAAGATGTCTTTTTTAGCTGAAAAAAGAAAGCTATATTTTTACTGGGAATGCCTTAATAGTTTTGGGTTTTAACAGCCATCACATGGTGTAAAAATAATTGCTCTGGAAATTCTGACTTTTATTGCTCCCGTTATCTTTTTTCCCCTAACGACCCTAACCTTCTCCCCGCCGGGATGACGCAGCAGGGAGGTTTCCCGCCCAGAACAGGCCTGTCGCCGGAGGCTCTGAGGCGATGCCGCCGCCGCACCGCCCGGGCGCACGCCCGGGCCCGCTCTCCGCCGCCGGCCCGACCCGCGCGGGCCGCAGTGCCCGGGGCGGTCGCCAGAGGGAGCCCGAGCCCGAGGAACGGCGGCGGCGGCGGCGGAGCCCGAGGGCGCCGGGCGGGGCGGGAGCGGCCAAGGCCGCCCTGCCCTGGGCGCGGCGAGGGCGAGGGCAGTGCCCCAGCGGCGGCACGGGCTGCCCGGGGCTGCGCCTTGCGGCCGCCCCCTCCGCCGTCCCCGGCAGAGGCGGGCGCTCCCCCTGCGGCTGCCCAGAGCGACGGGCGGCCGCGGCTGGAAGCGGGGAAGCGCTCACGGCTCCGCGCGCAGCACCAGCCGGGGGTTTCCTGCGCCTCCCCTCCCCAGATGCACAAAATTAAGTTTTGCGTTTTCTGGATGCATAATTAACCCCTCGAGTAAACATCTATTCAGACCTACATAATTAGCACTTAATTTTTCAAAAAGCCAATGAAAGGCCCTTTAGGTTCCTAATTGGCTGCTACTTCCTATTCGTCGACTCTGGGTATCAGCTACCAAGATGGGAAGCGCACGAGGTGGCGGGAGCCGCGCGGGCCGCGAACGCGAGGCTGGAAGCCGGCAAGCAGGAGGGCCGAGCTTCGGGGTGCGTGATGGAATACACCTCAGGCGGACTGCCGTGCAACGCAGGCTAAACGTGACTCAAAAGTAGCCGTTCTTCAGCTGAAGAAGCTCAGTCTCAAACCCAAACCCACAACGTTTGATCTTTAGGTCACGGGGTGGGTGTAAATTTTGGGATGGTGGTTTGTATAGTGAGTCAGGACATGTCCCAGAAAGACAGTGTTCTGTGAAAACAATGGCAGTACGAGAGACGTGCTAGCTGGAATTATTTAGGGGCAGGTAATCAAGCTGTACAGTAAATGTATCACTGAACAGCTTTAATTAACAGCGCATGCCTATCAGGAGCTAATTACGTGATACTTCACCATTTTAAAATGAATGGTTACCACTTAGTTCCCAGGACCATTTACCAGGTTAAGATGAATGTGCAAAACCTACAGCTAAGTTCTTTGGATAACTCAGTTACCAATTAAACCACGTCATTTATAAAAATAAAGCCTATAGAAAAGAGCAACACTTTCCAACAGAGACAGTATAGATTCAAAGCAGCAGCATCTAGTTCCACACCAACTCATGCCCATTCACGCTATAAATGAAGGAACCTCCTTGCTCTACAGTCAGCATCTGTGTTTTAAGACAACAAAGGAAAGCAAATAATGCTTACAGATTCCACTGAGAGGAATATGTTACTGAATTGCACGTTATTTCAAGGAGTTCGTCTAGAATAACACCTTCCCCCGACTAACCGCTCAGAAATCCCAGCTGCGTTGCTTATAAAAGTCCGTATTTAGTTAGTTTTGCTCCGGTCCGTGTTCTTTTCATCGGCTGTGCTGCAGTGCTCTCTGCTGGCACCCGCCTGGGAGTTCGGGGGATGCTGCAGCTGGGCAGAGGCGACCCGGCTGCCGCAGTTCTGGGGATTGCCCTTCTCGTCCTGCCAGGCCCAAGGATTTACAGCCCATGAGTCAACCTCCTGGAAAGCCCTGAGATGACCAACACTGGTTCTTTGTATTTGCTTTCTGAGTTTGTGTTTACATTCAGGGTGTCACCTCTCAAAACTTCTCTGCTTGAAAACCCCTGTGCGTGCGCCTCCTGAGTAATGGCCCTGCCGCCCTGTTTGCCCTCTCACTCATAATATTCAGGAGATATTTTCTCACATCTTTGCAAAAACACACAGAAATGTTCCAGGTCCCCTCTCCCCTGAGGATACCTGAGCTAAGTCCCACCATTTTATTCATTTCCAAGGCAAAGATCTCTGGCATAGTCTGATGAACAGCGCCCAGGACCAGGATCAAAGATCAGACGTGATTTTCCTGAAAATCTCCTTTGCGCGTTGTTACCTGCCCCCCCGCAGCAGGGCCCGCAGGGACGGGGCTGACGGCGCCTTTCGAACACCTCTACAAACAGGCTGCTGCGATTTGCACATTGTGCTGTTGGTTTCCATCACACCTCCTCACTTCTGATTCATGCTGTTAAAAACTAGATTGCTGCTTGCTCTTTGGTTAATAACTGCTATTTTAACTTGAGCCCATTGAGAGCTCAGCAAAAGTCCCTGAACTGAATTGCCTGTTGTCCTAGATTTCTATCGGGCAAGGTCAAGAGCCACCATCTCGATTGATTCTTTCCACAGCAAAGCACGCAAGGGAGCTTTTCCCTCTCTCTCCCACTGGGTTGTTGGTGTTTTTCTCAGGGTGTTTCTGAAGGCCAACCTCTGAACACTGGTGATGTGGGGAACAATGCAGCTCTCGCATACTGAAGAGCCCTGCTCTGCTTTCCTTTTTGTCAGGCAAGTTTATTCCTACTTCTAACTGATGGCTGTCCCTAGCATTGCCCTGCCGCAGTCACGCTCTTTCTGTAAGATTTATAATACATTTACAGCAAGTGCTACAAGAGCAAGACAAGGCGCGCGTACCCACTCCAGTTTATCACAGCCATCTCCTCTTCGACACAACTAATAACGCCACACAAGCCCCAAGGACTGGAGTGCAGTGAATGCTTCCCTTTTGTTCTTATTACCTCTGCCTTAAACTTCTCCCAAAGCAATCGCATTATCGCAAATTGCATCATTTTTAATTTCATTTCCCCTTAATCACCCTACAACTAACCCAGCCTGGCCTGCCTCGGTGCCCCCCGCGCAGGGCCAGTGAGCGCTCCTCCATGCAAGGCGAACAAAACCTGGGAGTCAGACACCAGCAGCACAGGGAAGATGGATGCTCATGCATAGGTGCCAGTTTGTTCTCCTTATTGGAACTCTCTTTGGAATTATCACCATAATGAACCTATTTCAATCAAGGACTTGCTGCTTTCCTCCTCTGCCTCCCCCGTGCATGTCTACCGGCCACCTCACCAGCGCCTGCGGGCAGCACTGGGCTCTGCTGCGGGTACGGAGGTTCCTTCAACTGAATCTATCTTAAAATGCCCTCCGTGGTCCAAAGTATCCTTTGCTTCTGTGTTATCACACAACACGAGTTTTAACTGTGGCTATTAAATTTCTAGTTAGGATGTGATTGCTGATAGCTTTTGAGAGAGTAAAACAAGTTAATAAGAAAATCCAAAATCTTATAAAATAATAAGAAATTAGCTGAGAACTGACTACGAGAAAGACAGTAATACTGAAAGCACTAAATTGTTTTTATGTTTTAAAACTAGAATTAATAGACAGGAACGAAAGAGCAAGACGCAGAAGTGGCCAGCACCTTTCTCACGCCAGGTCTGTCCCGAGGCACGGCGGGCAGAGCGGCCCCTGGCCGGGCCCAGGAGGGCACCGGGCACCGCGGGCACACGCGTCCAGCGGCCGGACCGGGCGCTGTGCCTCCCTGCCGAGGGTGTCTGCTCTCCGCCAGCTGCCAGGGGTTTTACACTGGGATGCAAATGGAAATTCTGTGCTGCAGCAGGACCAGAGGGATTGATCTGCACATCCACGTTTATACATACATACGTATTAGGGCATATGTCTATATGTGTGGTGTGTATACATATATATAACCCCTAATAAATGACCTCACGTCACTCTGATTTTGGTGTCTCGCCCGTGATGCCAGCAGCGGGGCTGGCTCCCCCTCACTCCAGAGGAGGCCACACAAAGGCTTTTGGTGCTGCTACATGAAAGACGTTAAAGGGAGAAACAGGTGAAGCTTTACAAGGATTTCAAGATCAGATCGATACAAATTCCACTAAAACCTAGTGCTAAACAAAACCTTAACATTCAAATCCACATCCAGAAATTCTGGCCAAAATCCCTGACACTGTGGAGTTCACAGTGATGCAAGTCCAGCCAACAAAGAAGTGGAGAATACTAAACTGCCTTCACCTTGGAACTAGCTACTGAAAAATAATGTAATTTTCTAGTATTGCCTCAGAGTTGATTTATTCCTGATATAAAACTAAACTTCACAATGATATGTACCTTTTTCATGCATTATTCTAGATGGCAGTGTAAATCAATTGTGAGTGCAGCCAGTAAAGTTGTTATTGCTATCTCCAAAAATCCTACAGTATAGCAAAGATTCAAAGAATTATTAATGTTTCCGATATTTGTATATGCCGTGCTTCTTGGGAAGGCACACACACAGAGGTTTTGAAAGTCAAAACAGAGCCATTGCATGGTTTAAAATAGTCCAAAACTCTGGTGACGGAGATTAATCTCTGCTGCAATGCTTTTTCTCCATGGTTTTGTACCATCTAAAAATGGTGGAGAGCGTCCCCTTCCCAGAGTTGGAGATGAGAGGGCTGGGGTGCTGGAGCATCCCGGCAGGAAACCCTGTCCCAGTCCAGTCCCGCTCCACCCTGTGCGGCCCCACAGACCTCCCAACCTTATACAAAAGAAAATGGGATGTTTTTTTAATACCGAGAAGTCATTTGTTTGATTAAGGCAAATTATATTTGCATTCCACCCAGGAATATTTCAATACCAAACTCAGTACTTGGGAGGAGCGGCTGCTGCTGCACACCGTGCACCATTTCTCCCGGCAGCAGAGCAGCTGAATCAATTCCTGCCAGCGAAGCGCTCGGGTTCCCGTGTCCGCGCTGCCAGGTACCGCTGCCGTTATTGACAGCGACGTGCACGCACACGCACACCCACAGGCAGCTCGTGCTCGTGGCAATTTACTCCCCGTGAAGTGCTGCCTGGTTACCATCACGGCAGAGCCATCTCCTCCTCCCCACTGCCAGCGAGCACCCAGGCGGGCTCTAATCCCCGCAGACCGCGGGAGCTGAGCCGGAGCAGCAGCGAACAGGAGTTGCTTTGTTTGTGCTGACTTGGGTAAGCAAAATATTATTTCCTTAATAGCCATTTGCTTTTCCTGTCTGTTCTGTGCAGTGAAGCAGGTGGGATTCTGGCTAACCTGTTTGTTTTTTTTTTTTAAATGAATTTTATCTAGTAACAGGAAAATAGTGGAGGACGTCTCTGCGCAGACTGTTAGTTGAATATCCTACAGCACTCACATTTAGCAATTTCATAGAAAGCTGCCTTCTGACATTTTACTTCAAAAGTATTTTAAGGAATCTGATATATTTGTAATGAAAATTGTGATTTTGCAAGTGTTCATCAAGGACTACTAAGTTAACACACTGCTTTTGAATCGATGGAGTGGTGGGATGAATACAAGATGTTTAATGTGGATGTGTTCAATGGCGAGCTCATGTTTTCAATTTCTTGTTCTTTTGTCCCTGAACACAGAGGCTAGCCTGGCAGTTAATCCACTCACATGCAGATTGCTTGTTTTGGTGTGTTTTTTAAAGCAAAGCTCTTTGACTTTGTATTCTCCTTTTTTTCTGTAAACTACTGTGGTGGGTTGACCCTGGCTGGACACCAGGTGCCCACCAAAGCCGCTCTATCACTCCCCCTCCTCAGCTGGACAGGGGAGAGAAAATATAATGAAAGGCTCGTGAGTCAAGATAAGGGCAGTTTAGCAAAACCAAAAGCAAAGGCCACGTGCGGAAGCAAAAGGAAAACAAAAGATTTATTCTCTACTTCCCATCAGCAGGCGATGTCCAGCCGCTTCCTGGGAAGCAGGGCTTCAGCACGCGTAGCGGTTGCTCCAGAGGACAAACGGCGTACATGACGAACGCCCCCCCTTCCTCCTCCTTTCCCTTAGCTTTTGTGGCTGAGCGGATGTCATATGGTATGGAATACCCCTTTGGTCAGTTTGGGTCAGCTGCCCTGGCTCCGTCCCCTCCCAAGATCTTGCCCACCCCCAACCTTCTGGTGGGGGAGACGTTGGCGAGACAGCCTCGATGGTGCGGAGCTCTGCTCAGCGGTGGCCAAAACACTGGTGTGTTATCAACACCCTTGTAGCTACCCGTACACAGCACAGCACTAGGAGGGCTGCCAGGGGGAAAATTAACTCCACCTCAGTCAGACCCAGTACAACTTTGTTCTAATTCTAAAGGCAAAATCGTGAAAGCAGCATGTATCTTCCCCCTCCATATGTAACTTTGTCACAAGACTATTAATCATGTCTTACAATAATTTTGCTAATGCAGTATATCCATTCAGAAGCAGAGTGTCTGTCTGCAGATGGATTTGTTACTGTGGGATATGAAAGCGGAACAAATTTCTTCAGGAAATATTTAAGCAAGGTCATAATAACATTCATTACATTCTAAGCAATGATGTGTCATTTGCTGGATCAGACAGAGTATAGCAGCAGTCACATTTATTGACTTAGTCTGTAGAAAAGCCCAAAGGTTAGACATTAATATTGAAACTATTTACCACTTTCAGCATATACTCATCAGATTGAAGTCTTGCATATTGCTTAATTTGTTATTATGGGGGAGAGGAAAGCTAAACAAATTAAAGCAATGTTACGTACTTCGTTTTAATCTCCAAAAGTCTTTACCTACATTAATTAATGAGCAAATCCATTTTATTATGCAATCTTAACACACTACTGTTCTTGCACTGTCAAAAGGTGAATGGGCAACAGGGCGAACACGGACCCTTCTCTAGATTGGGTGTTTAAAATAATGCGTTTTTCAAGTGCGTATTGGGTGTACCCTGTCCATGCATCCCACTGCTGTGGCTGGAAGACAGGCCCACCAAGCCAGGGGGTGATGCAGATGTGAACGGGGCGTCAGGATGGATCTGACAAACGGTGTACGTCAGGAGCGTGATGGAAGCGCGCAGACGGACACATCACGTGGCAGGAAAACCTGCCAGTCCAAGCGCAAAGCCTGTTTGCCCAACTTTTGTCGTGATGTTTTCTATCCCGGGGAAAGTAAAGCTTCTTCAAGTAAGCGAGCAGATACATTAAACCCCATTTACCCATACACTGTGTACTAGCACCAAGAAAGGTCAGGACGTTGTTGGGCCAGAGCCTGAATAAATAACAAAAACCAGACAACAAACATGGCATTCTTGCAAACTGCTGCACAGTGCAACAAGTGGCTTAACCAGATTGAGAGACAAAGTAAAGACAAGTTCCCAGAGCCTGCATCAGGAAAGTCACAGGTCTCATAATCCCATAATCACGGCTGGACCGTGAGGCCTCTGCATCCTGCACCCAGCCCCTTTGCAAATATTTTCCCGTGTATCAAAAGAGGAAAAAGTATTGAGAAGAATGTGATCCAACATGAGGAAGGAGGAAGGTGGGCAAGTATTCATCACCCGAGCACATATGCAGCGTTACATTTTAGGCAATTCAAACATTTCATTATTTTGCTCTCAAAATAGCAGCACTTACTCCCCTTCCTCGCAGAAAGGCGAGGGGAGGCAGGAAATGACTTGCTCATGATGGCACAGAAAAACTGAGAAAGCAGGAAATCAAATACACGTGTAGGGAGTCAGAGCTATTCATCCAGCCTTTTCTCCAGATATCAGCAAAACCAAATGCCGTACACAGAGAGTAACAGAAGGAGGAACTATAAGATGAACAGATGATTCACAGGAGACTAAAGAAAACACGATACTACCTTCCTTTAGAAGCAAAATCCATTTTAAAAAGAAACTTGTTGAATTCACAAGGAATTAAACATGAGAATACTAAGGGAATCGAGCTCAAACGAGCAAGTTTGGGCAAATTTGACGCTGGTGCTCGAATGGGCCAAATTCACAGAAGCGAGTGTACGTGGCTCCACTGTCACTCCCGCCGGGGAGGGGACGGCCGCCTCTGCCCTGGTGCCCGTGGCACGGACCAGCCTCTCCAGGAGCGATTTCTCCGCACCGCGCCACTCTCGGGCTGCCCCCAAAGAGCTTGTGCCAACCGGGCTGCACTTTAGTGCAGGGGCTGCGCAGGAACGGAGACTAAAATACTGTTTGTCCCTGGGGCCGGGCTGACCTACTTTTCTTTTTACTTCATATTCTTTGTTTGACAGTAGGCTGGGAAAGAAACAGAGAGGTCATCTGAATTTTACCCATCATTCAACATCACACTGGCATCATGCATTTGATATTTGGTTAAAGCAGATAAAACTCACCTTCCACCAGCAGCTGAACGTCTCTGCTGAGCATTCTCTTTTTGTGACGTTCCAGTTCTGTAGAGATTTGGGATGGGCGGATGACTCCGAATGAAGACTTCATTTTGGGGCTCAAAATACTGGCAGAAAAGTTTCTACTACTTGATCAGCGTTTTTGTGAAAACTTTTGATCTTCACTGATTCTAAACAGCAAGATATGGCTGGTTTTTATAAGGAGTTGTATTTCTAGGAGTCACACGTGCATCAGAATCCAGAAGGTAAATAAAGGTCAAGTGCACGCTGGCCTTTGGTGATTTTATGGACTGAAGCCTTCAACTGTTACAACTGAGTCAATTTTGTTTCCAATAATGTTAAATTAACCTTTAAAAAATTGTGTCAAGGAGCTCAAAACCCTGAAACCGTGCTAATTAGGGAGATAAACTAGGTTCAGGAGGAATTCAATATCTAAGCTATCTTTCAGCTTTTTCTCTGCTTTAATACTTCCGCCTTTTCCAAACACTTAGTTTTACGTGAAAGATTGTGCTTTGTCTTTCGAAGGCTCAGCTGTGTCTCACAGGCTTTGGGGCAGCCGCTCCTGCCCTCGAGAAGTGCGATGCTCCCCGTGCCAAGGGGATGCTCCCCGTGCCAAGGGGATGCTCCCCGTGCCACGGGTGCTGCTGTCAGCACCCAAACCCCTGCTGCCTGGGGATATTTCCAGCGCATTTCTTTCGTATCCCCATAGTGTGGACAAGACACTTTTTTAATATAAATATTTTTTTTTCTAGTCTCAGGGCTTCTTTCTCACCTTCCAGCGCACTTCCAGCTCCGTAATGTTAGACCTGATCTTATTAAGGGTGTTTAGATATTTGTATAACATTTCACACCTCCCAGACCTTGTGCAAGCTCTAACTAATTCTGCCACCCCTCCGGTGAGCTCCCCCCAGGCTGACACCGTTACCTTCTGTATTACAGCGGTGCTGCCCAGCCTGTGCTCTAAAGAGCTTAGCGGTGGGGGGGGAGGTGGGGACTGGGACCTGACCAAGGTCAAGCCGCCCGTGAACAGCAGTGTGTTTCAGATGCACGGATCAGCCGGAGTCCCACGGCTGCGGTTACCGACAGACCAGATTCCTGCAGTTACATCCTCCAACGCCGATAACACGGGCTCAGCCACCACCCCGCAGAGCAGGGGCGACTCCAGAAAGCTGCATTTTCTGCGAGCTGCCTTCGCCAGCCCCTGCGCGCCAAGTGGGGGGCTGCAGGCGGGGACCGCTTGCTCCACGTCTGCGGCACAGACTCACGCCAGCAGGGCTGGGCACCCCTTCGCCATGTCAGCGGCCTCCCGCCAGCCAGCTCCGCGGCATCGCAGCCCTGCGAGAAAAAGGCAACGGGAAGGTTATGACTCAGAGCGAAAGCAATCTGTCAATTAACAAAAATTAAAGATGACAGCAGCACAAACTGTACGAGACAGATCAACAAAATATTTTATATCAATTCCCCTCCCTGCAGTCATGAGCTCTTTAAACTATTTATTATTTGAGTGATAAAGCAGCTCGACCATAATCCATCTCCATCACTAGTTGGACCTAACTTTTAATCCATTAAGTCATGGATGCTTTAGTTAAAATTAGCAACCATTCAGCAGGGCTTTTTTAACCACTAAATGTGAAGCACAGTATAAACATTCGTAATTGCCAACATGCGCTACATGAGTACACTGACAAGAGAGTATTACCATATGGTCACCAGCTCCTACCCAGCTGATCTGGTATTGCACCGCACTGACGGCTGGAGCAGGACGTAACGGCAGGGACGCGGTCAGCACTAACAGTTGCGAGTGGCAAAAGCAGCACAAAATTTCATATACTTGAAAAGTCTGACTCCTCTGACCGAGCAAACACCATTCACGGCATCCCGAATCCAGCTAGCTGCTGGGTAGTCCTGTTCTTCACGCGAGCGCCTGCCACATCAGTCACCTCTCTCCTCCTCTTCTTCCTCGCAGCGTTCCCTGCTTCCACTCTGGAGGAGATGGGTCGCAAGGAAGAGGACGATGGCAGCTCCTGGAAGAAACAGACGAGCAACATCCGAAAAACATTCATTTTCATGGAGGCCCTGGGATCGTAAGTACCACAGCTGCTCCCCAGACAGAGCCGCCTCTAGGTACCGGCTTCCCAGCCCAGGGCAGCGACTCCCTTCCTGGCGCTGGCCAACGCCACAGGAAAACGGCTCCCTCCCGAGACAGGCACCCGTCTCCGGGTGAGGGGTGGGCGCCCCGTCGCTGCTGCACAGTCGCTGCTGGTGCTCTGATTCATGGCTCGTGCTTGCCAAGCAGCACCGAAGCAGCTCCTTCCCACCCAGCCCCGCGGCACAGCTCGGGTCAGCTCTGCCCTTTCCTCCTTTCCCTCTAAGCCTGCACGACAGCTTAGTTAAAGTTTTTGCTCTTTTCCTGCTGAGCACACTGGTCTGCTGCTGCTGCAAGGTCAAGGGATAGCTCCGGGAGAGGTATTATAATAATAAGTGGTATATTTAGCTCATAAACCCTGACTCAGTTGAGGGATGAAACAAGAACAAGGATGTTCAAGTTGTACGATACTTCTCTGTGAGTTAACAGCTTAATTTGCCTATTCATGCGAATGAGACAAGAAAACATTTCCAAGGTGGTGGAGGAGGAATTGAATTACCTCCACCGCCAAGTTCTGTCACAGCCAAATTTTCTGCGACTTTAGAACCCACGGCAAAGCTCCCACAAAACAGCTAGTCCAGAGTTGGGTGACATTTTAAATTATTGTGTTCCTGGTCAGCCTCAGAAATTAGTTAAATTATCCAGCAGCTTTCTCTAAAGGAATGAGGTTAGAAGAAGCTTTGTTCTCCCCTAGCCAACTTGTTGATTCATCATTTTTTAATAAGGGGCGTAATTATTATAAACTGTTTGGGACAGATGTATGGAACAGATGCCCCAGCATCTGATTTGTAGGTTGTTCGTTTCCTATTATTACATTAATATGAAAATTTAGCATTAAAAATTGGGATTTTTTCCACATGCACTGCTTCAGCTAGCTGAAGAATATAAATGAAGATCTGGGACTTAAAACTACCTGGAAACTTACTATCACCTTCCCCCAGCATCCACAACTGTTGGATTAGGGACCTTAGTGAGGACATCCCTGCCTATTCCCTGAGAGCTCTCAGGAACTTGAAAAGCATTTCCACAAAACAGCCTTCAGAGTTTATATGGATAAAAGAAGAAAAATGTGCGAAGCAAGGAAAAGGTCCCAACACCACCTGCTTTTTGGGCCAGAAGAGAGAAGACCATTGCATATAATCTACCGAGTGAAACAAAGATCCAAGTTCATCTGTTGGGATGCCTTCCCAAAAACCTATGGGTTTTTTTGTTTTTTTTTTTTGTTTTTTGTTTTTTTTGTTTTTTTTGGGGGGGGGTATTATTATTATTATTTTCCTTGCTAGGAACCGGTCCTGGCACAGCCCAATTCCTCACAGCCCCAATGGTCTTGCACATTGTTTCAGCAGCACTCGGGCCGACTGGAGGAGAAGGAAAGCTGAGCCGAGCAAGGAGCTGCCTTAGGCTCCTGCTCCCCCCCGCACCATCGCCGGCTGCCACTCCCTAACGAAGACACACGAGCGCAGCGCCGCGTGCCAGATGGGGACGGCTCCGTGCTCAGCCAACCTATCTGCACAGCGTGCTGGATTCTTCGTTTAGTGGATTACGGGAGATACAGGTTTTCTGCCCTTGTTTATTGGGTTTGCTGCAATAGCATCCCAACCAAGAAGGTGCTTCCACTGCGCTCACCTTCCTCACTCTGCCCTCCGGCTCCCTGCAGCACTTTGCAGACTCAGTGGCAAGTTCCATTTAACTGCCATCAATTAATCTGTTGCTTATTTGATGAGGATTATTGAGGACTGACCTGGCAAAGAATGCACTGTCACTATCCCAAGACACGTGTTCAGCTGCCTAAGACAAACCTTTAACAGGATTGCAAGCTTTAGGCATGTTATAAATACCCGCTTATCGCTGCACTGGGCTGAACCCATATCAGGAATGCACAACACACTCATTGTCACTTTGTCACTACGGGTACGCAGGTATTAGCAGCCTCTGCAGAACAGAAAACACGTTGGATGCTGAATGAAAGTATTAACTGAGGTTATCCAGTTGTTTTGCACTTTAGATATACAAAACGTTGATTGATATACCCAAACAGCAACATAATTGGGCTCTCCTCACTGCAATTCGGCCATCTCAGTCCTCAGGGCAATGCTGACCAGGGGAAGTGAAGGACTACTTTAAGACGGCGGGGGCTTTGAGGAGACACGATTTGTATTAAGCAGGAATTTGGCCCCGTTAGAGTTGGAGGCTGTTGAGATCTTTCCACGGGGGGTTGTTAACCCCAAGGAGCGCCCAAGCTGCAGACTGCCCCATCAGCGAGGTGGTTATCGATACGGCCCTCGGCTGGACTTGCACTTAGCCCGGGAAAATCCCCCCAGTTCCAACGGATTCAAGCGCAAAGGTTCCTTGAAAGGCAGCGAGCTGCGAGACCACGGAGGGTGCCTCTTCCTGCACCCGTCCCCGAGGCGCTCGCTGAAAAGGGTGTTTGCCATCGCCTCCCCGGAGGCGTGCTCTGACCCCGGCCCGTAGCCTGGCACACGCGGGAGTAACACGCCTGCCTGGCTTTCCAGGCAATCCTGAAGAATGTGATTGAATTTCATTGCAGGGATCTTTTTTGTCCGCTACCTCAACACAGCTTCATGATGAACTATGCAAAAATAACCTTTTCTCTACAAACAGAGAAAAATTGGGGATTTTTTTCTACGTATTGCATAACCTTGCATTGAATATCCTAAGTTTGGTGCTGCTGGAGATACAGTTCTAGCTTTACAATCAGCATCCACATAAGAGTTAAATTACTACCATATTGGTTTTTTGTGTTATTTCCTCGTTCTCTAAGTATCCATCCAGTTCACAGCAGCAGCGTCTACTGAAACACAACTTCTTCTCCTCTCTGCAGAGGTGCCTTTTCAGAAGTTTTCCTAGTGAAGCAAAGAAGCACTGGCAAGCTCTTTGCTCTGAAATGCATCAAGAAGTCTCCTCTCACAAGGGATAGCAGCTTGGAGAATGAAATAGCAGTGTTGAAAAAGTGAGTATATATACGTTGTAACGTAAAGTAGAACTAATGTCCTCTCCTAAGATGTGTGGCTCTACAGTAAGAATAATATAAAGAAACAAGTATTTCTTTTTAAAGAATATATAAATGGTATTGTGAATTAGTAGATTAGTAAAGTTTCTTCTCTTGTTCCTTGGCTGGACTTGTAACCCCAACAGTCGTACAGCCCCAGACCTGTGGAAGGAGGTAGATGAAGCAAAGCAGTACTCAGGGAAAGGAGAACCAGAGTTAATGCTTTTGCAGTCCAAGTAAGGCACCTGATGCAGAGCAGGCAGCTGCTTAAAAACGAAGGGTCTGGTCCTCCGCTGTTGGTGCCTGGTGCTCCGAAGGGAGCTGGCAGTGTTGTCAACGATCCTCTGCCACGCAGGGGGAGGGAGATCAGCCACCAAACAGCCCAGTGAACTTTCACTGGTGATTAAAGCAAGACAACTGTTGCGTTTTCCACTTGAGAAGCCACTTTGTCCTTGCCAGGTTTGTTTCTGACCCACATTTATCTTTGCAGAATAAAGCACGAAAACATCGTGACTTTAGAAGATATTTATGAGAGCACAACGCACTTCTACCTGGTCATGCAGCTGTAAGTATCAGCAGAGCCATTTCTTTGTGGGCCACGGAGGAAGAAGAGTGGCAGGACCAGGCTGATGCACCGTATTTCAGCACCTACACACCAGAGCCCCTCACATGTAAAAGTTGCCTGCACGAGAGCCATTCAAACACCCCTCGCTAACAAAGCGAGAGCCACGTGGTTTGAACTAACCTGGACACTTCTCATGCTGTCTTGGCCCATGCTCATTTTAGCAGCAAGTTTCTAAACCAAGATTAGGATCTATTTATGCAAATTAATTCATCACAGTTGAGCAGGGTAGAGACAGAAGTATTTCTAATTAAAGCTGTGCCATGCAGGGTTTCTAGAAATGAAAACGGGCAACATGTCAGCTGCAGAGAAAGCAGCTCGCTGTGGGCATCAGCTCCGAGCACCCGGCTGCTACTGCTAACTTGCAAATTTAGCTAAAAGGAAGCAATCACACAAAAGCCTATATCCACTGCGTAGCAGAGCCTGGAGGCAGTCCTGCCCAAGGTGCTGGATGCCTGCGGCTCAGACGTGCCGGGAGTTGCATCGTAACCTTACCCAAAATCCCTAGGTTTACCAGTAATGCTTACTGGCACCCTGAAATTGCACTCAACAGTGTCCGTCAGCCTCTCAGCCTCACAAAAACTGCTGCCCAAGGAACAGTTCTACTGTAGGTGGAGTTGTAGAAGGACCAGCTTGCCTAAAACAAAAGCATGATTAGCTTTGTTTAATTTTCTTTTCAGTCTTTTTCTTTCTGAACTACCATTTCCACAGGGTATCTGGGGGAGAGCTATTTGACCGAATTTTGGAACGAGGCGTTTACACTGAGAAAGATGCAAGTGTGGTGATCCACCAGGTCCTGACAGCAGTGAAGTACCTCCACGAAAATGGAATAGTTCACCGCGACCTGAAGGTGAGACCTGTCCCCCAGCAACAGCAGCGCCTCGGGGAGCTGGCGTGACTGCAGGCTTCACCCGCTCTGCCCCGTGACTTTCTGTTGTTCCTTTCCATTTCTCTACTACAAATTTCAACCTCTGACCACTCCGTGTTCACAGCCTGAAAACCTTCTTTACCTTACTCCCGAAGAGAACTCCAAAATCATGATCACGGACTTCGGCTTGTCTAAAATGGAACAGAATGGCATCATGTCCACTGCCTGCGGGACTCCGGGATATGTTGGTAAGCCAAGGATCAGGAACGGGCTTGTGCTGGGGGACTGTCTGGAAAAAAGGTTGTGCATGTACAGTACGTTGCCTAGCAGAAAGAAAAAAAAATATACATAATTATGTTAACAACAACATGCTACTCACAGACGCACTGCATGGACCACATAAAGACTAGATTACAGATTAACGTAGAGACTGTAGAATCCCAGAATGTTTAAAAGTGCAAAGAAAACGATAAAAAAGTACTTCAGCATTAGTCATGTATTTATTGAAATTTTAACACAATGGGATTTTGTTTGATGTCCACCAGACTGCATGGGCTTGATCCACAGCTTACTGGTTAAAACCTCAGGATGCAGGCAGAAATTGTCACTGGCTCTTTCTATTCAATGGCATAAAATAGATACAAAAAGCACAGACCAATCCAACTGGTAAATGGGGCTGTTACTGGCTGATTCTCCTGCACTGATACCTCAGAGGCCGAGTGTACAAGGACTACTGCTTTTCCCAGTATTGAGCAATTTATTATTGCTTAGAATTTTCACATTTAGTTTTGCTGTTCTGCAGCCCCCGAAGTCCTCGCCCAGAAACCATACAGCAAAGCCGTAGACTGCTGGTCTATTGGAGTCATCACCTATATCCTGTGAGTAAGAGCAAACAGCATCCTACTTATTTTTCCATGAGTTTCCCAACTCCTCCATTGCTTCAGACAGCTCTGCAGAGCGGCAGCGCAAGCGGAGGCGATACTGGACCTCCCATTTTGCTGCAGGAATACAGCGGCGATGTATTCTTCCTTTGCACAGACTCACTAGACCATAGAAACTAAAGGGATATGGGGAATCAAGTACTGGAGCGAAGATGAAAGGAATCGCATTTTCTCTATTATGTACCTCATCCTATGCTTTGGTTTTTTTCAGTTGCCTACAAATATCATTCAGTCTTCCTCGGTACTTTTTGTTTCATTTCCTCCCACACCATACAGCTATATACCAGCTGTGGCTTTGTCCTTTCGCTGCTGCAGTTAAGTTTTTAACTCTTTTCTGCAGCTTTACCAATACACTTAGATGTGAGGGACAGATGGATGGATAGAGCAGCAGCCTCTCTTACTCACTCCCTCGTGTTGCCCGGGCTGTGGAGGAGCCTGTGCAGACGTGGATGGCGGCGCTGAAGGACCGCTGGCTTTCTGCTCTGTTCCAGGCTGTGCGGGTATCCTCCTTTCTACGAAGAGACCGAATCCAAACTGTTTGAAAAGATTAAGGAAGGCTACTATGAGTTTGAGTCTCCGTTTTGGGACGACATCTCCGAGTCAGGTAAAGCTCCAGCACGAGGAAGCACCACGCTCCCTCCCACAAGCCAGAGCCCTGCAACCCCTGGGCACGAGCCTGCACCAGCCGAACCCCCGCGCACCCCCCGAACACCCTTTGCTTGCCTCGGCAGGGACGGGAAAGGGTGAAGCGTTGAACTGAGTCACTCACGCAGCAGCAAACCCCCAGACGTGGGAACTGATTGCAGAGGCTCCCGGCACCGCAGTAGCAGGGGTGATGATGCCAAAGCCGAGCTGCACTGGCAGAGCCTGGGGTACCTTGCATCCTGCCTGTAATGCAGCACCCTCAGCTGAAGCCTCTGTTAACATAACTCTGATTTTCACAAACACAATTAGCGAGCTCAGAGCGGGCTTAGGTTCCCCTTGGAAGCAGGGGAACGCCAGGTTTTTTTCACTCTGTTTTTCTGGTTTGTTTTTGGTTTTTTCTTTTTTTTCCTTTGCTTTTCTTCCCATCAGGTCACATTTCCTTACAGCAACACAGCAAGCCATGTCAGCCACCGCTGCACCCTTCCACCAGACTGACTAACCTGCTTGTGGAGCTCGCCTGCACAGAGTTTACTGAAGCCAACATCTTAGCAGCATATTTTGAACATCAGTCTTTTATACACGCAAACAAAACTAGCATGAAGTTTGTTAGGACTTAATAACAAACACTGCAATCCTCCCTGCAAAAAAAAAAGGAAAAAAAAAAAATGGGAGGGATGTAACTGTTCTTTAGGGCAATTTCTAAATATGCTCAGTTTGCACTTTCTTATGTTTTTTAGAGTTATTTTTTAGCTGAATAATTCAACTCAAATTCAAAATCTAAGGCTGAAGTTTGGTACGTCCCTAGTTAATATTTTTTCATCTACAAACATCCCCCTTTAACGGAGTAATGAAGCGGTACAAACACCACCTCCTCGGGGCTGAGCTTTGCAATGTTTACCTGCTAGCGTTTACCATCTCCTATTAGGATCATACCTTGGAACAAGGAGAAAATAACCTTTTTCTCTCTGCTTCTCCTCCCCTCCTAAACAGCCAAGGATTTCATCAGACATTTACTGGAGAAAAACCCGAACACGAGGTTTACCTGTGAAGAAGCCCTGCGGCACCCATGGTGAGAGGACCGGGGCCCCGGCAGTAGCTGGTGGCCACGGGGATTTACCAGCCTCCGCGTCTCGCTCCACGTGCTCGGTGGTAGCTGAGAACAGGGGTGTCTCCCCAGCCCGTTATTAACGTCACCGCCTGCCTCCGCATGGCCCTGGGTGCTTCTTTTTTGTGTGCGAAGAAAGAAAATGATGAATAATTAAAGATGCAATTTGTGCATATTTGCCTCCATAAACAGAGGCAAAGAAGAAATCCCACCCTGAGCCTTTCCAAGCTTTGAAGTGTGTGTTTGTGTTACATTTTGTTGCTGTTTTTCCTTTGGGTTTAATTATTGCTGATTGAACGTACAAAGCAGTTAGTTGCCTCCAGAATATGGAATGCCTTACAAATGCCATCTGCCTACGAGCCCATTTTCTTCTCTCCCCATCTGCAGGATTAATGGAAATACAGCCCTTCACCGTGACATATACCCATCTGTCAGCGCTCAGATTCAGAAAAACTTTGCAAAGAGCAAATGGAGGGTAAGTTGTCTGCTGGTGGGAGCCTAGAGCCATTTCACTAACAAATGCCAGTTGCTGCCATCTAGCAATAAGCAAGGCTTCAGCCGTGCGGGTAAGAACCCACAAGCTGAGATCCTCCAAAGGCTGCCTGAAAATTGTATGCGGTTACTGTTTATAGTATGTTTGGACCAATATTCCCTGCTGCAACGCATACTGGTAGATTTACCACAAACATTGCACTGTAGCGGCCTCGCCAAGAAAGTAAAGGATTATTGCCTGTATACTGAGGGAGTGAACTTGGTGCTCCATCAGCAGGTCTTTTTGGGAGCTTAATCCAGCTTTTCCTCCTTTCAGCCTCGAAGATAAAGCAGTACTTCGTTTATATCAAGAGTTCTAGTAAGAATTTAGATGGAGAGGGGAACGCCATAGGAACCACGTGTACGATAGCTTTTTAAATACTTACACTCAAAATTCAGCTCTAGTCTCCATTTCACACTGCGGGGTAATTTACAGCTGTTCCCCCTGATTTCCTCGTGTAAAAGTGGTTGTAGTCTTCAAAAGCATCCACAGTTTGCACTCAGTGGAAACCGCAGTGTTTATACCAGGAACGAGCGCATCCCACTTTCCACATGCTGTGCAAACAGTCAGCGCTACCCAGTACAGCACTGCCCACCCTGCGCCCAAGCGGGACAGTCCGTTCGTCCCGCAGCACCCACCCAGCCTGGCATCACTAGGTGCTCACCGTGGGGCTTTTGTCTTTTTCCCCAGCAAGCCTTCAATGCCGCAGCCGTTGTGCACCACATGAGGAAGCTCCACATGAACGGTCACGCAGCGGCTGAAAGCACCCTCCCCGTTATACAAGTCTCAGAGGCGTCCAGACCCAACACACCCATGGCAGCCACCCGGTCAGCAACGCCAAACGAAGACAAGGACATGTCACTGCCTCTGGTCCCCACGCAGGGCTGTGCAAACCCTCCCGCTCAGCTGGAGAAAGACACAGGAATGGCAGAGGGAAAGCTGCAAAGCCACTCGGAGAACGGACCGCTGCCCGCAGGCAGCGGCCTGGTCCTGCCAGATAACCATAGCCCACCAACCAGAACTTCTTGTGGCTGCAGTCCAGCCTGCATGGGGCACGAGAAAACAAAGACGTCCTTCTGCTCCGAGACAGTGCTGCTTAAAAAATCTGCAAAATCCCAGTAGGTATCCAAGTCATTAGCCATAGTTTCCAACAAGGTATATGGGAATAACCATCTCTGGAAGGAGTTGCCTGGCACTTAAGTTGCCAGCCCCAGGTGGAGGTAGAAAGAAGGGAAGAATAAGGACAGAAGCAAACGTTTTGACTGGCTGGATAGCGGTGCCCAGCCAAGTGTCTTCCATGCTTGTAGGAGCACCAGGAGAGGCACGTTGCCCAGGCTGCGTGGCAAAGCTTGCAGCGAGCTGAGGCAGCAGTGCTCAGCTGCCACGCTCCATTGACTTGAGCACATTTGCTTTCCAGAAACTGCAGTTGCCTGTGGTTAAAGCCGCTGATGCCAATGACTCAGCTGGTGCTGAGTGACTGGCCCCTGCCTTTGCTGCAGCGTTGACCTGCACCCAGCTCTGCTTTGCTTTCAGCAGCTGATGTTCTTTATATTAAAAACACAACTTCAATTTGCCTGCAGAATGATCATAAATACTGCTATTTCTCTTTTTTCTTCTTTCTCTTCTGATTCTTCTATTTCCAACCAGTCATTTCAAATCAGAAGTTCTTGTTCCAATGAAAACCAGTAAACACTCTTCTCACTGTGGCACTGGGCAAACTGGAGTTTGTTTGATCATGTGATGAGGAGGCAGCCTCCGGGCTCCCCACATTGCCAGCGGTAAGTGCTCTGCAATCCAGTCACTAGCTGCTTTTAATTAATCCCATTATGGCATGAAAAAGGGAAAGGCACAAATAGCAAAGTGATTGTACATGAAATAAATTGACTTAAGGTTTTTTGCAACAGAAAAAGCCTTAACTAAACCATCTTTCAGGGAAGAACTCATCTTTCAGCTTCCATTAAGGCCAGTCCAGTGACTCTGAATCCAACTTTTACAATTACAATAGGGCTGTCCAAGGAGCATGTGAAAGGAAGCCCAGCGTGGATCTGTCATATCAAACTCTACAATTATTCAAAGCTGCTCACTGGGAATCACACTGGAACCAGCTCCATCAGCTGGGATTAGGGCTTTTCAGCTGGGTCTCAGCTGTGACCATGAGCAAAGGGCTGCTGGTCCATGGTCAAGTGTAGACAGGACATTTCTGCAGCCTGAAGGGCTGTTCCCTTTCCCAGATTTGGTCCAGGCAGGTCAGTTTAAGGTGCTTTGTTACCAGAGAGCAGCGCGTGGAGATGTTCGTTTTGTAGGTGAGCAGAGTACAATCATGAAAACTAGCTAAATTGTTATCATTCGCACCACCTTGTATGTGAGTGGTAAGAATAATTGCTCTTAGATCCTGCACCGAAGAATGTTCCTCAAAGGTGAGCATATGCTAGCATAGTTCTCCACAAAAGCTACATGAAGTGAGCTACATCCTATCATCTTTTATGACTACTGATGAGATTATATGAACAGAACTGTAATATACAAAGGATTAACAGAAGAGACAAATGCAAGTAAGATCTACTATAGGATCCAAAAAAGGTCCATTCCAATGATCAGTCATGTAATAGCCCTTTGTAAATAAAGCACACAAAGGGATCTAAGCTGTTCCTAACCCCCATGCTACTGCTTATTAACAGAGCACATTCTGAAGGTAGCAGTCTAGTGAAACAAAGTTCAATCCTCAATTGAAATTCTCTCTCTTGCAGAAACAGAAGGGCTGTTTTACTCTTTTCTGCACTTCAAAGCCAGACATCAACAGTGCGAGCAAGAAAGGAGGCTGTGACCTGCCAGGAGCAGGCGGGCAGCAGCGTCTCAGAGAGCAGCGACCGACTGGCGACGAGCAGCACGTTAGTCCCAGGAATCCATCAATGCAGTGACCTCGGGGTGTTTCTGGATCCTTAAAGCTGGGAGAAGGCACTTCAGCAAAGGAAAGTCTGAGGCTACTGCTAGCATATTCAGTGTATATTATCCATACGACATCACTCAATGCTATAAGCTTTTGTTTTCTGTATACTGTTTAGTTGTCCAATGCATAAGTGCACTGCACAACGTAAATCCTATAAACCAAAGCCATGCAGAGTTTTACTCAGTGGCAGCTCAGTTATTTTTACAATCTGCATCCTATCCACTCCTCGGATTTTGGTTAGTCCCAGGCTTCAGCACTCAAGTTCAGCATCAACCAGCTGCCCAGGCTGCGCAGTTCTCATTCAGCTACAAAAGGAGAGGCAACCTGCTAGCAACCTCCATATGTCTGATAATAATCACAGCAAGGTCTAAATTCCCTGCTTCCAAGTCTGTAATTGCACAATAAATACTTGCTTAATAAAGCTGAGTTTTGTTTTGTAAAGTGCCTGTTGGTTATTCATAGAAATCTGATGTGGAAACGGTCTATTAAGTCCCTTCTAAAGCATTCCCTGTGCATCTGCCGGCCTGCTCCCTCTGGTATTTTCTGGCAAAGCGTTACATGGTAAATAAGCAGATTGTGGCAGAAAGTCAAACAAGACATTTGACTTCACCTTTGAGCATGAGATTGCATTTCTCTTCTTTGTGTGAATATAGGTATGTTGTATAGATACGATAAAATGGATAAAATTCTCTATTTCTGTGATCTGGTTCTTTGACAAAAGATCTAGGAGGGACGTACCGAAGCCACGGCAAGTTTTAAGGATTAAGTGCAGCATAGATAAAAAGTGTTAAAAAGCCCCAGATGAGGGTTTTAATTTGAACAGTGAAATTCAGCTAAAAGAGCTTGAATTGGCTAAAACAAGAACAAGAAATAACGTCTTAGTTTATAAACCCCTTTGGAAATAACAGCTTTGGGGATGTTTTTATTTGCAAGGGAAGACTGATGTCTCCCCTTTTTCCTCCAACCACGGGGCAGTTTCAGCCACTCCAACCAAGGTTAGCCCTCTCCAGGGGCTTGCTCCTTTGGCTCAGTGCAGCTATTTTCCACAGGTACGGAAACTCAATTTGCTAAAAAGAGACATTAGGCACAGGAGAACTCCAGCCGGAAAATGGGAATAAATACACAAGTCGGTGTCTGCAGAGGAGAAGGCAATGCTGTTGGAGCGCAGGCAGCTCGCTCAGGAGCAGCTCTCGTAGTAGGCGACTTGCTTGTTGATGGTGTCCCGGATCCTTCCCACCTGCTCCTCCAGGCCCGACAGCCTGGCTGACTTGGACATCAGAGCCTTGTTGCTTTCCTGAATTTCCATCTCTAAAACTGAGAAGGGAGGGCAGGAAAGGGTTACGCGATGATCGGACAGGAGGAAGGCATCATGGCCATTACCCTCCCCAGCAGGTTGGGCTGAGCCTCCACCTCCCTCCTGCATAGCTCTGGTGGGGCAAGGAAAACAAATATCACCGCCTCCTTCTGCATTCCCCCTTCTCCCCCTCAAAAAACCCCAACACGACCGCTCCAAACAAAGCCATTACTTTTGAATGCGTAAAAATGGAAGCGAGCACGTGGAGGAAGACGGGGGCACATCGGCATCGCAGGCAGGGCGTCCCTTCCACGGCCACCCACGCACCCTTGCAAATTCTAAATGTACTGGCACAGCACCAGCAGATGCAGCCCAAATCCACACCATCTCACTGCCAAAAATATGTTGTCTTCCTTGTAATTTCTTTCCCTCATCCCACTGGGAGTCAAAAGCCCTTCCCCAGTGCGTGAGATTATTACATTGTGTTCACAAAGAGTCTTACTTTCCATCCTGAGCATCATGGCCAAAGTTTCCTCAAACAGAGCCTGTGCCTCCAGGTCTATGCTTTGCACCCTGCTGCCCTGCTCTCCCAGAGCCGGGCTCTGCTCCATCCTTCTCTTCAGCTCCGCGTACATTTGTTTCACTTGTTCGAAAGCCTGTGGAAAAGCGGATAAGCGGCGCAGGTAGGATCAAGCAAATAGACTGGGGGAAAGGGGATTTTCCAATGTTGAATCCATTTTAAATATTAAATGGATATTGCACTAGAGCTTTGCCATGGTGTTATCATGCAAATGCGTAACAGTTTGCGAAGGGCTCCGAAAGATGCTGACTGACAGCTGTACGGGCTACTCTGCCTCAGGCGGGAGATACAGCAGAGATAAGTTTCCAGCAAAAAGCATTCGGATTGAGAAAGGTCCTGGAAAAATTCAGCAATGGGATACTGCATCAGATTAATACGAAGTGACACGACAACACACAAGCCGTGGCCTGAACAGGAAAGCCTCCTCGCCTCATCCAAAAACGTGCCAGGACGCGGCTGGCTTTGCTGTCTAACGGCAGCGAGGACGCGGAGCACAGCTGTGACCGCCCTGGCTGGCGACGTGCCGGAGCCCGGTACCTGCTGCGCGCTCCTGGCCTGCTCGCCCGCCTCCCCGGCCGTCTGCTGCGCGTCGGTGGCCCGCAGGCGGTTCTGGTTCGCTCCACGCTGCAGCTGTGAGAGTCTCTCCATCAGCCCGTCCAGCTGGCCCGCAATGGACTTCACGTTCTTCTCAGCTGGACCAAGCACAGCCTCGATCTAAAAGCAGAGTGCTCCACATTAAGAAGGTGTCGTGGTTTAGCCCCAGCTGGCAACTACGCATCACCCAGCCGCTCACTCGCTCCCCCCGGTGGGATGGGGGAGAGAATCAGAAGAGTAAAAGTGAGAAAATGTGTGGGTTGAGATAGACACTTTAATAGGGAAAGCAAAAGAAGGAATTCCTTTGCTCCTTCCCATGGGCAGGCAGGGGTTCAGCCATCGCCAGGAACGCAGGGCTCCAGCACATGTAATGGTGACTTGGGAAGACAAATGTCATCACTCTGAACGTCCCCCTTCCTCCTTCTTCCCCAGCTTTATATGCTGAGCGTGACGCCCTATGGTATGGGATGTCCCTTTGGGCAGTTGGGGTCAGCTGTCCTGGCTGTGCCCCCTCCCAGCTTCTTCTGCCCCTGGCAGAGCACGGGGAGCTGAAAAGTCCTTGACCAGTGCAGCAACAACTAAAACACCTCTGTGTTATCAACACTGTTCTCAGCACAAATCCAAAACACAGCCCCATACCAGCCACCATAAAGAAAACTAACTCTGTCTCAGCTGAAACCAGGACAGAAGGAAATCACATCCCAACCCCACTCCTAATGTTTTTTCCTCTGTGCAGGGACCAGCTACACTGCTTGACAGACACATTGCAGAAGCGGGGTTTTGGCAGGGAGCGGGGACTGCTCCTGCACAGCTGAGCACGGCAGACCCGGGGTTTGTCTCAGGGGGCTCTGGCAGGGACCGTGACTGGAGTTTGGAGAAGCACACAAGTGAGGCACAGCAGAAATAAGAGATTTTCACAGCAAAAGCTTCACCAGATCCCATTTCCCAGCTGCGCTGGTGCAGGACTCTGCCAAGTGTGGAAGTTTCAAAGGAGCGGTGAGCAGGGCACAGTATCGTTATTTGGGAAGTCACGGCACATCGCTTACTTCATCAACACGCTCCTGGATGAACCGGAGGGAAGAGCCAGAGCCCCTGATAGCACCCTGGGCCTCCAGGAGCACCGTGTTTGCTCGTCGCAGATTCGCAAGCACCTCTTCCACGCTGCCCTCCATGGCATTCGCCCGGTTCCTGGGGAAATGCGGGAAACAGCCAGGAGTGAGTGTAGATAATTGCATGGGCTGGAAGTCAAGGTTGCAGAGGCCAAATAAGGAAGCTTAAGAAGCAAGACAGGATTGTTACCGAGAAGGTTGCAATCTCCCTTCCCCAAAAGCCGCAAACCCACACATCTGGACACGCCGCACTCCAGCAGGTTTCCTTTCGAGAGAAGTGTTACTTCTATTTCATACCCCCAAGCAGAGGAGACAAACTGAGAAGGGGAGAGAAAAGCCTTCCTTTAAACTAGTTAGAAACATTTATTTTGTAAGTAGTGCAAGAAAAAGCATTGAAGGAAAAGCAATAACCACTGAACCAGTTTCAATGAATAGTTTTCTGCTTGCAGCGGGACTATTCAGGCCGGGTGACAGAGCTCCCCATAGAAAGCCAGACTCCCTTGTCTCATCACTTCCAGCAGGTTAAGCAGGTGTCAGACACTATCAAGGAGTTTACATACTTATCCCGCTAACCTTCTCGCTGGGATATTGCTGCAAGTCAACATGTGACAAAGTAGATGCTCCAAATTTGCAAGGACATTCTGTAATTACTTTTTAAGGGACCATGGGATAATCCTCCCAACTCTCACCCAGAAAACAAATAGCCCATTTAATCTCCTCATGCTCTCTTGTGCAATTAGGATGTAGGTCACCAATATCAAGTAATACCAGGGCAACGCTGTCATCTCCCATCACAGGGCCTCGAGACAGAGAAAAGCCTCCATTACGTTTGGTAAAGACCTTCTTGTTCTAGTACCTATAACAAGATCTATTCTTGGCAGTCAGATTTCTTATTCGTATTGGGGCACCAGGGAGGTGTATGCAGAGATTGTAGACTCATTCCTTGAGGCACTGTACGGACATAGAAGATCCTGGGCTAAAATTTCGTATTGTGCAAGTCGGTACAGCTCCAGCAGAGTGAGATTTCAACCCAACTGAGAACCACCACACTCACTCCGGCTGAGTGACCCTCAGCTGCCGAAAGCCCTTGAACCCCAACCGACCTGGCTTGTTCTGCCTCCTGCTGAAGCTTCTTGGCCTTAGCAATGTCCTCGGCCGTCTGGGCAAGTATGCTCTCCGGGCACTGCAGCTTAGTCGCCAAATTTTGGATCTCAGTCATTTTTCTCAGGACTGCGGCAGCATCCGTGGGGAGACGTAGGGAGAGAACAGACTCACTGATTTCCTGGACCGTGGCAGGGTCCACGTCCTCGTCTACGGAGCAAACAGTCAGTCGGTGTCAGAAACGGGAGAGGGGAAAGGCGGCAGTGCAAATGCAAGGGAGGATGAGGGCAGGCATCCAGCCATGCATGCTCTCACGCACAGCCTCTTCATTTCAGACAGCTGCCAGGATATACACTGAATTTAATCCCCTTGAATTTAATGTACTTGTCATTCACATCAGCAAAACTTTCAGGAAGTACTGAAATGATACCTTTAATTTGGTGACGAGAACACCGTGGTGGCTAAGCCCAGAGCAGAGTCAGGTGGACCTCACTGAGCAGATGAGGTGGTGTTTCAAGACAAGATTTTTTTATTTCACAAATAAAAGTTAATAAAACTGAGGAATCAGAGGCAGGCAAAGCCCAAGGGACCTTAGCCCAGCGATTAGCTCAGAAATATCTTCACTCATCATTAACACCAGGCAGCACCAAATGACCTGATTTTCTTATTCAGCTAATGCTCATGAGGCTCATTACGTTATTACAATCTGTCTGCGAACAATAAGTCATCCCATTGGATTATAGGACAACAAGGAATTGTCATCTGATTAATAGTCTTCTCCAGAGAAGATTTGTCTGTTTATCTCCGGTCAGCGAGTGTTGCCGGTAAACTTTTCTGCATCGGGTCAGTGCCGACTGCAAATCCTCGGAGAGCACCAGCCACGGGGATGGGTTTGTCCCTGAGCCCCAGAGATGGCACAAGGCTCTGCAGCAGAGCGCGGGGCCCAAAGCAAGCTGTTGTCCGTGCTACGGACAGAAAAATGCCTCCTCCACAGCTTTCCGCTTCTGTTAATTCAGTTCATTGTTTTAGAGGTAATATTTGAGTTCCTGGGGGGATGTTGCGAGACCCCTCCACAAAGCCCTGCGCACAGAAGGTCGAGGCCGTGCGGTACCCCCTGCCCCATGGACCTCACAGATGGCCCCCAAACGTCCCCAGAAGGAAGCAGGCAGGGTCTGCCCTGGTGACGCCCCAGGGAAGTCGACACAGATAAAACAGCCAGGATTAATTTGGGTCGATCCGAACAGCACAGTCAAGCCTGAGCAAGTCAGCTGGCCAAACTGCAACTCCTGACAAAGTCATGGACTTTTGTACTGCTGAAATGTCTTCTCCGTTTTTCAGAAAACACCCCCCAAGCCTGCCTTGCCGTCTCAGAGGATGTGCATTACCTTAGCTACATAAATACCCATGTGCAGATAAACTGGATATCTGAGAGCTTAACTGGGGTGAGCTATTCACAGAATTCAGCTGACTCCCTTATACTGTACTTTCATACATAATATCACTGTAAAAATTAGGTATTTTCCATGCACAAGTCAACCTGCACAGACATACTTTACAGCTTGCAGAGCAGTACCTGACAAGAAGCTTCGGACTTGCTGGATGAACTGCTGGATGTGCCGGACATCCCCTTCTATCTGGGTCCTTGTTACGCTCATCTGGTCCACGAGCCGCCGAGTGTTGCTTTGAATCTGATTTGCAGACGTCTCTGTTGTTTTAATCTGCAAACAGCAATATCCTGATGGAGCCATTTCTTCTCGACCTGGAATCCCAGCAGCCCCACCTCAACACGAGTGAACTGGGCAAGGCACTTGGAAATTATGCTATTCCCCATTCTTAATATGCCACTGCTTTAAAGGATTGTAAATGTTAAAGATTGAGGGTTGGATTTGCAAAGGAAGCTCTCAAACAGGGGCAGTTTGGCTGTTTAGCTATTTAAAACACCTTTGAAATGGATTTTGAACGAGTTTGAAAACTCACTTTATCTTTGCAAGCACACGAGAGGCCATAGAAAGGAGCTACAACAGCACCAACACACACGCTCTAGACTGCATCAAATGTTAGGGGATGCACCTGCGGATTCAGAGAGGTTTCCACATCCCCACCCCTTCTGCCATACTAATCCCAAACCAGGAGGAGGACAGGCTTCCTCGTGACATTTCCAGAGCCGCTCGCGTGCCTTCAGCTCTGTGGCTGCTGTGCTGGGGGGAGGCAGGACCCACGCACGCAGCAGTAAGTCTCCCACTCAAAAATTCCTGAATTTCTGCAGCTGTCCAAAAGATCAAGTCTCAAACAAAGTTTGAGTATGGGTATTTTATCACAGCTCACTCATTCCACAGCTGTCCCCCCCAGGCTCTGCTGCTTGACGCCGAAGGACCGAGCGCAGGGCTCGGCTGCGGGACAGGCGGTGCTGCCCGCACTCACCAGCCGTGCCGTCTCCTGGAGCCGGGCGCTCAGGCTGCGAAACTCCCTGGCGGCTTCCCCGGCCATGGCGAGGGCCCCGCTCGACAGCGGGAAGATGCCGCGGCAGGGGCGGCCGGCCCCGCAGGCAGTGCTGTTGTCTCGCGGGCAGAGCAGCCCCTCGCACTGGGCAGGCGTGCACGTCTCCGCTCGGAAGCCACCGCAGATCTGGAGAGGGAGAGAGCGGTGGGGCAGCGAGGGCACTCGCCTCGCTGGCGAGACCTCAGTGCCCTCGGGGAGGCAAACCGGCACTTCACAGGGGCCAAAGTTTTGACAGAGCCTCGCCGAGGGAGATGGGGAACTTGCTGTGCTCGTGCAGCAGAGCTCCGCACGGGAACAGGGACGGAGGCAGCCCTCCCAACAGGGCTGACGGCGATGTATGCGGCACAGCCCAAATGACCGGAGACCGTGACTGCGTCAGAGAAGGGCAGCCAGAGCTACACACGCGTACGGCAGCACTGAATGCCCACCCTTGAGACAGCAACGCCAGGTCTGCATCTCCTCACCACCCCAAGCTGGAGCGTAAATGAGAGCAAAGCACCCCAGCGGCTCACGAAGAGTAACAGAGCATGTCTGCATGGAGCAAACATCTCATTTACTCTCAGGACAGCAACTCTGCCCCTCGTGGCAGGGGAACCCTGTCCAACCTGTGCGATTTGCTTTGGGAGAGAGAACGGGATGAGAAGACCCTGCCCTCTTGCCTGGACATCCGTGGTTTTAATTGCACGGCATCTTGTAGAGTTACCACCCACCAAAGAGCGCACTGCAGCAGGGGCACATGCAAACCCAGAGCCAGTGCAGGCACCAGCACAGGCTGGTCGCTTGGGAATGTGTTGCTGCTCTGAAAAGCGGAGAGGGGAGGTTGGTGGTCTCCACAGCAACCGTGCATTAGGAGACACCGAAATGGATCTCCATGGCAATAACAAAGCAGCAAAGGAGAAATAAAAGAAACCTCATCCAGAAATTAAGTGGGTCTTTGAGATACAAGAACTGACACGTGAGAGAGTCCTTGGAGGAAAAAGTGTGTGCTTGGGAGAGGGTGGCGGGCAATGCTTCGGTGTCTGTGATCCCCAGGCAAGGGATGCTCAGGCAATTCTCCACTGACGTCCCAAAGCAGCAGGTTGCTTGGATGCCATTTATGAGTCTCTCTGGACAGAGACTTTGTCTTGTGCCATGCTGGACTGTTTGAGGAAAGACACATGACTGCAGGATGAGACTTCTGCCTCCTGAGCACTACAGGGCCCTCCTGAAAACTAGATGTGCGCAGCGGCGAAGTCATAAAACCACTTTGTATCTTCACCTTATTTATGACAGGGGTCAGGTTGGGAGACGAAGCTATCGCGCCCTTCAGGGTCAGCAGCTTGGAGGTGGACTCCGCAAGCCCCCCTTCCAGCCCCGCGGCTCTCCTGCGGCTCTCCCGGGACTCGGCCAGCAGCCCGGAGGCGCTGGCCACAAGGCTGCTAGCATTGGTGGATGTCTCGTAAGCAGATCGGATTGTCTTGAAGGCTCCTGCAGGAATAAAACCGATAAATGACACAAATGCCTCCGTGACTCATAAATGCAGCACAGCTACCTAAACGAAGGCATTGACTATACCCTGCGAGCGGATGTGTGCACAGAGAGGAGGGAGACACAGCCAGGGATTAGTCACTATGGCACAATGGAAAAGCTCCTTTTATTTCCAGATGCCTTTCAGCCATTCCTTCAGTGAGCTACAGAGCTTTCCTGAAGGACTGAACTCTGGGCTGGGGCTAACAGATGGAAACAAAACTAAAGCAAGACAACATGCACACGCTGATCCCGGGCTTTGCTCCGTGCAGCCCAGAAGGGCTTTGGCAGGGCAGGACAGGGCTCCTTCAGAGCCCTTTCCCTGGCTCCTGAGCAGGCCCCACCGTTCCCCCCCAGCACAGCCTGGAAGGAGAGCGGTCAGGACGTGGACCTCTCGGCCCTGCTCGGATGGCGAGGGGCAGAGCGAACCCGCCCAGGCAGCGGCCGCTCGCCACCGCTTGCACGTCCCCGGCCGGCTGAGCCATGCGCTGCAACGGGGAGGGGGAGGCAGCGATGAGGCACTTGGAGAGAATTAACTGTAGCAGGGATATAATGGCAGCCTACCACCAGCATCATCACAGGGCTTAATTAGCTCTTCTCCTAAGCACCTGACAGCCGCCTGGCTCTCTTCCCCACCCCTCCATCCCTTCCATCTGTGCACAACCTTCATTATCTCAGCTTCCTCCCGGGTTTGGTGACACGCTCCCAGCGGGGCTCCCCCCTTCCCACGCTCCCGCTGCGCCCCGGCAGCGGAGTCCGTGCTGGCCAGGGGACAGGAATGCGGTGCCCGCGGAACAAGCCACCCAGCCCCAAAACGCTGGAGCAAATAACCCGATAGCGTGAAATCCTGGGTCACAGACCAGAAACTGGCTCGAAAGCATCCCTCTCGTTGGGGAGGGAAGAGGTATTTGCTGTTCCCTAAGCTGACAGCAGGCTAAAAACTCCATCTCATCTACCCAGCCAGGGGGAAACCACCAGGTACAGTCACGTTGAGGTAAATTAACATCTGCAAATTAAGAGATATTACAGCTGCAGCACTGTACCTGACAGATCTGTGCTGCGGCTCGTTTCAAACTGGGTCTTCTTGCTCTGATACTGGGTGTTAGTGATGAGCAAGCTGCTGTTGAGGGCTTTGAGCTCCCTCGACAGAGAGGCAGTCTCATCCAGAAAACGAAGATCAGGATTTATACCTTGGACCCGCTCTCTGGGAGAGAAAAAGCACAAAACCTGAATTCAAGTAGAGAGCAAAGCACCTGTAGACAGAGAGCAGGGTGCTCTTGCACTGGGGTGCTGCCAACACCCAGTGAAGAGGCACTTCTGAGCCCCGAGAGCTGACGGCCGGGGACACGCCGCGGCCTCGCAGGTTTGCAGAGGCAGCAAAGAGCGGGGCTGGGCTACAGCTCGCAGGGCCATGCCCACGCAGGGACCGGGCAAGATGCCGACCGCCTGGAGCCTGTCCGCCGGCCTCCTGCCTTCACAACAATTTGCACAGGACGGGCACGTGTGGAAGCGCTGCTCTCTTGCATCCCTGGTCACCGCGTGAACAGAGCAAGATTTTCAGTTACAGAAACAACGCAGAACACGTGCGAGCGGCTCAGCGTGATGAGCAGAGTGAGCACACAGAAAAGAGCCAGCATCCCCTCCCAGCTAAGGGATGCACCCCATTACAGCATCCGTCCCTCACCTGATCGCAGCGAGCACGCTGCCCACCTGGGCCAGGCTCTGCTCTGCCGCAGAAGAGCGGCCGAGGATGCCCTGCGCCTGCTGCACGTTGCCCTCCGCCTGCGAGAGGCGCGGGCCGAAGCGGGAGCCCCCGCTCCCGAGGGGCAGCCGTGCGGTGGAGTTGCCGAGGCCAGCCTGGCGCAGGCGCAGGCGCTGGATGTCCCCGTCGTAGGTGCGGAAGCAGGGGTGGCACAGCTCGCAGCCGGGGTAGGTGCTGCAGTGGCCCCGCTGGCACTGGTCACAGCGGGGGCCCATGACACCCGGGCGGCAGAGGCATTGGCCCGTGGTCTTGTCACACCCCACGTCCTCTGTGCCCTGGAAGTCACAGTCACACTCTGGGGGATGGAAAGGTGGAGAGATATAGAGGTGAAGCCCACATATATATATATATACACACACACATTAAAAAAAAAAAAAAAATATATATATATATATATATAAACCAGACCCTGGTAATGGGATGCCAACACAACCTGAAGTCCAACCCCACCTGTCAGCCCCTGCCGCATCTGGGAAGGAGGTGGCACGGGCAGGGGAAGGGGACGCGCCCCCAAGCCCAGTCACTCACCCAGCCCCCGACCCTGCACAGCCAAGGGTCTCGCCCAAGGCTGCTGGGAGGGGACCGGTGGATGCCTGGAGGTGGGGGAGAGCAACAGGGATTAACTAGGAAGCTGTTCCAGAGAGAAAATTTCTCTTGCAAAATAGCATGGGAAGCGCTGATGTCAGGACACGGGCCAGGTGCTCTTTCCCAGATAACCCCTGATTTCACACTGCTAAGCAACACCAAGCCAAAACGAAACGGATGCTCCCTACCTGTGCACCCTGCCCGGACGTCTCCGTAGTGCCTGTCTGGGCAAACCTGCTCCTGCGTGGCAGAGCACGTCCGTCCCGTGAAGCCTTCTCTGCACGGACACTGTCCTGTGAACTGAGAAAGAGAAATACATCAGGGAGACCCGGCTCTGGACGCTTTCCTGGGAAAGCCCTCCCTCCCTCGACTGCTCTTGAGCACTAAAGCCAGCACACGGACAACCTTCTCTATCCAGCCTGCGTCCCAGCACGTGCCTGCACTGCTCACGCCAGGCTGCAGGCTCAGCCGCAGCGATGCAAACAGTCTCCGAACAGCCCAAGCATCGCAAAGCAGAGTTTTAATCTTTGTTTCAAAGACAAAGGAATCGCCCACAAGCAGCCAGTTGGCATCTCAGGTCTCCTCCCTGCACTGAGCTCGTTTGGGACCTACCTTTGGCTCTTAGAATTTGTCATGGGTTTTTTCTATATTTAACTTTAATTTTCCCAGTCGTCTTTTAAGCCTGAAGTGACATACATGCTTTTCCATTGACAAATGAGGATAATTAACTTGCCTCGCCTGCGTGAAGATCTCTTATTAGGACTTCCTTACTAAATATCAGGCCTTTTAAAATGGCTTAATCTTGCCTCGATAATTACCACCATCTTTCATTTTCCTGAATAGCCTGTCATAGTGTTTTCTAGGAAATAGGAAAAGGAAAATAAAAGCAGGATGCGCTAGGGAACGCACGGCCCTTTTGGGGAGGCTCCCACGGACAGGACGGGACAACGGAGCCACCCAACAGGCGGTTTTGATGCTCTGAGCGATCCCCAGCGCGGTGCTGCCCAGCGGGGCACGGCTCCCTTGGCCGTGGCACTCCCGGCTGTGCAGCTTGACCCCCCCGCTGCCCCCGGCAGCCCCTCGCAGCAGCGTTTGCAGAGTTGGGAAAGGGAAAAAAAAAAAAAAAAAAAAAAAAGAGAGGAAGCTTGCAGGTGCATGCACGAAAGAAGGCAGGGAAACAAAAAAGAAATATTGCTGAAATATGCTAAATCTGCCCCGAGGACGGTCCGGACGGGCTGGGCGGTACCTGGTTGCAGTGGGGGCTGCGGGAGCCACGCGGGTGGCAGCCGCAGGGCTGGCAGCCCCGCCCGCTCCCTATGTCCCAGTGCTCGGCTGCACACTGGTCGCAGTTGTTCCCCACCACGCTGGGCAGGCAGAAGCACCTCCCCGTCTCGTCGTCGCAGGGCATGTCCTGCCGCGTTCCCAGCACATTGCAGGTGCATCCTGAAACAGGGAGGGTTTTGTCATATTGAAAAAGGGTGCAAAGCACCAGCCCGGCTTCCCACGAAGCCAGGTCCACAGAAGCACCTTGCAGTTGCCCGAAGATGAGCTCTCCTGCCTCTCCCTGCATGCCTGAGCTTGGCACAAAGGACCTGCGCCTCTGCTCTAACTCTGCGGCGCCCGTCCAAGCGCTGCAGCAGGACTCGGCAGCTGGAGAGACCTCAGCATCCCTCCAGCCCAGCCACGCACACAGTGCTGACCCGAACCACGGCTGCTCTCTGCTGCGCACAGCCCCGCTCGCCCACACGGCATCGCCTCCCGCATCCCCTGCGGCTTCCCAAGCCCTGCACGCCCAGGGAGGCACCCGGGAAGGGGACGCAGCCCTACACACACCTCAGACTCCGCTTCCCCTGTGCTTTTTGCCAAACTCATACCCGAGACAGGCCACAGCCTTAGCGAAGAGGTTTATAAACCTTTGCAAAACGGGCTTTGGCTTGGAAACCCCAAATCAAAGGTGGCTGGGAACTGCATCCCTTTCAGAGCCACGGAGGATGCTGAGCGCGGGGGCAAGGTGGGAGCGCCCTGGGAAGCGGCGGCTGTTTTGGGGTGCACTCACTGCGGCACCCCATGGGGTTGGCGTTGGCCAGCTGGGCGAACCCCGGCTTGCAGAGGTGGCAGCGGTCGCCCTGCACGTTCTCCTTGCAGACGCAGCGCCCTGTCAGCGGGTCGCAGATGGAGCCTGGCACGGTGCCGTCCGGGTCGCACTCGCAGGCTGGAAACGTGCAAGAAGCAGCATTGCTGAGGGGCGCGAGGGGCAGACGGGAGGGTCCGGGGAAGGTGCTACAGGGGGGTAACCGGGCACTCACGCAGACAGGCTTCGGGATGAGCGAGATCTTGCCGCTGGTTGCGAAAATAGTTAGTTCTGCAGCGCTCGCAGTTGTTGCCTTCGGTGTTGTGCTGGCAATTGTCACAGACGCCCCCGCTCGCCCCTCCGCTGGCCCGGTACAGCTCCGCGTCGAAGTGGCACGAGGTCGAGTGACCGTTGCAGTTGCACCCTAAAACACCCAACGAAACGGCCCAGGTAGCGCCGCGCCCGTGCAAACCCCTCCGGCAGCGGCGGCTCCGGCACTAGAGGGTGCCCGAGTCCCCCGCGTGACACGGTGACACCCGCAAGCCGCCCAGGACCAAGCCGGCCCCAGCCGGACAGCGGGGCCGGGTGCTGGCGCAGCCCAGGGCATCGCCCGCCCGCAGCCCCGGGGAGCAAAGCCCAGCGGGCCAACGCGTCGGGGTGCCCTTTGCAGAGACACCCGTGTGAACATCCAGCCCCGCAGCGTCCTGCTAAAAGGTCTCGGAGCTCGCTCCCGCTCCCGTCGCTCACAGCTGGGGAGGGTTTAGGAAAGGCCTCAGGAAGAGGAGAGGAAAAGGCACTCGCCGTACTCTGGCACTCATGGGGATCGTTGTCCTCCGCGGGTGCCCACGGCCGGTCGTTGTAGAGGGTGGCGCAGCGATCGCAGTTGGGACCGGCAGTGTTGTGCTGACACACGCAGTGCCCGTGGACCTGCTGCAGAGACAACGCTTTACCCCTCCTGGATGGCAGCTGCTGGGTTCAGAGCTTCATCCTCCTCTTGCCTTTCCAGCACACCCCTGGCCTGCTCCTGCCCCCACCCAGCCCCCGTTCGCCGTGCGGAGGTGAAGCCCCAGCACCCAGAGAGCGCAGCTGCAGCATCAGGGACTGGCTGCTCCTCACCCACAGCAATTCCCACCACCTCTTCCACCTACCCAAGGACAGCCACGCTCAAGGCAAAGCAGACAAGCATAAGCTGGGGACAAGAGAATCCCACAACAGCAAACAACCCATGCTGGCAAATCCTCCCGGACACGAAGGAGCCTGCTGAAACTTTCTGCGTGTCCCCTGCCCAGCCAAGAGACCCAGTGCTGGCAGGAGCGGTTCCCCCCCGAGCACGACCTCCCACAGCCACTGAGCTTCGTAACTCCTTATAAAGCCCCTCCACCTTCTTCCCAACACAAAAAGGGGTTTACGTGGGGGTACCACCGCTTGCTGTCTCACAGCCACCATCCCACGGCTGCAGGCAAAACGGGGCATCGTTTTCCCTGATTACAAGCAGCCTCTGGCCAGGGGAAAGACTCCCACACCCCATTGCTGGTCATCCTGGCCAAGGTCTCCCGAGGAGCATTCCTGGGCATGTGGCAGAGCCTGATGTTCCTGCTGGGGTTCAGGGATGGTGTGACACCACAGAGCTCATCTTTAGGCTTTTCGCTTCACCTCAGTGCTCACCGCGGCATGCAGGTCTCCCGAAGGGGCGCAGCGGTCGGCGTGTCCGTGGCAGAAGCAGCTCCCCAGCACCTGCATCTCTGTCACAGCGTAGAAGCTGCTGGGCGAGCGGTAGCCCTGGCGCACAATGTGGGGGAGCCTGGTGAAGTTGATCCGCAGGTTGGTGAACTGCCCCAGCTCTGTTGGGGACCGAGGAGAGGTGTGAGGGGACAGCAGGCACCGGCTGCAGAAGCACATTGAGATTCGCGTGGAGGGCTCGGAGCAAGAAACAGAAGCATCGGCACGAAGAGCAGCAGCTGAGTCATCAGCAAAGACCAGACATTGCTCCCTGACACCTCGGAGGCACCAGGGCAGCAGTCCTACATGAAGCTCGAGGCCTTGTTTGCAGAGGACCTGCTCCCCTGCGGGGTTACCCCAGCTGAGCGCTCTCCATCACATGTAGGAAGAACCATGAGGTGCATCATCCCCCTCTCCCTTTCTCAGATAGGAAAGAGGCCAGTCACTTACTATCGATGGTCTGGCTGTAAGAGGTAGTGATGGTAGATCCCAGGTCTTGGACACTGAATTTCACCTTAGAAGGAACAAAAATAAGTTAAAAAGCAGGAAACACAAGGTGCTTTCTTCTCATGCTCTGGGCAGCATGTGCTCTGGACCTGCCTCTGCAAAACATCACTTAACACAGGGAAAAGACTTCAGAGTTGTAGAGGATTTTGCAGAAGGACCAACATAACCCCTCGCTTGTCACAAAGCAGTGAGGGCTTTCCTCCCAGAGGAGCAGGAATCCTCCCGAGGACTCCCCTCAGCCGTGCCGGATGTCCACAGGCACCATCCCTCGCCAGGTGTAATTCCGTGTAAAAGACTTCCAGGCCAGCACGTGTTTCTGCAGCGTCGTGCAGGCCACCCACCCCAAACCCAGGGTCACAGCAGGGGGAACGGGCACGTGTGGGAGTCCTTGCCATAAAACCCCACAAATCCTACCTTGCCCCCGTGCAAAGGGTGCCCCTGCAGCGCCTGGCACCGAGCGTCCTGCCAGCTCTCAGGGGAGCCCCGGGGGATGTGGGGGAAGGCGGCGGCGCAGTCGGAGGCCAGGTACCGGTACACCTCCCAGGTCTTGCCGAAGTCGGTGGAGCGCTCAATCAGCATTCCGACAGGCAGCGGCGACTGCAGAGCAGGGAAAGAGGCACATCTGTAAATGCAGCGCACCCCAGCCGGCTCCCACCCCAGGGCCTGGGGATGCCCGTCCTCCTCCTCCTCCTCCCTCCAGGCTCAGGTGCCCGCAGGCTGCTGGGGCGATCCCCTCCCCTGCAGGCTACCAACACCTTCTGGCTCCCCCGCTCCCCTCAGCCAGCCCTGCTGCAGCCACGAGGTACATCTGCACCAAGGAGATTTTTAGGCAGACATTCGTGGGACGGGAACCCACCACCCTGCTCTGCTCCTCCCAAACACCCGGGGGAATGGCTATGAAAAACAGGGAAAAAGGAGAGATGGGGACCCTGGCATGCTTCCTATCAGGAGCCCGAAGGGAGCTGTGCACTGAGATCCCCACATCTCGGAGAGCCAGCAGGGCCCATCCACCGTCATCCGTGACCTCCTCACAAGCGGAGATGCTGCACACGAACCCTGAAGTGAAGTAGGATGCTGCCGAGCTGGAATGTCTGGTCCAGGTCCAGCTGCAAAGAGACGCGCTCGATGCCTGCGGGCACAGAGAGGCAGCTTCAGAGGTGCAGACTGCAGACTTCGGGAAAATAAACCGCTTAGCTGCCTGAACCAAGTCATTTATTTCCTTCTTTCCTTCCAATCTATTGAATTCAACACCTCCTCCTCTTCCCCTCATGCCATTTATTGCCGGGGACCCAGAGCTCTGGTGTCCTGGGGGGACCCCAGCGCACCCAGCCGGTACTCACCGTTCTGGGACTGCCACCAGCGCGAGTGCCCGGCGGAGGACAGGACGTTCTCCACGCGGTGGCCGTTGTAGGCGTGCGGCAGCCGCGAGTCGCACCTGCAGCATCTCATGCTCCACTGGAAGAGAAAGGGCGGGTGGAAGCGACCGGCCCGGCTCGGCCGGAGGGAAAGACCCCGCTGCGGACCCCGGAGGCGAGGGGCCCACGTGCAGCGTGGCCTGACTGAGGAACAAACGGTGTCGGTAAAGCTGGTTTATTAGAGATCTGAAGAACCACTGTCAATAAGCTAACGATATGCAAGACTCTAGTGGCCCCCTTCACACCCCATCAAAAAACACAACCCATGGTTTTATGGACTGAAAACTAAACCCAAAATGCTTTCGACTAAAACACATTTTTGGCAAGCCATCAAAAATGCCTTTTTTTAAGCAAACCCCCTGGTTTTCCATAATGACCACACTTGATAGAAAGCTCTCTGCAGCTTTTCAGGACCAGTTTGCCTTTTCCACACAGCCGAGGGGCTGTTTGTTTGGGTGAACAGAAAGGCCTTTCTCTCGCATCCAAAAGCCCTGGGTGATGCTCGGTCCCCCTGCGCTCTCCCCGGGGAGCGGAGCAGGAGCAAACAACCGAGCAGGCGAGAAGTCAGCGGGGGGGAAGTCAAGCGGCTCAAAGTTCAGCCCTTCACTTGAGCAAGTAATTCAAGGAGCAAACACAGATGTAGCACGGGGAACGTGGGGATGGGAGAAAACAGGGTCCCCAAGGAGCAAACAAATACCCAAATTTTGACTAACCAAGCAACGCTCCGTGCAGTCACTAACGTGGGGCCGCCGGGTGCGCGCAGCACGTGAGTAGGCTCAGAAAAGCATAGAAAGCGGCAGGAAGGAGATTGAGCAAGAGACGGGGAGCGGGGAAGGTCCGGACAGGGGCCAAGAGGAAAGGCGGGCACAGGGTAGGCAAGCAGGCTGGGCGAGGGCCACCGCAAAACCGGGGGGAGACACCCAGGTGAGGCCACGGTGGGGAAGGGCAGGTCCCGGGGGATGTTAAAACAGCAGGTGATGACAGAGCCCACAGCGGCATCCCACGGGCGACACGGGGAGGCCCCATCCGAAGCACTCGGTACTGGCCACGCTCAGAGCGGAGCAAACACAAGGGGCTGCAGGTAACGCCGTCCCAAAAGCAAAAGTAACGTGAAACATTTCGACTAGAAATTGAAGTTGTCAGTGGCCCAGAGCAGTAAAGCAGCCTCCCAAACGGAGCAGCGGGACACACGCTTCACACCGACACATCCCAAAGCCCGAGAAATCGGGGAAGATTAAGAACAGCGTTTGCCAGGGATGGCGGGCACTAGCCTTGGTGGCATGGGGCAGGACGGCTCAGAAAGGTCGTCCTGGGAGGAAAGAGGGTTTGGGGGAGAGGAGGGGAGCACGTCTGGCAAAAAGTCTAACAGCTGACACCAGGAGGGCAACGAGATACCCCGCTGTGAGGGCTGGCACTCCCTGGGGTGGCATAAGGTGACAGCAGAGGCATGGGCATGTTTGGGACCCCAGTGATGAGATCAGCTTTCAGTGGAGGAGCAGAGTCATCGGGTGACAAGAAGCACTTGATATCCACCTCTGTGCTAAAATCTCCCCATCTGATACTTAAACAAATGAGCTGATTCCACCCCAAAAACAACCCTACGCACAAGCTGGGGTCCGGAGAGATCTGCGCCTCGGAAAGGCAGCAGGAGGTGGTGGCCGGGGGGGCACGGTTGCACCAAGATTTCTGGTTTCCCCTTTAAAAGATTAATTCACAGTTTACACATATTTCCTTACTCCTGAAACAGGCTCACCTAAGTTGGCAAAGTCTCTTATTTCTACAAAGAAGAACCCAGCTTCATAAGAACTATCTTCTTTTTTTTTTTTTTTTTTTTTTTTTTAAATTTAAAGAAAAATTCATGGAAAACTTTGTCCGGAGTTACCTCTTTGCTTGCTCTCACACAAAACCACACAAGGCATAGGCTGGCTTTGAACAGAAAGCTCTACCTGGTACCGCACCAGATGCAAAGCCGCCCGCCGGCTCTGGCAGCCCGGGGCCGTGCTGACAGCGGGAGCCCGGCACACGGCGAGGCGGCCGGGCAGCAGCAGCCAGATGTGAGCTCACATCGTGGGTTGCTTTAGTTCCTGACAAAGCCCAGACCCGACTCTGCTCTGCCCCCGGGCCCGGGAACCCTTCAGCAGTTGGGCGGACATTGAGGAGAGATCCTCACTTAAAACTGATCTGTTTCCATAATATTTTCCCCAGTCTTTATGTTCTCTGTCTATAAATATCCCAGAACAGGAGTTGGCTAACTACAATATTTATAACAATATTGCAGAGTAAGCAAACAGAGAATTCAAAATATATAATCATGCAATTTCCCTGGCTCTACCAACTCCTCCTGGCTCTGCCAGTAAGAATCAGAAATAATATAATCGGGTCCAGGCAGAAGAACTCATTTCAGATGATGACTACTAGCAGCAAATTTTCAGGAAGCTACAGGAATTATCCAGGGAAATAATCTAATGAACAATTCCCAATAATGATTAAACTTCACAACAGTTCTGTGATTAGCAAAGGGAGAAGGAAGGCTTTCTGCAAGGGGAAAGGTTAATCTCGGCTAAATTATTCATCAGGAGTGATTCACGCATACTTATTAGACCATTCACACAGCCAGACACAAGTGCCTTCTAGTAGCTACAATGCAACGCTGGCAATGAAACTGCAACCACACTTAAAATGCAGCACTAAGTAAAAATGAAGCTTAAACCGTGTGAGACAGACCCTCCCATGCAGCCCGGGGGCTGTGCTTGGTGCAAAAATCTTTGCCTATTTTTTTCTTTTTTTCCCCCTGAGCTTTTTAATTAAGGCTAAACTTAACACTAGAAGCAAAATTCATTTCACATCCCTGGATCAAATTGTGAAACTCCTCTATTGCACAACAGGAGTATTTGCTATTACTGACTGTGACTATGTGTCTCAAAGTTCCTTGGGACAGAGGGAATTATCAAAAATTGCAGTCCAGCGTCGGGCCGAGGGGAGATTCACCAAGCCCACACCTTTCCCCAGCTCTCCCCTTCTTTTTTTACCAGCATAGCAACAGACTCGGTAGATCCCTCAGAGCTGGGCTTGCCAGGAATAGAGCAGGGCTGCGGGCGGACGTGACAATGGGAAATGAAGCGGTCAGGGTCTAAGCTGGGTCACCGACCCCTGGGGCAGCCCCAGCCCTGGCTCTCCAGCACGTCGTCCCCTCCAGCACGTCGTCCCCTCCCTGCCAGGCACCACAGGCCCCAGCCCGTGTGCTGCTGCAGCAAAAGAGAACGGGTACGTGTTTGGGTAGGTGTGGGATGTGGGGCTGAAAAGGCCTCTGGGAAGGCAAAAAAAGTTGTAGGTCTGCATGGAAACCACTAACCGCCCCTCTGTGCCCCCAAGCTACTCTTAAGAGTCACCCAACATACAGGTTATGGAGGTTCAGAGATTAAAGGAAATTCCTTCCAGCCTTCTGAAAGGTAATTCAGAAGGCAGTCGTTTTGGAGGAAAAGCTAGCACGTTGAGAATAAACGGATTCGTGTTTTAGAAATAAATGGTGGCGAGGAAAAAAAAAAAATCCATGTAGAAGAACAACCAGGTATTGTAAAAATGCCCGCATATTACATCACGCACCGGGGACACTCCTGCGCGGCGCGTGCAGGGCCACGGGTGCAGACCCAGCCCTCGCCCGTGCACTCTCCGCAGCTCTGCTGCAGGTTTTTGGTGCTCTCCTCCTGCTCCGACCTTGTGAACCAGTTGCTCGTCAGCCTCTCATGCTTCCCCGCTCATGCAGGGGCAGAAAACCGCAAACAATTTTAAGCTGATGGACTCAGACCAAAATATTTTAAGTAGCTCTAGCTGCCATTTTAATATGAGTAGAGAGCCCTTGAAATAAAACTTCCTGGCATAGGTGCACAACCCAAAATAAACTGAAGTTATTCATCAGCAAAAATGGGAAGCTGCTTCTCTCCAGTCATGAAATGAAGACCTTTCATAGCTGCGGAGACCTTGGTGGTCCTGCGTTTAACCCAGCTCCATGTCAGTGAGAGGAGCTGTGTCAGTCGGGCTCCTGGCATGCAGCCCTCCCATATGAGCGCCTTGCATGGTCTTGCACTATTAATATTGTATAGGGACAGTAATTACTGTACCAAGTGTATTTGGTGACAGTCTGGAAGGCAGTGGGAATTGGTACGTATACAGAGAGACTGAGGGTTATTACGAAATAGGGTGGGCAGCAAGAATAAATTACAACAGGAACAAAGGCACCTGTTAAAGCCAAGTCACGCAAGTTGCTATTCCAACCCATTTTCATTCCCTGTGACACTAGCTGTAGGACATCGCTACGCCAGGCTCACGGAGCAGGGCTCCTCTTGCCTGTGAAGTTCTCTATACATTTTCCATGGGAAAACATGGTAGAAGTTACCCATGGTTATGTTGGCGTGGTTAAACTTCTCCGTGAGCAATTGGTATTTGCTAAACTGGACTGTGCTTCAGTTTTGAAACAGATATGTCTCTCAGCCATAACATCTCACGTCACATCCTTGCTTGGCCAGTCAGAAGCGACACTGGGAAGTGAGCTCTGAGGTTATGCTCAAAACACACGTAGAGGGTTCTGACCCTCAGCTTGGTTTTACTGCTGAGGCGACAGCAGAGATGGGGGAGAAGACACAAGCTGGACAAACACCCTCGGCATGGGGTTTAAGGAAATGAAGTTCATTTCTCTTGCTTAAAAGCAAGCACGTGGGTGCCTGTTTTCCTCACCCCATCTGTTCTCACATCATCTCCCCTCAGCAAAACTTCATTTAAAATCTGCCAGGATGAGAGTCTGCAAAACTCATACTGCACCAGCTTATCTCCACACCCCGCACACATCGCCGGGGTCCTGTTGCCTCTGCAACTTGTCTGCAAGGGAATGACGTGATGTCTCCCAGCATATGTGTCAATTTGCAGTCGTGTGGCAAAAGAAGATACAGAGAAGGGAGGGAGAGGAGAAAAAAATAATGGGAAACAGGGTTTTTCTTCTGCACATTCACTACAGGTAGGGACACATCCCTGCAGCAAAGAGCAGGGTGTGTCTGAATGCCAGAATAAGATGAGATAAGCACAGAACAGCCCCATATTACCTTCAACAGGTCTGGAATACAAATTATTCGGTGCAAACCCTCGACATTAAGAAGTAATACCCAAAACTAGAAGCCCTGCTTTGAGCAGGGGGTTGGATCTCCTGCGGTCCCATCTGACCACAATTATTTCACTATTTTGTGGATGCATTTTTCTGTGTTTTTACAGACTTGAGTTTGACTGATGACATGGGTCTGCAAAGCAAATGAGCTGGGAGGCACAGTGGCTTTTCAGCATACTTTCCCCTGTTCCAACACGCCTAGGGCCCGCTGAAGCACCCAGCAAGCGGCATATTTTAGATCAGTACCGAGCTCCCTGACCGACTCATGCAGGTGGGCAAGCCGATGTAACCATCAGACGGTAGCCATGAGGCAGACAGAAGCATTAGTCTTGCACGTATTCTCTTTCGCAGACGTTGGCCTGTATTTTTGGAAGCAGCCAAAGACGACTCAGTGCTGAGACACCACAGGAAGAGATGCTACGGACCAACCCCTGCCAGGCAGCTGCGACCAGACCATCCGTCAGCAGGAGGAATCCCCTGCCGCACCAGGAGCTCTCCTGCCCAACGGGCTCACACTCCCCTCCCATTACCTCATCTGGGGATTCGGCTTCTCTGGAACCTCTCGTCTAGACTCCTACCTGCATGACCCCATGTCACCGCGACACAAGGATGATAAAGGTGACTTCCCACCCACCCTTCGTTGCTCATATCCACCGAGTGCCCATGCAAAGCAGGTGAGAGCAGGCAGAAAGTCTTGGTCCTTAACCTTATGCAAACAACATTTTAATGTCCAAAGTCTCCCAGGGTCGGGGCGTGAGGACCCACGCAGTCACCACACACACAAACTGCTCCGCTGCGGGATGCAGGAAACGGAGCAGCAACGCAAGCACAAGGACACCCAGCTTCGTTCCTCTCTTGCCTATTCTTTGGCAAAAGCTTTCACAGCGATGTGCAGGGTGCTGTGGGTACTCTTCAAAATTGACAAAACATCCAGAAAAGTCTGTAGCTATTTTCTAGTTCTGAATATGTCTTTATGCTGAAAGCATTGCACACGCCCGGAGGAAAGAAGTCCTCTCCCTCCAGAGAAGCGTTAATCTTGCTGGGTGCGAACACACTACGGCGCAGGTACTACGGTGAGGCCGAGAGCCGAAGGCGTGCGCAGCCCTCGTGCCGTTGCTCAGAAGGGCCAGGCCAGGGGACCAGGAACCTGCTAATCCCCGCAAAAGGCACACGGTGCCTTCCCTTGGCTAGAGCTAGGCAGTGTGAGCTACTACTCCGTATTGCTATCAAAGCGCTATACTTAGCATTTAAATAACGAGATGAGTTAACTGGGCCTTAAATCCCACCTCGGTCAACGAGAGTCTTTCCACACACATCAGCTCCGTTATGACTGCAAATCCAGGCTCACTTATTTTTCTATTTTATTTTCAGTTTCCCTCTTGCTTTTACTTTCCCTGCTGACTTGAACAGCCATTTCCCAAGTGCTAAGCGATTTCCAAGCCAGACCATTGGTCTGCCCAGTTTCCACCTCCCATCACTTTTCTAATCATCGCTGCAGTCCTCTGTGCTATAAATGGCAATGCTGAGCGTCCCTCTTGGATTTTGCTAGACTGAGCCTACAGCCAAGGAATGGAGCAATCAGTAGTGCAAAGTATAAAGGTCAGGGGGATTTGGAACCGGAGCAGACAATGGAGCAGAGGCTGAAACCGATGCTCATGGCGAGTGACCCACCAGAATTGCAAAAGAGGACCCTGGGGCCAGCGTGGGCCGGCAGCGGGGCCAGACAGCGTGCGCCCGCCAGCTGGCACGAGGGCACCGGCAGCCAGCGAGAGCAACCCCTCCTCCCATGCCCTCTGCTGAGATTGCAAAACGGACTCCAAATTTGTACCTATTTGGCAACAAAACGAGAGCAAGACTTGTAACAAAAGAAGTCATAAGAGTCAATAAATTAAATATGCTTACTTTTTATGGGATGGGAATAGGAAAATTGAGTTCAGGGGATTAATTTTTGCTTAAAATTAGGGAAGTAGAAAAAGGGTGGAAAAAATTAGGAAATGCTCATCGCATAGGGATTTCTCCTGCAAAGATAGGAGCTGGCATACTCATAACTCCCATTAGCCATTACAGCTGCAGAACAGAAATCAGGATCTCTGAGGAATTTGCTAGCAGTAACGATGCATCTCTTATTTCCGTAAAGGAAAGGACCACATGTATGCAGGCAGTAAGGAAGCAAAGACCCCAGTCCCAAAGCTAGAATTGGAGAATCCAACTTAACATATCAGTGTTAATTGTTCCATATCCCTTTTAACCCTGGTACTTGTAAGGCAAGGTATAAGGAATATGAAAACTGAATAGTTTAGGGACTTGAAGACTAGAAGAGACTGCCGCAGTCTTGCTGTCTGCCTTCCTCCGCAGTACTGCCACGAGACCTCACGCACTAATTCTGCGCTGAGCGGATCATTTCTGCTCAAGGGATATCACAGGTATGAGAGAGACATCCCGTCTCCACGTCAAAGATTACAAGTGACGCGGATGATCACAACTGAAGGCCCTTCAGAGCGGTCTCTCAAGGTCCAGCAAAGGGAATAATGAGCCCACTCCAGCTGGTATGAGGACGACCAGCTTTATCAAGGTTTGCAGACACTCGCGTCCCATAGTACAAACCTCCTCTTCCAGCAAAAGTCACTGTCGAAAGTCAATATTAAGTGAAGATTTCAGAAGTACGTTTACGTACAATTCTCCTCAAGTATAAACAGAAATTGGGAAGAAAAAAAAAATTAAGCCAGAGCAGAAATAATTGCTTGCTTTTTTCCTGTTCCTGGGCCACAGCACCCTTGAGAAGCAGCGGGGGTTTGCCGGGGAGGCGAGCAAACAGCCCCGCTCCCTGGGAGCAGCAAAACAGCTCCGAAAAAGTGAGTGGGAGCCTGAACAGAGGAAATGCCTGACTGCAACTGTCAGCCTGGAAAATGACCTGACAAAGGACAGATGCTGCAGCCAGCCCAGCATCCAGCAGGACGTGACGCTCCTACCTGTCCGGGCCAGGGAGCCGCCCGGTTTCGCACCGACCAACAGCTCCCAGCCATCCCTGAGCCCACGGAGAGGCAAAAATCTCTCCAGCCCAGCGAGAACGCTGGCTCTGTAACACATGCACTTACTGCCACATCTTGGCCTTCAACTTGAAGGGGAATTAAAAGCAGAAGAATGCTGACTCACTCGAGCTGGATTTCACTGTAGCAAACACTGCCTCACCAGAGGTCTGCCATTTCCTTCCCTCTCAAGCATCTCTTCCAAGACCCTTTTTGCCTGTCCTGCATTGAACCCACTCCCTTTCGAGCTCCTCCCACGGCAGTTACGGGGTTAACGTTGCCAGACGGATAGAGAAAGGCTTTAGGAAGCGCTCACATCAAGGACATCACCCCTGTAGCGTTTTCAGCTCTGTGCTCAGGCAGACTTATCCTTAAACTCTTACTCTGATTTGGTGGCAGCTTTGGAGCCTGGGAATCCGCAGCTGGCTGAAACGTTATCCTCCCGAGCACCATCTCCTGCCCCCGCACAACCAGCGTAATTGAAAACAGTTGTTCAGTTCAGAAGCTTTTCCAAGTCTTTGTGAAAGACCTGAAACGTTCCCATTTTTGACAAGTGAAATATGAATTAAGCATATAACTAAAAAGCCCAGAGATAGGAAGGCTTGGAATATTTTGGATGCAAAAGCTTCCGTTTTGCCTCCAGTGCTTCAGGCCAGAGCTTTGCTGCCCTTTCCCTACCACTGCATTCGTGCTCAGCTCCTCTTCTCGACCATGGAGATGGTAGAGAAGGGCTCGAGGGGACACCACGGATGGTGCAATGACCCAGCACGGTTGGAAGGGGAATAAATGCCTGAAATAGGTTAAACGCATCCCTGCAAAAGGGTACGAAGGATAGGACGGGTAAAGGCATTAGCATCCCTACGTGATGGGATGGAGGAGGTGAACGTACCTCTCCGTGGGGCGTGCAGTACGTCTCGGGCTTGGTGAGGCCGCAGGTGGAGGAGGCTCTCAGGTGATGGGCTCGTCCCAGCAGGAGGTCCCCGGCCGGGGGGTAGCAGGCTCCCTGGGAGCAGGCTCGCTGGGCGCCCAGCAGCCGCGGGGCAGCTGGAAGAGCAGGAAAACAGGGCTTGGGGTTGTGTCAGGGTGGCACACAGTCATCGACCAGCACGTCTGCTGTTTTCTACAACAGACCAACTACTGTCACGCTTGGGATAAACCAACAAAATGTACGTGCCAAAAAGGACAAAGGTATTTTGCCCCTGAATCGCCTTTATTTTTTAATAAGAAAAAGGCACTTCTAAAGCGCTTTGCACTAACAGTTATTTCCGAAACTCTTCTTTGCCATGACCGCAGCGTTTGGGCTGCAGGATGCTCAGCTCCCTGCCTATCGTACTGAACAGCCCTGTTTGGTGTCCCCTGTTTACCGACATCGCCAGCCCTGCTGCTCAAGACAGAGAGAGCAGCCTTTTGCCAAACACCAGCACGATTATCAAATACCAGTCTCCCAGCTGCTGCCACGGTACTGCTAATACAAAGCTTACATTAGCAACGTTTCTATTTAGTCAGCTTCCCCCATATCCTTTTAGAAACACTGTACGGTGAGCCTTACCCAGAAGGACAAATAATGCCCATGGCCAAAGCTGGCAGCGAGACTCCATACCGCCAAGGACACGCCTAGGGAAGAATTTGCAGCGTGAGTGAAAATGAGCAGAAAATGCCAATCTAAAGCTCAGTCTAGGACCTTGACATTCCTTCTCAGTTTACAGGGAGGTAATTTTAATTGATCTACAACAGAATAACGTGGGTGAAAAATCAAGAATAATGAAGAGGAAAATCAGATGCTCAGATTGTATTTGTTTTTAAAGTACAAAGAATCCCAGCTTTTCATCCGATTCATGAAGCATGCACAAGATTCTCCTAAAGCGTGTAAGAGATTACCCTCTTCCCCAAACACTATCTTTGGATCTTAATATTATTGCTGAGGTGAACCACAGGTACCAGCACGGCACCTTGCTCTCAGCAGAGCTGCAATTTCTGACTGCCTGTCTCCCCAGGGACATCGAGAAGCCGCAGCCCCCAGTATTGCGATCCACAGTGGGCAGGGAGCCGGCACCGATGCCAGGTTGCAACGCACGGCTAGAAACGATGCCCTAACAAGCGTGCACACACACGGCACACGCAGCCCCCCCATACGCACCCCCCAGCCACCTCTTCCCAGGCACGCTGCCCTTTCTGTTCTCCAGCCCCACCCCTTTGCCCTGCGTTTCCAGAATCAATTCCAGATTAAAACGCGCCAGGGCACGCGGTGGCCAAAGTCTTGTTCTACGAAAAGAAAAAACCCGTAAAAATTGCTGTAGAATAAGTGTCTCCTGCAGGAGAGCCCAGGGGAGGCAGAGCTGCCGGCACACCCCCAGCAGCCAGAAGCCTCACCTGCCCTCTTCCCCACGTGAGCGGGAGCACCGTCCCCGGTCCCCGCGGTGTTCCCGGTCCCCGCGGCGTCTCGCACGTCCCTGGCTCACAGCGACGGCTCTCGCCACCCGGCAGCCGATCTGCAACCGCAAGAGCCCTCTGAGCGCTGGCTCTCTCCTCTCCTGGCTTTTAACACGCAGCTGCCTCACCTGGGAAAGAACGTGCCTGTGGGTGCAGTAATGATAAAGGGAGTGATTCAGGCATCTTCAGACATACACACCCAGTTACCGTATAACTCATGACAGCTTCTAGACAGGGCTCACGGCCGCAGACATAAATCACTTTGGATGAGGATGACTGAACCAGCTGCTCTGCAGGTAACCAGCAAGTGAAAGCCCATTTGTAGGCAGCCCTACCCGGGGCTCGCGTGGCCACCGCTGGGACATCGCCAAGGCAGCTTGAAACCAGCTCCCTCCAGAGCTGCTGCGCGGCTCGGCATGGGGCGATACACCCGTGTTACCCGCCCTCTCAGCCAGGTTTTGCATATCGTGCTTAGCATCGTGATGACAAGGCAGCACTGCTATCAGCACCTAAGCTTGATCGTTTAAAGCCTAATTAGGGACGTCCACATGAGCTATAATCACACTGTGCGTTCACGTATCCGACTTCAGCCCGAAGGCGACCTCGAGCGCAGCGACTGGGCTTTACAGGCAGGCTCGGTCACGCAGCCCCTCTCCTGTCCACGGCACTGGAATTCCTCAAGATGCAAAATTACATAAGATGACCTTGAGGATTATCTACAAAATGCAATCCTGTGAACTCACCAGCTGTGAAAAAAGTCAGTCATCACATTTTTTAAGAAACATAATTCTTGTCTGCGTACCTCAAAAAGAGCCAAGATATCCAAAAGGACTCTATTTATCACACCAGGATGGTTTCTAATATCAGCCTGGGAGTGTGTGGAAGAGCCAGACCCCCAGCTGCGTGCCCACCTGATGAGGAGCCCTTCTCCCCTACTTTGGACCTAATTCAGAGCTCTCTTGCACTTGACCTTTTTCAGTGGTCACTGTTGCTTTACATTAGTATTAAGGGAAACAGTATCATAAGCGGGTTTTTGGTGGTTTTTTTTTTGTTTGTTTGTTTTTTGTTTGTTGTTTTCTTTTTACTGTGCCAGCAAAGTAATGAATTTTTAACAAATCTGTTTAAACTGTCGACTGTTCGGTGAACGCAGCTGGGAGCGCAGCTCAGCAGCTTGCACACACAGCCACCACCACCCCACCCCCACTCCCACAGGGCTCCCGGGCACCACTCCCATGCTGTGTTTCAGCTAAAACACAGTTTTTCATCCTCAAAAACTTACATCAAGCCTTTTCCATTTACTTTACTGAAACGACCCCAGAAATCGCATCCTCTGCCCTGCTGGCGGGGGGCTCAGCAGACCACGTCAGACGACTCCAGATCTTCGCTCCCGTTGCTTCGCTGCGTGCGCTACCTCTCCCCGTCCTCACGCTGAGCGACACAGGCACGTGCAAGCTGAGGATCAGGAGCTCAGAGAAAGGGTACACACAGAGCTGGAAAAAAAAATGCTGTCCCTTAGGCTACAGTATGTGAAACATTGGCTCAGCTCCTGCCTCTGCTGACATGTGCCCGCAGCGCTGGGTGTGCCTGCCCTTACCCTGCTACCGCCCGGCAATGCAGTAACACCACATTCCTCCTCCTGCAGCGAAGATGCCTCCTCCCCACCTCAGCTGGCAGCAAAAAGGAAGCGGGAAGAAACACTGGAACGGTTTTACAGCAAAAGTGAGCGATAAGACGTGCCATGAGCTGCTGACACCATTCCTGCACGTTGGCTGTGAGCAACCCCTGCGCAGTCAAACCCATCAGCGGTGTAACTTCATGCCATCAAGTGCTAACCATCTATGCCAGGCTCTGTGAGAAATCGCATCAAACTCTCTGACTTCCTCCTCTGGTGGAGTGACTGTGCTGGGGAAGGCAAAGGAGAGGAAGCTCTGACCGCTTTGGGTTTCTGCAAGGCTGCCGGTGATGCTGGATGTGGCACTCTTATAAGTCTTTGCCAAAGGTCCTTTGCTGGGCTCCTGTTCTGCCTGGTTTAAAGCCATACCCAAAAAGCACTGGTAATCAAACCGGGAGGCTGAAGCTGCTCTTGGAAAGACTGTAACTGCCACAAATCGATCCTGCCAGAGCCTGCGATACTGGGCATTAATATGCTCCGAAATGGTGACGCTCCATCCCAAGTTACCGTAAAGCATGGGACATTGCCGTTCTGCACAAACAAGGGAAGTCCTGGAAAATGCTACCCCAACCACAAGCTGTTCCAATGAGTTATCCAAAATACCTTGATCCATCCTTTCCTCCTCCAGCCTGCACCCAGCGGCTTGCCAAAGCAAGATAAAACATCACCTGGAATTTCAGGCTCTGCAAGTTCAAACAAGAACAAAAGCAAGGAATAGTCTCATTTACAGAGCATCTACTGCAAATCAATAAAAGCACAAAAGAAAAAAAGCAGCTGGGATCAGCTGGGTGCTCAGGGAGGTGTGGCTCAGCGCAGGGGACCCCAGACACACCCTGATGGGACTCGGGAGGTTCAGGCTCGAGCGCTGCTCCAGGCTGTGCTCTGCCCACTTCACCACGTACAAATGACAGCGTTGTCCCGAGTACCAGGGAGCGAAAATGCGTTACAGATTGGGACGCACCAAGACAGCAGGGCCAGCTAAATACAGAGGAGACTTAATGGTAAAAATGCACTACAAAACCTAAAATGTAAATGTTGAAGCAATCCTCTGTGATTAGTGGGAGGAACTAGAAAGATGCTCTCGGGACTTGCAGTGCCTTTTCAGCTTAGCCTACAGCTGCACCAGTCTGTGCCGAGGTGTGTCAGAGCCCACGCGCCTCGGAGGGCTGGGTAAGACGTTCCCTGGAAAACAAATAAAACTGGTTCCTGCAGGACAATTGCGCTCTGAGTCATGGGACGTACCCTGCCCTAACACGGCGTTAGGGGACACTACTCTGCTAGAAACACCTTCTCCAGGACGAGGTGTGCGACCAGCTCCCGAGGAGCTCCCACTCCCCGCCGCACTGTCACGGAGCCGCTGCCTCCTCGCATCCGGTGACGTTCGCGTGGGCAGGATAATCCGAGCTCCTGCTCCGCGGTGCACGCGTGTGATCTGCTAAGCAGCTTCTCTATCCTATCCTGGAGGTGCTCGTCAGAGGCAGAAAAGCTCCACATCATGCGACCCTGTACCTGTGGCAATGGGCTGGCATCAGAAGATCTTAGTGCCGGTGGCGGTCTGAAGGGGACACGCTTTAGAGGACCCTGTTCCTTCCACACTGGCAGCAACCCAGGAAGATGCTGCTGGGCTGGTTTTAAGGTACAGGTGAAAAGAGGTCACAGCACTGAGAACAGAAATGCATCACAGCCAGCTGTTTAAAAGCTAATCTCCCCCTAAAAACGAGGGAGACTGCAGAACAGCCCTGCCAGCTGGGGACATGTGTGTCACTCAGTGTCACAAGCTCACATTCTGCAATGGCTAATACCTGCCAAGCCTCTGCTTTTACAGTTAGGGTCCTTAGCCGGACAGGCAGCCAGAGCCCCGCTGCCACGTGCGGTCAGGTTCCCCGCACTCTTTCTAGGCTCCGACGTCGGTGAAGGAGCAGGACGAGCGGCGGGGAAGGGAGGGAGGGAGGGAAGGAGGGAGGGAGGCACTGCGCCTTCAGCATCCTCGGGCAGCTCCCCGGGTGCTGCACCCAGGCTGAACTTGGTAATGAACGCTCTCAGGTGGTGGCAGCCAAAGTTGAAAAGGATGTGACTCCTTCATGAGTGGCTTTGCTTTACTTCCTCTGATCTGACACTTCGGTTTCTGTTTGGATTAAAGGCACACGAGTACTTTACTCCTTTGGGAGCTTTTCCAAGGACACCATCCGCGTTCAGTAGCTTTTGATTCAGTTGTTGGAGGTTATTAGTTAGTCAGCACTGACCAGTCTGGAACGATAGTGTTCGATTAGTTTTTAACCTCTCTCTGGAATTCAGAGGCACACAAAGGGAACTGGAAATCAGGGGCAGAGCACTGCATGCAAGAACGCTTAATCTCTTGAACCCTGAAACCTCCATTAAGGAAAAAGGATGCTAATTGAGTATAATTTTATAGCTTGAGCATATCAACATTAAGCAATACTTAATGCTGCTGTTGCATTTTTCATTGAAGGATTAACAAATGCCTGAAACACAATTCCCGAAAGCACGTTTGCTATACGGGCAGCTGCTATTACAAATGGAAAAATAAGGCAGAGGGGTGATTTGCTTAGTGATGCCAAGCAGGATCTTGGCACAGGGGAGGGCAGACGCCGGAGGCCCAGTCCGCCCGGCCCCTGCCTTCCCAGAGCTGGGATGAAGCCCCAAACACTCTCCATCGTTACGCCAGGTACGGCCTGCGTGCATCTTGTCAGACGCGTGCAAACGTTGGTGGCAAAAACCTGGAAGGTGGTACGAGACCTGGCGCTGGAAGCACGGGAGCTGCACGGGAAGAGGGAAACTCGGGAAGGTTTTGTCAGGGGTGAGAAATGCTGTCCCATGTTGTAACTTTTTGACGACTCTGCTGATTTCAGGAATAAAACAATCTTTCCTCCATCTAATCTTTTAACTTCCCATTTTAATTAAAACCTGACCAGCAAACCACCTCCTCATCCCAGCGCATGCAGATGAGTTAAAACACCATCTTTGCTAATCGTCATGCTTTCTTTTAAAAGCATTTCAGGAATTTCTAATGAAATTCCAATTCGTGTCCTGAAAACCCTACACCTGCTCTGAAAGCAAATAAAAATTTGAACCAAAAACCAGCTGACCTAGTTTAGGTTTAAATTCAAGTTACCCTGGGAGCTGGTTCCGGAGGGCAGTGCCCTCTGACTCAGCCTACGTAGGCTGCTGCCTCCCTTTGCTCCCTGCTACGGCATCTGCCCGGTGCTGGCTGCTAGCCGGTCCGGGACGCCGGCTGCACGCTGCTCGGAGGCGGCTGGTCCTACGTACTGGCTGCAGCCGGCCAAATGCCAGAGGGCAGCTGATCCGTGCACAGCAATTGCCCCAAATCCCAGTAAAGGTGGGCCCAGCTCTCCTTAGGAGCAACGCACCAGCTGTAGGTTAAAGCTAAAGCAAAGGCTGTCAGTATTTGCCCTTGAGTCAGACTTTTCCTTTTTTCCCCCGCCAGCTCCTTTGCACATCCAGCAGAGTTTCACAGGCCCAGACACACGCAGGGGCGGCACGGGACCCCGCACGGAGTCGCACGGTCCGCGGCTGCCCGCCTCCCACGACACAGCCCTCCCCAGCACACACCCGTACGGGCAGCAAAGCTGGCAGGGTCAGCGGGCTGGGAAGCCTGCCTGCTTTCCACCGGGAGGTTTGATAAAATTATCCTTGCAAAGGAACATCTTTATTTTTGTCATGTCCCCATTTTCTAAAGGAGAAAATATTCCATTAGGAAAGCATCCGGCTGCCATCTGGAGGATTTCGGCTTTTCCAGGCTACGGTGATGGAGCAGGGAGGGGGTCTCTGCGCTCCCGCTGCTGGCAGCCAGCGAGCCCCTCTGCACAGCAACCCTGCCTCCACCTGCAGCCATCCACGGCAGAAAGTTTAAACTAATGGGGTATTTAGAAGCCCTCTTTAAGCCAGGTATGCTCCTTGACACCGCAAGTGGTGGCTGAAATGGAGGTCACGCTATTTTCTGCTCCTGGTTGCCAGCTTGTTCCTCCCCCCACCTGCTGGGATTGAAACAAGGGACTCGCTGTGCATGGGGTTTGATCCTGCCAGGGTAAAATACAAGTGTTTCGCCCCATCTTTGCCCCCCTCCCCAGGCAGCACGTCAGGCTGGAGCGGCTGAGCGCAGCCCCACGTCCCAGACCACACCACAGAGCTTGCGCTTGCCACGGACAAAGTCCAGCAGCGCCCGACCCTTGTCCACGCACGGACGTGTGGAAGATGAGGCAACACATCTTTCCACCTCAGCAGCGCTCCTGCCGAGCCCCACTGAGATGATGCTCTGTCGCATTTTGGGAAACGTCACCGAGAGGCAGAGGTCAGCTCAGCGTTTCGTCTCAGGTTCCTCTCCACGACTCTGCAAAACCCAGAGCCCCAGAGCCAGGGCCCGGGCCGGTGGGAAGGGACCTCCAGTGGCCCTTGAGGCCAAAGTGCCACTCGGCCCGGGGCTGGCCTCCCAGCTAGGTCAGGATGGACCCCCGGACTCACAATTCTTGCACAAAAGCATTGTGTTAATTATGTTTGAATGTCTTCCTCTAAGGTAAATAATATTAAATTTGAAAAAAATATTTGGGTTCAGACAAGAGAACTTGGCCAGGCCTACAACAGGTTGGCTGGAAGAGCATCCGGGTGCGAACCTGCGTGAAACGGGGGCAATATTAGTGCTAAGCACCAGGGTCCCTGCGGCTGTTCCTCTGCAACCTCCTCCTCTCCTCTCCAGGAGGCAGCTGTCGCTCCGAGACACCACAGCAGAGCACAGCCACAGACTGGCCGGGTCACCACGGCCGAGCCGCGCGGCCATCTCACACTCCACATTTACCCGTGTTCACTCTGCGCCCATCGCAGCCCACAGGAAGGCACGCAGCACTTCAGTACAGCAGAAACTGCTGGGGTAATAAAACCAAAGGTTTATAATTTTATTCATTTTTAATAGGGACAGACCCTTAATATGGCTTGCCAGGCTTTGGGGTTTCCTTTTCTTTTTATATCTCTATTTTAGTCAAGTGTTTTTTTGGGGGTACAATGCCTACAGCACACTTGTGCCCAAGCAGACCAACTGTCCCGAAGATTTCTCAGAGCTTCATACGGCGATGCTCTGGCAGCAGGTCCTTATGCCACGGTCGTTTCCCGTCCAGCACCTCTCAGGGCAGCTCTCCCCCCCGAGCCGCAGCACGCACCCGCGGCGTGCCCAGCGCCTGCCGTGCCCCTGCCCAGGACGGGCAGCTGCCCCGGCCCCGCTGCCAGCACGGAGCCGCGCGCCTGCCAAGGGACACAGCCGAAACCGGAGCCGAGCCACCTGCGAGCCCCGCGGCTCAGCAGCCCAGGGAGCGAAGCCCTCTCCAGCCCTTCTGCGGAGCTGGAAAGGCTCGCCGCTCCTCTTCTCAAGCACGTCCACCCACAGCAAGGGCAGAGCTCTCTCTCCCAGTGCTCCCATTCCCGAGAGCACCGCCAAGGTTATCCCGGTGCAAAGCAAGCCACGCCAGCGGGAGGGTTAAATCTGGGCCCCTGCGGGCAGAGCTGCCCCAGAGCAGCAGCGGCTGCAGCGCGGCTTCGCCTGCACCCTCCAAAGCGATTTCAAAGCAGCTTCACCCGTGCTGGTGGCTCCGGTGCTGCGCGCCGGGCGCCGGCCGAGCTCAGCACGTGCAAAGCCGGTGAGCGGAGCATCATCTCCCTGAGCTGCTCTGAGCGGTCACACGTCTCGGCCTTCCCCCGGCCGGCAATATTTAGGTTAAGCCTCAGGTGCTTACGCTGCTTTGCAAATTCAGGCAGAGCTCTTCTTCCAGATGACGTTAAACACATGCAGTTTTCCCAGCTATAAACCTGGTTTAATCAAAGTTGCAATTAAACCTGACAACCTCCTTGTGCAGACTCTCCTAAATAAGATTAGGAACAGCTAAAATTAGTCTAATTTAGTGTTAATCATTAATCCTTTTATCCACTCTTAATCCAATTTAAATGTCCACACAACGAGCTTGCACAGACTTTGTTACCCAAATTTAAAACAAAATTGAATTAAATATTATTTAATTAAATCAACGCAATCTGAGTGTTGCTATAAGAGGCATTTGCCACAGATTATTATCAGCTGCTTGGTTAACCCTCAAAATTATCCTGGACTCTGTGCTCTCCCTACCACTCCAGCTCTTAGTACTCTGGGATTGCATAGACATCTCTCTCCATCTAGATTTAACGAATAAAAAGTACCCTTCCTAGCTCTCAGGTTGGGAAAGAGACTTTCAAATATAAGGTTCAGGAGGCAAAGAAAATCCTGCCTCAAAAAAACCAAAAAAAATCCCCCAAACAAACAAAAAAAACCCCAAAAAACCTTTTTTGAGGCAAAATGTCACGATTCCAACATTTCGCGCTGACCTTTGTTTCTGGGATTGCGTACTGCACAAACATGCTGCTTTCTGGTGTTTGTGCAGGGCCCGAAGAGCTTACGCTGCTCGTCGCTCTGCGGGGCTGGAAGCAGGGCTCGCACCTTGCACCGCCAGGAGCCGGGAGCCTGGCCGTGCAGCCAGCCCTGGCTGGAGGCATGGTGACCTTGAACTTTCCCTGTCTAATTGCTGTCTCCTCTGGCTATCTTTTCCGCAATGGTCATTTTTCAAAGCACTGCAGAAGAGAAAAACATATCTTGAATACAGGAATCAGCTGCAACCTTTGCTGCCAAGTTGGCAGAGAAGATAAGGACCTTTTATTTAAAGAAAAAACCCCAGACACTGCAGAGGGATAGACAAGTCTTTGGCAACTTTTACAGCCAGTCTTGCAATACAGTTTCCTAAGCACATTCAAAACTTGCAAAAAAAAAAAAAAAACCCCAAGTTTTCACTGGCAGCGTTTCCTCGCTGTGAACGCCCTCCTGCCCGGCACGGGTGCTGCGGGGGCAGGAGGGGCGGTGGCGGGGAAAGCCTCCAGCCTCCCTCCGACGACGTGCGGGATGTGAGGAGCGAGGGTGACTCACTGCTCCGCACATGCCCACGGCAGAGCTCAGCAAGGAAGAAGAAAAAAAAAAAAAACCACCCCAACAAATTCAAGCATCACGTCCCTTTGCGAGGCAGGCCGGCCACTGCCCACGCTCCCGCGGTCAGGGAGCCGAGCAGCGCGGGGGCATTAACGCCTGCAGCCCAGGGAGGGCAGGAGAAGAGGGGAGGAAGACAGCATGGTCCTTGCCCGCAGGATTGCAAACGAGAGTTTGGAATTGCGACCCCAACACAAGCCAGACTTTAGGCTGGTTTTAATTACAGGCTCAGAGAATGATTTGGGTTGGAAGGGACCTTAAAGATCATCTAGTCCAACCCTTCTGAGCCAGTTCAGTGATTTTAGGGCAGAATTTGGGCAGTATCACCTCATAGGGCAGTTCTTCAGAAGGGAAGGTGTTTAAATCCTCCAACAAAAGAAAAAAGGGACGCGGCGCTAACTAACACACACTCCAGCAATTCCCACATTTCTCAGAGCTCTCTTCTGCCCCTTTCCCACACTGAGACGAAATGGGACATGCTGGCTGCAGCACCAGCAACGCCGCAGCGGCAGGAAGGGGAAACATGGCACAAGTCATTCATGTCACAGAAATATTCACGTCACGTTTCTCCCAGGTAGGCTGAGATCCAACGCAGCTCAGGGGCATCAAACCCCCATTCCCTGTGCTACCGTCCCTCCTTTCCATGAGCTGGGGGCAGGGAGTAAGAGAACCTCCCTTTTTCCCCTCCCTGTTTGAGGACAAGCCCCCTTCAGCTCCAGCGTGCTTTGGGGGCTGCCTGCCCACCCTTTGGGCTGCGCCTCGCCAGGGCTCACGAACACCCCTGGGTGTCCCTCCAGGAGATCCAGCCTGGGGAGCCACCAGGCAGCAGCCTCCTTTACAGCATCTCTCACAAAGGCTCCCTCTGAGCCTTCCCTCTTTCCACATATACCAACAGCTCCTTAAAAGCACTGCTATCGCATGAACTCGCACTGTATTGTAATTTCTATATACTGCCCTGGCAGAGCAATTCCCATCACCTCAGCCATAAGGGTCAGATGAGAAATCTGTCCAGACGCCATCATCTGCTCTGCAAAATCAGAAGTTGTAAATCCCAACAATTTCTTATGGCTTTAGCAACTTCTCTAACGTCAGCAGCCGCTGAAATGTATATGGTTCCTCCAGCCAGAGCAGTATATGTGCACCCATGGAGCCAGCAGCGGAAGCAGGTGATGTAATCCGCTGTGTGTTATTGAGGCAATGCTCCTCGGCAGCAAGCCAGGGAAGCAGTGTGGCAGCGCTGCCTTCTGGTTTTCCCCAAAAAGGAAATACGCCGTCCTTTAGGGGAATCACAGGGTGTTACAGAGTTTCAGCATCAAGTGTAGGGAAAGTGAAAAACGGGGTCTTAACAGGTTGCCTGTAACTTTCACTAACTTCAGAATTTCCAGTTATTCTCTTATTCCCAGGAGATCAAGGTGCTGTCACACGCTGCATCTATCCACCTTCTAGTGGTTCCCCTTGCCATGAGCCACCTATAGAAACCTTTAACAAACGCCTTCACGCCTTGTCCTGGGTAAGGCCTTCATTACGCTCCACTGAGGCTTTTTTTTTTTTACCCACTTCACTACAAGAAAGGGCAGCAAGGTGAAAACATCTGCTTTGCTGAACTGGACTTTGCACGACTCCAAGCCCTAGATCCAAACGCTGTAACATTTTACGAGCCATGGACACAGACCCTCTCCCTCACGCCCAAGAACGAGCTCGGTAAAGCTCCTACTAACATGTTAAACATTTCTTACAGAAGCCGCCTCGGAGCTGCCTTGCAAGTCGTACACTCTGGCTGTGAGGTCAGACTGCAGCATAATTTTTTTTTTTTTGGGGGGGGGGGGGCGGGGGGAGATGGAACACGAACAAGTTTTATAAAAGGAAAAAAAAAAAAAAAAAAGACGAGTTTTTTTTAGCCTGGCCGGATTACGGGCAGGAGCTGCCAAGGCGGCGGGGGGGCGGCCCGTGCTGGCGGCGTGCTCGGGGCACCCTGCCCGCCCCGCCCGCCCCGCCGCCGATATAAGGCGGCAGCGGCGGCCAGCAGCTGCGAGCGGAGCCGAGCCCAGCCCAGCCCAGCCCAGCCCAGGCCATCCCAGCCGAGCCGAGCCGAGCCGAGCCCGGCCGAGCCGAGCCCACCCCGCAGCGCTCGCCGCCCCCTCCCCTGCCCCGCAGCAGCCGCCGCCTCCGGGTAAGGGGGTGCGATGAGGGGAGGGGGGATGCGATGGGGGGGATGCGATGGGGGCCCCGGCCGGATCCCCCGCCTTGCCGCAGCCCGGCTCCGGCTGCGAAGGGTCCGCTCTGCCGGGCAGCTCGCTCCGACAGCCGCCCGGACGGCGGGGCCACGGGTGGATGCGTTTTCCTGAAGCGAGCCCTCTAGCACAGAATCAAAAATCTCCGCTTAAAACAGGGCTGGGGTGTCTGCGGAGAGCGTGGGACTGCCTGGAGGGCTCTGACTGCTACGGGAGAAAGCAGCTGGATTTAACTAACGTCCCTCTCTTCTCTTGTAGAACTGACATCTTCCAAATCTGCTGCTGCTGCAAAAAAGAAAAAAAAAATGGAAACCATGCATGAGCTGATCCCCTTTGCCAAAGAAATGCTCAGCCAGAAGCCCAACAGAAAAATGGTCAAGCTGTACATGCTGGGCAGCGTGCTGGCTTTCTTTGGTGTGGTTATTGGTCTGGTGGAGGCAGTGTGCAGCCCTTTCACCTCTGAAGGGAGGCTAGAGGAGGAGGAGGAGGAGAGGAAGCCTGGCCCGACACAAGAGCAAATGCTTCCTCAGAAACAGGAGGATTTGATCTTGGAAAAGAGCAAGAAGCCGGTGGTGATGCAGAGGGCCCTGGTGACCAGGCAGCACGCCTCCTAAGAGCCCCGCGGCTGGAGAGGGGCCTGCTGAGCAACCAAGCACAAGAGACTCTGCTGTCCTGTTGTACCTGGTGGTGGTTCCAGCGAGAAGAGAGAAGGGTTGGCTGAAGGAGGAGACCGCAAGTGCAAGACTTGAAAGAAGTGAACGGTTATATTTGCTGCTGTGCAGCAGTGGGAAAAAATACCTTTTGTTGGTATAAAAATGTGCAAGATGCACAGCATGGTTTCTTATTTTTATTACAGATGCATTTTACAACATTTTGCAAAAGCCAATAAATATTTTATATGGTACCAGTGCGCTCTAGCTGCATTCATTTCAAACCCTTCTCTTACAGATTTGCAAACAGGTTTCACTTGCACCTCTGGCTTCTTGGGGGGGGGGGGGGTAGCAGGGGTGACCCAGGGAACAGTTGAGGGGGGTGGCTGCACCCTCCAATAAAGCCTCCCTCCGTGGGGCTGCTCTGGGACCTCCAGCAGCTGCTCCCTTCCAAAATGGGCCAACTGGGGTGGGGGGAGGAGGCGGCATTTGTCTCGCACGGGTGACAGACGTGCCCTCAGTTGGAGGTGGGGTTGTACTTCATGGGGTTTTCTGGGTTTAATGGCACAGATCAGTGTCTCAGCCATGGCCATGCGTGCCCAGAACTGTTTAAAAAAAAAAAAAACCACACACCAAAAAAACCCAACCACAACCCTGTCCATTCCCCAGCAATCCTCTATCAGGCTACGGCTGCTGCGCAGCTAAAAAAATTTAAAAAAAAAAATCTTCTACCTTTCCCAGGATCCTTCACAAACCCACCACAGACACCTAATTGTGCAGAATAACATTCTGCACAGTATCACAGGGGTGTCTCAGATGGAAAGACTGAAGCACGGAGAGACACAATGGCACAGTCAGCCTGGAGGGTGTGGAAACAGGGATCCAAGCTCCAGGGCTGCACCCAGGGCACTGCCAGACTCATCAGAGGACTTCCACCTATTTAAAAAAAATCTTCCCTGGGCTTAGCAAGAATCTGTTGCATTCAGGACTATGTCATGTTAGCCAAATAAACCCTCCAGATAGCCACAGCTGAAAGATCCTGACCATGCTATAGAAGGGAGGGAAGGGAAATAGTCCCTGCCAGTCAGGACTGGGGCAGAAAAATCCCCCTTTATCTGCTCAATGGCAAAGACATGGCCAGCGGGGCAGGGGCAGGAGCAGGCTACACACCTTGCACAGAAACTGGGAGATACACCAGCGATATGCCACTATCTAGCTAAAAGCAAAACGATACAAACAGCAAGAGATTATGGAAAATGAAAAAGCGCTGGCTGACACCAGTGCCAAATGTATAGCTCCTCCCAGAGCTGCACAAGTTAAGATCAGAATCCGAAAATATAAGAACGCAGCTGAAGTTCACCCTTACGTTTTCATAATACGTAACCATGCAATTCCTTTTGTTGACCATTATTTCTGTCAAAAAAACCAGCGTACATTGTGGAGAAGGAATCCTACCAAGTCTGCACAAAAACTCTGTTCAAGCTTTGAATCAAGTATAAAGTACCTTTTCCTCATGGGGAAAAGAGCAGAGTCCAATTGCATTAAAAACAGCCTTGGAGAAACACTTCATTTCGTCCATAACCAAGCCTTTTGGTCCCTGGCAAGGCTGAACAATCCAACACCTCACTGATACCAATGGAAATTTCAGGGGCAAACATGAAAGGAGAATTCAGGCCTGAAGAAAGCCGTCAGCTGAGGAGAGTCCGTCACCCCCCCAGTTCCAGCTTTAAGCAGGTTATACGTTTGCAGCACGGCCTCAGGGACAGGGAAGGCTGACCTGGAATTCCCTGTGGCACGCTTGGTGCATGGATAAACCAAGGACCTGAAAGTCCGTGGCCGTGTCAGGCATGAAAATATTGCCAGGTCCGGTCCAAGGCAGCTGCAAACTCTGTCAATCACACATCGGTTCCCAAGATTAGCCCTTCTCTAAGTTGCAGGTGTCCCACCCTGCCCTGTGGGAACGGGAAAATTTTAAAAATGAGGAGACAGAGCTGGTCTCAAGCAGCCCAGCTTGCAAGTCCAGGGGCGGCTAGGGAGCTCCAGGTGAGCCCATCCAGGATGACCTCCACCACTTCTGGGTTTGGACCCCAGGTTGTCTTCACACCACGTACGTGGCCTCCTCGCATCGTGCCGGCACCCTGCTGCCCACACCTCCTCTCCACAGTTATCCAGTCACAGGGTTTATGAGCTTAAAGCAAAGAGGTTTGTGAAACAATCAAAATAGTTCCTCTTAAGACAGCTAACAGGATTAGACAGCTAAACCGCACGCTGCGCCGGCGGTTCTGGAGCCAACTCGGTAAAATCACGTCCTGCAGAAGACAATCTCCTGCCTCCTGACACACTGCAAGCTCAGAGGTCGTTACCTCCCACGTATACCCCGAAAGGCCAGCCTGAGAGGTCAAGCCTATGCGTTACCATTTCCACAGCAGATTTCATCGATAGTAGACCAGTTCTCTGCAGAGTGGTGAATTAGACACATATTAATGGCTGATTTTACCACAACGACTATATAAAGTCTTACTTAAACCACACAATGATAAATTCAGTGTGCATGGAGGCTTACTAATCCATTTAACATCACTTTAACTGTGATGAAGGACAGACTTGCCAGATGCAGTAGATTAAAAGGCTTCGGCAAACTTCTCTGTCTTTAAACCATGGCACGACTCTCCAAACCAGCCTCTTTCCCAGCCCCATCACATCCGTATTTTGACACCAGACAAACTGGAGAAAGCCCGGGCCGATACAATTGCCAGAAATACAACCCCATGCAACCAAACAGCATCCACGCACGCTGGCAATGGAGCACGGCGGAGTCATTCTGAAAGCCCGTGTGTGAAGTGCAAAGAGAAATTTTGATTATAAGTACAGGGATATACCAGAGAGCAACCGGATGGAATAAGATGTACAGTCAGTGCTAGTAAGGACACCTCAGGTAAACTACAGTGTAGAAGCATATGGAGCATTTAAGACTGAGTTAAACCAAAGTCCTGAGGGATAAGCTCTTGAGGAGAGCCACACATTGCCCAAGGTGTGAGTTAGATTGCCAAGCATCACAGGAGGTTGATTTCTGTTATTCTCTTTAAGACTTGTCTGAACCCAGTTTACTTTAACCTGGAAATGCGGCATTTTCCTGGTACATGAAATCCTCAGGAAAATTGCAGCTGGCATGAGATCTGGTGAGTATCTGCGTCTACCCATCCTGCAACACCTCTTCAAAGATCTTATTTCAGCTTGGAGCCGTTGTCCAGGCTTTCATCATATGGAGTTGAAAGCCACCTAAAACCCAGCAGCCCCCCCTCACAGGCCAATCGTTCAAGGGCATGAGCCGAATGTCTTTAGAGAGTCCTCACTCACTATTTGCAGTTTGGCTGTTTCAAGAGCTGCCAGGCTAAAATTAGGGGCCCAGATAAGCAAATCAGCCTCTGCCACCCAACACCAAGGGCATTGGGAACATGGATAGCGGCCAAGACTTAAAGCAGCCACAGTACCAACAATCAAATACCAAGGCAGCAATTCCCAATTTGGTCATCCAGGAAAAAAAATAAATTCAGTGCTTAGACATGGCTTAAACATCACAGTGTTTTCTCTACACCAGCAGCGAGTAGCAATACCGTGTCAAACCAAACCCAGTCCTACAAGCATCTCAAGTCTCCCTTGGGACCTGAGAGTGCATTTTTCAGGAGCGGTGCAGCCATGACAGCGATGGCACTTGCAGGACATCGGCACTGCCCGCGGGCCGTGTCCAGGAGCCACGGCAAGGCGGCGTGCAGCCGTGCCAAAACACACACGCATCTGTCACGGCCCAATAGCATCACGTTGACGTGCACATCAGCCTAACGCAAATATAACTGAGGGCAGCCCTTTATAATGGTGCTATCTGTAAAGAAAGGAATTAAATCTGTGCTCATGGTAAAGTATGCTGGGAGAACTGGGTATGAGACACATTTCAGTGTCTACATAACAAAGTGGGGGGGGGGGGGGGAATCCTCTGCATTTAACAAAGATTTGATCACGGGTTGAAAAAAGCCAAATATCACTCAAAAAGGAAAAAAAAAAAAAAAGGCGGTATCCTAATTCCTGCCGAGTGCTTTTGGGTCCCTGAGCTGCATGCACAAACCTGCCCGAGCCCCAGCCCTGCCCCGGAACGCGCTCCCTCCAGGCAGTGCCGGGCTGCGGGCACGGCCGGGGCTCTCCAGCAGCTCCCCTCTGCTGCTCTGCTAGTTTGTTGTCAGAACAAGTTTCCTTCACGTCTTTGTCTCCTTCCAGTGAGTTCCAGACAGCGCTAAACGAAGAGCCTCCCCTGCGCAGAGGGGTTCGCACAACGCCGAACGTCACCCCTTGGAAAACACGGCTTCAACCAGCCGAGTGATACAGAGGCGAGGTGCAGTGGGGGGATACATCCAGGAAAATTCGGGTGAAGCCATATCAGAAGCAAGAGGCTGCTCCTCCGTGCTCCCGGGGCTCCATCTCACCGCGCCGGGGCCAGGCACGCCACCGGGCTCCCCTCTGCCGAGGCACGGAGGTTTGGCAGCAGCGGGGCCAGGACCGGCCTCGTGGGCCGAGATCAGAAAACACTTCTCTGCAGTCACCTCTTCCTGCCCTCCTCTCCCTTCCCTCGCTCCCCACCCCCAGGAAAAGGTTAAAAAACAAGTTCTTAAGTTGCATCAGCAAAACAAACCCAGAAAAAGCTGTGAGTGGGAGTGAGGAGCAGCATCGCCCTGGAAGGGCGACAGATGGCCAAGAGCAAACCCACGTGGGCAGCGAAACGCGGCCGGATCCGGCAGCTCCCGCTGCTGCCGCAGCCCCCGGCCCTCCCGGGGGCCACGCCAGCAGCCCCCCTCCCCACACCCTCCATTTCCACGTAGGACACCCTAAATGGCGCATACCCAAATTTGCTTTTACAAAAAGATTAAGTTATGTCCAAAATAGTCGGTATTTGGGTCCTTTATTATCAGCTACTTTGTTTCACACAAAAACCCCAAACAAACCCACAATCCTCATTAAACAGCACACCGGCAAGGCAAGCGCAGTCTTTGGCTCCGTACCCGCCGGGCTGCCTCCGGCCGCGTCTCCCCGGGCCGACGCGGAGCAAAGAGCACGATACCCTTCCGACATGCTTGCAGACAGTGCACAAAGGTTGACAGTTATTGCTTTACTGCAGTAATAACGCTAGTAAAAACCATCAATATCTGAAAAGAGCCTCTCTCCCTGCCCGCAACACAGACAACTTCACAGCTGAAATAAGGTTAACTAGTTCATTTTTTTCAAGCCAAGGAATGAAGCGGTTGCCCCGTGATCGTGACTCAAGTTCAAAGCAAAGGGAGGCAGGAAAAGCGACTGTACTGCTGTTATCTGACCAAGTGTGGGTTGAGTGCTTCTTATCAGAGGGAAAGTTGAGACTGAAGTAGAAAAGAAAAAAAAAAAACAAAAAAACCCCAAAAAAAGCCCTATAAAGCAGAGGCAAGGCCAGAGAGCTTTACTGCCCAACGAGGTATGTCACTAAATTAAATAATCTTTACTTTAAAGCTGCAATAGGGGAAAAAAAATTCTTTAAATAATTCTTCCTGGCTAGTTATGGTGGAGGAGTCAGAGGGACAACCATGGCGTCGTGCCCATGTAAATCAGGCCGTGGTGCAGCTCGTGCACTGCAGATGAGGCTCTTGTCCCAGCAAACACGGCTTTCCCCGCTGAGAAAGCAGAGGCTCTAGCGAGGCATCCCCAGGAGCACACGAAGCTCCCGCAGCGTGTCCCCATGCCACTTGCCGCAGCAGGCACTGGTACTCCGGGACGAAGATCCCGGTGCCAGACCAAGGCTGGAGCATGATTCATACCCATTGCATAAGACCAACGGTACTGAATTTGCTGCTGCCTAGACTCGGGGAGCTGGCGGATGTTACGTAGTTTTTCCTCAGACTATATTCCCTTAAAAGTAAGAACAAAGCTCTTGAAAAAATTCAAAGCAGGAACCCTTATTTTTCTGCAGGAAAAAAAAAAATTCAGCATTTCGTTGCAAACCTCCCGGTGCCTGAACGGCTCCTTGGAGCCAGGGTGGTTGCTCCCCCAGTGACGGGTTCAGCTCAGCCCCCGCTCCCTCATCTGCTCACAGGAGCAGGTAGAGGTGAAAAAATAAACCCTGCCTCAGCAAAGCATTTTTGGAGCTGTTTGGGGGTGGTACGCGCTGCTGGGCCCCCGCCGCCCAGCACACCGGTGGCAGGCAGCTGCCGCAGGGCGCAGAGCCGAGATGCCCTGGGGAGCACGGGACCTCTGCCGTGCGTCCTGCTGCACGGCCCCCCGCAGCACAGCGGCCCCCGCTTGCTCCCCCGGCGCCCGACCCACCACGAGGCTTTCGGCAGCGATCAGACCCGGATCGCATCTCCGCGCGTACGGTGCCAGCGGGAATAAAAGACGATGTTTAACCACCTGCACTAGGCTGCCCCTGATGTTCTCGAAGTGAAACTTGACGCTGCTCAGCAAAGACACACCTCTTCCAGGGTGTTGTGCAAAATTCTGCATTTTAACGTAGGACAGGAAATATGAAAAGAGCCGGGCAGAACTCAAACGGCACGGCCAGTTAGGCCGAAGTTCGCCAGCTCTAGCGGGGAGCAAATCAAAGGGTTTGCTTTGCTTATCCATCCACTCGTGATTTTCCAGGGCTTTGGAAGTTGCAGTTCCTTCGCTAACAGGTTTTAAAGGACTGGCATTGCTGCTTCCCTCTGGAGCCGCTCTGCAGAGGGTGGGTTTTTTTTTTTCCCTCCCTTCTCTTTTATGCTTTATTTCCTGACTCCACAGTGGGATGGGTCGGTTGCAAAAGATTCTCATTCCCTTTTTGGGATTGGTTTTGGCCTTCTGGTTTTATTCTGCGAGGGAGAATTTCAAACCGGGTAAGTATTAAAAGTGAATCTGTCTTTAAGGAAAATTATTAAAAGCCACATTTGAGTGTTTTGCATAGAAACTGTACAGAGCTTGGACCAAACCACGTCTGAGCCTTTGTGTGGTGGCTGATACTGAAAAATTGTTTTCAAGATTTGAGATCAAATGAGCAAGTAATATGCAGAAATACTGCCCGAGGGAGCAGGTGAGGCAGGGGGTCTGAGACAGAGAGGGCTTTGAACACTCCATTTTCCAGGGTGTAGAAAACAGTTTCTAACATTACTTTTAAATGTTGGATTTTCAGTTTTGAAGCATGCACTTAGTGGATGATTTTTATTACAAAATAGTTGGGGTGGTTATAAGTTGTGTCCTGAGTTGTGGAAAAAAAAACAACTGCTGAAAGAGCAGAGCGCTGTCCCCGTGTCACTGCGTTCTGTGAGGAGCTGCAGCTGCTTCTCAGCACAGCTTCTTCCAGCGGATGGAAGAGGCGTCCGGGTGCCGGACGCTCTGCACTTGCAGGCTCGCTTAGCTTCCAATTAACTACTTACTCTCAGGGGCATTAGAGGATTTTATTTTATTTTTAAATAGGGTTTGGATAAATTAAATCCCTGTGCCTTGGTCCCCAGAGATGCTGAAAGGGAAGCGGGTGATCGTCACCGGAGCAAGCACTGGAATTGGAGAGCAGATGGCGTATCACCTGGCACGGATGGGATCCCACATTTTGATCACGGCACGGACAGAGGCCAAGCTACAGAAAGTAAATGGCAAGCTGAGCACTCACACATGCATGTTCACGGCAGTGCACACACAAACACACGAAGGCCACTCTCACTTCCCAGGGACATGCATGGATATGTAATTGCTACGGCACAAACACCAGATAGGCACAGTTACATTCACAGGTATGCATACCTGCGCTGTCTGGGGCTCCTGCACGCACAGAAATCCCTCTCCTGCAGATACACGCACCCTGCATAGCACATATTACAATATTTGAACTTTCTTAGTAACGTACACATATCCCCCTACACACAGGCTCCCTCAGCACACACACACCCTCATTCCACTGCAGTGATGCACAAGCTCCTGCTCACCCTATATGCATGCAATTCTAGCACAGACTGCACTGATAAAGAGTCAGACTGCCTTGGGTAAAGCATTCACCAAAAGAATAATTTTTCAGGCTCCCTTTGAAGCTTAAAAGGCTCCAAACGTACTCTCAAAACTCCAAACCACTGTTTTAAGGCAGGGACGCATCACAGGGAGCACAGACACCCTTCTTTTGCTACCGCAGCAGGCTTCCCAGGACAGGGAAAGGGGTTTCTGACGCGTCGTGTTGGTGCGGCAGGTGGTGGAGCGGTGCCTGGAGCTGGGGGCAGCCTCCGCGCGGTACGTCAGCGGCACCATGGAGGACATGGCCTTCGCCGAGCACGTGGTGAAGGAGGCAGAGACCTCGCTAGGTACGTTTACAGCCTGCTCTCCGCAAACAACAGCGGAACCATTGCATCTCTCCTTGGCCATGCTGCTTTTGCCATATGCCCGCTAAAAAAAAGCGGGAGAGATGGAGATGGGGTGAGACAGGAGAGGTTTTTCCCTAGTTATGCCCTTTGCAGTTCCGTTTCTCTACCCAGCTTCATCGCGCCAGCTCAAACTGAACCGCGCTCTCGATTTCAGCTCTGTGCCCTCATGACATCCTGTTCTGGTATCGTAATCCTGGATTTCATCACCCCCAGCTACCATGGTCTGAAACCACCCCTCAGGCCTGTAGCAACTTTGCTATTGCGGTTAAGGGTCAGGGCTGGGGAAATGCAATCTTTCTGCTCTGTGCGGAGCACTCCCTCTCCCACCCCAGGCCCACAGGCAACTTGAGGGTGATCCCCCTTGTGCCGTGGTATTTGTGTTTTGAACCAGGAAAAAAAAAAAATCACGACAAAATTTTTACTGGCAGCCACCATCCAGACTACATTCCTACTCCAGAGATGACAGGCCACAGCTCTGACCCAAAAACCTGATTTTTTTGATGACATTTATTATGCTCCCAGGAAGGGCTCTGCTGTGCTGGTTGTAGCCTTCTCCCACCCAGCACTAATGCCTGCTCCTCTGCTTGCAGGAGGCCTGGACATGCTGATTCTTAATCACATCGGCACATCATACTTCGGTTATTTCAACGGGGATGTTGGTCACGTACGAAAGCTCCTGGAGATCAACTTCCTCAGCTACGTGGCAATGACCACGTCTGCCCTGCCCATGCTAAAGGAGAGTGAGGGCAGCATCGTAGTGGTTTCATCCATGGCAGGTAAGTGGGGAGCGAGGTAGGTGATATGGGATTCAGTCAAAAGGCACCGTGGGTTGATGTTCAGAAGCAAGCAGCATGCAGAGACACCAGGCATCCTAAAGGAGCCATAACTGCTTAACGCACTCAAAAAAAAAACCCAAATCTAGATCTTTTTTGTATTTTCTTGATGGAATTTGTTCTCTGATGCAATCCAATCACCCCAGCTTGCTTTCTGGCCAGCCCTGTAATTACACCCCCCACCCTGGTGTCAGGCTCATTAGAGCAGCAGAGCTCACACACCTCCAGTTTTATGGAGAAGAGTGGAAATGCAGTAATTCCCCCCTGCATTGGATCTCCGACTGTTCATCTTGGTTTGGTAGGTCAAGTTCCCGCTAATATTTGTAGAGTGAGTTATTGACTGAGTCTATTCACAAAAACATGACTCTGTTCTAATAAATTTCTGTTAAGTCAGGAAACTAAATTACTAACAGATGTCTGCACTCACAGCTGGTATGTTGGTTAGTCTTCTGGTGATCAGCTTAGCTCAGGATCCAGAGACAAGAGCTTAAACTTTGCTCCATCTCTCCCCTCCGAGTTTCCTAGTTACTGCAGGTTGCTCACACCCTGAGCAGAGACATGAGCCATGGTGTTGGCCTTAAGAGAGCTGGAAGCTGACGGGAATATTTGTAGTGCTGCTGTTCATGTGCCAGGATGACATTTCACTAACAGTAAACTCCCTTCGGGTAAAATACTCTATCTGTTGAAGAGCAAAACAGAGGTTCGGGTCAAGCAGTTTTCTGTGCTATAACAGAACTTCGCTCTGTGTCCAGGTAAAGTCGGGTTTCCCTTTACGGTCGCCTACTCTGCAACTAAGTTTGCCTTGGATGGATTTTTCAGCTCCCTGAGGCAGGAATTCAACATTCAGAGCATTAACGTTTCCATCACACTCTGCATCCTTGGCTTCATAGACACTGGTAAGGTCAGCGCTGTTTGATCCGGCTGATCAGGAGCTGAACATCACCTTCTAGAACAGCTTCTTACCCTGCCCTTCCACTCCCTCTGCCACCGACTCTCCCCTTTCACCTCTGCTGCTGCTTTTCCTCCAGCCCCGCTTAGCACAAGTGCATGCAAAACACACCCTGCTCTCGGGGGGATCCCACCGCTCTTCCACCAAAAACCAGTCTCAAAACTAACTTCTTTCCCCCGCTACATAAAACCGGCTAGCGCACACGGCTGGCACAGCCTAACGTTCAGTCGGTACAAGCGGGTGCGCCAGCCACCTATCTCCCATTAATCCCATCTGTTGGCGCACCAACACGGTATGGGAAGGCAAGGGGGCAGCGGGAAGAGCTCCGCACGCGTCGGCCAGCGGAGAGGAATTCACCCTCGTGAATTTACCTCCGCTTCGACCCGCGTACCGCTACGTCCCGCTTTAACCCGGCACGCCGCAAGCCCCGCTCCCCCCGCGGCCGGCTCGCTCGAGGAGCCCTCCCCCGGCCCGCCCGCCCCGCGGCCCGCTCGCTCGAGGAGCCCTCCCCCGGCCCGCCCGCCCCGCGGCCCGCTCACTCGAGGAGCCCTCCCTCGGCGCCCCGCGGGCCGGCCGGGCGGAGCGGCCCCGCCTGAGCGCCTTTGCCCCGGCAGAGAGCGCGGTGCGCGCCGCCGCCGGGCTGCTGCGGGTGTCGCCGGCGCCGCGGGAGGAGTGCGCGCTGGAGATCCTCAAGGGGGCGGCGCTGCGCCGGCGCGAGCTCTACTACCGCTACGGCTCCACCCGGCTGCCGCTGCTCCTGCGGGACTGGGCCGCCGAGCTGCTGGACTACCTGGTCAGGAGCCGGTACCGGCTGGAGAGCCTCGAGAGGAACTAGCGGCCCCGCCCTCCCGCTGAACTCGGCCGTCGCTAACGGCGGCCGCCGGCGCGGGAGGGGTTCGCCGGTCCCACACCCTCCTCTGCCGGCGGAGACGGGCCCTGCAGCCGGGGCCCCGCCGCTGAGGGCCGCTCCCCGCACGGGAGGACGGGCCTGCCGGCAGAAGCCTCCGCTTGCGCTTTGAAGAGTTAATGATTTCACCTGTAATTAGATCGTATCGCCGCTGAGGGGCTGGCCGGGACGGCCGCAGAGCGCGGTACGAGGCCTGAAAGGGGGGAATTGCCTGCAGCGGCAGCATCCCAGCCGGTTAGACCCCTTCCTGCCCCAGACTAGGGAACAGTAGTAACAAACTAATTATTAAATAAAATTTACTAACCTAACAGTTTTGCGTCTTCTGTGGGGTCTTTATCCCCTCTTTCGCCATTACTAAATGCTGCTGTGAACAGGCACAACGCCGACTTGCCTTTCACAGGAAAGTTGAATCCTTGCAATAATCCGTCATTATTTCATTTTAGGAATAACTGCCTTTTTCGCTTATTTTTTTTGTTAGTTTAATGCCCAAATTAAATGCATGTTCCTACCCCAACCAACACTCTCCAAACTTGGTAGGCGGTTTCTTACACAAGCATTGCAACTGGAAAACGCCTTCCAGACACACGGAGCTGCTGCATCGCCGCCTTAAGCCGAGGGCTCGGGCCCCAGGAGCGACGCACGCTGAATACAAAACCAGAGCACAAGCCTGCAGCGAGCTCTGCACCACTTCCCCGACCCTGGCAGCAGCATCCAAATTGACGCGTTTACATCTAACGTGGTTCTGGCCGTTGGAGCACCAACCGTTACCTGCCCTGAGACAAAGCAATGCGAAACCTCCCCAAACCCTTCCCACTAAAGCACCCCCCAGGATCGGTTCGCTCCCCGCTTTCTAGAGGGGATCAGGAACTGGCATTTCTGTTCTCCTTATCCCGAGAGCGCCCACACAAACCAGTGCACACAGAGTGGGTTTTGCCCTTTAAACTTTCTCTTTCTGAAAATTATTTGCAAACCCTTTCGCCATATGCCCAGGCAGATGCTGAGCGGTGCGACATGCGACGCTTCTGAAAGCTGAAGATCTTTAGTATTCACCCGCTTGACTCTGTTACTCTTGCAATCAGTGGGTTCCTCAAGACAAGAGTGCAGTTTTTGAGGTACAAGAGCCACCCAACAAACTGTCAGTATTACACCAATGGCGATATCACACAGGATAAGCCAGAAGCACCGATAAGGATCTAAACACAAACTCTGCCCGCCCTGCTCTCTCTAGATATTCCTATGAACCTGTACCACAGTGATCATTGCTGATCAATAAATCCTTGCGGCAGCCAGAGAGGAAGGGAAGCGTTGCCTGGATTTCAGATGTGGAGTGGAAGAGAGAGAAGATGTCCATCCTGTGGAGGTCTGCACTGAGGGGACACGGGTGTCCCAGCCCCAAAGGCAGCCAGGAAACCAACACACCCACCGCTCTGTGGATCTAGAAGCTTTTCAGGGCCTTCCCTTTAATGCTCTCAAAAAACACACCTGAAACTCCTGGCAAGACAAGGGTGCAAAGGGACAGCCTAAAGTCCAAAGTGACGCTCTCCATTGGTTAATGTTTGCTAAATCACAGGAAGTGCAAAGAAAAGGTCCAACAGATGCCAGCAAACTTGTGCAAGACAAACATCAGTTCAAAACTGCTAGCACCCCCAGCCCCGTTTGCAACCTACTGACGTGTCCACCTCCCCACGCTCAGAGCCACGGAGTTCATCTCGCTCCTGCCTGTACTTTTGCAGAGAGATGGGTCTGCTTCTGAAGTTTTTCATCCCCTTGCTGGGACTGGCGCTGGCCTTTTATTTTTATTCAGCACCTGAGAATTTCAGTGAAGGTAAGTCATTGGAAAAACACGCTTTAAAACCACAATCAGGGAGACTGCTGCCAGAGCGGCAGCGTGTGCCCACGCAGAAGAGCACGGGCCTTTTGAAGGGCCTTTCAAAGCACAGCTGGAAGAGCCAAAGCACGGGAGGGCCAAGAGCTCGGAGGGGAGTGCAGGCAGCCCCCGGTACGAGGGGTCAGAGCACCCTGTGCCGCACAGGAAAGCTCATGGGATTATGCTGGGGTCTGCCAGGACGCATGGTAAGTGTCTGATCTCAGCAAATTATTTCAGAAGCATGCAGTTATCCACTTAAAGCATTTAATTGTTTTATTAGTCAACTCTCGCCATTTCCAAAAGCCGCTCCCAGACCAGGCTGGATGCAGACCTCAAGCCTCGCACGCACTCCCCACCAAACCAGGATTAATGACCAGACTCCAGTCGGGGTCTGCACAAGCGGTGCATGCTGCAGCAGGGCAGCACTGCTGCCTGCAGCTCCCCGCACCCAAAGGCGAGGGGGCAGCAGGGGCGGAGAGGAGCCGTGGTGCCCGCGTGCGGGGCGATGGCGTGGGCTGCACCGGCTCTGAGCCCTGCGCCCTCCTCCCCAGAGATGCTCCGGGGGAAACGGGTGATCGTGACAGGAGCCAGCAGCGGCATCGGGGAGCAGATGGCATATCACCTGGCACGCATGGAGGCCCACCTACTGCTCACGGCGCGGACGGAGGCCAAGCTGCAGAAAGTAAGTGGCAAGCAGAGCGCGCCGGGCAGGCGAAACACATTTGCAACCCAGAACCCCACAGGCAGGCAGAACGCGGATATTCACCCTGGCCTGGGCACATGAGGATGCCAGATAGCCTACAGATCCACCCCAGCGTTTGCCCAGCACGAGCCTGTTCTAACACACGCACACCCCCACCACCGCAACAAACTGCATTTGCAATGCTGACAGCACGGCATTTCTTTCTCCAGTCTTCAGCTGTGAATTCTGATCACCACCACCAAGGACAACACTAGTCTGCCCAAGGCCTGGTCTGATCAACCCTTGCCCTTTCTCAAAGTCTGAACCGTTTTTGCATCCCATATACAACAGAATCAAAAATTAAGCAGTCATAGCCCTATTTATAAATACTGTATATTTGGCTCAGATGTGCCATTGTTTAACTCCGCAGCCAGAAACACTTCTCTGGGCAACATGTCTCCTCCCGCGAAGGGAGAAGTGTCTCCAGCAGGACAGGGAGATGCGCTGCCCATCCACCCCAAGACAGCAACAGCCTTCATGGGATGGGGGCAGGGGGTCCGTGGAGGAGGGTCCGTCACCAACACTGCTCTCACTGTCGCCGCAGGTCGTGGAGCGGTGCCTCAAGCTGGGTGCCGCGTCCGCCCGCTACGTGAGCGGCTCTATGGAGGACACCACGTTCCCCGAGGTGGTGGTGAAGGAGGCTGAGAACACCTGGGGTAGGTGGTGGGGAACTGCCCCTCCTCACTCCCCAACACACCCCGTGCTACATTTTGGGGCCATCCCAGCCACCAAGAAGCTGCTTTGTTTTTAGATGCCAGTTGCCAATAGCAAACATGCTCTGCTTCCAGGAGGCCTCGATATGCTCATCCTCAATCACATCGGTTACACCTACTTCAACTACTTCAATGGGGACGTTGGGCACGTACGGAAGCTCCTAGAGGTCAACTTCCTCAGCTACGTGTCCATGACCATGTCTGCCCTGCCCATGCTGAAGGAGAGCGAGGGCAGCATCGTTGTCCTTTCATCTGTGGCAGGTGAGCATACAAGGGACCAGGCTCTCCCTGCCTTCATCCCTTCCTCTGCCTGCAAGGGATCCCGGCTGCGGCTCTTCTTCAAAAGACGGAATAAGGACCATAAGGCAGAGAGCCCCCCCGCCAGAGGCGGGATCAGCATATGATTTATATCCTGGAAGCACAATTCAAGTCCTCTGGGGGATTTCTATCCTATGCCCCGTCCTGCTAGCGTCTTTGCACCCACTATTCACCTTCATGCGTTGCAGCCACTGGTAGGCCACTGCAGGTTACGTTACGCGCGTGGCCACATATTATACATGCATTTGGTATACATGGTATCTATGCAGGAATACAACAACAGTATCGCCCACAACTGAAGGTGCTTCATGCCATTCTATGCCGTATGTTACATTTTAAACATTCCTGCATTTGTTTATTTCTCTCAAGCATCCATGACATTACTCAGTCATCCTGAATCACGATATTATAGCTACTTAAAGGGCAAGAGGAAAGGAGAGCCATGCAGCCTGGTGTCTGCCCAGTGCACAAACCCTGACATTGTGTCTCTGCTCCAGGTAAAACTGGTGGCCCATTTACAGCTCCCTATTCCGCAACTAAGTTCGCCTTAGATGGATTTTTCAGCTCCTTGCGACAAGAATTCATCATAGAGAAGGTCAATGTCTCCATCACACTCTGCATCCTGGGCTACATCGACACAGGTAAGCTCAGCATCACTGGGCCACCGCGACTCAGTGCGTTTCCAGACAGAGCCAAGCTGAGCCCACCACCCACCCTTGGGCCCCAGGCTGCTCAGCACACCGCTTCACCACCGCTGCTGGACCCTCAGCCTGCAATGGCTGGGCAATTGTGGAAACAGGACCCCAACTCTTGAAAAAGTGTGGCCCAAGACCTTGGACTCTGCTATCCTTGCAGTAAACCCAGAGAGGGTGGGGATTCCATCCTATGGTCACTCAAGAGGTGGAAAGGAATGGGAAGGACGTGGCTATAGTTGTTATTTATTTTAACTATTCTAAGCCTTGTTAAGTAGGTCTCATCCCCAGAGTTTGTCGGTTTCTTAGAGGAAGCTACAGACACCCCAAGTGAGCCGGTGGTGCTTGTGGCAGCCCCTCCATTGACACTGCTCCTTCCCTCCCTGTCCTCCCGTCCCTCCAGAGAACGCCGTGCGAGTGGTCTCGCATGCCATCCGGGACACGCCGGCACCGAAGGAGGAGTGTGCGCTGGAGATCATCAAGAGCGGGGCACTGCGCTGGCGGGAGCTGTACTACCCATCCCGGGCGGTGGGCAGCCTGCTCCTCCTCCGGGCCATAGCCCCCGACTTCCTCGACTCCCTCATCAGGAGCGGCTATAAGGTGGAAAACATCAGAAGAACATAGCCCCAGGGGCAGCGAGCGTGCCGGCACACCTTGGGCCAGGCACAAGGGATTTGGTGTTCAGCCGGCTACTCGGGTGCCTTTTTCCATGCCACCAGGGCAGCCCCACGCTCATGCACCCTGGCAACCCGAGACGGGATGCACCAGAAGCCTAACACACAGCATGAAAGTGTCCTTTTTAGTAATGAACTCTTGCAACTGGCTTTTTTCTGACCAGGAGACACTTCAGAGAAGCTCCTGGCAGCAGGATCTGCTGCCAGTGTCCTGCTCAACCTTCAGAAACTGTTCCCCCACAGAAAGCCACAAAGGCAGCAGTGCTGAGCACTGCAGGAAGCAAACCGAGCCACGGCCCAGAATGAGGATTTGGGCCAAGCGGCACAAACCACCCAAAGCCACAAGACGGTCTTTGAACCGGGAAATTTCTTGTCACATATCCCTTCTAGGCTGGTCTTTGTAAAAATAAATCCTGTGTTACTTTGAGATCTCTGCTTTTACTTGTGTTCCTTTTCCCTGTCCATAGGCACAAAGTCCTTATCAGCACCCAGCTGGTTAAACCGACCTCCCTGCATGATTTGCATTAACACAGCTTTCACTTCTCTAAAGACCTTAATGAATTTCTGCCATTTGCGACCTCTCCTCCGCTGCCGATACACACTTTTTTCCTTTCCAGTCTGCAAGAAGCCTTAAAATAATAGCATTACTGTACTTCCCCAAGTCTGGATTTCTCTGCCCCAAAGCAGCTTGGGGAGACTCGGTCACCGAGTGCCACAGGCAGCTCCGTTAACCGGCACTCGACCTCCACGTGTCAGAGGCCGATAAAGGGAGATGGCCCAAAAGATAATTGTTGGCTCTGCTTAGAGAAAAGCTGGAGACTTCGGGGTCCCAAGATAACCCAAACCTCCCGCAAGCCAGGCCCCCACACCCCGCAGCCGGGCTGCAAGCAGAGACAGGAACCAGGGCTTGGCTGCGGCTGCAACGTTTCCTGTTTTACAGAGCGAGAAAAAGAGTGAGAGCAGCAAAACGAGGTGGTTGGCACAAAGATGGCAGTTGGAGCGTGTTCGTGCCCGATAACCCCCTGCTCACCCTGCTCCTCCGCAGTGGTCGAGGGGTAGGACAGGACCCCTCGGGCCAGGTAAGTGCCTGCAGCGCTAGGGCTGGCAAGGGATGGAGGGGAGCAGAGGCTGCCGCGCTAAAGCGGCGGCATGCACCTTTTTTCCTCTTTTTTCACCCCGCTTTCAGCCTACATGATTGACACTGGGATGCTGTAACATGAACCAGCAAGAAACACTTTTTTTTTTTTTTGGTTTCCCTTGAAGCAAGAAGCATAACAGCTTGGAAAGCAAAGATAAAGGACATGTTTGTTAATTAGAGAGGGTAATTTGGGGTAACAGAAGGAGGAAATAGAGTATTAGCTTGTCAAGAAGGCCTCAACAGTTTGCTCAGCTTGGGGTGAGTAACGGACCATGTATTTCTTTAAGCTTTACCTTGCTTTAAAGCGCATTTTTGGTTAACTGAGGCTATTTATTACAAGAGCTGCTGTTGGGATGCATGGTGACAGGCTGGGCAGCCCAGAGACAGCGCAGGGGGGAGAGTGGCTGAGCTATTCCTCACGGGAAGACCTGGATGAGTAGGGACCGAGCAGGACATCCGAGGCCTGGAATCAATATGCAATTGGGCCGTTTCTAAAATTAAGAAAAATTAGTTGAAAAATGCTTTTAGAGGTGTCCTGAAGAGTTTGGCGCAGGTTTGGCTGTAGATACACACTTTGTCCCAAGCTACGGGGTTTGTACCCAGCCTCAGGCTTCAAGGGGGCACGTTGCTGGATGTTGGCATATGCCCAACTCGCATTTCTGCGCGCAAAGCTGTTGGCCAAACCTTTGCCTTGCCTGCTGGGCCACGGAAAGCATGTGTGCACCAAGAGAAAAGGCCCTGGGTGAGCACAGTGGGATTGCTATGGTACGGACACAAAAGCTGCATGGGAATAACCTGCTCAGCCTTTTATACCCCCAGACTCCTCCAGCTGAAAGTGTATCACAGTAAGAAACACCCAAATAGTGAAATACTGTTGGGATCCTTCAGTAAATTTAAGCTAAAATTAGAGATGCTTCAGCAGCTATTCAAAGAAGAGCATATTCAAATAAAAGTTAATAAAAGCACACAGGTGAGCACTGCCTAATCTTTCAGCAAGTGCTGTACTTAAGGGGTCTCGAAGGCTATGTCCCAGGCGGGCTCAGCGTTGGGAGCAGCGTCCTGGCTGCTGGTTTGCAGGCACCTTCCCTGCCCCGAGCAAGAGCTGACCACCCCGAAACGCCGCTCTCTTTCCAAAGGAAGCCCCTACAGTGAAGGGGCAGCACTAGCAACGAGCTTTGGGTACGCCACAGCTAGCACAAGGACAATAAAAAGAATTACAGAGCAGATTTTAATGCAGACTAGAGAGCACGGAAGTATTATATACGTGAATGGGGTTTACTTGTTCCCATTTTTTTTCCATTAGACTCAACAACTTCCTAATTGCTTGAGACAGAATGAGACCAATGAAGTTTTGGTGGTTTTGTTTGACGCTGAAGAACATTTAACCTGAATTTTCAGAGACTAAAATTAATTTTTTTCCCTCCTTCCTACGTTAACATGATTTACTAAACATGAGAAAAGCCCCACACCAGACACAACCACCGCAGCTCCCACGCTGAGTCCCCCGGGGCCGGGCACCCTCCGAGCATCGTTCAGGGGATGTGCACAGGGATGATGAGCCTCTTCACTGCCGATGGGGCGAGGGGACAGGAGAGGGGGACACAGCTTTCGCTCGAGGGGAGGAAGGCAGAGGAGCAGTTGTGGGTAGTTATTGCTCAGCTGTCTCTAACCGATGCAGAGGCAAAGACCCAAATATACTCGATATGATTGAAGTCCACTAAAAAACAATGCACCGGTGGCTTGCAACTGTGCAGAGAAGTCAGCGGGAGGGAGGAGGTTTCATATCTACGCCCTGCATGCACACGTAGATGGTGCAACAGTGCCGAAGCGGAGGAGCTCCTCCTTCGGCCAGGCCACTGCCTTGTTTGGCCACAAAGTCCCCAGAAACAGAGGCAGAATTTGTGCCTGAGGCAAACCGGTACCATTGAGAGCCTGTGCCCCCGTTCTCGAGTGCAGCTTAACAGTGAATTTATCCCAAAATGTAACGATCAGTCACTACACTTGTATTTGCAATGAAGGAACCACGTTGCAGCTTGGCGAACGCACGGACCCGGGGCTGCAGCCAGTGAGGCTGTGGGAGGACAAGCGAGGGTGAACAAGCAGAGGGCAAAGTGTTACGCAGCATCCGAGCCAAGAGCTGGGGAGGGAAGGAGCAACCAGGAGGTAAGAGAAAGCAGCACTCGCTAGCTGTGGTCTTCAGAGAGCGGGTGCACTCAGACCCACAGGGACTGTGCCAGATTCTCCATTGGAAAAAAAAACCAACCCCTACAACACTGCAAGGTTTCCACTGCTCCAGACCTCCCTGCGCACACAGAAAAGGCAGCCAGCACTAAGAAATATAATGCAACTGCTTGAAGAGCAAGTCACACCACAGCACCACTATAGTTGGACCCATCAAAAAAACCCACACACACTGGTAAAAGAAATGCACGCTTAAGAAGTTTACTGTGGAAATAGCAGCTATTGCTCTTCTCGCGTTTTCATTGTTTTCTTTAGGTTGGCGAAAGAGCTCTAAGATCACGCACCAAAGAAACGGTCTGAATAACAGAGGGATTTATTTCATCGGGAAAGGAATTCTCCCAGAGGAAGCAGTGGAAGCATCATTACTTGGCAGTGAAGCCAATTTCATGAGGTTGCGTTAATTGTTTGAAATCCTGTTCCAAGCATCTGCTGGGTCAGCACCGCCCGACAGAGGAGCGAGAACAGCGCAGTGTTTTACACAGCCAACACACACGAGTTCACGGACAACAGATTTCCCCAGGAACACCACTTGCATCCATTGCATGAGGAGCCCAGAATCAGTGTCCGATACCTCACATTCATTTAATCCTAGAAATAATCTGTTTTCACTCAAATCATGTCTTTTCCCTTGGCTTCATCAGGACAGAGGACCTCAGAGTAGACAGGGCGGTCACAGACCAGCAGAGCTGCGCCCAACATGATCAGCCAGCCCAAGAAGGCACGGCTGCGGCACAGGCGCGAGAGCTACGATGAGAAGTGCGAGCGGCGGCACGAGATGCGGGAGAACCTGCGGCACCGAAACAACGTGACGACCTGCCGCCACCTCGGGAGGGGAGCGGAGGAGCCATCGCAGAGCCCCCGGCAAAGGGAGTTCCTGAGGAGGAGAAACCTGGCAAGCGATGCTGGAAGGACACTGCCAGGACAGGAGTCCGAAGCGCGCATCCCCCCGGACCCCTCCTCACGGGTGGAGCCGAGACCACCCGTCCTGCTCCAGGTAACGCCTGCCCCCAGAGCACGGCTCTGTGCTCCACCTGCTCCAGCTAGCACCCACCAAAGCACCCACAGCCCGTCCACCGATTGCAACGGCATCGGCACCCAAACCAAAGTACGGACAAAAAGTGAGAAAGCACCAACAAAAAAGTGCAGTTCCTTATGAACTGCAGTCGGGCACGGGTAAACGCTGCCACCTCCCTCCCGGCATGCTCCTCCCCTGTTTTCCAAACCCTGAACCCTGACAGAGATTTTCCACCACTCCTCCGAGTACAACCCCACATCCTAGCTGCCAGGTTACAGTTTGCACTTACACAAATTATTTTTGCCCTTGAAAACTGAGCTCTGAACACCTGGCTTCCCTCCATCACCATCGCTGTTAGCAGGAAGGGTGCAGGCATTAGGACACTCCCTGGTACTCATTACCTACCCTGTGCTGCACAGCTAACAGCACCCAGAGGGCTCGCTGCCTTGAATAACATCTATAGAAAGATGCAATGCAAAACACCCCAATCTGAGCACCAAACAGATTTCCTTCTAAACTTTTATCCCGTGCAAAATGAACAATTCCCCTGGTACGTTGCGAGTTCATCCTCGGGGCTTCACAAACCTACGTGAGCAGAGACAGTGGAATGTGAGATGACTTACACGGCACGCCCTCAAGATCCCTTTGCAGCGGGAGAGCGTGCAGAGCAATTACCTACCTCCCACTGCCATTTGGTTCACCAGGTTTAATCACCTGATGGACAGCAGGAATCTGGAATAAGCATTCACATGCACATGGCCCACGCACAGCGATCCATGCACTCCCTCTGTTTGCTTTTGCAGAGGTAACAAGGGGTGGGAGACTGGGGGGGTGCAGAGGGGCAATGGGGCGAGCACCCCGCTCCCCCAGCCCCAAGGGGAAGCCAGTGCAGAACAGGTACCTCTGCTCCAAGGCAGCAAAATGGTAGCAGAGACCTGAGCCAGGACCCAGCTCCCTGCCACCAAAAGTCCTCATCTTTTCCAAAAATATTTCAAGAGACTTTGGGGGGGGTCCTTGTCCTGTTCTGGTGTAGCCCCCAGAAGCCAGCAGGTTCTCCCCCAGTTCCCCACAGAGCTCTGGAGCTGCTGCAGCCAAAGCAGCAGATCCTGATGACTTGCCGTGGTTTTTTTGGCATCTCCTTGACACTGTTCACCCAGTCACTGCAGGGACAAAGCCTGACCCAGCCACAGCCCGTTCCCCTCCATTCCTCACAGCCTGGTTTGGAAAGATGCTGACTCCAGCTGCTCTCTCGTTCCAGCACCCGTGGAGCTGCCCCAAGTTCCCCCCTGCACGCTCCCTGCTCAGCCTCAGCGTCCCCCTCAGCGTTTCAGCAGAAGCCGTCCCCAGGCGAGGTGCCTGTGCGAACACCCAAGGTAGGTGGGGGATGCTCAGGTTTCCCAGCATAACAGCAGCCCCAGCGCTTCCCTCCCACCTCCAAGTCTCCATCGAGCAGTTTGGGACGTGAGCTGGTAGCTCCCCTCTAACCCGAGCTCCCTCGCCAGCAGCCCCACGCCCACGATTAAGTTTTACCATCCCAGTCTGAGTTTCCCCAGCAGACTGCAGGTGTTAAGAATATTTTTGCCTGTGGAGTGATAAACCAGCCCAGCCCACGGCTTACCCACCAGTGCTGCTGAGCAGATGCTCTGCCCTACAGCATCCCCCTAAGTGCCCCAGGTTATCCGGGAGGCTGGGGCTGACTCCTGCCTGCAGAATTACTTAACTTCCACTTCTCCACCCGTCAGAGCAGGACGACTCTCTGCCTCTGGTCCCTATTGAGTTGTGTTACTGGATGCTGTTTAAGCAGCTGCTCTCCATCCTAGAAGCGATGCCATCTCCAAGACAGCCAAGACAGACACTCAAACCAAAGAACTTCGCAGCCCCTGGGATGGGGGATCTGCCACATCCTTTTGCTTTGCTTTCACAGGAACCCAGACCCTTACAAATCCACGCACAGGAGTGAAAGACTCGAGCCAGCAGACAGAGTAAGCCGGTCCTCCCTCCCTCCCTCCCCAGGCTGTGAATTTGGGTCCCCGCAGGGCAGCAGCCTCCAGCGCCCGAGCACGTTTTGCCTCGGCACAAGCTTCCGCTGCACAAACAGCCACGCGCTGCCGGGGAGCGGCTGGTGTCCAGAGCCACGGACTGCTGCAGACCCCCGCATCGCACTCACCTCAGTAACACGCTTCCTTTTTTATTTCAGTTGTGGAATAGCAGTTTTAAATAAGGTAAGCGAAACACAGACAATAACTAGCCCTTGAACTCCTGCAAAAGAAATGAGTTTCTAGAATTTCTGACCAGGACATTGACTGGTGTTAAATTCTATGGTTTCAAAAATGATGACCCTGCTCCTATAGGAGAGAAAGGCAGTTCTGTCCCCTGGATATCTACTGTTCGCATTCAGTAACCGCCCCGATTTGATACACCACATGGCAAAGGTGCCGTAACTCCAATGCTTTCAGTTGCTGCAGAAAATATTTTGACTTCCCTGGAAAAACCAAACGAAGGAAGCCCAGCAGGCTCTCCTCCACCGCCCAGACTCAGGCTGTTCACTTCAGTTTTATTTAAAAATATTTGGATTTTGTAGCCAGTTCATTAAATGTTTGTAAACTGAAACAATCCTATAGTTTTTAAACATTTGCCCTTTCCCTTTCAGGAAATGGTGCAGCTGTCCAACTACCTGAAGGTAGGTACCAAATACTGTATGCACCCACCGGGAAAGCATGTCTTCAGTCAGTACACCACCGCTTTTTAAACTATAATTATTATTAAATACAGAAGTGTTACATATCCAATTTTAACATGGCCAAGAAAGCCTGCAGGCAAGCCACTGAACTCAAAGACCTGCCTGAAGCTCCCCAAGCGGAGGAAGCCCGGAGCTGGAGGGGGGAGCTGGGCTATCCCCGCCAGCGCCGGGGTCCCCGCTGACCGGCTCTGCCCTTCCCCACAGGAGGCCCTGCACCGCGAGCTGCTGCTCAAGCAGAAGATGGTGATTTTGCAGGAGCTTTTCTCCACGCTGCTGCAAGCATCAGAAAAATCCTGGCAGGTACCAGAGAGCTGCACGAGGCGATTCCCGCTGGGCCGGGGACAGGTTTTGCCTCAGCGGGACCGGGCTCGTGCGCAGAAGCAAGAGCACCCCACGGGTCTCCCTCTCTTTCTGGGAGCTAAGTTCTAGCTCTGCCTGGCTTTGGTGCTTTACAGGCTTGGAGATGTTACAGGTTTAAAATGCAGCGCTGTCACCTAGCAGGCAAGACGTTGCGCAGAACCGTTCACCTGCAAGTAGCTCCTTGCCCTGCCTCTTTCCTTGCTGTCACCTTTCTTTTCAGGGAGGGTTGAACACAAACTCAGAAGTTAGGGGGCTACTTCGCTTAAAGTTTTTGTCCTTTTGTCCCCCAAAAGACTGTTACAAAATGTACTTTGCTTTCAGATCAACAGGAAGTGTAAAACCCTTTCCTTCTGTAAGGTTTTGCCTTTTTTTTTTTTTAATATTTGCCTTTCCCATTTTTTTCTTAAATTAAAAGCAAACAGAAGTGTGTAAGGGAAAAAAATTGAATTAACCCAACCAACCATCTTCCACCAAATTAAGTTACCTGTCCTAGTCAAAACAAGTTTCAAATATTTTGAACCAATTTTTTTTTTTTTTGCCAAAATAAAAATTTTAGATGCACCAAACTGGCGCATCCAAACGCTGGCAAACACCGCGTTGGGTGGGAGGAAAGACAGACTGTTTCTTAATCTGGGAACACAATGGCTAAAAAACCCCAGCCAGCACACACAGCCTTCCTGCCGAGCTCCCGGCCACCCGGTCGGTTCCTCGCTAGGACCCGCGGGGACATCCTCTGCCCCGGTTCCTTTCGGGGACGTATTCGGGCCCCAAACACAGGTCAGAGGACCCAACACCAGGATGCTCTTGCACTCTTAGCCTTAGGTGCTCTGCTGAATCATGGCCCTGAATCAAACTATTTCCCCACAGCTCAAACAAAATCCTCCGGGCAGCACTGAACCAGGGCCCTTTTTTTTTTTTTTGCTATCAGGAGATAAAATTAAGATGATGCATTTTATGCAGCATATGAAGTATTTTATATAGGCTTATTAAATCAAATATTAATTTACAGTTCATTGTGCTATAAAAAAAGTGGTTTGAAAGTTCTGTTGGGGCAGAAAAGCAAGCGATTGGGTGAGATGGTATAAAAACCCCCTTGTGTTAGATGTACTGCGGTTAGAAACTTCCGCCTTCGCTTGCTTCTTCAAATATGAGCAGGAAAAAACACCCTGACACACTCTGCAGGAAGTAGCCATGAAACCTCAGGTTAGAAACAGGTGGGTGCACTTTGCTTCTTGCTATCTCTGCTACAGAAGAGAGACTTTGCTGCTGCCTCTCGCATTCAGCCTTTCATCGGACTAAAAATTAACTCACCGCTGGCGCTGGAGCCAACGGGGCAAACAAGGCAGAGGCTGCCTGCTCGGAGGGGATCCGCAGGAGCTGCGGAGGGAGGCGGGCTGGGGGCAAGGGGCTTCTCCGGGAGGTGCTGGCAAACGGGGATTACAGACAGGTCCTGGACAAGAATGCTGTGCCATGGAAACTGATGGGTGGTTGCCCATTTCCAGGCCCAGGTGAGATGCCAGATGCTTGCTGCAGAAGCTTTTTAATCCTTTCCAGTATTTTGGGTTTCAAAAGAAATGTGATTGCATACACATGAATGATCTGGCAGCGACTCATGAAATGGCCACAGAGTCATTTTTGAGATGCTGCTCATGTTCATGGGTGCTTCTGGTTTGATGGAGCAAGCAATTACTTCACAGGAGGATGGGGTGTAGTTAAACTGAAGGGATAAAGTCTTTGGTTCCTTCCCCTTCCCATGATTTTACTTCTAGGTTAAAGAGACCTTCCTACCACCGGTCTGGACCTTAAATCCCCCATCCGTTGTAAAACTTGCTTAGTTGGTTCAAAAATGCTGCCAGATGAAGGAAGCTAAGTAAATCTCAGTTCTAATTAAGAGTAAATAGTTCTGAGCTGTTCTCTTCTTAAAGAGCAAAATTACGACTTAAATACATTTTCTTCCCTTCCTGACCTCCGAAGTTGAGCCTGACTTTTGGAAGTACCTTGCAGCTCTGCAGAGTTTAAGCTCTCTGCCATTTCCAGTGCATTACTACTACTTTATGAACCCATTTTTCTAGCACAAGCATCATGTTTGGGTAAACCAGACACTTTCCAGAAACAGCACTTATTATTGTTGCTTTAAACCAGCTATTTAAAATTACTAAGGGAAGGATTATTAGAGACTTCACCAATCCTAGGACAACCAAGACACTACAGCTGTCAGCCAAAGGCAGTTTAACACGCTTATATGGCACTTAAGTGACAGCAGTAGAGAAATGCAGAAGAGAGTTTGAGAAAGGTTTTGGAGCTGCCCCTCCAGATAACCTCAGACTCTGAAGACGAGGGCTACAGAGGATTCAAATCCAGTATTTGCAAGAGTGGGCGTACTTTGAACACGTTAGCCCTAATCCCTTCCTCTGCCTGGCTTTCAGTGGGCGTCTCTGGGCTCTCCAGCAAGGCACAGTGCAAGGACCCCCAGGCGGCGGTCAGAGCGTCACCAGAGACACTGCAGAGGAGAGGAGAAGCCACCCCATCCCACCATGGTGGCTACGGGGGGGGGTGTTGTTGTTTTGTTTAGTTGTGGGTGGGGGGTTTGGTTGGTTGGGGTTTGGTAGCATTGGTTTTTGGTGGGGTTTTTTTGTTTGTTTTAAAGCAGCCCCTTTCACGTAGATAATCTTCAACACAAGGGCTTGACCAAGATTTGCTCCCTTGACCTTTCTGGTCAGAAGCGTAATTTCTTATGCCTCCCATGTATGTGCACATACTCACCCCTCACTGCCATGCTGTTCTGGTAACAGCCCTAACAGACAGCCTATTCCATTCAGGGAAATCTTTATGTTCTTTGGCCAATTTGTAAGCTGCATCTCCATGAAAGGAGTTTGCCAGCAGATTTCTGCTCTCAAGGGTAGGAAGGGCCCAGTGCTCTGTTGCCTTGTACTTTGCACAGTCATTTCCACCTGTGCACAACAGTCACACCACCACCCTCTAACCTGAGCCTTTGCAGGCAGCAGAATAAAATAAACTGCAGAGGAAAACTAGGCATAGTATTTCACATATAAAAATGCTTTTCAAAATGCCACCTACTTTCTAAGAGGATAGAGCCATTAGTACTTTGTACCAACAACTGAACTGGGAAGAGTTATTCTTTGGGACTGTAAGTTTACTTTTGTGCTAATTCAAACAGGGCTAAGACACCAGAGAATCTGGTTTTGCTTAGGCCTAACAGCTATTCCTGTAACATCGAGGAGTTGGTTTTTTTTTTTTCAGAGGCTTGACTTCAAACAGCTGTAAGTAGAGAGGATACCAGCATTCTCAGTATTGGTGGTGGAAAAACAGCCTATGTGAACTCTTTGCTAGAAATTTTATCTGAATTTGCATGCAGTCTGGTTTCACAAACCCTAAGAAGCCTGACTAACACAGAGAGGAGTCTATAACAAGGAAAAATCAGTCATCACTGCTGCCCTCTATCCCCCTGCCCAACCGCTTGATGTTGCAACACCGACCCAACCTATTTCCTAAGGGAACCAGCAAGACAAGACCTTAGCACCAGCCGGAGCTTTAGGCAAGGAGCATTGCAGGGAGGAACCATCAGCCGGGGAACAGGCGGCAGCTACGCTTCTGCCAGACCCATCCAGACCAACCCGAAACCCCCTTGCTCTTAACTTCTCATCTCACTGCAAGCACCTGCACTCGGTAACCAGTGGAACTGCCTCAGGAGAGTTTTTCAGTGTGTAGAAGTCTTACTTCGCCCACATCCCATTTGTTCTGAGATCATGAAGGGCTAATTTGAACTCTGAGCATTGAAAAGACTTTGACCAAATTTAGCCACGATATTATAGATTAAAAGGGAGAAAGTGCATCAAAACACAAGCTAACAAAACATTGGGGGCCTATTGTATAGTTTATGATTCCACACATCGGTTCAATTGTTTTTTCCCTAGGGTCAGCTGAACGAAGATAAACTGAAGTGTAAACTAAGGGCACTTGAAAATCAGCTGCAGGCCTGCACCCAGGTAATGTCCGATCGTTGAGAAACAAACACAGGTGAAGTAAGGCATGAAAATGAAATACCCAACCATGTAATTAGGTCAGGTCTCAGTTTCTAGAGCAATCTGATGAGATATGGATCTGAAAACGATTTTTCCTCTTTGCTGAAGCAAGGCTTCACAGCAAATTAGCAGTAGCATTTACACACTCTGGATTTGCTAATATTCAGGCTTAGCAAGATTAGCAACGTGTCAGATAAGACCCCTCAAGCACTTTAATTCTTCCTTTAAAGAGTTACTCAAAGGAGTGTTTGAAGAAGATCCTGATAGAGATGGAGGACCAGAAGCAGACCTACGAGCAGAAGGCAAAAGAGGCTCTTCAGAAGATGCTGGAGGACAAGCTCCAAACAGAGCAGCAGCTGCAAAACTCTCAAGTAAGCAACATGTTTTACACCTGGCTTTGCTTTAATCTAGTCCAACTGTGACAGAGCCCCCACATTTCAGGGAAAGGCAATGACTAGCTCACCATTAGTAACAAAGATGCAAAAATATCTTTTTTTTTTTTAAAGCTACTGAGCAAAGTCCAAAGCAGCTTAGTGGAAATCTGTGCTCATTTTGTGAGCCATACATGAGGTTTTTAATAAACAGCACACAGCTGGGGAAACACACTGCTGTTTGGCAGTTTTAAATGTAATCCCTTCTCCTCCGCCGTCCCTTCTTCCCATTCCCTGCTCTGCACGCACAGAGCAACAAGCCGCACGCACAGACATCCAGGGCACGAGGTCTCCAGAGACGCTTTTTCTGGAGTTGCTCTTTTATAGGAAAATGGATTTCCCCAAGAGGCAGCAATTTGCTGTGACCCACAGGATAACCGGTATTTTCAGAAAAACAAGCAAGCTTTATCCCAAATGCTACCAAGCTTCTAAATCCCCCTGGCAGCAGAGGAACTCGGGTTCCACAGCAAACCCTCCGCCCGTGTTTGCTCTGTCCATGAGGGGGCATCAGACCCACGCAGGTTATTACAGCCCTGCTGCAGCAGGCGGCAGCGCTGCCCCAGCCCCACGCTCAGGCCGGCCGACACGAGCGCCCGTGGACGTTGTTCAGGGCAGCCTGGCACGGTCCTGCCGGGCAGCGGGTCACAGCCCACCCGTGGGTCCTTGTCTCCTCCACAGAGGAGCCTGGCAGCGACGAGAGAGGACCTCGCCTTCTGGAAAGAGCACTACACGGCGCTCAAAGCCGAATTGACCAAAACGACCACGGCGCACACCGAGCTCGAGAACAGCTTCCACCTTCTGCAAAGCAAACTGCAGGTACGTTAGTTCCCCGCAGGAACAGCATCCACGGGAATTCACGTTTTCCAATTTGCAAGCAGGGAAGCCCCCAGATTGAGAAAAGAAATCCTGTTGGATGAAGCGCAGCAGTTACACATGCAACCTAGTTCTCAGCTCAGGGCTGCCTTTCGTTGCCAGAAAGTTGGCCAACGCTGTGTGCTCGTGGGCTGCCCACGGCGTGGTGCCAGGGCTGGGCTGATGCCGGGGCTCTTCTCACCCCCAGCAAGCGGACGCGCAGAAGGAGCAGCTCCACCAGGCCCTGCGCAGCCTGCAGAGCGAGCACGCCGCGCTCCGCCGGCAAGCCAGCGCCTTGCGGGAGGACAACGACCTGAAGGCAGAGCACATCAGCGCCATCGAAGGTATCGTGTGCAGGGGAATGGTGTGGGGTCTGTCCCCCAAATGAACAGAGGATATAAGAAAAATAGTCTTAAAATTCTGGTCCTTAAAGCCAAGCACACACACGTGCAAGAGACTCTCTGAAGGTGCTGCACATCTCAGCTTGCCGAGGTTTCCAGAGGGCTCCTAAAGTCGTTTCCAACTAGATTAAAGGACTTCAGAGAAGTGAAATGACTTTTCTAGACAAAGGATGGAATGAGACACCTCAGGGGAAAAAAAAAAAAATCAAAGATGAGTCCTCAGCTTTGATGGGGACTTCTGCATCCTTGTCAGACCCAAACACAGCAACGCAAGCCCGCCGGGGTGGCGGGGCATCGCGTTACTGTCTGAGGTGCTGCTGCGCGGTGGTGGGTGTTACCAGCGTATAAGTGTGAGCTAATAGTGTCCTAAAGTACCAATGCAGATAGAGGCAAGGAAACTCACACATACTTCACATGGCTATTTTAAAACACAATTAAGGAAGAGTAAATGGGCGGCAGTTCTATTTTCATAATAGGTCTCACAAACAGCTTTAAAATAAACCATATATTAATAGAATGTAAGGCACACTAGAAAAAGGTACCAAAACTGAAAAGGCAATTAAGAGCTAAAAAGCATGTCCCTTCAGAGAAGAAAGTCCAGTGCAGCCAACAATATCCACTCCACTTAACACACGTGGAGAAAGGGAAAGTTACCATCTTTGCATAAAGATACACAGAGATTTACATCAACCTTGATTTTCTTCTTATTATTTCAGATAAATTGCAAAAAGAACAAAATCAGAAGGTAACGCTGGAAGCAACCATCAGCCGTTTGCACAGTGAGTAACATGAAGAAGAGCAAAGAGATCTGCGCTAGCGCCGTGGACAATAACAGTGGCTTTTCATGTTCACAGACTTGATACAGAACCAGATCAATGAACAGGAGACCCAGGAGGGGACCGTGCAAAGGAAAGGTCAGCAAACTTTGTAACTCCCACCTAGCACTCCTCTCACTGGATACAGGAGCCTTAGACCTGACCCTAGGAGAAGTCTACATTGGTTTAGAGTAAAGGATTATTTTAAAGCTGCACAAAGCGAGTTATTAAATTTTGCTAGGTAACATTAAATGTAAGTGTATTTATGATGGCAAACTTTAAAAAAATAAATGGATTTCATTGCAAATTCTACTTCAGTGGCTATGCCATTTTTTTCCCTCAAGTAAAATACATTCCAGTTTATAATTGCAACTACAGCTGTACTTGAAAAAAAAAGTAATAAAAGGCATTTTAACTCTCCCTCCCTTCCATTTCTGGCAACTAGTTATAAATATTCCTCTAAAGATGATTCACTTGTAGCTAAGCAGAGACAGGCCCATGATAACTAACTCAGCTCCTGTGTCCTCTGCTGCGTGCATAGCGCACAAATACTATCTTTAAACTGTGCTGAGTAAACAAGATGTAAAGCAAACTGAAAGCCTGGACCTGTTTCTCATCAGAAGCCTGACTGTTTTCTAGACCAGGTTTTCACCACGCAGACCCCACCTCTCACTCCTGCCAAGGAAAAACAAAATGCTCTGTTAGAGCACCCTGATGAGGAGGAGGGAGAAGAAAGTCTGAAGGATGAGATGCAGAAAAGGACGTCCCAGCTTACAGCAAAGGAGAACGAGGTGAGGAAGTCACTGAATCATGGCTAGGAGCGAGTTCCCTGCCGGGGAGCGAGCTGCTGGTGCTCCAGCAGCAGCACAACACAGCACAGCAAAGCTCCTGGAAGTAACCTGAGCTTGGTATCTCCTGTAAGGATTATCCCTGCTCAATTTTTATCCTGATACCAGCCCCAGCCAAACCCCAGATGCAGGGTCCATGTGCAAGGGCAGGGCACCAGCAGCCTGGCACCCGGGGCTGTAGCAGCAGAGCCCTCTCCATACAAACCCATTTCTGCTCTCACGGACAGGAGAGTCTCAACGCTCTCACAGGGAAAAGCCAAAGCCACACTTTAGGAGCTGAAGCCCTGAGCACAAAGGAAGGAGAGGAGGAAAAAAGGCTTGCAAATAACAGGAAGGGGCTGCTAACAAAAGCAATGCCCTTACAACTGGGCTGCAAAAACCTTCAAAGCTTTCTGACCTCTTACATGCTCTTTCCCATCTAAAAAACTGTTTCAGGACACAAGACTGGTAGCACAGCCTGTGCCCTCTGCCAGCCAACAGCCCCACAGTTCTTGCAGCAGCACTCAGATAGCACCAATTTATAAAAAAGGATTTATAACTTACCGTAGCAGAGCTTAGAACCATGCAGGAGAAGAGCTTATCCTACCGACCCACGCTGACGAGCGCACCACCAGCAGCAGGCATCACCTGGGGAGGGGCTTTGTAAAGCACAATCACAGCAAAAGGGAACAGCTGTGGGCCCAGCTGCCCCCCGCCCGCTCTTGCAGCCCCTCGCACAGGCAGCCTCCTTCCACAGCTCCTGCTGCCAACGCGCCGCGCGCCGGGAAGGCGGCAGGCTCTCAGGCCGCGTGGCCGTTTGGACCAAAGGCGCTGCTCCCTGGGTTTTGGGGTTGCGCAGCGCAACCAAGGCACCTGTCCCGTGTGTTCCGTGTCTCAGAGGGTTTAAAGCACTCTGCAATTGCTCTGCATTCAAATGCAGACTGAATTTCAGAATGAGAGGCAAACCCTGCCACGAGTTTGCACTCCACGTCTTCTTCCTGACCTGCACGCTTCTGCGGTCATAAAAATAATGATTGTTTCTTTCTCCCATGTGATGTGAAAGATGGCAGCAAAGCCAAGCAGGTCACGGGATGGAAACCAACCAGGCATTGCCTCCACCACCACATTCCCAGTAACACTGAGATCTGCTCTGTCCCCTATAGGTATATACGGGCATGCAGGTAGCAGAAGTGAAAATCCCCTGTCACTGCAGTGCCCGTGCGTGGGCGAAGCGCTGCAGCCGCTGTGGAAGCCCTGCCGCTCTCGGTGCGTACAAGAGTGAGGGGATCCCTCCTGCTAACGGCTCCTCGCTCTGCTTGCAGTGCACGGAGCTGCGCTCGGAGCTGGAGGCCCTGAGCGAGGAGTACCGCTCCTGCCTGACCAGGCTGCGCCAGTGCCGGGACGAGCTCAACCACTTCCAGAGCAAGCAGGCGAAGGTGGGAGGCGTTCCTCGCCCCGACTCCCAGTGCTTTCAGACCGAGGCTGCAGATTGGTCTGCGAAAAATTCCCCCATTTATTTGTGCAGTGCGGCAAGATGAATGACGTGTTTGCTAGGGATGAGATGAGAAGTTTCTTCTCCCCACCAATTTCCTAGTAACACTTGCTTCTCCTTGCAGAGACGGCGCAGTCACTGTATCCCTCTCCTGGTGGCAGTGATAGCAATGGCCATAGCCACCTTCCTCGCAAGCTACAGACCATGAAGGACCTTCTCTGTGTCCGATCTCACTGCAGGAACTGACTTCTGCTTCACTGACAGCAATGCGCCCTCGCCGCAGTGCACCGCCTGCTGTTTTGTACTTGCCTGTTTGGTTCATATCCTGAGCTGGTCTCACTCCAGACAAACTCCCATGGCTCCAATAAACACTGGGAGATCACTCCTTCCCGTGGCTGCTTTGGTTATTCTGTGTCAGTTGAGGGTTGTGCTGCCCAGTTCCTGCGGAACTGAGGGACAAAGCCACTCCAACCACCACTGCCGGGGCTCACGCGGGGCGGGAGGGACGGGGCAGCAGGGACGAGGCATCCCGTGCCCTTGGGATCCAGCCTCCCTGGTTTTCATGCCCAGCGGCTGAGAAGGCTACAAAAATCTCTTCCTTTATTTATTGCCTCCCTAAATGGGAGGTATTCGACCCTGGACCATCCCATGTCAGTAGACAGCAGACAAAGAAACCCAGCTCAGGGAGGCTTTTTAGCACAGTCCCCTCGTACTCCCCCCATGCACTGCCTGTCCTGAGCAATTTTCCCACCTCCTGCCCACCAGGCCCAGCTCGGCCCACCGCTCTTTGAGCCTGTCTCATGGCCAAGTGTCTCCACAGCCACGTCCACTTCCCTTTCACTGCCAGCACCACATTAATCTGACAGAGACGGGTTTTAAGCCCCTTTTGGAGCTGCACTGTGCGGGTCTTAGAGGAGCACTTGCCCCTCGTTCAGATGCAGGCTCAGCTACGAGGCGGTGCACGACACCACCTCGCACGAGTAGTAAATACAATATGGAGCCTACAATAAACTTCACAAATTCAAAATACTGTGGTGTTCAGATTTTTTATTAATCCTTAGCTGTTCGCAGCAAATAAATATACCCTGACTTCACAGGGCACACTCCGCAGTCTGGATAGAGGCTGCACAGCAGCTGTGAGTGCGTACATCCACACACTGGTCGCCTGGGAAGTACACGTATTTGATTTGCAACTGGCCTACGAGGCCGGGGGCCCAAGATCATCAAAATTCAGCCTTTGTTGCTCACGGGCCTCTCGAGAGCCTCAGTGGGCTGCGGATACAGGAACTGGATCTCTTGCCTCAGTCCCTGATGCAAGTGAGAAACAGCTCAAAAAGTCTGAGTTTGTGTTTTACAAGGCAACCGCTGGAAGAGACACCACCTCGCTCGAAATGCAGAGATCTACGAAGTCATTCTGCACACCGAAGGCCTCCTTCAGCTCATCGCACCAGGCGTCCAGCACCTCCTTCAGCTCTGCGCAGAGGCTCTCCGGGATGCTGAAGGAGTAGATCAGGACCCTGAGACCGCCCCTTATCCTGGGGCAGGAGGCCCGGACCGTGAACACCCTCAGCGGCGTCAGCGCCAGGCAGTTCTCTGCGCCCTCCTCCGTGGAGAAGGCGTACGCCGCCGGGTAGCCCAGCAGCACCCCGACCACGGTGCAGAGGTTCCAGCCCGCGGGGACAACCTCGCTGGAGGACACGGGGCCAGGGGCGGTGGCCTCGGCGGCCCCTAGGTGGGCAAGGAGGGCGGCGAGGTGGCCCCTGATGGCCTCGGCCTCCGCTGGCCCGCAGAGAGCCGGGCGCTGCCGCCCCGCGGAGACATCCATGAAGGGCGCGGGGCGGGCGCGCAGCAGGGCCGCCAGCCTCCGCCGGGCGAGTCCCGGGTGCAGCAGCAGGGCCGAGCCCTCCACGCCCAGCAAGTGCAGGCGGCGCGGGGCCAGCCCGGCCTCCCTCAGCCGGGCCAGGTACCGCCGCAGCTCGGCCGGGCCCGCCGCGCCGCAGTCGTACAGCAGGGCCGGCTTCAGCCCCGCCGCCACCGCCAGCACCTCCCCGGCGAGCTGCAGGGCACGGGCCGCCGGCAACCGCCGCCACCGCCGCCCGGCCCCGGGCCCCAGCTCCTCCCGCGCCGCCGCCACCAGCCGCGGCGCCGACAGGGCGCTGCCCGCCGGGGCCTCCGCCTCCGCCCCGGTCGCTGGGCCCATCGCCGCGGCGCGCTGACGGGAAGCCACCGCCGGGCCCGCCGCTTCCGGGTCGGCCTCGGCGCTAGCGTGGGCGGCGGCCCGGGGCGGAGCGGCTGGGTCCCGCCCGGGAAGGTCGCTCCGCCCGAGCCTAGGCCTGGGCCCGCCCGGAAAGGCCGCTCCGCCCAGGCCTAGGCCTGGGCCCGCCCGGGAAGGCCGCTCCGCCCAGGCCTAGGCCTAGGCCCGCCCGGGAAGGTCGCTCCGCCCGGGCTCGGGCGGAGCGACCTTCCCGGGCGGACCCGGGTCCCAGCGGCCTCATCAAGAAGGAAGAGGCCGTAGAGGAGGAGGTTGCTGCCATTACCCTCAGCCAGAGTTTGGGGAAGCAATATGGGGAGGGCAAGCACAGAGCCATCTCCCAGCTTTCAGAGCCGTCATAGGAGCGTGCTCTCAGCTTCAGGTGTGTGCAGAGCTGTTTATTGCACACAGATAGGTGTGTACATTGTGTGTGTGTGTGTGTGTATACATACAGATAAAAAAGCACACTGGAAGAAGCATCGGCCTCCCAGCTTGCAGCTGCAGACCAGTTAAAGAAATAAAACTAGACAAGGTGATATTCTCCAGGCGGTTTTAATAGAGCACAGATTATTTTTTTTCCCCTCTAATGATCAAGTACTTATATACAATGTATCAATAGCGGATTAAAAAAAATATTACAGCATTGAAAATCTGATTTATACATATTGGTTGTTTAAGCAAGCAGCTGAAACCAGCAAAGGAGCTAGAGGTATTCCTGTAATCCCCTCTTGTTTTAAACACTTCCAAAACAAAAGTACCATAGACTGCTGCAATTGAACCAGATGACCAGATTTACAGATTTTATTCAGATTTAGGCAAGGCACTCGTTAAGAAATACTTTTCTGTATGTACAACATAAGAAACCATGGGGCAAAGCAAAGCGTCTGTCACTGTGCCGGGAGCGGCTGCGCCATGTGCATGGCGGGGGCCTGCATGGGCCACCCCTCCTGGTGGTTCTGCAGCAGGCGGTACAGCTGCTTCAGGTGAGCCACGATGTTGTCCTTGATGTCGGGCGTAGAGATCTGGAGCCGCACGCTGCCGCTGTCAAAGGAGCGCGTGAAATCACCGGAAAACATTTCGTAGATCATCCGCGCCACAACCGGAATGACCTGTTTAAGAAGAAGTCGGTTGTTTTAGCCTAATGGTCACACAGTATATCGCTGTTATTTTGCAGGAATCCCCTGCCCTGGATGCCGGGGATGGTTTCCACAATAACCTAAAGCGCGCGCGCAGACTGATGCTATTCGGCACGCGTAGCATTTGCCGTGACAAAACGCACCAGCCCTGTTGGGGTTTCCCAGTGTCAGTAACCACGACAGAGAAGAACAGGTCTCTGCTATCTGTGGGCATCGATCCAGAGCCAATGCACCGGTCCCAGCAAGGCTGGCACGCGTCACTTCAGAGCCTCAGCTCGTACCTGAACCACAATCAGCTTCCTCTCCCTGGGTTTTCCATCAGGCCATTCTTCTCCAAAACAGAAGTAGATCTCATATGGTGGCTGCTTCTCAATTTGTCCTTTCTGATGGGCAATCAGCTCTAGGAAGAAAAAGCAGAATGCTGCAGGGTTGTCCTCTTTCGGTTAGAAACACTCACCACATCCCACCTCATTACATCATCCCAGGTCTTACCTACACCCTGTCCTTTGCCAGAGCCACCTCTTATACCTACACAATTACAGCTCATTTCTTGAACCCAGAAGAGCCTTCTTGAACAGCAAGGCCCACCAATGTTTTCTGGAGCATTAAATGAGTGCACATCCATTTTCTTCTGATGCGCACCTGCTCCATGGTCCGCTGAAGTCAGGGAAGCAGTGGCCCCTACCCAGGCTCCATGCGAGAGCAAACTAACTGGTGCATCCAGGCTGAGCCCCAGTGCAGCCCACCCTTTCCAAGCGTGCCACCAAGTGCCCAGACCAGTATCCAAAGCTATTCTCCAGAAGCAGAAGCTACCTACCGCTTAGGAATGTTTCCAGACAGAAGAGTTTGACTTTCTTTTGCCTCTCGATCAAATTTGGTGTGGTGGAGGAGGGCGCACAGGGACCAGACCAGTACACCTTGCACTGGCAGAGCCGGACAGCGTAGATGGCATGGCCACTGACCTCCAGGATCAGTCCCCTGTCCATAACATCCAGCAGCCGACTTGTGAAGATCTTCTGCCTTTCATTGGTGATTTGCTCTGTTCCTGGAAACTTTACTTGCTCCAAACTAATAGGCCCAAAGAGCTCTTCCTGGTCTGGCATAGGACCCAGCTCTCCGTAGAAAAGTCTGCATCCCTGCGGGTTGCTTACAGTTGTCGTCGGTCCAGTCTCTTTTCCTCGATATTCAAACTTGATTTCTAGGTCTGTCACTGAGAGAGAAACTGTCAGTGTGGCTTTTCCTGGACCTTTGCATGTACTGTCTCAGCGGTAGAGACACACCACGCAATCCATGCTACAGTCACAGGGATGTTTAACCTATACACAGTTCTCCATGCTCACAAGCAAACAGCCGCAGGAAAAAAGTCAAAACACTTTTTTTAAAAAAAAAAAAAAAGTACAATGACAGAAGCACTACAAATCCATATACATACTTGGCAGGGAGCTGATCCAGAGCTCAGGGCTGCTGAAGAAGTCATGCTGCAGCGCAGTTGGGGGCATTTCCATATCTAGAGGTTCATTCTTTGGCCACACAGCTTCAGGGCTGCAGTTTTCTGCAGTGGCTGGAGCCATTGGAGAATCTACAAAAAGGAAACAATTCTTCAGTAAACCAAAATTTTATTTCAAGCATGTAACAATTTGCAAGCAAATACCTTCACTAATACATGAACCTATGCCACCAACCATTGATATTAAGAAATGGAAATGTCTCTTGAATAGGGACATGCTGAGATTGATTCAACTCTTCCTCTTCTTCCTCATCAAGATCATTATCCTTTTCATCCCATGGAGCTGAGCCAGTGGAACCTGCAAACAAGCACATCCTTGTGGGTAGTCGATCAGTGTGGAGCACTGCAGTGCATTTCTTGAAAAAATAATGTAATCTTCCTATTGGCTTTGCACACTATTGGAAATCCATTTTCTGAATATAATTAAGAAAAGGAAAAATCTGATCTGTACAACAGGCTATTTTCAGTTTAATATATAATTCTAGAAAGCTAAGGAAACAGATGAACTATCTCCACCATTGGACTGTTTAGCAGAAAACATACAACTGTGTACAGCTGTATTAATTTTAGTGCAGGTACACTGTGGTTCAAAGTCCTCTTAGCTTAAGTGCAGCTGGGCTTACACACGGCAGCTGCCTTCTGCTGCACACAAAGGCAGCTTGAGAATGCTGCGGAGGGAAAGGAACTCGCGTTGGACAAACGCCTGCTCAGTAACCAGCCCTGTGTCAGCAAGGCCCTCACCTGGATTAATGATTGATCCCTGGGACTGTGGGATATCGCACACTTCATAAATTTTAATAGGATTCATGGGCACCTCCTTGGTGCCATCATACATCAAATTAAATTCCCGGCTTTTGTTAAGAGCACATCGGAGCTGGGCTTTCCACTTTGCAGGGTCTGGCTCATCGACTCCTTCTTGGTACTTTCCCGTTTCCACAGCCCATGCCTGGGGACAAAGTACACTGTGCTCAGTCCAGCCCTCTCAACAGAGCAGCTTTTATCAGAAATCAAATTTCCAAACAAATTCACTGTAAAATCCTTCTCTTGCAGAAGTCTTAACAACAGGTCTTCTGATAACAATGGAAATTCCCACTTTAATAGCTTTTCCCATTAAAAGAAGGTGGAGAAAAAAAGATGCAAATCCAAATTTCCAAAACCCATCAGCAATTCTGAACATGCATCTTCATACAAGTTAAGAAAGTATAAATTGTACAGGATTGTGCACTGAGTGTTTCTAGGTGTCTCGGGTTCAATACCAAAAGTCAGTTTTGACAGCGAGCCATACCCTGCGTAGGAGGAACGGACTCGGTTAAAATGGAGTGGGAGAGCAGCCACAGACATGCAGCTGGCCCTCTCCCTCTCTCACCCCAAAATCAGACTATCAGCCCAAGATCCCTCCAAGGCAGAGGAGGTCAGAAACTCCTCAAAGGAGCGTAGAAGTTATAATGAATCCCTTGCGATAAGAACATTAAGGACAGCAGCGATGAGTATTGGAAGTTTGTGGTGGACCTCTTAAGATTTATGTAACAGTATTTAATGGTTTGCTGCTAAGAACAAGCCAGCTACCACATCCTAAACCGAGCAGATGAAGCAAATAGCAGCAATCTTCCAGGGCCCACGCAATCAGACATTGTCTGGCCTTCGGTGGTCGGAAAGGGTTAAAGAACTCAACACCGTTTCAGGCAGTGCCAAGCTTGGCATCCAGGTGCACAACGTGGCTTTTCTGAGGTCAAAGAAATAGGACAAAATGTGCCTGGAAACAGCTACCGAGATGCCTATCCAGCTCCTGGGCCAACAATTCAACCCTTTGTCTCTGTTTAAGAGCCGTGCTATATCCGAGCTCTCCCCTCCCTCACCTTGAAGATGGTGTTCTCCTCCTCGTGCTGCGGGCTGTGCCGAGTTGCGTGCTTCCAGGGGATCTGAAACCGCTTCGCTTCTCGGTTTAGCCAGATAAGGCCGGGATACATACCGCTATCTACCTGGGCTACCAGCCATGGCTTCAAGCGAACTCTTCGCGGGTGTAACGCCATTGTCTGCAAAAGACAGGGATAATAGTAGACCAACTGCTACAGGTTAGTTGAGACTCATATGCTTTAAAAAAAAACAAACCCTAATTTCATTAAAAAGGACCCTATGCCATGTTACTGCTATTGTTTGTTATGTTACTGCACGTTGAAACGACTAATTCAGATGCAGCTAGATGACTCTCCTGCCAGGAGGAGTTACCAACGCATCACTAAGCGGGGACCATAACTGTTACGAGGACAACAACTCACCATTAAATATCCCAGTAAGCAGAGACGGCGCGTTATTTGTCTTAACTGAGCGCACAGAGGGCGAGCCCCAATCGAACTGAGCTGTAAACGCTGCGCAGGAGATAAAACCACAAACAAGCCACAGCAAGAACAGGCAGCAGAATTTCAAAGCCTCCACGTACGCCTCAGCGAAGGGGCCTATCTGTGGAGTTCTTCTGCAGTCGTGTCAGGCTTGCATCCAGCAGAAAAACTACCACGCGCTGAACCAGAGGCTTTTGCCCCAGTTGAGGTAAAGGCGGAAGCATCAGGCTGAAGCGGAGGGGACAGAGACAGACATTCCTCTGAAAGTCATTTCATGACTTTTTCATGACCGCTCCGAACGCAGTATAATCATTCACAAACATCACTGACCTCTAATAACCAGGATGTTTATCCAGAAGGACATGAACTGCAAGTCTGCCTGCACTCATGCTAAAAATCAAGTGATGTTGACTTAACATTTAGGTTTTTTAAAGAAAGCAATGCTGCAGTTAACTGATCGAATCTGTTGCTGTTCAAGTAGCCCCGTGTTGCTACTACATTTGCAACCAACCAACAGTATTTTCTTGTGCAGAACAGGTACAAAGCCAAACAAACGAAACCAATGACTGCAGGAAGAGACAGCATTTCCTATCTTTAGATTTTGGGAGGGGACTTTTATGCCACACGTGTGCTTAGAAGGTGTATCTCCCACATTCATGTGTAGGTCTTGAAACAGAGGTGAGAAATGACAAATATTCCCATTAATAAAGCAGTTACGGGATAAATAAAACCTTTGCCATAAGCTCTGAATACTGCTGCAAGAGTTGCAAAATGTGTCTAGTAGCAGAGATACAGGAGATTAAAAAATCCTATCCAAGAACTAGTCTAGGAACAGGTTTTATTTGTTCAAATACCTGCAGATCCCATTCAGATGCAAGCGTTCACACAAAATGAATCTGAACACAACTTATTTTATCTATTAAGCAAAGAAAATGTTCAGATTCAATTTCAAATCATCTTTAAATAATAGTTTGAAAATGTGCTTCGTCAAGGACCTGGGGATGTTAGCAGACTGCTTCCCAGGAGCTGCAAAGGATCAGAAAGCAATCAGCAAAATCATTTTTGTGCTTCTGAAACACCGTTGTATTAGTTATCCATGTTGAAAATCCTATCGGAATTAAACTTTCAGTAGCGTGTTTGCAAAGACACAAAGTCCAGGTTAATCCTGGACTTAGAATTGAGACCAAAACCAGGTATCGATTCCCTCACAAAGGAAAAAAAGTGACTTCTCATTGTAACAAAGAAATCCTAACTAAAGCTTGTTTCCACAATCCCTTTTACACTTAACTTCACAAGCAGTCCCCTCTGCTTCTAATAACAGACACTGCGTACACACACATTTGCAAGACCAAGAGTAAATTCAAACCCACGCACCAGGGAGAAAAATTCATGCCTCTCCCAAACAAAATACATTCGGTCACACGGAGGGTGCGCTGGCGCTGCCGTACGAGGTTTGAATTGTCCCTCAGATCACAGACAGCGTCTGTCAATACGCGACATTACAATGCTTTATGACCTTTTATCACCAATGACTTGTTGACACAATAACCAACAGCAAATCAACTTGAATCCCATTGCTTGGCTCAGACGGTGAGTCAGCCTCTTACACCCTTCAACTTCGATCCAGCAGGGTCCACTAATGCCAGAGGCTGCTCCCGCTCCGAGAGCTGCTAGGGTGAGCTCGGGGAACGTCTTCGCCCTGTTAATGGGATTTGCCAAGGGAGGCTTGGCCCTCGCTCAAGACTCCTCGGTGCACGTATCCAGGAATCCTCCAGTTTGCTTTATTCCCACTCAAACTGGCTGGTGCGGAAGGGTAATGAGCACATCCCTGTGCTGCTAGTGCATCTCTGGTCAGTGATGTAATTATTCCCTGTACCCCAATTATTATTAACTAAGTCACACATTTTTCCTTGGAGGGGAGACATTCACCCCAACAAGAACAACTCAAGCAAACTCAGGGACAAGCAGGCATCCCGCAGCCACTTCCCCGACGGCCGCAGACGAGTGACCAAGGTCAGGGACAGCCCCAGTTAACTGCGGTGACTCGCGGGGCTCCGGCACAGTGCCAGCCAGCGTAACAACGCACCGCGCACCAGGAAAACACGACCTGAAGCCCGTCTCAGCCTTGCTGCACAGATGCCTTCACTCTCTGCCAGCACACCCAGGCATGTTCAGCGCTCCCGCTCCACCCCGCTCACGAAGCTTCTCAGGAAGGAAGGGGTCTTCTCTGGGTTCATCGCTGCGATACCACAGACCTCATTCCTTGCTCGTTACCTTTGTTCGATTACATTATCCTGTATTTCATGGATTTGTATTCTTTTTTTTTCCAAAGACAAGCGGCTCAAGCCTTAACATTAGCGTTCCCATAGAGAAACAGGCTGAATTTTCAACCGAGTGTCTGATACTTAATCACCTCCCTACACGGGGAACCCATAGCTCCCACGTTTCAGAGATCCATACATCGCTTTTCTTGCGGCCGCCCGTGCTCCCCTGCCCTGCACGGGGCGAGCCGCACACTGGGATCACGATTAACGCTTACAGTTCACGGCCCCCGCGCCCCCCGCTCTGGTAACCTCAGCCCTCTGCCATGCCCGGACAGCACACCGAGTTGGAAGGGGCCTCAGTTGTTACAGACCATTCGGGTTCTCGGGGTGCCTAACAGCTGCGGTCCAAAAACTGCTGCCGGTGAGAGGGGCGGGGGGCAAATACTATCCTTGCCCTAACTCTAGGCCTCGGTTTACGCCAGCTTGAAAGACGTAGCCTAGGGCTAACGCAGCGCAAGCCGCGGGAGCAGATGGGGAGGGGAGCAATAAATAGACATTTTCAGCGGGCTTGACCCTCCCGACTGCCTTCGGCCCGCACGACCCCCCCCCCCCCCCCGGCCCTGCCGCCTCCCCTTCCAGCCGGACCGGGACGCTCCCGCCGCCCCGAGCCGCGGACCTTCCCACGGGCCCCGCGCCGGTCCCGCACCCACCCCGCGCACGCCGGGTCCCTGCCGCCCCGCGTGTTCTGCCGTTCAAACCAAGCTCCCCCCCGCCACGGCCCCCGCTCCGCCCGCCGCGGGCGCGGCGAGCAGCCCCACGCGCAACGGGGCTCGGCGAAGGGCGCGGCGCGGTCCCCCGAGGCCGGGCGGATCCGTGGGGCGCGGCGGCGGTCGGGCCGGGCCGGGCCGGGCCGGTCCCGCCGGGCACCGCGACCCCCGCCCCGCGCGACTTACCCCTCCGGCGGGCGGGGACCGGCTCCGCGCCCGCGGGGGCTCTCGGCCGCCCCGCGGAGCCCGCGCGTGGGCGCAGCGGCGGGGCGGCGCCGGGGAGCGGGCGAGGGGAGCGCGGCCGCGGCGCACACTCGCCGCCCGCTCCGCCCTCACCTGCCCAGGTGCGCCGGGCGCAGCCGCGCCGCCGCCCGCTCCGCCCACGGCCGCGGGGGTGGGCTCCGCTCCGCGCCCGCGGGGCTGCGGCCGCGCCGCCTCGTCCGCCCCCTCCCCGCGGGTCTCCCGCAGCGGCCGCAGCCCGCCGTTTTACCGCGTCCCCCCTGCTCTGATGGGCGAAGGGGCCAGATGCGGAAGGTCCCGCGCTCGTCGCAGTCGAAAGCATCTTCGGCCCAGCCGGTCCGTGGCGCGGAAGGAAGGCAAAACTTGAAGCCCGCTGTGATTCACGCAAAGCCGCGGGCACGCAGTTTTCTCGGAAGAGCGTAAAATGTTCCTCTCCTCCGCCTCCCTCCCCTGCCTTTGGCTGCGAGGGGGCTCCGCGCATCTCCCCTCCGGCCCGGCCGCAGCCTTCCACCGCAGCCTCCGCCGGCCTCCCGCTTCATTTCTTTTCCTCGTAGGTGGAGAACCGTGACTCAGTGGTGAATCTTGGTTTCAAGAGATCACACAACGCTTCACTATTCAGTTTCAATGAAGCAGAACAAAACAGTGGGAATTTCCCTTCTCCTTCCCATCGTGAACGTGATGGATAGTGCTGAATCCTGATTTTTGAAAGGCTGACTCACGGCCAAAGCTCAATCCTGTGCCAAGACTTGGGTTCCAAAGTCTTGCAAAGTTTTTTAAGTCTTCACACAGAGAGAAAATGTAATTCTGCATTTTTCTTGGAAAGTTTGCCTCGCAAGGTAGGTAGATATTTCAGGCTTCATTCATCGCTGAAATGGAGCCACTCAGAGGTAACATTTAGCAGGAGTTTGTCAGCACAGAAGAAAATCTTTCTGGCCATAAGCAAAAGACAATAGGTGACACTGAAAGGTTAGCGTTTTCTTTGTGGGATAGCACTGCAATGGTGGAGTTTGATGGGTTTGGTTAGTTGTACCTGACCATTTTTGATACGCAAAACAAGGGACGGCTGCTCCTGTAATAACACCTCCTACCGTGTTGTTACTCCCGCTGTATCAAAACGCGCAACGGTATGGCCAATTTGGTGAGCAACTGAGAAGAGGTGCACAGTGACATTGTGCTGAACTCCCAGCCAAAGCATGAGGGATCTTTGATCTTTCCTCAAACGGGTCAGCACAAAAGCTGCCGTTCATCCTCCCTGCATTCCTCCTGTCCACATGTCCGTCCTGCCTGGTGACAGGTAAATTTAAGGATGCTTCAGATTTGCTTTCCTTTGCGGTCTGATGCTCGGGGAGCTTTGGAAGCAGACGCCCGCAGCGATGCTGGACGCTCACCCGCACGGCCCAGGCTGTCTGCGACAGAGGGGCCGGGAGCAGCCCTGGGCAGGGCTTTGCTCTTTCTAGGCCCACTGCACGGACGCTTGAGATTGCCCAACCCACGAGAGGGGTCTTAGGGCAGGTCAGGGCTGGGGTATTTAAAACCATGGAGCAATGCGGCAAAATGACTAGGCAAGGGCCGCTCCAGCGTGGGCGAAGGATCTAGTCTTGCTCCAGTTTCACTGAGGTTGGTCCTCTCGTGCCTGCCTGCACCCTGCCGCCTTCGTTACAGCCTCTGCTGCCTTCGCCGAGTGCTAACGCAGATGCCAGACAAATGAGTCCTCCCAGCCCTCTGCAGGGTTTGGTTTTTTTTTTTCTTGAGTTTCTACCAGCCTCTGCTGAAGCATGTGGCAGCATGTTGTGTTAGTGAACTGACAGGAAATAAGCTGTCTTTTTCCATGCTCTTGGCTGGGAACCTCTGCAGCTTCTGAGCTGTATAGGTGATAATCTAGGGCTAGCTCATTAGGCAGGACATGTAATCAGATGTTAACCTGTTTGCAGCTAATCATCCAGAGGGTTCACTCTGATATGATATATAAAGCATTGATCCTAACCCTTCAGGCAGCCTAAATAGCACCATCCTCTTTCTCATAGTGTTTTCTAGAAATCACTCTTTTTATTTTTGGTTTTCTCTGCTTATATTTACCTCTACCTGCATCTTTTTTTCAAATCAAACGAAGAAATCCTTTGGCTGATAAACTGTACTTCATGAAGTGACATTCTACTGGCTGAGAGACAGCAGCTCTGTCAGTACAGTCGGCAGAGCACACGCTTTGGACAATGAGAGTATATGCAGAGGAATTTTCATACCAGGAGCTATGAGATTTAATTTATTTCAGTGCCAAATTAACATCAGTACTTTTATCAACACGATTGTATGTCATGATACCTGCAATAGCACCAGCTAGGCTTTGTAACCCAGGTCTCTTGCAGTCCTTTGTTCCTAGCTGGAAAAGATTGTAGTCATCAAAACAAAGGGGAACCATTTTCTCTCCTGGGAACAGATCACTAAGTTCCCATAAGGCAAAACAAAATTATGCAATGAGGCAAGACAATGTCCTGGGCATGTGGAGTCTTGTTGCGTGCTCTCAGCGCTCACATTCCAGCATGCAGCCTCGGTGCAGGAGAGCAGCACAAAATGGTGGAAGGTGGAAGGCTTCACACCAGCCCATGCAAAACTCCCCAGCTGCGCTGCAGGAAAAACTGCGATGAGCCCTCCCCAGCCCTGTCCCGGCAGCAGCACCTCCACTTCTTGAAAGCTGTTTGCGACCCAGAGAGAGAAGCCATGCCCTCACCAGATATTAGCCAAGATGACTCAAGAAATATCATTGAGGGGAAAAGTGATTTCTTGACATGGTATGCATAACAGAGCATGGCGAAACGGAGAACGCGACAGAGCTATTTTATGAACACCACAGTGCCCGGGGCTGCCACAGGCTTCTGTCTAGTAGGTCTAGCTAAGGGGCAAGTGCTGGGGGATAGATCCGGTATAACTTTTTTTGATGAGCCAGACCTCGAGCTGCTCTGCAACAGACAAGTTATCTTAGACTTAGGGGCTGAAGTTTGTCTGAAGCATTTACAAAAGGAAGGATTGAGTTTATCAACCCTGTTGCATTCTTCTAGGCACAAAGATAAACAAACAGGATTCCTGTACATTATTAGATAAAATATATACCTTTTCATTGAAAGAGAGCAGTCTTAACCTTTCTGGCAACTCCTCTGGTTCTTCCCATCCATCTCCATGCTTCTGCTGTACTGCCTGTATACTCTTCTTGCTTACGATGCTTAAGTGAAACCATGCATTGCCTGGGCATCCTTATGCACAGAAGTGCGAAGTTATGCTCTACTCCTGCAAATCTGTGTATATATATATACGTGCACACGCAATACCACCGATGGGTTACTTACAGGCGTGAGGAGATTCAGAGCAAGCTCTGTTCTCACAGTGGAGTATCAATTGCTGTACTGTTCTGCAGTGTCAAATTTTAGACTGATTCTTGACCAGTGTTTTTCCATGTGAGAAATTCTTTTTTCCAAAGCAATGAAAAAACTGTTCCAAAAAAGTGAGCAGCTTAAATCCTTCTGGGCTTTAGTATAGTATTATAAGGAGGAGTCTATTGTTTCCAATTAATACTGCTCCAGTCCTCTTAAAAGAAGAATCCTATCTGGATGCCAGGCTGGCTCAGACAGGTAATTTCTTTCCAGCTGGCACAGATCATGGCTGGATTCGGCACACCTGGCATGGTATGGATAAAAGCTGGTGGCCCTGGTGAGAATGGGAAGATCAGCAGGTTGCCTGCAGAGAGCAGAGCCTGGGCTCTGGTGGTGGGTGGCTGTGCGGTCCCCGCTACCCGGCTGTGGTGAGCGGCTGCAGAAGGGAAAGGGGGCAGGCGGAGAGCTGTATGTTGTATCTGTAATAAAAGTGGTAAGCAATGTGCGGTGGTAAGGGTAAGCAGGAAAAGAATTTCCATGGAAAAAGGCACAAAAGGGGGAAGGGGAATAAGGAGAACCCAATGCTTTAAAAAATAGGGAAATAGAATGTTAAAATGTTCCTGTTATTTTTAACTGAGATTTTAAGAATGAATTGTGAAAATAAGAGAAATACGCACATTTGTGTCTATGTGCATTTACTAGTTCTCTCAATCATTTTGTAGAGTGTAAAGTCTATGGTAGGCATTCAATTAACTTCAGGCATTAGCAGGTTTTTTCATGTGAGCGGTGGTACTTGTACGTGCTTATGTTGTCAGGATTTGCTTTCTGTAACTGTTGTTTGTAGCGTGCCCTATTTCACTGAAACACTGAGCGTCCCCCGCAAGCAGGTAGCATGTGCCAGTGTGGAACAACTAGTGTTAGGGAAGTTCACTTACAATCCCCCTTTATTTTTTTTTTCTAGAAAAACTACAGTAAAGTGAGTGGGGTTGTAAGTTGTGTGTAAAGGGAGCCTCGGCTCCCAAGTTCTTCGACACGAAGGTATTGTGTGTGGAAGGACCCTGAGCCTCTGGAGCCTGCTCCTAAATAGGGCACAGCTCAGAACATCTGAAGGTCTCCGTGACTCATAGGTGGGAATCTCCTAATGATCTTAGTTATTTTTATACATGCCTGATACCGCATGTTACACTGCCCTAATGCAGAGAAGCAATTCTACAATCGCCAAGCGAGCACACAAAGCTGTGGTGGTGAAAACTGTAGGAGAAAAAGAGGAAGAAGAAACTAGAACATAAAAAGAAGGTGAAATAGCAAGACACGGTATTAACATCAAATAAAGGCACAAGACAGCGAGAAGAAAAAGAACAAAGAAAAAGCAACTAAAGGTAATAAAAGGACAATACAAGCAAAGGACTTTGGCAGGGTTTTCCTTTTGTTCCTTCTTTTTTTAATCTTGCTTTACGGAGCAAAATGGGACAGCAGTTCACCAATGCTGAAGGGGAGCAAACGGAGATTGATGTTGCTGAATTGCAGGAATGGTATAAGAAATTTGTGGTTGAATGTCCCAGCGGGACCCTCTTCATGCATGAATTCAAGCGGTTCTTCGGGGTCCAGGATAACCGTGAAGCAGCAGAGTATATTGAAAACATGTTCAGAGCTTTTGATAAGAATGGGGTAAGTGGTGAGGAATTCTTACAATTATTTGTCTAATAATTTGCACCTTTTCAGTCTGTAATTGGAGGTGTTTTGGTGCGGTTCCCACCCTTGTTACCATGCTTCATGAGACTAAGGCAAGGGCCATCGACCTGCTAGGGTAGGAGAAGGAGCACACGCTGCACCGCTCCGTATGGGCTGGTATGGATTTATCCTCTCGTAAATCTGTACACCAATTAAGGACAGAATGTCCCCTTAAGGGACTAAGGATGGGTTAAAAGGTTGAAATTTGGGCAAACTGAGACAGTATTGTTGAAGGATCCTCAAATAGCCGAGGTTGCTACATGGGAAAAAACCCCTATCTGTTATGATAGAGGGGGAATTAAAGTGAAGTCCTACTCAGGCTTGCTATACGTTGGAGGAAGTGTATACGTACAGTATGAACAGGTGGCATGTAACAAAATATTGATTTTAGCTGCTCAAAAGCTAAGGAATGCTGAGCAATTCAGCCTTTCTGGTTTTGATTCCCTTTGCTGTATTTGTCATCAGACACCTGGGAAAAGTGGGCTTTCTGGTTTAGTAGCAGTTCACGCATACCCATGTATTGGTGCAAAAGATAGCATGATGCTAGCCTGTGATATTTTAGATAGTCAAAAGAAATGTAATATGGTTGCCTTTCTCATCTTGAAATGGGTAAGCAATGCTTGCCAGACCGTTAAATTTTTTTTCCTGAAGCTCTTGATCATATTCCGAGTATGGGGTTGTTGCTGTATATCAACACAAGAAAAGGGGAGACAAGTATGTCATCTCTCAGATATACCAATTTCCCTTAAGCTTCCTTTGAAACCGGTGGCAAAATCACATTGAGGTGGCAACAAAATTCAGTTTATGAGAAAGGATTAAAAAAAAAAAGCTAGGGAAGATGTGGGCAGGTCAGGCTTGTCTCAGAATTTGAAGTTGGCAAAACCCAAATTCCTGCAAAAAACTGGAGGTCCAGGTCCAAATTCTGTTATGAAAGCTGGGCAGAAAGGGTTGCAGAGCAAATGGTGTGCATAAAAGGCAAAGTCCCATTCCTAGTTTATAGGAGTTTTTCTAATAAGACTGAAAATCTGTTTTTAAGGGATGCTGGTACTTGCATATATTAAGAACACTAAATTAGGCCTAGATTCATGTGTTTGCTTAAATATGCCCATGGTATATAATCAGTTGAGCAGGACCTAATAATCTAAAGGATTATTAGTAATACGGTAAGAAAATAAAAACACTTCCTCAGTTGTCTCTTTATGCTTACTGGCCTCTGAAGCCCAGCAGCAGCAGTTTTTGCTCGCAGTCACTCCAGAGCGTTTCAGCGCCCGCAGCAGAGCGTGCGGGGGGGAGACGCGTAGCCCAGGTCTTCCAGGGGGGTTTGCTACCTGGGTCGGGCGGCCTGTAAGGTGACGTGGGGCCCTGGCTTGGCCCTGGGGATGGTGTTGGTCTGCATGAGAGGCATCTGCTAGAGGCTGCCGAGGGAGCCCTGCATCCCTTGGCTGTCTCTGAAGTTTTTAGGAGGGTGAACGCCTGATGTAAATCCTTTATTGTGGGTGTTCTTGCTGCCTCCTTCTGAATGGTGACATTTTCATTGTCTGTCTTCCTCGGATGAATCAAGATCAAACAAGGGGGAAGGATGGAAGAAAGGGGTGACGGTTGGGTGTTGGTCTCATTGGTGAAGCAGCTGAGACTGAGAATGGCAATCCCTTCCCAAAGAGTCAGTGCCTCCTGCACTGATCCTCATCTGCCTCCCCATCCTCCCTGTAATCTGTGTTGTCTTGGGGTGTTTAAATTGCTCACTTCTGGAGTCTTGGTGGGTGTTCCCCCTTATTGTACTGTAGGAAAACTGCTTTGCTCTCCACTGTCACTCCTTGGGAACTTATCCTTGGTGCAGAGGGGTATGGCTGTACTTACTGACGGTCTTGGACTGGCACAAGTCTTCTGTAAAGTGGACAATAAATAGCTATCCCATGGAGTATCTTCTTGGCAGTTTATTTATCTAGGTTTCGTAAGCAGTTTTCTATCAACTGTATCCAGTTAAGTGCCATTCAGCTGCTTTTCTGTTTCTACAGGATAATACCATTGATTTTCTGGAATACGTAGCTGCCTTGAATCTTGTTTTACGAGGAAAACTGGAACACAAGCTGAGGTGGACATTCAAGGTATATGACAAGGATGGGAATGGCTGCATAGATAAACCTGAGCTGCTGGAAATTGTTGAGGTAAGTAGGCATTGCCTAATTGCTTATTTAAGCAATCACAGTTCTTTGGCAATGTAATGATGTATATGGTTTTTGTGATAATCAGGTTTCAAGGCAGCTGTGGGCAGTGATGGAGTGAAAATGCCTGACCTTGGTGAAAGGGTCACGTACTCAGTGGTTTGGAGACTGATGGGGCGGCTGAGGGATCAGTTAAACCCACTGTGGGCAGCCCGGCCCCTGCTGCTGCTGAAGCTGTCCAGAAATGCAGCATCTGGGTGCTGTTGTGGGGTTCCTGCATCTCTGCTCTGCCTTTCCTTTCAACCTTTTTACACCGAGACTCATTGCACTGGCCAGTGGAAGAGGGTTTCACCCCATGCCCCTTACAGGAGCCAAGTTTCCTGCCCGAGTAGCTGGTGAGAATACACCAAGAGGCACAAATTGGTTCAGAAATCCCTGTTGTAATTATTCCTTTCTGGGTTTCTGTTATGTTCTGCACTTAGTTTTAATTGGGGACTGTGTGAAGGTGGGAGAGGAGGCGTGGGCTTAGCAGACAGTCAGACACAGGTACCTGGGTCCTCACTTCAGGTAAATGTCTTGGTGATTGTGCTGGAGTCACCCCTGCACCACAGGTGCTGTTACCCTTGCACAGCAGTACTTGTGAGGCTTAATCCATGCTTATCAAACATTTTAGGATCTTAGGTGAAATGCAATATCAAAAAAAAATCAGAAATTGAGTCTATGGAAAGCAGGTCTTTTTGGTTGGAAAGTGCGACCAGGTTGTTACCTTCAGCACCAGCAGGCATGGGAGCATCTGGGGAGCTTGTCTGGGGCAGGGTCAATTACAGTTTTGAGGTCAGCCAGGAATTGGCCGGAGCTGTGTTAGGCCCTTGCTAATCCCCTCTCTGGGAAGACTTCAGACAAACCCCTTCAGCCTAAGGAGTGAAGTTAATAACAAACAGGTGGTTGTCATGGGAGGAATAGATAAAATCTGCCCCTTTCCAGTGACAAAGTGGAACAGAAAGTATGGGTCAAAATATGTGCTAATACAGGTTTGATCTTGCAGCTTGGGCACAAGTTCCCTGGGAGAGAGGGCTGGGTAAGTCCAGATGTGCCCAGCCTCAGATATTAGAAAAAAATCCTACTCAAAAGTCAGATGATTTTCCCATCTGTGAAACTCTTGCCTTGTTCTCTGCAAAGGAACCCTGAGGTCTGACCAATATGTGTAAGAAAAATAGGAGGGCAGCAGCTTCAAAGAGCAAATGAAGTAATCCGCGGTGAGTGAGAGCATAAGGTCGGAGGTTTCATTAAAGGTCTGAGGCTGCTGAGTGGCAGACCTTTCTAGAAAGGTTAAAACCACAGCCTTTGTAAAAGACCTTTACACTGTTGGGGAGATAATGGAGTTCACCACTGCTTTTCATTTGCCAGTCCTTCTCCTAATCGGTGAACTACTTTTCAGTCTATCTACAAGCTGAAGAAAGTGTGTCGGTCGGAGGTGGAGGAGAGGACTCCATTGCTCACACCGGAGGAGGTTGTGGACAGGATATTTCAGCTAGTGGATGAGAACGGGGATGGTAAGTGATCGATGGCTCAGATCGCATTCATGCGTAATGAGAAGTTATCTGTGCTGGGCAGGCTAGCTTTAATTACAACTATCAAGAAATCACTTAGGACTATTAGGTTACTCATATTAGACATATTGGGTTTGGTTCTGGTCTGTTTGTTAGAATCAAGAGTAACTTGGTGCAGCAGGAGGAAATAATTTTCATTGTTATTTTAATGTAACATACAGAGGGGTCACTATTCTGTCTGGATTTTGAAGCCACACAGATCTTGTCCTCTGAAAGCCCTCAGTAGCCAGAGTGCAGGCTGCAGTCCCAGCACAAATAGCCTGAGTAAAGACAGTGGCTACAGTCAAATGGGAGCTCGCAGGATCAGGCTTGCAATGCTCCTGGAGCAGCATGTGTGAGCTAATGCAACATTTCATGTTAGCCGAGGGGATGGGGTAGGTGTGAGTGCACTGGGTTACAGCGTGGTGGTTTCTTTCAGCTAGCTGGCCTAAACTCATGGGGAAATGAAGTATAGCTTTTGTCTTGTTAGCATACTTTCTGAAACATAGATGGCTCTTTACTTTCTGCCTTCCTCTTCTTATCTGTCCTGTTTTGTCTCCCCATCTTGTGTCCTCCTCCTCTCACAGGGCAGTTGTCTCTTGACGAGTTCATTGATGGGGCCAGGAAAGACAAGTGGGTGATGAAGATGTTGCAAATGGATGTAAACCCTGGGGGATGGATCTCTGAGCAGAGGAGAAAGAGTGCTTTGTTTTGAGGAAATTCAGTTTTGATACAGCTGCAAATGTGATGCTGACTACAACTGTGGCTCTCTTACTCCAGGGTGGTGGTGGCTTTCCTTTTTTCCAATCTCAGCATCCAGACAAAAACTTCAGTGGTTTAAGAAGCCATATCTCAATCCAAAACCCATGTGCTGCATACTTCTGGTACCCAGAGACTATTTTTGGCCCATGAATAAGTCTTCCTGTGTACACAATACTGTGTTTGCCAGCTCTGGTTTTTGGTTACACCCCAAGGAACAAACTTTTTGTGGCTTTCTGCAGCGGGTCCTGGGCAGGGTTTTAGTCTGACGACAGACGGGATCGGGAAGTGAGAAATCCTGACACAGTGGTACCGCCTCCAGTGCAGACTAGTGTTTGCATCATGCATGCCTGCAGAGATACAAACACATCAACCCAAAAGCGACAACGAAAGAGGTGCTCTGGCAGGCTTTATACATTCAGGATGTCTGTGTGCGTGTTTAGTAGACTATGCTACTGCTAACGTAAAATTATTGAACACCAGCATATTGCCCTCAAAAATGAGAATTGGATTATAAGCGGTAGCCAAGACAGTACACAGAGTTGAGGAAAACAACGTGTGGGCTGGACAGGTGGAGCAGTAACTCTCTGCATCTCCCTCCTGGGGACCAGAGTCTGCTCCTCCTGCCTGTTCGGAGACCTGGGTTTCTGTGGGGCTGGAAAAATGCTATTCCCAGACACGGAGCAGCAGTAGAAACCGTACCTCCTCTTGACAGCCACACTTAGAGGACGGATTTGCACAATGTGATTCTGCTCCTTTTGAGCCCCTTTTTCGTACTGAATCATCACTCTAGAACAGCTTTTCCTGCCCTGTGAAGACTGAGCTCAAGGAGCTCCAGGACTTTCACTGCACTGGGAGAAGTTTTGTGTGGAAGGAGAGATAAGGGAAGAGCAGAGTTTTGCTTGGCGGTGTCTCTGCAATGAGAGGATTGGGGCTGCTTTATCGGCAGGACCGCAGAATGGAACAAGTGACAGAAAATCCAAGTGAGTGACTGAAGTAGTACGGTGGCTTTACACTGGACTTAATTTAACCACAGACTATAGATATAAAACTTGCACAGGTTGTAGGCGAGCTCTGCTATTCTAACCCATATTCCTACATATATACATGTATGTGGAAAGAGAATTTGGGTTGAACTGATATTTTGGTTCACCTTTATTGGATTTATTTATCGGTTTACTTGCAAGAAAAATTTCCCCAGGAAAATAACATGAGTTCTGTCTTTTAATTTTCCCATGGGATCAGTGGGCCAGGTCACATCCATGAAAAGACTTGCAATCCCTTTTTTGTGGCCTTTAATTATGACTGTAGTATCTTTCATTAGTTGATTAGTCTGCTGGTTTGTGGTCTTGTCAATTCAGCTGATGTTAAATTCAGGGACATGAGGAAGTATTCAGGACAAGACAGTGTCAGCGCTACCGTTCAAATGCATATACCTTTCCACTTCTAAATAGCCTTTCTAGGAGTTTTCTGTAAATACGCTTGCTTGTGGCATGCTTACTTACTAGAGCAGATTAGACTTACAGTTTATGCTGCTGTGAGGCCTCTGGTTAAAGCTCATTCAAGTCAATAGTTTATCAGCCAAAGATCTGAAAGAAAAATCTTACTTCTGACTTGAGGGCCTGGAAGAAAAGATGTACTTTACTGATTTTTTTTTTTTCTCAACTTGTGGACAAATGTTTTCATGGGAGGATGCAAATCTCTAATTCCTTAAATTTCAACGTCTCAACCAGCATAACACACTCTGCTGCTTGCACAATTTTAAAGTGGATGTTTACTTACTATAGTTGCATACTGCAGTTTTACTTAAATGCTTTCAATTTTGTTACTGTGTTCAGATCAGGCACTGAAGGAGCTGTTTGGTGTCCCCCATGCCAGCAGTCCTCTGCCGGGGTGGTAGAGGGCATCCTAACACTGAGCACTTGTACAGTTGTTGTAGAGACTTTGTAACACATGAATTTAATAAAGAACTAATCATTAAAATTCTGTTTCATAGTATTTATTTTTCACTTGGAACGAAGGTGAAGACCTGTGTAAGCATCTGAGTATTGGACCAAAATCGTAGCCTTTGAGACCGACATAACGAATTTAAGGGAGGTGTTAAGTGGAAGAGCTATCCTGGGTAAGATGACTATAAGGCAGAGATGGAGATGCTATTGCAGGTGCGGAGTAGGAAAGGAGTATCTTCTGTTTAACTTCTATGTAGTGATGGTGGAAAGCATGTGTATAACAACAAAAATATTTTCTGAATGGAATTTGAAATAGTTGCTTACAGTAGTGAGCTGACAGTGCTGCAATAAGCTGGCCCCTGCCAGGACTGAAACAGGAGCCTTGAAGAATTTAGGGCTCAAAGTGGAGTGTTGGGCTCTGCAGCGGGATGCCTCCCCCTCCCCTGGCCTGGGCAGACGGAAGGTGGTAACGGTGTACGTGGCAGATAACACTTGTGTTAGTGCTGGCATAACCCAGTGGAAAACTGTTCCTCTTGTCAATTGTGTAATCTTCTGTCAAGAAATAGCAAGGTGCTTTAGTCTTAGTCCTATTTTTAAATCGATAGGTATAAACGGTTTGATCGCCTCCCAAACTCAATTCAACATTTACATCAAGCTGTTGATGTCAGACATTTTGCATAATCCATTTTCCAGACGTACAGCCCAGCTAGAATTGGATTTGACTGATCGGATTTCTTTTTAGTCTAAATGGGGAAACAGGATGGCTTGGAAAAGGCAAATGCCATGGGATGATTTTTTTTTTTCTGAGCTTCTACCATCTGCTCTGATGTTTGATGCCTCTGAAGTTGGGTAGGATTGAAGGTGACATAATCACGTTAGAAAGCTGAAGGTGAGGCTGTTGCTGAAGGTGGCTGATGGGGAGAGGCACCAGGGAATAGGAGCCAAAGGAGGTATCGCATCCTAAAATACTCGGGAAGGTGCATTCCCAGGAAAGCACTGAGCAGTTGAAATATTGAGGCTGAGAAGGAAGGATGATAATAGCATCTAATGCTGTGCTTAGCCATGCTCTTCCTTTGCCTATGCACCTGATGTTCCAGAGGGGAGGTTCACTCACGGGTAGCTGAGGAAAGGCTTGTGTCCAGGTCATTCCCAAAGCACCCCTGTGCAGCTCCCCTGGAAAGTGTGTTGAAAAAGAGTGGCCATGCCAGGACTTAGCCAGCCCAGTGCTGATCGCTATAGGGACTTCTTGTGCTCTTGCCGTACTCGGTCATTTTCTCACAGCGCCCGTGCTCAGCTCTGGCAGTATGGGGAAAATACTTCTTTCTTTCCTCCTCCTTCTCTTCAAAGGAAAGTGCACCTCAGGAGTTCAGAAAGTCTCTCAAGCATATTACCCTTAAAGACCCCGTATTTCAAGTAATCTAATGGTATTCTGGGACCCGCTGTGTGATACAGGAACAGGGAGCTGTGCTGTAGGGCAGCCGCATCCCCTGGGGATAAGGGACCTCTAGAAGCATCTGGCTGAGAACCTGTTTTGTTTCATTTCTCTGCCTTTTAGGCCTCACACCCTAATGCACGGGGATGCAAAAGGAGGTATTTTTGCAATTTGCCATCCTCTGTCCCTGAGCTCACCCTCTCGCTTCTCTTTGATTTGGCTGTCTAGGAGCCCGTCGGCTCCACTCCCAGCAGCTTCCCGGGATTCCTGAGCGCCAAGCTGGGCTGGGAAAGGCCCTGAGCAGCCCGGCTTCCAGGCTAGCCCTGCTCGCGGCAGGACGTGGGCGCAGGGCCCGCCTAAGATCCCTCCCAACCTCAAACGGTCCATGGATCCAGGATTTCTGTGTCCCTCAGAAGGCAGATGTGCACTGCAGCTTTTACGGTGTTTTGGCACCTAAACCCCCCTGAGAGAAATGGCGTGGTGCTGCCGAAAGTCACCCTCGGGGTGGTTTTAGCGTAGCTGCAACTCTTCTTAACAAACCTGGCTCCAGGGACTTGTCCCAGGTCACCGCAAAGGGGAGGCAGAGCCGGGACCTGACCTCAGGCCGGTGGTGCAGCCTGGCAGGCCCGCCGCCCCTCTGATGGCAGCCCCCAAAAAAGCCTCTCGCACCTCGCCAGAGAGGCCCTGCTGCCTCCGATCGCCGGTGATGCTGCCACAAGAGTGAGCAATGTGTCCGTGGCTGGCACCTGAACAGCTGCTGCTATTTTGAAATAAATTAATTATGCATGAGTTAGGGCAAAGAGAGTCACAATATTAGTTTTTAATTATTTTTAATTTGCTTTCTTAGAGGCTGAAAAAACATCCTTTGGAGAGAGACGCTGAGGTTTGAAAGGTGCCTTTGGCCAGCCAGCAATTTTGAGACAGCCCTTTTAGAATAACTTCGTCTTTATAAATAGAAACTGGGCTTGTCAGGGCTGCTTCTTGCGGCTTCTTGGGCATGCAGAGGAGAGAGAGGCTGAGGGAAGCACGGGTGGGACCGTGTCTCCGTGGAGGGAGCGTGCACAGAAAGCCCACGCTGAACTCGGCTCCCTCTTCACCGCTGTTGTAAAGACCAAGCGCAGTAAGTTTTGTGCCGGTCGCTTGTGGGGAAGTTAGTTCTGCTGCAAGGAGGAGCGTTACCCGCTGAGCAAACAGCTCAGCCTGGCTCTAACACGATGGCTGCAGCCTGCTCTCTCTTGCACCGGCGTAGGTGGGGTGGCCGGCCCAGCCGGCCCCCCAAAGGGTTCCTCTCCGTGGCCCTTTGGTTTGTGTGCCTGTCCAACAGCACCGGAGCACGAACCAGGCTGCCGGGGGGCAGCCGGACCTGCGGGCAGCGGCGGGGGGCTGCGGCCGAGCGTCCCGCACCCGCTGTCCGTCTGGGCGGAAAGCAGAGGCGGGAGGGAGCTACGGGGCTGCCGGACGGGCCCACCCAGAAAGCAGCAGGGAGGAAAGCAGGAGGTGCCTGGAGATGCGGGTGGGTGAAGCAGAGCTCCAGAAGAAAGAGCTGTAGGACTACGCAGGGGGTGAGGTTTTATTAAAGCACGCTACGCGCGCTCAACGCAGGCGAGGCTCAGAAGAGCAGGCAGCGCTCACGGGATGCGCGAACCTGGGAGCAGCCCCTTTTCTATGCTGATTCTGAAGAAAAGAGACCTCTCCCTGTGCTCGTGCTGTTCTTGCAAAAGAACTACCTTCATGAAGCCAAAACAAAGGTTTCTGCGCTTGCATGGGACAGTTAATCTGTCCTGCTGGGAACAGAATGATTGACTGAAAGAGAGAAAAAGCACAACCTGAAATAATCGTGTAAAATATCTTTATTAGTTCACTATAAGATTGGAAGTACAAAAGCTTCCAGGTCAAACACTGTCGAATGAAAAGGATGCACAGGAAAAATGGTCAGAAAGTTGCTTATGAATTACAAGAATCCAGTGCTAAATAACAAGTCTTTCGGCTAGGCAAGAAAGCCTTCCTCGTGTCCTGCATTGCCTCACCACGCCTGAAACTTGCTCCCATCAGATGAGGAAACTCCTCTCCAGGAGCAGCCAAGGCGCGGGCTCGGCGGGCGGCGCGGGGCTCGGCCCTGCTCTCGCAGCCTCCCTTGTGCGTGCGCTGGGTCCTGGGCGCAGCCCCTGCTCGTGGCACTGGGTAATTAGCACCGGCAGACGAGGTTGCTGCCCCAGGATGCTGTAAGAAGGGGTGACTGGCTTTTATTCCACGGGGAACGGTATTTGAGCCCGCTGTACTGCGGAGGTGATGGCACCCGTTGTCTGCTCAGGAATACTCAGGTACTTGCGGGTGCTCGTGGTGCGGATGCTGCGTCTAGCCCGTCTCTAGCAGCGCACCCCTCCGAGCTGCGTGCAGATGATTCGCTGCCATTGTAGTTAAAACCGCATGATGCTCGAGGGTGCCATGGAGTGTAACTTGCAGGAGAGTTTCAGTTTGTCGTACAGGTCACAAGACATACAGGAATATGCCTACAAACATCCAAAACTTTGCCCTCTCAGGTTACTGCCAGTGCAGCCCTTCCAGATATTTCAAGGAGAAACATGCCCTTAAAGTTCCGATAGTTGTTAAAAAAAGGCACCGTTCTATGTTTTTAATGCTTTTGAACAAAAGCCTCTGCATTCACCACTCTACCACTCTCCTTTTTCTAGCTCATAGATGTTTTTATCTTACATTATCACTAATGATTGCTGATATAATAATAACAAATCAAAGAACAAGTGACCAAAACCGCTGATCTCATGCTCTGGAAATATATATGGAAAGAGACGGTTCAGGTCTGCTTTCTAGGTGTCGTACGTGTGTCCTTGGGGGACCCCCTCTCACCGGGGCCAACTGCCGGGCAGCCCTGGGGTTCGTCCCCCGCGGAGGCTGCGGACGCTGGCGTTGGCCACGGTCCCGGTGTGAATTTTGAGGCTCTCTTGGTGCGTTATCTAACCGCGTCGCGTGGTGCCGCTCCCCCTTCCCAGGGAGGTGAGACTCTACCCCCTCCCTGCTCAGCAGCAATATCCAGAGATCCCCGCACAGCGAAGGGCCCCGTGGCCCCGTTGGCAGCCCCGGGGGTGGCTGCGTGCTCCCAGCGTGACGAGCTGCTGTCACGGCACCCCTGCTTCGCAGCAGCCTTGCCTCTTGCCGTCTGGTGCTGCTGCGGCGGGCAGGGCCGGGGCAGTGCCCGGTGGGCTCCGGGCTCCCCCGAACCGTCTGCCAGGGGAGCGGCACCTTCGGAGCAGATCCTGGTCCCTGCGCTAGCGGGATGGTCTATCGCTGGTCGCACTGGCGCTGGGACAGCTCACCAGTTCCCACAACCGCAACACGTTTTGTTTTAATAATGCGAGGGGGAAAAGTAGAGACGAAGGGAAGGTGTCCCGGGAGTCTACTGGGCAGCCTCCGCCGCCTGCTCCGGCTCGTGCGGGTTCTTCCCATCGTTCTGGATCAACTGGACAATGTGTGTCAGGTCCAGGCTGCGGGTGAGGATCTCGAGCAGCACCTCATCCTTTTGCACACCCTCCATGAACTCTTCCAGGGAGAGCTCGCCTGCGAGAGCACATTCAGAAAAGGTCTCTTAAATCCTGCAGCCTTTCTCCTCCCTCCGCCGGCAGCCTCGGAGCAGCCCCCCGGGAGTTGCACGGACTATAAAACGGGGCCCTTCCTGAGATCCCGGGTCCGCGTACCGTACACCCCAAACCCCATCACAGCTAAACCCCGCGCAGATCCCCACGCTGCCAGTATGAAGAGGGGCAGTTTGCAGTGTCCCCTCGGGCCAGCTGCAGCCCGCGGAGGGGACGGGGAGCTAAACCTTCACGGAGAGCCGCTCTCTGCCGGCTCTCCCCACGTCCTGGTGTTCTGGGACATCCAACGTCTGGAATTGCTCTGGCAGACTGAACTGCAGGTAAGGGGGAAGTGGGAGGAGTACTTGGCATTGCATAAGAAAGTTCCTCACCATCTCCGTTTATATCGATTTTGTCAAACACCATGTTTGTGAATTCCTCAGCCGTCATCGTTTCGTTGCACCGGTTGATAGCTCGAATAGCCTGGAGGGAAAGGAGGACACAGAGGGCAGTTACTGAGCGTTGTGTAGATTTGTGTTCCCATTGGTACAAGTGGCTGAGTGACCGGACGTGAGAGGCCAAACTTTTTTGCAGGCAGTTAGGTTCTGAAAGGAATAAGTCCTTTCTAAAAAAACTGGAGATTAAAATCACTTAAAAAGGCAATCAATGCATTAAAAGATTAAGTGGGCATACTGGGATAAGCCAGGAGCGGTTCACCTCTGAAAATCCTTAGATTAAATTCAAGTGCTTATCTCAGCCTGCATTTCAGTGGAGGTGGTTAAACAACCTGCAACGAGAAGACAAGGGGTTGCTGCGTGTCGGAGCGTGCAGGGGCCGTGGGGGCGTGGGGTGTTCAAGACAGGTCCGGCCAGGGAGGCCAGCCTGGTGGGAGGACTGGCAGAGGACAAGCAGCAAGTTTGGCCAGTGCCTACTAATTTACCAGGGAGTTGTCTTTCGGCTTGGAATATTCCTGTTACAACCTTTCTGTCTACCTGCGTTTAATAACCGTCGTCTGTGAAAGAAACAGAAAAAGCTGAGCCCACTCACTTTGATGATGTTCAGCAATTCTCCCCGGTCAATGCAGCCGTTCCCATCCACATCGTAGAGCTTGAAATACCATCGCAGCTTCTGATCCACCTTCCCTTTCAGGACCAGACTCAGAGCCGCCACATACTCCATAAAGTCTATGTAGCCATCCTAAAAGCAGAAGGTTAGAAGCTAGATGAGATTAAAAGCAAAGAGTCAGGCAGTAAGTCATCTTCCTGGTCACTTTTGGAAGTCCCCACGGGAAGACTTCAGTGTGTGGCCACCACCTTGAGAGCAGGGGCTTGGGGAGCGCAGCAGAGGTGCCGGGTGAGGGTCCCCCGCACTCCCACCAGTTAAAGCCAATGCACCGAACGGTGAGGGCTCCACGTCAATCTATGCAGAGCCCTTACGTGTTGCTAACGAACGAACTCGGCGTGTGTACCTGGCTTGGGGACTAACGAAGCCTTGAAAGCTAGCCTGTGCTAAAGGAATCTCTTTATGCAAAGCAGTGGTAATTCAGAGGTCAAAGAGGAACAGGCTTATGGAGATGAACCCTGATGGATTACCTACCGTTATCCTGTCTGCACACACCTATAGCGCTTTTCTGCTGCAAAGGGGTCTCGCGTGCAAACCTCCTGGAGAGGAACGAACTCAGGAATTACCCCAGCATGTTGCTGACATCTCGGGCTGGGAGGGTGCTGCTCTGTCCCCGTGCCATTTGTGTGTCTGCTTCACATTTGGTCACGTCAAAAGCACAAACGGTTTTATCTTTGACTTTCCTCCTAGGTGTTTGCCCGCCACCAGCTCGCTCCCCGGCGTTAGAGGTGCTCAGCTGGGTCCGCAGCCAGCTCTCCAGCCAGGGTTGCGGTACCGATGCAAAGCTGTGCTGGGCTGAGCTCACGTGCCACCACCTTCCTTCCAGACACTGCCCCGTGACGTTCACGGCTTCTAGGAAGTTTGCTAAAATGCGTAGTGCCTGCCACAGAGCATTTCGATGGCAGATACCGTTGAGATACGAAGCACTTGGAAGGAAAATGGTACGTACTCTAAACCACAGAAAGCCTTTGGGAGGGAATAAGCCAGGGTTTTGTCAATGAACAAAGCCACCGCACCACGGGGCAGGTTCAAGACGAGATCATCTGCTTTATCCCGCTGCTGCAAGAGCCAGATTAGGTATAAATATCTGCCCCGTGCCCAGCAGGATTTCCTGAGCATCGATTCCCTTTTCAGGCATGCATTCAAACATGGGGCAGTGAGCACGGTAAAGGCCAAGGCACAAACAAAATACCTAAAGGATTTAGGGCCTAAATTGTATTATTTCCAGTGGGATTAAGCCCACTAAACCCTTCAGGTTGCCATAAAATATATTCCTCATCTCCCATGAGGTGCAATTTCAAATCATTTGCAAGTAAAAGAGGGTGTTGTTTCCTCTCGGAGACACAGCACCCGTCTGCTTCTCTGGCACCGCTCCCGAGCTGGGAAGGCAGCGCTCCCGACCGCGCGGGTGCTCCGGGACTGCCCGCTCCGGGGTCCGGCACAGCGACAGCCCCAGGCGCAAAGCCTCTCCGCAGGGAACAGGGGGCCCGAGCTCCTTATCGTATGGGACTGAGCACATGTAATAAAATCAATGGCACTGGAATCCATTTATAATTTAAAACAACAGAAAAACAAACCCCATCTCTTCTGTAAACCATAGCTCGTGCCACGCTGCACGACTTGGGAACTCGCTGTTTTCTGCGTGAATGCAGCACTTGTTCTCACGCCGCTTCCTTGTTCCTTACTGTCACAACATTTGATATTTAGGGATTAAAGGGCACTTCATTTCAAAGGGATCACAGACTACCAGATAAACCCCCACTATTTTAACAATTTAAAACTAAGAGGGAAATGTCAATTCTGAGAGAAGTCTATTTTCTCCCAGAACAGTCAGCACGTGATGAGTTTTTGCTGACATTTGTCGCCTTACAGAACTGATTTTACAATTCATGAGGCCGCGGAGAATCAGACCGTACATGCGTAGATACACATCTATATTGCATACACCCAAACACACCGCACGCGATCGCAGGCAGGGAGCAGAGCACAGCCGATCCCTGCCCAGGCTGAGCGGGAAGGACAATATTTACCTTATTAAAGTCAAATGTCTCAAACATTTGCTCAACGTATTTGTTCGCTGCCAGACTCAGGTTTTTCAAGCCAAAAAACTGTTTGAACTCATAGAGGGTGAGCTGGCCAGAAGGACACTCCGTCATGAACTTCTTATACCACTGGTGGCACTCGGTAGCGCTCAGCTCCTCCACGGCTTTCCCATCCATGTTCCCCATCTCCACGCCAAGTGCTGGTCACTTTGCAGCCACAAATGGATGTTTTCTGAAATTTGAGGGCTTTCTTTTAGATTCTGCTTCTTGCCTTTAAAGTCCAAATGTCCCCAGCACTGCAGGGATCACAGTATCGGGAAAAAACAAACTGCCTTGTGCGTGGGCTGTAGCGATTCAGTGTTGGTGGTGATGGACGCGAAAGACACTTCTCCCCAGGAAAACTCAAAAGCACAAAACCCTCTGGACAAGAGGGTGACATTTAAGTACCCAGCAAATCCCTCTGCAGCCAATGAGGCTCAGGGGTTGCTGGGCTCCTGCCAGGCATTAAGAGTTCAGGGTTAAAATAGAAAGGCGGTAAAATGGGAAAGTCTTGCAGATTACAGGCCCAGCAGGAGATTATGAGGGTGGAATTTTCTCCGTAATCTCCTAATCCACTTCATTTATGATTTTGTGTGGGGTCACAATTTTTGCACCAAAATCAGAGCAAGTAGAAAGAGAGAAAACCACTCAGAAGTCTCGGTGCTGTTACTGTCTTTTTGGTCTCCCTTAGCCTTCATCTGGCTGGAGGATTTCCAGACGGGGCTGTCAGTTTGAGCCTGAAATTCGGGGAGGGGGAGGTACCATTGCAGCTCCTACAAGAGATGCTATATGAGGGTAAATTTGGTGTGCTGAGGCAAACAGAGAAAGAGAATTGCTTTGAATGGTAAAGCTTTAAGTGCTTTAAATGCAGACACCAGCTGCTATGATGATCTTCTCCCGGGGAAGCTCCCTCTCCACCCGGCTGCTGGGGCCCCGTGCTCAGCCTCTCTGGTCCTGCCAGCTGAGCGTGTCTTCCACAGAATCGCCCCGCGCGTGGCGCGTCCCAGGAGCGCGTCCGGGCCGCTGCGTTACCAGAACTCAGCTGATGCCAGTGGAGTTGAATGCAGCTTCGATTTTCATTTATGATGAATTACCGTGAAAAATTCTCCATGTAAACATGACCAAAACCCATGTTGTTTTTACTCTGATGCACAGCATTCAGAGAAGGACTGGGAGATAAAAAAGTATATCCTCAGAAAGTAGCATGGGCCGGATCCTCCACTAGTAATGAAATGGATGTGACTACTGGATCTCTACCCGCAGAGAGTCTGTCCTATAACACTTATTTTTTATATCTGACAACTTTAAGGCAAAGAGCCCAACTTGTACGTGTTGCAGAGCTCGGTATTGCTTCTGCACTGAAGCAAACGAGGAATAACTCTGCTAAAACAGGTGGCATCACACAAGCGTGAAACAGTTGTGAAAAAGGAATTAGAGGAACGCTGATGGGATGTGCTAATGCTGCACTCGCCAGCAGCAGCAGGCACAGGTCCCTGCTGCGCACAGCACCGGCGAGCAGGGTGAGCCTTCGGGGCCCGCCCTGGGCTCTGCCCCAGCCGCCGCAGGGGACACGGCTGGGATAGCCCGTCCTGGAGCACAGAGAGGGGCTGCAATATAGAGGCGTTCATTAATAGCAGAAAGGTTGCATATTAAATGTGGATACAGGCTTGCCAACTGTTTCAAGAAGTACTTGCTAACGGTGCGTCCAGTTCTGCAGAATGCGCAATGCAAAAGCCGAACTGTTTTATGCAGCCTTCTGGAGAAGAGCCGCAGGGACGTGCCGTCTGAATTTCAGCTCCAATTACTATCTCATTTCTGAATGCCACACATGAAACGTGCTTTTCCATGCACTAAGAACAATACTTTGCTTGTGTCTAGGAAAGCCTAGTGAAAGAAGACGTCCTTTCAAAGAAGGAGAATTTAGGCTCAGCCGAGGAAGCTGACGAAACCTTCCCAGGTCTTGCAACGCGTGCTAAGGCTGGGTGGCCATTCGTGCAGTGCCGTGCGCTGCTGACACCCAGTGCCTCTGTGTAAGCAGTTGGCAATAAATGACAGGACAAGTTGGACCGGGTTTTTAGAGCAAAATCCACACCGCATGTTTTTCTGGGGAGCAGTGACACAGCCTCACCACCCATTCCTCAGCTCGTGTGTTCACTGCTGGTCATAACTCAGACACTCGATGGGAAGCTGAAGTCACACAGGTCACTGGTTTCATTGCTTGGGCTTTATTGCTCTCGACTACGGCTTTGTGCCCAGGTTGGGTCTCCATTTCACAATGTTTGCACTTTGGACGTCCATCACCTTCCTGGTGTGATCAGTGTCGGGGTGGTAGCGGTACCCGCAGGTTGGCCTCTGCGCAGTGTAGAAGGGGCTGTACGAGTTGGAGCAACTTGGTTTGTAGAAGAGAAATTTGAAGGAGTTGGGCTGACGGCCTCCAAAATGGGCGACAAAAGGAATGAAGTGAGCGGCCAAAGGCTGGTCCCTGTGGTGACGTGCTGGAGACTGCTGGCTCGTTGGGACGGGCAGTGTGCGAGAGACCTCCTGCATCGCTTTGGTCTCCTCCATTCCCTTTGGTCTCTTGTGGTCTTTGCCAGGGGCTTCTGGTGTTTGAGTCACCTGTGGAGCAAAAGAGCCAGACAAATCAGCATCAGCTCAGCAGGCTCCTGGTCCCTCTGCAGGTGCCTAACACCACCCTGCGCCTTCTACAGCCGTGCTAATTGCTCTTGCTGTAACTCTAAGTGGATTTTTTTCCCCCCAGAAACGTGAAGGGAAAAACAAGGTTGTTGACTCTCGTGAGGCAAGCTCTTCCTTGTCATCAGTTGGGTCACATTTCTGAAGTCTCAGAGCAAAGTCAGTGCCATCACCCGTACGCAGGGCACGGGGGACCAAGGGCTACAGAAACTTGCATGAACCCTTTGCAGAGGAGGTGGTGTGGATGTGTGCCCCAAGACTCACGCGGGGCTGACTTGTCACCCATGGCCGCTCCAAGGCTGTGCTTGACTGGGAAAGTATTTCTGCTGCTGTTATTTAACCATGACTCAGTTATCTTGTTTTCATTGATGACACCTCTGTGCTAATGGAAACTGGCTCTTCCCCCAGCAATTATCCGATTTACTCCTGGGCATCCTAAATAAGCGCTTTGCTGTCTGGCTTTATTTTTAACCTTGTAAAGAGGTTTCCTAGTTTCCATGATGCCCTGGCTTACTTGGTGCTCTATTTCTGTTCCCTGTACCTGGCTCTGAACACTGGCTCCTAAACCTATTAGGAGCGGGACACCCGCAAATTGTTTAGAAATCTCCTTAAAGCCCTTGAGGGAAACGACCAGATCCCCACAGGTTCACAACCTCTTTTTGTCTCTCATTTCCCCAGTACAGCCACCTGCCAGATGCTTGAAAGGCTCCGTTGCTGGAGCTCAGCACAAGCGTTATTTCAGCAGTTGCTGCCGCAAGGAAACCTCAGTCCATTTTTTCCACAGGGGATAAAATAATGGGATTTTGACTCCTGAAGAGCAGATTTTGTACCACTGCAGTCATTTCAGTGTGGTTTGTGTATCCCTGCTCTGAACACACTTAGATTTGTTCAGAAATTATTATATTCACATCCATGCATGATTATAGCTCATGGCCTTTCTGGCTTTGGAAGGTACGAGACAAGTATGCACACGACCGCTGCTGCAACTGCATCCACCCAGCAAGGAGGCATTCATGTTATTCAAGCAGCGCATTTGGGGTGTGGAGGTGAGGCCGTAGTTATTTTGAAAACCCAACTGCTAAGTCATGTAGATGCTTTCAGGATGTGCAAGCCTTGCATGCGCTCGGCGAAAGAGGGCTGACAGCCATTTCCAGTGACGGGCAGGATACCATGCCAGGGAGCGCTGAGCTTTGGGCTTTGCTCTCGCGATGGCGTTTGTCTGCCCTGGGGGTTCCTGCTCATCCTCTGGGGCTTCTAAAGCTAGGCAGAAACATCCTTCGTGCCCGGGTGAGTGCCCCTGCTTATGTGATCACCGTTTTTGAGGGGAAGGACCAGCTCAATGTCCACAGCGCTATTTATGGCACTGCCAGAGCTCTGTGCCTGAATTAAGAGTCCCACATAATCCTATTGCATCCAGTCATACGTTTAGAGATCCCTAATCCTTCCCGAATTGTCTGTTGTCTCTCAGAGAAGATCCTCACAGGTGGGGTCACAGAGAGAAGAGTGACTTCAGTAATCAAGAAAGCCCAAAGAGTTCAGACGTCCACCCCGGATGAAGCGTTCCCCTGGGCGGCTGCCGGAGCCCTGCCCGGCTGCCGGCACTGCCCGTCCTGCCCCTGCGCCGCTGCCGTCCCCCTCGCTCTGCAGCGGGGAGTCCCCACTCGAGCAGCTCCCCGCTTGTCCCCGTGGAGCCGTCCCAGGACTATCACGTGCGGTTTGCTCCAAGCGCTCAGCGGCCACGGGGGCAGAGCCTGCTGACGGCGGTGCAGCCGGGATTTGCGCAGCAGGGGAGGGACGGTGCATCACACCGACACCACCAGGACCCTTTTGCCCCGGCCACCCTCAGGGCAAGCGTCTTCCAGCCCCCTGCCCACAGGAAGGGGACACGGCGAGCGGGAGTCCCTCTTGCTGAACCGTGAGCCCGGGGCTCCCACCTGCGAGGTCATGTCCCCGGCGGGGACCCCGGCATGCGGGGCCGTCTGGGGTGGAGGCTGGAGGCACCCTGGCAGGGTGGGCAGTGCCCGCTGTCAGGGCCATTGTGACCACCGGGCTGTCACCGGGGTGGTGGCTGGCATAGGCGTGCCCAGGCTGAGCAGGACTCCTCGGGCAGAGGGTGTGGAGGAGCGCAGGGGCTCAGCCATGGAAATTAGGAGGGTGCTGTTTCTCCCGGCCCTCTGGGACAGCAGAAGAGTCGCACCCGCCGGGAACCACCGCTGCTGCCCGTCCAGCCAGAGCACTCCGGGCTGCTCTGCTGGCCCTGCCACCCGCACCGAAATGTGGCCTTGGCAGCAGGGACCCGCTCCCCCCTACAGACACGAGCTGTTTCTCTTTCCACGGGTGCCGTTTGCTGTTCTGCAGCCACACACGAGGGTTTCTCCTCCCGTCCCTCCCTCCCTCCCTCCCTCCTTCGGGTCCGGCTGGGGAGCTGCGCTGCACAAGCACTTTGCACACCTGCGAGTGCGGCAGGGAAAGATCTGCATCTGCAGGGTGCAGCTCCTCACGCTGATGCGAAGGCAGATTGTTCTGGGGTGTTTACCCATATTAGGATCAAAGGCAGCCTCACACTGCGGTGTGTTACATCAGAGCAGTGCTCACATGGCTATTTCTATGCCATAAAATCTGCTGGCGATCTTCCAAGTGCTTTCCCGTGCTTTGCGCCCAGCCCGGCCCACCTGTGGCCGCTATCGCTCAGGATATCACGGCGAGTGGCAGTCGTCCTCCCTTAAAAATACAGCCATGCCACCAAACTGGGCATCTTTTCTGCTTCTTTTGAGTTTGCACTTTGCAGAAGTCAGCCCGCACATAGCACGCTCTTCTTGCTAGTCCTGAGCTTTTCCTGGCCTCCTGGGGGGAGGTCCGTGCTTTACTGGGAGGTGGAAGTTAAAGAACGAATATTTTTCATCTGGAACAAATAAACGGGAGTGTGCACATGAGCTCTTGCAGAATGGTTTAGCAGCTTGTGTTCACTGGGATAATGAATTCACCTCAAAACACACATCCCTTCATGTTGTGAGGAATCTGTTTTCCTACGCTCACCACCCAGGGTGAGGCAAAACCATCGCTGGTGTGGTGGCACGGGTACGGCTCACCGCCCCCGGATCTCACGGGTGCTGCTCTGGAGTCCCCCCTGCCCCGGGGCCAGAGGAACACCACGGGAGCAAGTGTCAGGGAGCTGAATCACGCTTCCCTGTTCCCGCAGAGCATCGCAGCGGCCGTGCGGCCCCTTTGAAGTCTCTTTGGTGTAACGACGTTTTGTGGGACGCCTTCGTGCACGAGCCCAGGCTTTCTCATTCCACGGGATTTTATTGGCTTCTCTTCTTAAAATAGTTCCTCTTCTCCTTCCCCTTTTCCTTGCCTTTGTCTCTCTGTATATCCTGTTCGATTTGTTCAGTCAAAGACTGTGAATATCAGGGAGCACATATGCCTTGCCTGTCTTGCAAAGACAGGTGTCCTTTGTCTTTCCAGTAGCGAGTGGGTCCTTCATTTCATCTGGTTTCTGCTTTCGAGAGGTGCCAGTGAATTTTCTTTAAATGTCTGGGGCTCAGCTAGATGGGTTCCTGCATAGGCCTGGCTCCAGCACCGCTCTCTCAGGAGGAATGGTGTTTCACAGTTTCCATCCTACTACCGCTCTTATCTGCAGGCAGGACTATCCCTTTTACTACGATCTCGGCTAAAACACGACTGCACGTCCCTGCGGTGTGTTCCCGTGCCGCGAGCTCAGGGCGTGCAGGAGTCACGCTCGTGCAAATGTTTGCAGGATTTGCAGGGTTGTTTCCTTTCCCTGTCTCACACAAACAGCAGTTAAGATAACTGTCAGAAAGGGTGCGAGTCCCACTAATTGCAGGCCTTGTGCACAGCACGGGGCCGTCCCTTCGGCATCGCCCGCTGCTCCTAGAGCGGATCTCGGGAGCGGCAGCGGGAGCTGGGCGCAGGCAGCCCACGGAGCCTCCCCGCTCCCAGCTGGGAAACGGCATCCGACCAGCTGGATGGAGCTGCACATCCGCAGACCAGGCTACATTCTCTGAAAACTGACTTAAATAATTCTCACCCCGATATTACAGCCACAGTATTGAATCCACGTGGTGTGGCATTTTAACTCTCCTTTTCTTTCCCCGTTTGCCATTCATGTTAATTCACCTTATTTAAGTGCTGCCTGACAATTTATGCCATGATTAGATTTTTCTTTTGAAATATCATAACAATACTCATTTTTCACTGTTTCCAGGTGATTTAATGTGTTGCCCTAATTTGTACTTTGCGGCAAGAAAAGGTTGTGAAAAGCGTAATGTCAAAGTGATTAAATAAGTTATATTTATCACTGAAAAAAGAAATCTGTATCATTTTGACTTTCAACATGTGGTGGAAATAGAAATAGATATGAGACAGGCTGATCTTACCCTGAAGCTGTGTTTCAGTTAATGTTTCGACAGCTACTTTGGGTTTAAAGTTCGCCAGAAATCCCAGCATTTATTAATAATCAATGTTACTCATTAACACTCAGTTTTTATTTGTATGACAGAAAATTGTTGGCAACGCTAGACACTTGCTTTTGTACCTGAAACAAGAAATGGTTTGGGGTCAAGTCCCACTGCCTTTAAGCTTTTGTATCAAAAAAATCCCAAACCCTGATACCACGCAGGTCGCACTGCACGGGGGGATGTTTCTGGCGGCGCATAGTCCCACCGAAGCCCGTAGGGATCTGCACAGGGGTTCATACGTGTGGAGGAGGGGGGCTTTACTGCTTCATGAGACACCTCCTAAGGACTCGGTGCTAATTTGCTTTCTAGCATACACACAGCAGAGGGAAAGGATTACAGCTCCGCTTCCCCTGGCTCTGGCTGACATTTCCTTGTATTGCAAGGACACCTGCAGATCTCAGACAGGGACTTCAGGTCCCCAGGCACTGCGCAAGCGGGTCTGCGGAAAGTCTTGGGGCCGGGGAGCCCGGCCCTCGGGTCCGCGCTGCAGCGGCGGGTGAATGAACAGCTAAACACCGGGGACAGCGAGAGAAAGATCGAAACTCTCAAACCTACGGGGCCGGTACGCGGCCAGCGTGGACAGACTGATAGTTTGTGCGGCGCCGGGTCTTTTTAAGAGGAGCCAGCCGTTCAGCCGCGTCGACCCTCGAGGGTACGCAGCCTTACCCACGCCCCCCGCAGCGGGAAGGGGCTGCCAAAGCCCCTGGGGCTGGGAGACGGGCTCAGCTGCGGGGCAGCCCCGGGGCCGGCCCTGCCTCCCAAGACCGCGGGGGCGGCGGGGCCCTCCCCCGCCGGGCCCCAGGGGCTGCGCGGCCCGCGGCTGGCGGGGTGCGGCCGGCGGCTCCCGGCGCGGCGGGAGGCAGCACCTGGGCGGAAGGAGGGGCCGAAGGTGGGGCCAGGTGGGCCCGGCCCGGCCCGCCCCCGCCCGCAGCCGCTGTGGCAGCGGCCCCGGCCCCGCGCCCGCCTGCCGCGGCGGGGATGCCCGGCTGGGAGCGCGGCGGGCAGCGCCAGGCTCCGCCAGGATGAAGAAGCATCACTCCGTGCAGGGCACCTTCAGCCGCCTCTTCGGGAAGCGCCACGCCAGCCCCGCCGCCGCTTCCCTCTTCGCTGCCAACCCGCCCTGGATCTTCACGCAGGAGGTGACCTCGGACAGCGCGGGCGGCACCGGTCAGTGTCTGCCCCGCTCCTCCGGCCTGCCCGGGGGCTCGCTGGGCGGCCCCGCGGCGGCCGGCGGGAGCTCCGTGCGCGGCCACGCGTGACCCGGGGGCGGGAGCGGGGCCGGGGGGCGGAGGGGCCGGGGGGGAGCGGCGGGGCTCGCCCGCCGCCGGGCCGGGGAGCGGCGGGGCTCATCGGGGCTCGCCCGCCGCCGGGCCGGGGAGCGGCGGGCGGCGGCGGGGCCGGGGCAGGCGGGCGCAAGTGGCAGCCGCGCTCCGCGGGCCGCGGCCGGAGCGAAGCCCCGGGGCCGCGGGGGAAGGCGCGGGGGCTCCGCGCCGGCTGCTCGAGACCGGCTCGCTGCTTCCGCGGGGCCGTAACCGCTCCGGGAAGTTAAACTGGAGTAAAGCGGGCCGATGGTTGATCGCGAGCGTGTCCTCCTGCTGCCAGCAGCTCTTTCCCACGCCATGTTTGATCCGCTCCTTCCCAGGTTTTAGTTATTTACTTGTAAACCTGTTTCTTGCAGGACTGTGTGCGAGGGGGGCGTTGAGGGTTGCATATTCCGAGGGTTTATTTGTATTTCTTTGTGGTTTTAATGGCAATACTGTGCCCTGGAGGCTCATGTAGGAGGGAGCCAAATTAATAGTAATGGAGCCAAGTAGATAAAAGATAGGAGTTTGTGGATGAAGTTTGTAAGATTCCAATACACACTTCCAAGCTTAAAAATGGAAGCGCCGCTTGCTGAGCTGTGCGGTGTGAAGCAGTGTCCATTAAAGCTACTGCAAGGTGGTTACACCCTGAAGGCCAAGCTGGTAAAACTAAGATAAAATGAAAATGTGACGGAGAGTTTCATGCAGCTCTTAAACACAAAAGGAAAATTGCTGATTTCTAACCGTCGTAAATCTGAGGAGGATTCAAGCCGCCCTCTGATGTGGTTTGGATTTAAAAAAAAAAAAACCAACAAAAGTCGCTGTGTCTGCTTATTACAAGCCTGATTTCCGTGGCTGCGATTGCAGCACAAAGGCATTCCTTTCAGGTGTGGGGAACTGCTGTGTGGATCAGCTTGCAAAAGCCAGGAGTCCTTGAAATCTGAGCATAAATAAAGGCTGTTGAATCACTCCTTAGCATCCTCTTGGCATTTATATCATTGATTTAATTTGTGTAGGGTAGTGTGACGCAGAGAAGTTGAGTGATCGTGTTCGCAGTAACGTGTGCTGAGGTGTGGGCTCGTTGTGAGGAACGGCATGCTCACAGCTAAGCAGTCCAAGGGGCAGATTTTATCGTATCCTAACTTCCACGGTCGTACCCAGTGAAGCCCCATCCCTGGCCCTGTTTCTTGAATATTTGCTGCATAGCTTCGTGCTGTCGCTGCTGCCAAAAGGAGTCCACTGCTTCTGCTAATCCCCACCTTAGTTTTTCATACAAAGTAAACACAAGTTAAGCAATGTGGAATGGGTGTAGGTTTGCATGTCCCTGACTCAGAGATTCCTGAATACAGTGACTGATGCCACCTCCTCGCTGTGAGCTGTGGATACCCCAGCGTCAAACCTGCTACGCCTACTCCAGGTGATGCAACCCCGAAGTAGGAAGAAGTTCCATTACCTGTGTTGCAGATTGCTTATTTTATTTCCCATGACTGAGAGGACACAAACATCTCCAGAACAGGTTGGATGTCAAAAAGTGGCCAAAGCGTAGCCGGGGCCAGCCACTTCTGACAGCCTCCCAGGGTGTGTTTCCTGATCCCTCCTTCCAGGAAATGAAGCTGGCAGAGCACAGGTCTTACTGGTGACAGGCTCTTAGCAGGCAAGTCCTGTTTATCTAGCAAAGAAAACACAACTACAAGCACTTCATTTTACTTTAATTAAATGCATTCAGGTTAGCGATGCTTAGTAATCTGGGATCAAAGACCTTGTGATCTTTAATCCAGTTTCTCACTGAGTTTACCTAGAGTCTTGTTTAATATAAAACTGTCGTCATTTCAAGTCTCTGAACTACTCTATCGCTGTTCCACAAACCTGTCTGCATCCAAACTCTCATGTTGCACTGGCCTTAGTTCTTGCTGCTTACGCGCTGAATGTGGGGTCACCCAAGGGGTTATGCAAAAATAATAATAATTTGCTGGCATCTCTGCCATCCTCAGGACTCCAGCAGCTCCTTCTTCACGCTCGAGCCCCTCACAGGCACGGAAGTGTTAAACTGTTGGTAAGACCAGACTAACTGAAGTGCAGCCTGATCAGTATTTTGAAAGCTGAAGAAAATGTCCTTTTTCTAAAGAATCTCTTCTAGTGCAGAGGTTTGGGATAAGGGAAAGGAAGGGACTGACTGTAAGGCCAGTGATAGGATGATGGATACTCCTGGGTGTATCCCAGGGTAACTTGTGGTGCAGTGGGTGGGAGAAAGGAAAAGCTTACATCCTTGCTGGACTCGGTGGCATGTCTCAGGGTTATGTGGAATTCAGCTGCCTCCAAACCCGTAACTTCAGCAGAGGCTGTGGTAGCTCATGCCCAGCCCCTGGCGTGGTCAGGTTCTTCATTCCAGGTGTTCATGCAAGTGCTTTTCTTCTGTGGGAATACACACACAAGCATTTGTCCTCCCCCCCCCCCCCCCCCCCCAACCTCAGTGTAAAGCTCTGTTTCCTTGGGAGCTTCTTGCCTGATTTCTGCCCATCAAAGGAGGGCAGAGACTGAAGTGACAGGCACAACTACATGCCATGGCAGTCTGTGATGGGTTGGGGACCCCGGTCATTGGTTCCACCTGCACGAGCTGGGTCCAGCAGCGTATGGGGGGCACAGGCTGTGCCTCTGGCCAGCGAGGGGCCGTGCGGGAGCAGGGACGCTCAAGAGGGAGCGGGGACATTGGCTGGGGCCGTGGCAGCGGCCGGGTGCTTGCACAGCCTCGGTCAGGGACTCGGGGTGCAGCAGGCTCCTCAGACAGGCAGTCCTGCTTCAGCGAGCGCTGCCCTTGGGTTTCGGAGGCTTAGAAATGCAGCCCAGCCCCTTTGCCTGTGTGCGGAGCTTATACAACCTTCACCTTTCCGCTCCTTGGCTTTTAATTGCTGTACGATACTTGACAGAAACTGTTTCTGTGCTTCACGCTTTAGCACGGGGTCAGGTTTGAGGACGGCTTCCAAACTTTTTTTGGGGGGAGGGAAGCTATTTACTACTTGGTGTTTGTGTTTTGCTGCGGAGGGGGAGGTTGTTTGCTTCCTCCTTCTCCCTAAAACCACTATCGAAATCTGTTAGGTGGGAACACTCCTGCAGAGTTTTCTCTCTGATCACAGCCCTTTTGCTCGTTTCCCCCTCCTTCCTGAAACCCTCATATTTTCTTTAATGTTGGTCTCCTTGGCTACGAATTATTTGTGTATCTCCTTCCAGCCAAGGTGGGGTTTACATGCTTCAGTGCTTCTGCTTGTTAATTCATGCTGTTAATCAGACACAAAGAACGTAATTAAACTAATTTTATGAGCTTTATTCACTGTCAGAAATAAACCGGCCCAAAAGGTGTGGTTCAGGGTAAAAGCACAGGGCTGGGAACCAGGAGTACCCGATGGCTTCTCCCGCTTGTAACGCCGGGGCTCTGCCATAGCGTCTCCATTCATAGTGGCATTTCGTGGGAAGACATTCAGAGCATTTCTCCGTCAGGCAGGCTGAAGTGTGAAAGCGTTGGGGCAAGCACAATTTGTCCTCCAGCGCCAACTGCATCAGGGGTCAGAAACGGATTGCTCCAGCAGTATGCAGGAGGATGCTGCGGGCGCTGGTGGTGTCCAGCCGCAGCAGGGAGAGCAACTGGGGCACCTCCCTCCTGCTGCCCTCAGCCACCGGCAGCAAAACACAGAGCGGGGAAAAACCTCCTTGGGCAGCCCCTGCGTGTCCCGTTTCCATCGCTGTGTCTGAGCCGTGCAGCGAGGCGTTCCCCTCCGCTCGCCCCGGTCCTGCTCGGCACAAGCCGGCGGGAGTCCCAAGGGACGGTGCCGCTGCCAGCGGGCAGCCGGGGTCAGGGACGCCTTCGCTGTCCCTCTCTGCTGCGTGAGTGACAGGGACCTGTTGTCGTGATAGGGCTGAGTGAGGAACCTGTAATTAAGTCTGCGCTTTGATGCAATTGCTGTGCCCGCAGAGCGGTCGGGCGGTGAGAAGGGGCAGGAGCTCTCTCTCCAGTTGGGGTGGTTGGTGGTTGGACTCTGCTGCTGCTCCCCCCTCAATTCCAGCCGCTGACGGATCAGCCGCGATCAGATCCTGCTGGTGCTTACGAGCTGGTTTGTGTCACCTCTGCGGCCACCTGCCTGGACCCACCTCCGGCTCTCCTGGGGTCAGAGCTGTCCTGTGGTCACTATGCAGAGCTGATCCAGTTGCTCCTGAAGCATTTTCCTTCCCTAATTGTAGAGTGGGGAGTGAATTGAGTGCTTGTGCTAACTTTTGACCCTCCTGAGGTAAATTTAAGTTAGCTCCTATTAGACATAAGCCTTTCAGAATAGACTTGACATCTGTGCTCTTTAAACTCCAGCGTCTGGAGCTCTGGGAAGGGTCTCCGCACCTTGCGGGTGTGTGCCAGGGCTGCCAGCGCCTGCCCGGGGGTCCCGCACACCTGGGACCTTTCTCCTCCCATCTTCAAATCAGCTCCAAAACACCCAGATACTCCTCAGAATCTGATGGGTTTTGCCCGTTTCTGGGAGCTGATACAGCAAATTCTTCACAGTGCTTTTTAAAATTAGGTGGTGTCCAATGTTGCTTTTACTGTTGCCTCGAACACAGTGCTGCTGCTAACAGTCTTCTCTTCCCCTCAGGTGATGTGATTGAAGTGTACTATGGTGACAATCGCTTTGGGACAACGACCGACTCTGGCACAGCAACGCTTAAACCTCGTCCGAGAGTCCGGCCACTGCTGACTTTCTTACCCCTTGTGAGTATCCAGCTTGCCGCTGGGGTTTGTTACGGCAGCATGTGTAACTGGTGCCCAGAACCAGCTGGGCTGGCTGCTGCTCTCATCCTCTACCCGAGGGAAGAAAATAAATGAAAAGCAAAACCATGCTATAATAATGCTGGATACGAGGGATTAGGAGGTGATCTGAGTTCAAGGCTTGTGTTGGACATAGGCGAGATACTCAGGCGAGAGACGTAAGCATCATCAGACTTGTATTCTCAATTAAGAAAAAAATTGCTGAGCATGTAGATGATAGATCTGGCTTGCACTGCATTTTATCTAACCGCTGCTGGCAGTATGTCTCTCTGGATCGGGCGTGTTGCTGGAGAGAGCAATAGCAAAACTCTGTCCTGTTTACAGCAAAGGAAGGAGGAGGCAATGCAGCAGGTGTCTGTGCGGAGGCTGATGTTCCAATCTCTGTTTGAGGGAAACTGTTCCCTGCAGAGCTGCCACTGCAGGGACTGAAGCAGCAAGGGCCAACACAGCTGGACCCAGAGGTGGCTTTGACCCTGCTGCCTCCAGAAGCCGCACGTGGTCGTTGCTGGCTTCGATGCTCCGATGCTGTGCGTGCTGAGCAAGCTTTCCTCCCCCATGCAATGCCCCTTTCCAAAGGTCTTATCCCCTAAAGAGTACAGCGAAGCACATGGTTGCTCGGAGATGTTTTGGAGATGGCAATAGCTAAAAGTGAAGTGATACACGCAGGACACTGAAGGTCACTTAGGACAGTGAAACACTTAAAAGCCCTTGGTCTCGACAAGGAAATCCTTTCTGAGAGCAAGGGATGTTTTTCTGTGTACATCCTTGTCCTTAGAGCAGCCATCACCTTCAGCAGAAAGCGGGCTGGTCTGCTGTGACCTGGGTGCAATTAGGAGTTAATGGGGTTGTGCAGGTGTCATTTGGAGGACAACTGGGGGGGCAGGGAGTATATACATCTATCTGAGAGCATAATTAGGAAGTTATGGGGTTACACAGGTTCTGCAAAGGGGTTGTGCCCTCTGTGATGCTTCCAAAAGATCACAGCAGGTGAAAACTCTCGCCTGGGCTGCGAGTCGAGTAACCCTCGGACTGGTGCCTGAGAAACTCCTGTCCAGTAGCACAGGCCTGGGGGTGTGACCATAGCTGGCACCCCATATCACCAGGTTTTTAGAGTGCAACTGGCCTTTTGCATCTTTTTTAGAGCTTTCAAACGCTTCGCTAGTGGAAGTGTATGTGGTAGAGGAATAAACAGCACAAATGTCGCTGGGACGGACAGACTAAGGGCTGTCACCCCAGCCAAGGAGGTTTCCTGCTGCCTGCAGAGGCCCTGGGGCTTTTTTCCCCTCAGTTGCCCTTGTGAGGGTCCCTCTCACTGCGCTTCTTCCAAGAGCAACAGGTTTAACTGAAGAAATTAGTAGGAATAAGCAATGCTTTTTAAGGACCAGTCTGTGTTGTGTATTTGCATGATTTTGATTAGGTTTGATTATTATTTGATTTGGCACAGACGCTCCTGCTGCCACATACGTACTTGCACCGGGCTGTTCTGCAGCTCCTGCCTTAACCCTTTCATTCCCCCCACCCGCTCTCCTGTGCCGGGATGGGAGGCGGAGAAGCAGCTGCCCGCCTGGCTGTGCGTCCGGAGGACGCGCACGCCCTGCCCGGCAGCCAGGCCCGCGGGGCTCCGAGTGCCCGGGCGCCTGGCAGCTCTCCCCGCACCGAGCTGCTTCCTTCCCCCACCCGCCTGGCCCTCGGCCGTGCTGCGCTGCGCCGTGAGCTGCGTTGCGGCGGGGGCTGCGGGAGAGGGGGCTTCGCCGCCTGCCTCGCGGGTGCCACCGCATCCCCCTGCCCGCCTGGCTTCCCAGGCACCGCAGGTGCGGGCAGAGCTTTGGCATCCTGGGGGAATAAATTCCTTTAGTTAACCATCAGACTTCCCTAGCTCTGCTTCAAAACAAGGAGTTTGGGGGTAGCTCTTCATATTTGGAGAAATCCTTGGCCTCTCTGAGACCCCAGGATGCTAAGCAGTCGTATTTTGGTGCGTTTTTTTTTGTAACAGGCAGGCTCAAACCTAGTTCATTTAATGGGCGGGAAGTGTGGGGTCCCGAGGGACCGGGGAGGCTGGGGAGGCAGGCTCCCCTTCGCTGGGGACAGGGGATATCTAACTCTGCTCCAGCACTGAAAAGTGATTCCTGGTGGTTACAGCGAAAGCTCCCCTCAACGGGATCCTCGGCACGCATAAATCTGATTCAGGTACCACAAACTGGAAATGCAGGTTCCTGGCGCACCACGCTCTGCTCTGAATCAGCTGGAGGTTTGCTGGGCTGGTCACACCCCTAGCAAACACAGGAGAGGGAAACAATCTTTCTAGTCATCTCTGGAGACTGGCAGCGTACTGGAGATGCTTTCCATTTCAGAAGCCAGCTCATGACGTGAGGATGGGCGGTTTTTGAGAGGGATGCTGAGCATTAGCAACTGCAACAGAAATTTTTGGTGTGAAACAGGCTCGCCCAGTTTTTAGGACCTGTTGAAATGACATGTCCAAAATTACCACTCGTTTATGAAATGTGGACTCTGTTTCCTCCAGCTTTGCATAGATCTCTTCCGACTGTCATTCCCTTTCTACTCCTCTCCAAACATGTGATGCATGTGTTGCTTTTAATTCAGTGCGCAGACATCTTTGTTTCCCTGTAAATGAGCAGGTAGCCTCGGTGTGCTCTGGAGACTGGCAGCAATGAATTTCCATAGCAAATGGAAATTCTGGGTTTTTTCCTTTGTGGCTTTTGGTATCTCATTGCTCTGGACAATTTCATTATCGGCTCTTGAAGTGCCTCTGTTAGCCTTTGTCTTCCCTCTGGCTTTCAGCTGAAGTTAAGGATCTTCCCTCTGTATTGTCCTGTATCTTTGGGACCGGTAAAGAGATCTTAGATGAGGCTATAAGGCTCACCTAGTCTCATGTTTTGCCGCTAACAGATCTGTCCTAATGCCTTAGCAGACCTTGGCTTCTCCATCAGCACCAAGTTGGCTGATCAGTTGTGCAATCCCAGGAATGTGAATTCCCACTCTCTCTCCTGGCTCACCAGTAACTGGCTCATTCCCTTGTGGCTATAGAGGATCTTGGGTCATCTGCAGGGTGATGGACTTTGCAAGTGAAGCACGTGTATTTTGTTATTTTGTCAAAAGCTGGGGGATTCCAGGGCTCTTCTGAAGGAGCCCAGGCTGCTGCTGGTAGTGTCAGCTCTGCCCCAGCAGCTCCTACATTCCTGAGCTCCCTGCACCCAGGGCGGTGTGTAATGTTAATGTGCTGTCTGAGCCCTGGATGGGGCTGGCTGTATAGCCCCAGCTTGACCTTTGATCAAGGAGACTTTGGAATCCTACAGCAATCTCTTGTAAAAATAGTGGTAATGCCAGTGAAAGGCAAAGGGCATGGGCTCAAACTTTATCTAGGCTTTTGTATGCAGAAAACCACTGCACTGAGCGGTGCAGACTTGATGGTAGGATAACGCTTCCTTTGCACAAGGGGCTGTTAACAGCTAATGCAAACAGCTGCCTGGGGTGAGGAGGAGTGCAACAGGGTGGGCCCTGGAGCCTGGGAACGGGGCACTGTGTCCCTGACCGCTGCCCGTGGGTCTGTGAGCTCCTGCTGCTCATGGAGTGTTATTGCCGTGCTATGGGTCTCTCCCAAGGCTGGTATGTGAAAGCCCAGTCTGCTGCTTCAGTCACTTGATTCTGGGCTGACAGCCTGATTCAGCATCGGTTTGTGTTTCGGACATGGGTGCGTTAGTGTACGTTTCATGAGCAGCCCCGGTCCCTCGGCAGAGCGATCTTAGTGAGTCACTGGAGGAAAGGAGAGGCTTTCTGCTTCTGGCAGGTGTAGGAGGCGGGAGCCCTGGTCAGCACTCCAGGTGAGTCAATGTGCCATGAATATCTCGGGGTGGGTGGCTGTAATTATCCAAAGTGCCCTAGCTGTAAGCATCCTCGCAAATGTGTAGGCTGCTAAATTGCATGGTCCTGTACCAGCTAAATGCACTGCTGAGTTTTCAGCCTGAATGCGAAGGGAGTAATTGAGAGTGAAACACAAACCACACAAGTAGCAGTTTTCCCCAGACTGTTCAGATATGCTGGTGCCAGTTTCCCAAAAAGCTGGAAGTCTGTCTGTGACTTCAGTGCGGTGTGTACGTGACTGCAACATGGGCTGGCAGCGCTCGCTGGAGAGCGATACCCACAAAACCAGTGGGAGCTATTAAATTTGCTTGGTATGTGAATGGTGAGAAACTAGTGCTGCTGATCTTGGGCTGGGGAGCCCTGAGCTTGGATGTGAAATAGCCGTGCTCCTCTCCAGCCCCTCTGCACCTGACTAGCACAGGGGGGTTGTGTCCGTGGCTTGTGCAACCTTGATCGCTTCACTCATCCCCTTAAACCCTGTCAACAGCAGCTACCGCAGGGACTTCCATGTCTCGGAAATGGCCCTGGATCCCATCGGGCCCCTGTTTGTGTAGACCAATTACCAGCTGTACAGGCTAGGGCCTGCTTGTCGGTGCCTTGCTCTGATACCTTGGGTATAAAACGAACAGCTCTGTTTTCTCAACTATTGCAGAATGCCCAAGAATCCCACGGGGTGGCTGTGCCAACGCCGTCAGTGCCGGAAGACTTTGAGGAAAAAGCAGCTCTTGGTAAGGGATCTTCTCTGCGGAGTCCTTGACTGGTGCTAAGCGCTCAGCAGTACCATGCCCTCGGGGAAGGAAGCATGTGTGTATCGGGCTCTGGAGCAGACAGTCTGAGCATGAGACTTTTCATGCAAAAATAGAGTCTACTATTAATTATTTTTTGAAGTCATTGAAAATGAATTAATTTCGAAGGGGTGAGGCATAGTGGCTGTTGCAGTTCAGCAAGCTTTAGGCAGCTGCTGAGGAAAATAAGCTGGCTTCCTAGGAGGACAGCTGGCCAGGGGCGATGCTAGCCATCGCCGTGCTGACTGAGGAGGTGCTCACACCGCCGTGCTCTTGCTCTTCCTCGCAGGCTCCGGCTCCCAGATCAATGGGAACTACCGAATGTACAGCTCAGTGGGGGACCTGCGCCCGCAGGCTCTCGAGGGGGATGACCTGGATGAAGACATCCCTCCACCGCCGTCGGTACCCCCGCCACCCCCTCCAACGGCACCAGCACCTGCGCCACCACCTCCAGCCTCGCCGGTCCCTCCACCACCTGAAATACTGCCTCCACCACTGCCACCACCTGAGATGGTGCCACCACCTCCTGCCATGGCACCTCCGCCACCTCCAGCCTCTGGCCTGTCCTCCCCCAGCACACCGGCTCCTCCAGACTTCATCCCACCAGCCCCGCCGGGTGCCTCGCCGCTCAGCCGGGCCCCGGTGCCCTTCACCACCGGCATCTCCAAGTGGAAGTCCGAGACGGTGCTGAACACAAGGCAGGCGGACGCTGAGGGGCCGCTCCACCCTGCCGAGGCTGGGGTGCCAGCTGCCCCCGGCCCAAAGGAGAGCCTGCAACCCAAGCACTGCCCTGAGCCCCACCTGACCTTCCCCAGGTCCTTCAAGGTGCCCCCACCGGCCCCAGCCCGGTCCTCCTCCATCCCCATGCAGGAGAGTCAGCCTGTCCGTCAGGAGCCCTTCCCCAGGCAGCCTCACGCCCGGCCTCCCCTCCCGCCCTGCTTCACCATAAGACCTGCAGCCAAGGCTCACGCGGGAGGAGAAGCCGAGCAAAGAAACTCGCCGCTGAGACAGGCTTTCGCAAAGCCGGCTGTGCCGACCCCCCTGCCGCTGAGCCCCAAGCCGGGTCCAGGGTTTGGCCAAGGGACGAATCCTGCCGGTCGCCGGTCCCCGCTGCCAGCCTCCGAGATAGAGAAAGCTCCCCAGCCAAAAACAGCTGAGAAAGACTCTCCTCCAAAATCTGAATCTCTCTCGGCAAACGACCTGGACCTCCCCCCTCCAGACTACCCAACCTGTGAGGATGACTGGAGGGACGCCAGCAACCTGAGCAGGCTGCGGCACGAGCTCTCGGCCCTCCTGCGCTCCCCACGGAGGGAGGAGAGGCTGCCGGAGAAGCCAGCTGCTCCCCGGCCCACGGACAGCAGTACCGACCATGCCGGCAGCCACGGGCCCAGTCTCAATGGGCCCCAACTTGCTGGACCTGCCGGGAAGGACGTGCGGTTACCGGCGGGAGGGGAGAGCGAGAAGAAAGAGGTGCCCAGCGGCCTCCCCAGTGCCAAGGGGGGCTCTCCCAGCACCGCGCTCCCCGCTCCGGAGAGCAACCCTGCCACGCAGACCCGCAGTGTGATGAAAATCAGGAACGAGCTGGAGGCTGTGCTGTCCCTGAAGAAAGAAGGGAAACCTGCCCTGGGGCTCAGCAGCCAGAAGCAGGGCACCGAGGATGGCAGCAGCACCCCACGTATGAGGAAGAGCCCCCCTGACCTGAGGAAGAGCCCCCCTGACCCGGGTGACTCGGCGCTGCCGAAACTGGCCCCAAGCCCGCTCCCAGCACCAGCAGCTGCAGTGGAGAAGGATGAGACTGGGCACGAGGACCATCCTGCTCCTGCCACTAGCAAGGCCGCAGAGAACTTGACTCCTGCTCCTGGGCCCCTTGACGGCAGCGTGAGCCCCCCAGACCCACCTCAGGGACCGGCAGAGGAGCCCCCTGCTCCCACCTCCCCCTCGCCCCCCCTTTCTCCTGCGCAGAGCCCAGCACCGCAGCCCAACGTGGCCATCTTTCAGTACAAAGTGCACCGGGCTGGGGTCAGCTCAGCTGAACCGCCCTGCACCTCCAGCTCAGCTGAGCCACCCTGCCCCACAAGCTTGGCCAGGAGCCCGCCAGGCACCTCGGGAGCGGGGCAAGAGGAGGTGCTGATCCACCCTGTGACGGGCGAGCGGGTGGAGCGGGGCTCTCCCATGGCACTGCTCCTGGCAGCCCGGCAGCGTGCCCAGCGGGGCCGGCAGGGTGGTGAGGTGGGAGCCGCGCTGCGGACGAAGCCACCCCTGAAACTTGGCAGCGCCTCATCGGACACCACCTCCACCAGCTTCTACAGCCACGAGTACAAGCCCTACTCCTTCACCGTGGTGCCTCGGCCGCCTGTGGCGGGTGCAGCGGGGTCGGGACAGAGCAAACCTCTGTCCTTCTCCAGCTCCTCGGAGCGGGGCCGGGACGTGCGGGCAGCGGGTGAGGCGCAGCCCCCGAGCCTCCCCGGGCACCAGCGGGCCGCTGCGTCCAGCCTGCTGCGGGGCCTCCTCGAGTCCGGGCAGCCCGACCAGCCCAGCCCGCCCCGCCCCGGCGCGCCCAGGGAGGAGGAGAACGGGGAGACGGCGCTGGACTACGGGATTATCCCCCCGCCCCCCGAATTCAGCAACGAGGTGGACGAGGCTGAGGGGCCCCTCCCAAGTCAGGAGGAGAACCGCAAGTGCCCCAGCTTCCCCGATGGCAGCCGGGGCTCAGGGGAGCCGCGGTATTTCCGGTGGCCCGGCTACAGCCGCGGCTACAGGGGCAGCCGTGAGCTGCCAGCCCCGCTGCCCTCGGAGAAGAGCAGGAGGAACGGTGACTTCGCGCCCCAGTACCCAGATTACAGCAGCTCTGCCGGTTACTTCAGCCGCTGCCCGAACCCCCGCCCGCTGATCAAGAAGCGCCTGTATGTCTCTGAGCCCGACAGCTCCTACCCCCGGGCAGCTGCAGCCCCCCGGGGCACAGGCGCCCTCTCCTCCCACGGCCCCGGGGGATACAGCTCCCTGGCCGGGGAGGGGGTCCGCCGCCTCGGCCCTGCCCACAGGAACGGCCCCCCGAGCGCGCAGGGCAGGCGGACGTCCATCGATGCTGCTGGGAAAGCCGCGCCGTACGGCAGCGCCGGGGCCGACACCAAGTACAAGGGGCAGAACGGGGATTTCTCGCCCGCCGGCGTGGTGGCAGCCAGCAGGTATGTGTCCCCCTGAGCTGACCCCTTCCCTGTCCTCTGTGTCCCTTTGATTTAAAAAGAGGAGGGCTGGGCCCTGGGGCGGCCCCAGAGCAGCGCTGAGGCCCGAGAGAAGTCGTTGCCCCTTGGCTCACACGGTGCTGCTGGCCACCTGGCTGGGCTCACTCCTGGCCAGGGTCTCCTCCCGCCGCCTCGGTCCGGGGCCGTGGCTGCGGCATGGCTCCTCCCTGCTCCCAGCCGTAACCCTGGCACCCATCGCCCTCTCCTCCCTGCATCGCTGAATGGAGACATGAGGTGACAAAAGTCGCCCTGCTCCACTAGAAAGAAAAAGAAAAGCAATATTGAATGAAAACAAAGGGTTTCCTTGGCTTTCAGTGACTTTCCCTCTCGTTTTCCCTCCAGACCTGCCCATGGCAGCTCACAGTACGGCGGACCTACCAACACCTTCACGGTCAGGCCTGGGGCGCGGCAGCCCATCTCCTACGCCTACCAGAGCGGCCACCGATAGGCTTGTCCGTAGGGCTGCTCCGCCGCCTTCGTCCGGCTGGGAAGGGGTGAGAAGCACCTGGGTTGGTCATCTCCTTCTCCAGGGGCACCGGGGATGGTCCCAACCCAGCCAGCAAACACACTGCTTGAAACCACTGGCGAAGGTGGCAGGGAGCGAGCCTGGGACTTGGACTCTTCTCAAAAGACTGTCACGGAGAGTAGTTACGACAAGAGGACGGGCTGCTGTCTTGTTTCATGAGCAAACTCGGTTTTCCTTCTCCTATTTCCCCCCTGTATTATTTTCAAACTTGCAGCTTGATAGGTCTTCTAAGAAAGCCAAAAAGCATCCTTAGTTCTCTTTGAAGAGTATCACCACTGGAGAGATTGCTTTGTTTGTTTTTTTTTTAATTGGTTTAAATCCAACATAGTTGGGAGTAGGGAGAAACCAACTGTGAGATGTGCATAATGGAAGCAAGGCAGCGTATAGCTGAATGTAGGGGAACAAAAATAAGAATGGGAGGCCAACGGGATAGAAATAGAGTTTAGGATGTCTAGATCCTAACCTCTTCTGTCCCCACCTCCTTCAACAGCCTTGGGTAAATCAATTATGCTGATGCCTTAAAACCAGCTCCTGGCTTTCAGTGCCTGTCCTGCCGAGCCGGGGCAGCTCTGCCGCGAAGCTGTGAGCCCCCTTCTCCGGGGAGGAACTGCGGGGGGCAGCAGCTTCGGGAGCACGAGCCCTTGCTTTCCTGTGCCTTTTGGTCACTGTAAATGTTTCCGTTGGTAATTATTCCTCATGGAAGAAGGCTGTGAGGCCTGGATAGATGGCTACAAAGCACTTTGGAGACGTAAGACATTGAGCAATCCTTTTCCTTTATCAGCTGGTGGGTGTCAGCGACTCACCAAGGTGCTGTGCTGGTGGTGCTTTCCTCATGGGGTCTCTTGCCGCTTCATACCCACGTAAACCCCACCTCTAAAAGCTAAGCCACGGAGTCCTTATAGACTGTTATACTGAGACTTGGCTTTAGTTTGTCTGATTTGGGGGACTAAGAAGCTAAATTTCGGTGCGATTGTAGAGTATCCGATGCTCCTGGTGTGTGGAACGTCTGCAGTGACGTACCAAAGGGACCGGGCTCCTGCCGGTTCCGTAAGCACGTGTCTGGGTGCTGGGCGTGGGTGCAAGCCTGTCCCTGCTTCCTGTGCCAGTGCCTCTCTGAAGGAGCTATAGCAATGGCTCTGCGGTTGGGTGGGAGATACGAGTAGCCTTAAAGAGGGTATTTTATAGTACAGAGCGAGCAATATAGTCTCATGATAGCTGACCAAAGTTTTGAATAGCCAGCTTCCTGAAATTAGGAATATACAATCTTCCTCATAGGTAAACTTGCTGAAAATCACTGTAAGATAAGTGTAAAAACTTGTAGAGAATATTTTCTAATCACTGACAAACAAAAAGCACTTTGAGACATTAGTCTACTTTTATGGAAAGCACTTTCTGTTCTCAATACTATACAACATCATTAGTTCCACTCCAGCTTATCCTGTGTTGCACACACGTGTGTATATGTGCATGTAAGCAGATTTTGCTCTACAATCCAACTCAAAATTCAGTGATAAATTTTCCTTCACGGTGGAATTTTCAAAAGAGTTATCTTGATATTAATGTCATGTCATTGACGTTCTACGTTTTATGTTATTTCCAACTTTACCTAATAATTTAACAGCTGTTTCAAATATTGCAGAAGCTTCAAAGTGTTCTGAACTTTCCTTTTGCTGTGAATAAAATGAAAGCACAGATACCATAATCGGTCTAACAGCTAATTCAAATGGCATTTTTATGCCAGTAAGTCGCAGTGACTTGGAAGATTTCCAGACATGCTCACCCCAGCCAGTATTGAAATAACACATTTTAAATATCTGGGTGTTGGTTTTTAAAAAAATGTTTATGGAGAAAAGTGAATATGGAGTAACTATCTGGGTATTTAAGTGTGCCAGTGTCATGTAGAATAGACAAAAAAACCAAAAAACCCCCCAAAAACAACAACAAAACCCAAAAACCAAACCATGGAAGCTTCTCCATGCGAGGAGCATCATGGGGATTCATTCTTATTTATCTATGGAAGTAAAGCCATGCTCCTGTTTGAGTGGCTTCAGGGTCATGGTTTTGTGGTGTTTCAAGTTAAACTGGTGAAACTTCATCCCATACTAAGAAGCCTCTCTGCTAATATTGCAACCTAATTGTTTTTTCTTCCTGATACTTTTTTTTTTTTTTCAAAATAATAAGTTATAACTGCAAATTAATTCTTAAAAGCAGTTTTAAATTTAAAGACTTGTTAGACTTCGGCCTTCAAGATTGACTTTGCCTAGAAATGGGGTGTGTGCAATTTTCCCCTCAAGAATTCTCCTAAATTTGAGCATATCCCCAACAGAAGTTTCTTTTTGTTGTTTGTTTTTTTTTTAAGAGCAAAATGTGAAACTCCAGTAGTGGCACTTGCTTTGAATTTCACATTTACTATTTCACCCAGGCACGCAATTCATACCTAGTTGTAATACGGTGTTATATAGTGTGGAGTGTCTTGTTTCTAGCAGACATGTATTTGTTTATATTAAATATTAGAAGCATGATAATGTAAGTCAATTTTATGAACTAGCCATTATTCATTCAAAGAACACCCATTCTGGGAATGCATAGTGGACTAAGCTGTAACTAAATCAGGTGGGACTCTGCTGACAGTTGTAAAACTGGTTAGCATGAATGTTTTAGGCAGTGGAACTATTCTATTCTTTAAACACTTTGGGCTATCCCTGCTTCTTTTGAATGCATTAAGCAAAATTCTAGTATTTCAGTAACAACTAGACATGTATGCCGGGGCCATTGGGAATGGTTTGTGTCACAAAGAACCCACTGTCAGAGCTGTTGGCAGCCAAAGCACTTATGGAGAAAATTAAAATAAATCCGTAATGAAGAGCGAGGCCCTCCCGGCGGCAGGGATGGGGAAGAGCTCCCTCTTCCTTGGTCAGGTAACTCTGTCAGGACAGCACGTAGATAAACTCTACTCCCATTCCTATTTCTGCTCCTTCTCCCCAGCTCTGTTTCATGATATAAATTTAGCAATAGCAGAGGGGCAAACTGAGGGGTGGTAACGGAGCAAAGCAACCGACCTTATCGCCCAGTCTTAGTGCTGAAAGCAAGCTTGAAGCCTGACAATGGACTTACTCTCACTTCAACCCTCTGATGCCGTTTGGTCATTCAAGGCTTGCTACAACTGAAATTATCCCCTGCAGCTGCCTCTTCCTCAAAAGTGCCTGCTAAGGTAGTATAACTGATAGCTTTACTTGTAAAGTGCCAAAGTCTCTTATTTATGAGTGCCATTGAACACCAACCTTCTTACATTAAATATGTCTGGATGTATTGTTTTATTACATGTGTGGTCTGACTTTATTTAGTACTGCCCAAGTGGTCTGCTGTAAGATTGAGATCTTTGCATGGAAGATTAAAAGGACAGGAAAGCGTAGCCCAAACTGGCCTCAGCAACAGCCTGAACTTCAGCTTACCTACAGCTTGGTCCAATTTCTACTCACCAGTTGTTGATATAAACCCTGTGGCAATTTAAGTGTTTTTTAGAAGCCTGACCAAGGAAGGAACAGGCAGCTAGCCTGAACTGCCCTGTCACTCTACAGCTGGTTAGGCAGGCTGGCAGAGGAGCTTGTGCAGTTCAGCCTGTGCTGCTTCTATAAATAGTTCTCGGTTTTGAGCTTTTCGTTAGTAATGAAACTTGCATACTTATTTGCAAGTCCTAACTAGAATGTTGTACTTAAAATTGAAAATGCTGCGTGAGCAATGTGAGCAGCAACATAAAAGGCAGGCTTCTCTTCATAGTGGCTTATTCTCTGCACTCCTCAAAATTATACTTGTTCGCATTCTCATTTCTTTAATCCAGCTCTGGCTACGGGACCAGGTTCTTCGGGAGGGAAGTGTGCAACGTGTAGCTTGAAGCTTTTACTCTAGCCACAATGTATTTATAGAAGTGTCCCCAAACCTGAATGGCATGTGTAGTAGTCCAGACAGTGTGAGCATACCACAAAACCCAGAGAATTCTCCAATTCCTTTGCAGATAGCTATGAAGTCAGCAAGCGTCGATGTGGCATTGCCAGTGTTTCTGCCACGCTGCCTGCGTGTTGGTGTGACTGTTTCTTATAGCCTTGCTAGCAATGGTACAATCAGCTAGGAGCCAAGCTAACACAACACCAGTGACTCCTAGATAAACTGTTGCTCTTCTGTGCTTATCTTATGATGGTGAAAAAACCAAGTGTAAGTGGCTAAAAGAAAATACTCCTTGAAGAAATGTGCAAACGGTTTGGGGGATGCTGCCTTGCCACTTGTCAAGCTGGCAGCTGCTGCCCTCCTGTGGCAGAACGTAAACCTGCAGCCACACTGATGCTGAAGCATTTTTGTGGGTGTGTATGCGTGCTACCACACTAGAAGTCTTCTAGCAATTGTAAAAGAACAGGATTAATACATCACTAATGACCTGTTCTCCATCTAGGCTTCACCTTCCACCATTATGCTTTTTGCCATGGACTGTTATGTTTTGGTCACAGGGTGGCAATGCGAGGAACTTAATGTAGTTTTAATACTTGACATTTGAAACTTTTTGTTTTAGCTATGCACAATAGAAATGCTACTTCAAGTTTTGGAAAGAAAAGCTTCCTGAAAACAAGCAGGACTAGAGCCTGCCTTGCATTAGTGCTGAAGAATCATAGTACCCTAGCATTAAACAGTAATACATTACATGTTTATTTAGGAATGGTTTTAATTTCAGGGCCTGAAATCACAACTTCACTTTAACTAACTGCGTGAATGATCTCAGCTGACTCTTCAATACTACAGAAGCGGGCCAGTGAAACTTATACCCAGTTACAAATGAAAACTATGATTTATTTAAAAACCGTCTTCCACTTTTTCCAAGACAACTTTTTCACAAACAGCACAAGACCTGTTTCCGTTTTTAGTACGCCATCAGAGGTCCGTAACAGGTAACTTTTTTGGTTGTTTGTTTGAGGGGTACTTTTGAGGAAACTTGTCAGTTTTTAATAATCATTTACCTTTTCCTTGTCATACGCTGCTCTAGATCAGGAAGTTTGCTCTGTAAACACCTGTATGACATAGGAATTAAAAAAGCAGCAAACAAGGTTTAAAAGGCAGGTGAGAAAAGTACAGAGCCTGGGAAAGCTTAGTCTGCCTAAAAATTAATTGTGGGCTCTGCATAATTTGGAAAACCTATGTTTATGCAGGGATAAGACCACTGAAAGTGGTGTAGATTTTAGTGCTGCTATCATGCTAAAGAAACAGGAGTAGCATTCATTTCAATAGTATTTTTTGTTTCATTAGTCAGGACCTGCTTTATTCTGTCCAAGAAATATTAGGTCAGACCAAGCCACATCTAGAGCAGTGGCAATGCATGCAGAGCAATTTTTTTTTTTTCAGTTAAATATGTACCAGGGAAACAGTTTAGTTTGAAAAGTATGTGGTATATTACAAAAAAAACCTCTAAGGATTATGTGGAGTCTGTTTTGGGGATTATGGGAATGCTTGGTCCCCTCAGTCTCCGGCACAAAAAGTCACTCATCACAAGTGCATAAGAAGTCTCATTTATCACTAAGCAGTCTGTTTATAGGAGCAAGCAAATGACAACTGAAGTCCTTAGTCCAGTTTTTCCCTTACATAAACTTTTGTTCACAGGTCTTATCTTTGAATAAGTTGTCTTCAGCACAGAGGAGATGAAACATGGTGTCAAACAGCACTGCAACTGCTACCTTCTCTTGGCTTTCAGCATGCTACAGTAACAGCCCCTTTGAGCTGGCCTCAGCTGCAAGCCAATGTTGAGCATCACAGGTCCCGGCATTTTGGCATGTGTCATGCACTACCACGAAGGTGTTTAATTACAGGGCTACAGCTGGGATCCTTACCATACAGCATACAAGATTCCTCACACCAAGCACTGGTATTCCGATACCCATCAAGGGAGCAGAAGTGCATAAACAGTGCTCACCACAGGATCCACACTAGCGGATAGTGAAGACCAACCCTCTAAACCACATGCTGCATTCAGGACACCAGTGGAACCCTTCTAGTCTTTAAATGTCTTCCCATTCAGTTGGAAGAATTTATTTACATAGCAAAGAACTTTGCTCAAGGGTGAGGCTCTTGCACCCAACAAGAAGTGTTGTTTTTAACCTCCCCAAAAATGTTTCTACTAATTCCATGGATGGTTTGGAGAACTGAGGGAGGAACTCAGTCTCTCATTTTTTTTTTAATTATACCTAATTCCTTGTCTCTCCAAGTCTCCTCTGTGCCTGAAGTCAATTTTTTTCTGGGTAAAATACTGAAGTCTTATCACAGGTGAACCCAACTCCTGAGGAGAGGGTAAAGCTTGGTTTGTAACTAACTTACGTCTAATTCAAAATTACTACAGGAACCTTCTTAGTCACAAGCTTCAAGGCAGACAACAGACCATACCCACTCCAGTTCACGCACACCTTTGACTTCAGCAGAATCAAAGTAATGCCAGGAAGGGATTTGGACCATGAGTTTATAAAACTATTCCTTTACACAGTTGACTCCAGAAGCTTCACCAGTTGGTATGGGGACAGTGTGATGTAAAACCTGATGATCCCATCCAACTGTAGTGAGCAAGGCATTGTCTGAAGGAGACCACGATAAGCCTTTTACAAAGTCTCGATGAGAACGGTTTCTGAACCTGGAAAACATGAACACCCCATTAGCCATAAAGCATTGTCACTAAGAGTTTATGAGCTTGTGCAATTCCTAACTGCTAGTTTGTTAGGATGATGCTCCCCTATTTAAGGAGCATTTTCATCTTCCACTCAGCATATGGATAAATAATTAGCTTAATGAGAAGTCAACAAGACAAACAGCTACAGTAGTGAATACATTCTGTCTAGTACTTACACCTCTGAGAGGTCTGAATCAAGAACAGCTACTGAACAGTCTTCACTGATTGAAGCCAGTAAGGGTGAACTGGAGGACAGAGATGAGACCATGGTTAGAACAATCAAATACAAGAAAGCTTCTTAGGGATAACGTTGTGAAAAGCACATTCCTTAGTGAGCCTGACCCAGGTACAGTGAATTAACAGACACCAAATCTTACAAAAATTTTTTCATCATCATCATTTGGCAGATTGCCATCTCACTAAGTGAGAATATTCTATTAGCGTCGGAAAGCAAGGGATCCTTCTTCAAGCAGAGGTGACTGTAATTAGAAAAATCCGCACAGTGAGTGGGTCGATAATTCTGAATACTGCAAAAGTGTTCTCATGTACATTCACACGCTTCTTGTCAAAAGTGAGACGTTGTTTGGTTTACTCTATTCTCCACTATCAATCTTCTTGATAAAAAGACCAAAACTAGTACTTCTCATAGGTTTTACTCTAAAAACATAAGGTTTTCAAGTGTATGTAGTCACACATTCTATGCCAGTATATCAAGACTATACCTATGCGTAGAAAATGCAAACCCCGTGATACTTCGGGCATGCACAGTGGAGCTGAGGGCAGAATCAGGATTCTTTGTGTCTACTAGTGCAACTGTTCCATTTTCATCACCTTTAAGAGAGTAAGGGAGAATGAGGTTATTAGCAAAATTGTCATGTGAAAAGAAAGACCTTGATTTGTCTGGTGAAAGTCAAATAATAAGGTCTCTTCTTACCCAAAGCAAAGATGTCACTTTTCTGTGGATGCCACATGACTGAGGTAGGGAGGTGATTACAGGCACTGCAAACTGCGAGTAAATAAATTGCAATGAGTATGAAAAGAGTCAGTACAAAGATATTCCTACACTATCTCAGTTAGCACTGCTACTGCACCAAGACAAATATTTAAAAGCTCATTGTACTTCTGTGATAGCGTTAGACTTCCTTAGGTTTTAATAGACTTTTCTGCCCAAACGGTCAGATCGCTAGATTTAAAGTTAGACATAGCAAAGTCAGGCATAAAGTAATTTATTTCTTCCAACAAAAAGTCATACACAAGCAGTGACTACATACAGAAACATACCAATTCGAGTAGCTGGTTTGGGGCATCTGGTGTCCCAGAGTAAAGTTCTGCTGTCCTATAAATCCAAAGTGAATGAGAAGGTTTTTACAGTTTCTTTGTGGCAGGAGGTAGGCATAAGCTCACATTCACTGCAGAACTGCTACTGACCCACATTCAAACCCACACCACCTCTTCCTTTGTGTTAAAATGATGCTGCCATTAACTGCAAGTTAGCTCCTTCAGTCATCCCCAGGACAGAGCGGGGAACTCCCACATTTTAATACAAACCTGTAGAAATCAGCTTGGTAAGGTGATTGGCAACTTAACAGACTGGAACATTGAAATAACACAGGTATGCAGCTTGTAACACAATAGGTGGTTTCTCAGTAAGTGCATTTGACTGTAAATAACTAAAATACCGCTTTTATCTGGTAGATTTAGACAGAGAGTGAGCTTTACCTCAGCACAGGACAGGAACACAGTGTCCTTACCAGGACAGGAAGCCACGCATGTCACTGAACCGGAGTGAGCTACCAAAAGCACAAAAGAATAAAGAGCCTCAAAGATTGTACCCAACTTTCCCGCATAGTCCCAATGACCTCTGAAGGCACAGCAGTATAATAAAGACTGGTTTACGCCCAGATACAGGGTTAACTTCTACTCAGCAATAGCCAACTGCTTCCTACCAAACTGATGAGCTGCTAAATCCAACCAGAGCCACTGCAGTCAAGTCCCTGCGACACGCATAAGGTTGGGGAAGCCTCTCCAGACAAGAGGTCAGTTACAAAGGGGCCAGGGGGGAGAGGATCAAACAGAGGACGGCCTCTGCTGTGCCTAGAGATCACAGTACCGCATCTCCAGAGATCAGCATCTCCAGTGAGCTGTTGTTCAAAACAAATACGGGTTAAGAGATCACACGATTGTATGCAAGTGGAAGCAAGATTTCAGTACAGAAAAATACTCTAAAATACCCTTAGAGATGCAAGGCAAACTAAGCCTTATAGCATTCATTTTGCGGGAGAAATGAAGAACAAAGAAATAAGGCTGTGCTGGAAACTCCACAGACTGGCAAACATTAGGTCACGGCCCCAAGTGTGGTTTGGCAGATGGGAGACAAGCAGCGATGCTGCAGGACTGAGCTCAGCCTCCAGCAACCGGCGAGGGGCCGGGAAGAGCCGGGGTGGCACTCACCTCTGTAGGAGTGCAGCACCGTCTGCTGGGGCAGGTCCCAGACCTTCACGCTGCGGACAAGAGCGAGCAGTCAGTACCCGGCCCCGGCCCCGGCACGCGGCAGCCGGGCCGGGGACACTCACCAGAAGTCCCTGCTGCCACTGACGGCCTGGGTGCTGCTGGCCAGGACGGCCACCGTCATCACGATGTCATCGTGCTCGTATTTACAGAACTTGTTGACGATGAGGGTTTCGTTCTCGTCCAGCTCCCACAGCTCCACAGCACCTGGGGGGAAGCGGGGGGGGGGGGGGGCACCCACCTCAGCGGGGGGGCAGGGAGGGGGGCACCCACCTCAGCGGGGGGGGAGGGGGCCCCGGGGGGATCCCCGTTGCTTACCGGAGTCGGAGGCCACCAGGATGCCCCTGTCAGCCACCCAGCGCAGGTCGACGACGCCCGCCTCGGTCTGGACGCCGGCGGTGCAGAAGCCCTCGCTGGGGGCGCGGCGGGGGTCGGCGAAGACCCAGAGGGAGCCGGCCCAGCACCGCCCGCTCAGCCCCGAGGCGCCCAGCAGCAGGGCCCCGTCTGCGGCAGAGGCGAGGGGAGAGGCCCGGTGAGCGCCCGCCGCCGCTCCCCGAGGGGCCGGGCAGCCCGGCCCGGCCCCCCCACCCCGCTCCCCTCCCCTCCCCCGGGCCGGCGGCCCGCCCGCGGCCCCGCTACCTGCGCGGTAGTGCGCGCCCTCCAGGTGCCGCTCCATGCAGGCGGGCGCGTTGGGCGGGATGTTCCACTCGGGGCCGGCCGCGGCCTCCCCGCCCGCCGGGGGCGGCGGGGGCTGCTCGGGCGGGGGCTGCTCGGGCGGCGGCTCCTCCATGGCGGCGGCGGGAGCGGGGCCGGCGGCACCCCCACGTGCTCCCGCGCCGCGCGCGCCGCCGCCGCCTCTCGCGAGAGCACCCGCCCCGCCCCGCCGCGCCGCGCGCGCGTCTCGCGAGAGCTGTTCTGCCGCCATCTTGGTGCGGAGGCGGCCGGCGGTCACCGGGACGAAGGGGGTCGTGCCGCTGCCTGCCCGGTCCCGCCCGCCATGCTCTCCCGCCTCGTCCTCCGCGCCGGTGAGACGGGGGGGAGCGCCGTTTCCTTGGGGTGGGGGCGGCGGGCGGGTTGTCCTGGCTGAGCTCTGTCCTGACGCGCTCTCTGCCCCTCTTCTCCCCTCAGCCCCGGCCGCGCTGAGGAGCCTGCCGCCTCCCGTCACCGTGGGGTGAGTAGCGCGGGGGGCGGGCGGCCCAGGGGCCTCGGCAGGCAGCGCTGAGGGCTTTGACCGCCGGCTGAGGCCTAGCGGCGCCTCCGGTGTGCTGGGCGGCCCGGCCGGCTGCCGTCCCCTCCTGGTGACAGGCTGCCTGGAGAGGCTTGGGAGCGCCTCAGAAGCCTGCCAGTCCTTGTTTTAAAATAACGTTATTCTGGGGTGTTGTCTGTATCTTTCTAATTAATGTTGTGGGCTTATAAAATAGTTATGGTCGGGAGGAACCTCTGGAGGTTACCTAGTCCCACCCACTCCTCAAAGGAGGCGTGTCTAGTGAATGCCTACCTATTTAATTGGGAACGTGTTTGGGTCTCATCTAAGGGTAGGGTGGGGTTTCTTAAGAGGCTTGATGGAAACTTTCTCATTATTTGTAGTGTATTGCACACGACAAGACCGTTGCATACAACTCAGCAGCGTTTGGCTCCTTTGCCACCTCTGCCTGAGAAAGGAGGAGAAGTACGTTATGGTTTGATCCCTGAGGAGTTTTTCCAGTTTCTCTACCCTAAAACAGGAGTTACAGGTTAATATATACTTTTTTTTTTTTTTAAAAAAAAAAGCATGTTTAGTTATGCTTATTTAGTTCTGTCTGCCACTTCTGGCTGCTGAAAAGGTAAAATATTAGGAAAAATTGTTTTTTCCATATGCAGAAGGAGGTTGTGAAGAATGAGCCAGTGCGGCGCTTCCTGGCTCTAAAGCTAGGCACCTGTGCTTTAAATAAAGTCTAGAAGAATGTCGTGAACTTGATCTTGCAGGAAGATTTATTTGCCTGCTGACCTTCAAAACCTTTAAACAGAGATTTTAGCCTGTTTCTGAATAAGCAGAAGCAGCAGGTCCCATGCAAGGTGCAAATTGCTTCCACTTCTGGTGAGCGCCCTCATGGCACCCTTCCCCTGGGTGGTATTGGTTTCTATCTTTTGTCACGGTAAAAAAGAACACTTCCTGATCTTCTTGTAAGCCTTAAACTAGGTGCTGCTTAGTTGTTTGACTTTAGTGAGCCTCTTTATGCTTTGTACAAATAATGCTGCTTTATTTTTTCTTTAGGGCCTTACATGTTGGGAACCGGACTCCTGCTTTACTTTCTCTCTAAGGAAATCTATGTAATTAACCACGAGACAGTTGCAGCTGCCTGCATATTATCAGTCATCATTTATGGCATTAAAAAATACGGGTCTAATGTAGCAGCTTTTGCTGACAAACTTAATGAGGTAACAAAAGAAACCATACTCTAACTTTGTAGTAGTTAATAACTATTGTAAGTTATCTGCTTAAATATTTAAAAGAATACTGTGTCTAGGCTGTCATAAAAATTTGAGTCTAACATCTTCAGAATGTTGCTTAAATAAGGTATGTTTTAGATCTTATGTTGATATTGTTACATCAGTCTTCAAAAATAAAACATCTCATACCAGCATGAATGATATTTTTAAAGTGCGATTGATTGTGAGCCCTAATTCTTCTGTCTTGCTATCCTTTAACCTCAACCCTGGCACAGTCCAGTTTATGCAGACATATCTCAAATCTTAATGCAGAATTTCATAAGTTAATTACAGATTGCTTGTTTTCCTTGCATCTTACTTTCATTATGAAGCATATTTTTTCTTTCTTCTTTCAGGAGAAAGTTGCTAAAGCTTTAGCTGTGAAAAATGAGGCTATTAAAGATCTTGAGACTGCCATTGAACAGGAGAAGAAGGAGCAATGGCGGGTTGAAGGCCGCAGTTACCTCTTTGATGCTAAGCGGGTACGCAGTTCCAGCTCCACTGTTCGCTTCCACTGCCGTCTCCGCTACGTAATCTGGGTGTCTTTTAAATTGCTTACAAGTAACAAACCACTTACCCTCTGTGTGTTGCAGACAGGGCCAGTTCCACCACCTGATCCAATGACTTTTGCTATAGAATGTGTTCTGCTGCTGTTTTGTATTCTTGCCAAATATTAACCCTTTGATTTCATCTTCTGTGTCTAGAATAATATCGCAATGTTGCTGGAAACTAATTATCGAGAAAGGTTACTGACAGTGTACAATGAAGTAAAGAAAAGGCTGGACTATCAAGTGGCTATGCAGAATTTAAAGCGTCAGAAAGAACAAGATCACATGATTCAGTGGGTGGAAAAAAACGTTGTTCAGAGCATCACGCCTCAACAGGTAGTTGCTTTTTTTTAATCTGCTTTACATTTTAGTCTAGACAAATATTTCCTGTCCAGGGATTCTGGCTTAAGCCAGAAGATGTTGGGTCATCTTTGGGTGGCTTCCAAACATGGCTGCAATGCATTCCTGCTGCTGAGTAAGAGCTAACAAGCCCAGTTATTAGGTACCAGACGCTTGTGTTGCTGGTGATTTAAGTTTAAGCTAGAATCATGTGTGGTGTTTGTTGCAGCATAGAGCTAAGCTTGCAATAAGATGTATAGCTAACACGTGGGGGAACTCACTTGTGAAATTCTCTGTGTAAGACCATGGCAGCTTAAGATCTGCAGATGGGCTCTACATGTCCGTCCTTTTAAGGAATGAAGCTGAGAACAAAAAAAGAAAACATGTTCCTAGCACTGCATGTAGATATTTTAATGCAGGTCACTGTTTGGACTTGGATCTGACTTCACGAGCTATAATGATATCCCTTTTAATCTGTAACTTATTTTATGGGTCTAAAAAGGAGTATCTAAAATGCATTAGAATGCATATCTTGCTTGTTTAAATGTCTCTCATAAAGTCTGTCTTCTGAAAGCTGTTTTCCTTTCTTTTGCAGCAGAAGGATAGTATTGCCAAGTGCATTTTGGACCTGAAGGCGTTATCGAAGAGTGCACAGGCAGCAGTGTAACCGCGTCTGATTCCACTGACATGTCTCATTACTTACTGTTGGAAACTGTATGATTCTAAAGTATCATTAAACCAACAAACCAACCATTCTGCTGTCTTTCAGTAGCAGTAGCAATAGTAATTTCCTTTCTGTGTTTGAAGTAGCTACATCGGTCACATAAACCACAGCAGTTAGTTTATAGTGGGGGATTATTTGCGACCACAGCATGTACAATTCTGTTTGGTTCCTTCTTTGGTCACAAACACTTCCAGAGATAAGGTAGAGAACTTCATAGTGAAAAATTCTGGTGCTAGTACAGTGATCAGTTTTTGTTTTAGAATTCTGTGTGATAATGACCTATAGATACCTACTGTAATTATAAACATGTTCTAAAATCAAAATGAGGGCCAGTGGCTCCCATTCACCTAGTCCAATACAGAGGTACCCTGAATGAACGTCCTCGTTTTAAAAATGAACTGAAAAAAACACTTTCATAGCAAAGCTTCAAATAGTGACAAAAGGGTCTTTCTGCTCTGTGGAAAAGACGATGTAGCTGGCAGGAAATGTATTAAGAGCTGCTGGAGAACTTGGCTTCAACTGAACTCGCCAGCATTAAGTTTAAAGCAGTGAACTGGATAAGTTTATTCTAGAAGGTGGGGCTTTTCTGGATTTTCATAGAAAAAAGCAAGCATTTTTCTATTATTTTTTTATGTAACAAGGAAAATAGTTTTATGTGTATTATGACAATACACAGTATAAGCCATTTAATTTTCTTTTTATAGGAAGCTCTTTCCCTGAAGGATTTTGTTGCATCTCAAATGTCCCAGCTGAGCAAAGCACTTACCTATGTGTAATCTCATCCTTTCTGTGTTGGGAAGTAATTTATTTAGTACATAAGTAAGCAGAGTAGGGTGTGCTTACATGCCTCTCTTCTATGGATTGGCACTGCAGTAGGGAAGTGCTTATTTTTAGTGGAGTTAGTAAAATAGCACAGTTTTCTACACTTTTCAATACAACAGTTCGGCAAAAAAAAGTAAGAGGTAAGAACCTTACTTAAGGTAACTTAAGCTGAAGCAGACTTACTTTTTTTTAGATCAACAGTTCCTGAGAATGCAGGTGTTTTTCATAGTTCCGTTGGGTTTTTTTTCATAAAAAAGTGAAGTTGCTCAACTTCCACATTTGTGTAACCCCACATCTCAATGACACTTGGGCTCTAACTAGTTGGACAAAGGTTCTTTTAACAAAGCAAGCAGTTGAACTGCTGTGCTAACGCTTCAGGAGTTGTCTACCAGCAGGTGGGCAGCAGTTCTGTGGTGCGAGGTAAGATGGAGCTGTATTACTTCTGTTACTGCGAACACAGCGCGCTTTTAGACTTGGGGTAGGAAACTGGGGGGTCTTAACCGTTTGGCTCTTCTGGAATGTGGGCAACAATGGGCATGCAGTAGAAAAAGATGACAGCAATAGAGAACAGGATGTTTACTTTCATGTTGTTATCAGCAATGTTTTCGTGTTATTCACACTGTGTGGTTTGCAAGCTGTGTAGTAAGAAATACCAGGGTAGGAATTTTTTAGTAGGCTGGTATTTCCCTGTCTTTAAGATTCCACCCCCAAATTTGAGAAGAAAGTTATTGTTCATGCTTCGGTGGAAAAAGTCAATGTAACCTGAGATGTAACCTAAAGGGGCATTTTTTTCAAAGCTGCTTCTGACTATGAGAATGTTCATGAAGTTCACTCAGTTCTAGCTGCTGCAAAAATAATACTGTGGGTGCTTTTTTAGGTATTAAATATACACCATCCTTTTGAAAGAAGGCAGTGTGTTCATCAAAGTATAGCGAACGTGCACGCACGTGCACAGGAACAAGATATTGGGAAGTAGGATTCATGTTGAGTAATCGCCGGGTTTGCTGCTGTGCCTTTGTGCCGGTTTGTATAAGATGTCTGAAACGATAAAAACTGAAGTCTGTGAGTTAGAAGAGGGTGATAGGTTTGTTTTGCTCTAGTGTGTGTGTATGTAAATAAATATAACTTTTTTTTTCCCCCCCTCCCCTCCTTTTAGCTTCTCTTATGTTCATTAGTGTTTGGAGAGAATGGGAGGTGGTTCCTCAAAAACAAATACAGGTATTTTCTTTAAGGAATTTTCTTAGATGCAGTATTTTTGACTAAGTTGATACTGTCCTGACTCAGAACAGGCTGCTGTGGGGGTAGCTTAGCAAGAGATGTATGCGTTTGGGGAAGAACTGCATGACTGCCAAAGGCTGCTGTGGGACAGTAATAATATGAATAAATTTTTCTGTCTGGTGCTTCCACTTTCAGCCCTCTGACAGAGAAATGTTATACTGGCAATATGAATAAATTTTTCTGTCTGGTGCTTCCACAGCCCTCTGGTGGAGAAATGTTCTACTTGCAATAATACTTAGGCATGCCAAATAGGCTCATGCCTCTATGGAGTTCTTGTTGCTTGTAATATTACTGGAGAAACTAACACGTTTTAAAACCAGGTTTGGGTTTTTTTTGTTTTTTGTTTTTTTTTCTATTCACTTCTAGTTACACCAGAACCCATTGCCACTACTGTCACTGTACGTACCACTGTATATACCTCTACGGCTGACTTAAAAGATTCACAAGTCAAATGCTGGACTGATAAGTAAGTGCTCCACCTCTATTTCCTGACTTCACAGAGTTCCTTGAGACTGCAGACTCCTCCTGATACGAGAGGAGCTATATGTAATACATTTCATGTCTTGGGGTTTTAAAAGGTTGCTTAGAATTTCCTAGTCTGTGCACTAGATATTTAATTCATAGTGATGCTTCATGCAGATAACACAGCTTTTAATCTCATGGGGCTTGGGATAGATGATGTATTACATTTCATAAAGTTTGGTGAATGAGAACTACTGATTCTCCAACACTTCTGTTAAAACTGGGGATTCTGACAGTATTTTCTGTGTATCAACAGCCGTGAAATACTCTACATATCGCTAGCCTTTATCTCTGGCATCCTGTCAATGGTTCTGGTTTTGGCAATCATGTACCTCTTCAAAAAAAGTAAGTGGCACAGCGGAGGCAGTAACGGCAGCATGAGGATCCAGACCTGGTGGCAGTGAAGTGCTTAACATCTTGCGCTGCACATCTTAACATGGATGGTGCTAAGTTTCTGTGCTCTTCGGGCTGCATCTTAGAGCACTAGAGTTTCAGAGTAGCTTCTGTAGAAGTTACTTTGGAAGAGGCTCAAATTATGTCTTCCTTGAATAATTAATGTATTGATGAACAGGTCATTCCTGGCAGTAACTCTGCATGAATCATCTCAGGGGCTGTTTTCACAGAAGAATTAACTTTAGCACTGATGAGTTGTGGTGGGTTTTGTTGGTTGTGTTTGTTTTGTTTTGGTTTTTTTTTTTTTTCATCCTAACACTGGCCACACAGAGTTCTCACCAAATTCACCAGTCGCTTTCATCCTAGCCACGTCCAACAGGTGGGCAGGGACTTGGGCTACCCTCCTACTTGGGCTGCCAAACTGCTCACTTTGCAGGGAAGGTCTGTGACAGGTTTTACAAGCTTCATCGAAGCCTTGCACTCTCTGGTGCCGCTCCGTCACCCCACTCTTGCACCTCTTGCACTGCTGTCTCCAAACGTGGAGCAGACAGCTGAGACCGATATCCCTCTCCTTCCTAGAGTGTAAGAGATCCCACCAGAATTCACAGGAGCAAGTTCCCTCCCAGAGAGTGACTGAGGAATCTGCTAAGAACATTCAGGTAAAGGTCACAACTATTATTTCTAATACTTTCACAACTTATAATTTCTAATGCAGAGACTTCAGATCTTGATAGAATGGTAAATATTAATTGGGGGGGGGGGTGAAGAGATTTGCTCTTGCAAGACTTAAGTGTTAGTAAACAGTTCTTTTGACTAAGGGAAAGTGCTTGCTTTTGTGCATCCAAGGCTTCAGCCTGTGTCTGTAGTTGCAGGGAGTTACCTGAGGAGGTACCTGGGCAGTAGGAGGAAAGATATTCCTTCTCTAGTGTCACAGGGCTCAAATGCCATACTCCCCACGTATTTCAAGGGTTCTGGGGCTAAACTAAACCACTAATCAGGCAGGTTAGGGGAAAATCTTTTTAAAGGGTAAGCATTTCTGCAGTTTTCCTTCATGACATTGATTCTTTGGATGCCCCTCATGCCCAGGATCCTGAGCTAGGCTAATTGGTCTGATCCAGCATAATGTTTGCTAATTTCCCATGTGCAGGGACAGACTGTGACTGCTCGTGGTGTGTAGCGTTGAGGACAAATGAAAAGCAGGAAATTCATGCTGAGATGTGATGCTTGCACACTCTAATGTTTGTGGCTTCAATCACATTCCCCAGAATGAGATTGCCTACACCACTCTGGTCTTCCAGCAGCATCAGACACCAACGGCTTTGAGATGATGAAGCTTCTAGTGAAATGAAGACCCTTGCACTTTGTGCACATCAGATGCTATCAGAACGTTATATCAAGGCCTATAGTGCTCTGAGAAATGCCAGCGCTGCCGTATGTAACATCAGCTCATTTTATACTTACAAGGGGAAACTAATGTCTCCTATTCCAAACTGCTTGCCAACAGTTGTGGACAAATTGCTTTTTATACTGTATCTCCTTATCTGTAGAGATCTCAGTGAGTCCTTACAATGCGCTTGTAAAGTTTCCATTTGTGTGTTTTGTTACTGCTTTGAACTACCAAAGAGAATTGAAAAACAGAAATGTTACTCTGCATCTATTTATGTCTGGGCCCTTATGTTTCCCTTTTCGGTCACTGACTGTAGCATTTTTCTTGGTTTTTGATTGCCAAGTGCTCTGATTAGCTATTTTCTGCTTATTGATGTTATGATAATGAAATGTTTGTATGCGAATATCTGCTTCCTGATTGGGTCACATAAAAGAAATGCACAATCACAGTGTAACAGTCAAAATTTCTGGAAACATTCATTCATGTATTATTACCCATAGTGTTCCAAATATATTGTAAAAAGTTAAAAATCATCCCCTTTTCATAAACTGGGGAATAAGTTACCACTGGTCAGTTAGCCTTAGCAGCCACGGAGAAGCTTCTCTGCATGTTCCCGTGCCCACGGGTGGGAGGCTTGGTGTCCGAGGAAGTACAGTCATCTCCATCTGTCGTGCAAGGCTGAGTTGGAGCTAAGATTCTTGCTGCCTCATCCCTCTGGGCTTCAGAAGCCTCCTTGTTTCTGGTCACCAGAGAGTGTCAGATTCTGGCAGGTATTTCTCTTTTCTGAAAATGAAGATGACTGCATGCGTGTTCCTGTAACCACCTTTCTAGAGGAGTCTTTTAGGCAGGACAAGTGCCTCGGCTCCTACAGCCTCCTGTGCGCTGCAGCTGGAGAGAGCAAGGCTGACATCTGAGAGGCTTCAAACGAGTGAGACTGGATGTGCCGCCTGATGGCAACACGAAACCACAGATGGACAGCTGGATTTAGCTCAGCTTGGATGTGGTGCGTTTGGTGTCTTTCCAACAAGCAGCAGAGCAGTGGCTCCACCCCTGCCAGCTCTGTTGGGTTGGGTGACTGCAGAAGCTGGTGGAAGTCCGGGGGACCACTGAAAAGCAGGTGCACAAACACCATTATGTTCTGAAATCTGGCCCGAGAGGCTTTGTGGGTGCGGCTGCTGACCGTTTTACAGGGTCAGGAGTAGGACTTGTGGTCTTTGTCTTGCTGGATCTGCTCTCATCTCAGTCATGGCAGTTTCTTCAAGCGCTAGTTAATAGAGAAAATACCATATTACTCCTCAAAATGTGCATCTGCTGAGAGGTTTGTGAGGGCTGATTGTAGTTGGTTCACAATTTTTTTGTTTGTTTGTTTAAAATTAATAACAATGTTGGTCTGCTGCTTAACAGCAACTGAGAAATAAGAACGTCTGAAAATTTACCTGGCTTGCACAAATGTTACTTCACCCTATCAACTCTTAAGAGTGCTGCCTTCCTGTGTTAGATACTGTCAGATCCTGTGTTGGAAGTGAAAGAAGAGGTCACTTACCACAGGCTTCCCCCCTGCCTGAGGCCAGCTAGGATGTTGCTTTTTTCATGTAGATGTTTCTTCACCATGTATTGTACTGAGACTTAGCACGACCATTTCATGTACTTTGTGAAACGTTGCCAACCACAGTGCAGCAATTTGTGTGCCTACCTAGAGAGCTGAGTGTGGTACAGCCCTTGGAGATGGAGGGTGACAGAGAACCTCCCTTTGTTGTGTGCTGCTAACGAGTCTATCCCGGAGCATCCCTCTGTCGCTCCCTTTCCCATGCCAAGAGCTCTGTATAGTCATACATAGCTTTTAACGGTACCCATCAGCCGACTCTTCGTTTTATAGGCAACAAGAGGAATTTGGGACAACTGCATCTGCTAATCGGAATAGAGGAGGTGTTGTGTGTCCTCTGTTTTGCTATTTGGGCTCCCCTGTTTTCTCTATTTCAGTAAGTTTCTGCTAGAGGTGTTTGTACTTGCGGTCTCCCTAAAGACAAGCTTTCACAGCAGGAATTTGCAAGGAATTTGCTGGGGCATGGGAAAGTCCAGTACAAATTGTGCAGTCCTGGGAGGGTGGGTGGAAACGACTCGCAAGTTAAACGGTGCTTTGAAGTATGCATGGACAGTAGTGGCCTATGATATTCCCTGACATTTTGGAATTGATCATCTGGTTGCGATGTTAAAAGGATGGGTTACTAGAGCTACAGCGATGATGTTGACGTGACTGTCGGGCTGCATTTCCCTCAGCCAGCTGTGAGTCGGCTCTCACAGGAGAGCTAAATCCTTTGCTCTCTCTGAGTGATGTTTGTATACAGGTGGACTTGCTGGCACGTGCCTTCACCCATCCTCACATCTAGTTTAAGCATTATTCAGCCTGTTTGACCTCTGCCTGAGGCTGAAACGCCACAACTATTTCCAGAGTAACTGCTGGAAGTGAGAACCAGGGACCTACTACGCCTGCACGAGCCTTTTCCAGCCAGCACCACCGCTGGCAGAAGCCAGCTGATGAACCCTCCGGCAGCAGGGCAGCTGCTCCGTGTGGAGAGAGGCTGGGTCCAGCTGTGGGGAGCGTCTTGCTTCATCACTGAGAGGTGAGCTGTCGCCTGGGGTTCCCTCTTGGGGGGCTGAGCAGGGTCACTCAGCTTCCTGTGACCGCTCTCCTCTGCAGCTTTCTTTCAGAAGGCAGGACAGCTTCCCCTGCTCTCAGTCCTCTCTGTTTCTGTTCTCTTTCTCTGTATCCTTATGCCTCGTTCTCCTGGAGTTTGTCAGGAGCCTGCTAGGAATTTGGTGCAGTGATGCTCCCTCTTTTCTCACTTTCTCAAAAATACATAGGCAAAGTTTGCTGTGCGTCATTCTAATGAATAATTTTCTGCTCTTTAGGTGGGCCCTGTTTTTCTGCTGAAAGCAATCAGTTCTATCTACCGATAATGAGAGATCATGTAGCACAATTCTGATGTACTCATGCAGTGACTTCCTTTGCTGCCCTGTTTATTAATAGAGTTGAACTCTGTAACAGGGCAGAGCTTTGGCCTGTGACAAGGGTTACATCAGATAATAAATTGAGATGTCTGATCTCAGCTAAAGGAGCAGACGCCAACACTTTCTGAGATAAATAACAGAATGATGCATTCCACTTTCTGCTTTTTCTAGTTTACTCATTATTTAAAGATGGAGAAAAAAGAGCCTGGCCTTTAATGACCTATTTTCAGCTTGACCCCTGTTCCCTAAAGCCAGGCTGTGCGAACTGTGGTGTAATATTTACTGCAATTTCTGTGCCGTCCTAGTCAGGACACGGACTAAAACAGGGTGGAGGTTTCAGGCTGGCTGCTTTTTTGATTGTCAGGGGAGAATTAATATAAATTCTCCCCTGAGCAGGCTGAATTAATATAAAATCTATCTAATATTTATTATTATTCATGAAAATGTGACAACACTGACTGCAGCATAAGTTGACCAGACTCAAGTTTATAGTCTAAATTGACAGAGAAGACAAAGGGTATAAGAATAGTCAGTGAGGACATGCCTGGATGGCAAACTGCTGTATTACCAACAACAAAGAACATGTTTGTCCTATTTTTCAGTGGACCCAACCAATCCTTAAAGAGAAAAAACACTGGACAAAATTTGTCTTAAGTATCTCTTCTGTATTTTGAAACTATTTAATACAAAGACATATATAGACACATATTTACATACACCTTTAGAGTAGTCTTCAGATCTGTAACAGGTTGCTACAAAAAGAGCCGCTGTTCTTCAGGTTTACAGAGGAGATTTCCAGCAAATTACATTTAAATCAGGTGTTAGGAAAACAGTTTGTGATTGTAGGGGGAATTAAGCATGGGAGAAGCATCCCCCAAAATGGATGTGTGTTAGTAACAAATGAGGAAAATGCATCCTGGATGGTTTAGAGATAGTCGATGCTATTCTTGCTCAGGGAGCTGGGGGAGGAGGGAAGAACTTAAATATACCATTAGTTTATTTTTTGACAGCCATCTCTTCCTGGCATGCTCCCCTGTCCCCAGCATATCTCATCAATGAATAGCTTCAGCGTGTTCAGCAGCTCAGCTCTTGCCTGGTGCTCTATGTCCGAGGTCAATTTTGCAGGCTTCTGGAGCAAGCATTGTCTCGATTTAAAAGCAATGAAAGCCTCCCGCTGACAGGGTCTCCCCCAAAGAAGAGGAGGGTCGCTGAAGTCCGTGCAGCTTCTGGCCTCTCAGCTGAGGAGGTCAGCAGCAGGCGAGGGCAGCTTGACAAGGCGGTTCATCTGCAGGTGGGGGTGCTGCAGGAGATGCGGTAGTTTTACTGGACAAAAAAAGAGTCGGGGCCAGTCTGGGCTGTGTGTAAGCAAAGAGCCTACAAGTGGGCAAAAAGAGAAATCAAAATGATAACAAAAAGACTTCTCAGCCTTGAGTTAAAACTAGAAATGAACAAGCACTGTTTTTTACCAGCTGGCCGTGGGTCCAAGCTGGGGAGCTAGGAGCAAAAAGTCTGCCTTGTTATCAGTGCTTTGGGTCGCTGGTCTGCCAAACAACACTCAAGCCAATACATAAAAACTGGAAGGTCCTGTTAAATGAAGATGCTTGCCTGGAAGATCTGAGCTTGGTATAGCAGCCACCAAGCAGAATTCTCTGGGGTACAATAATGCAGAAGATCATAAATGATCCTTTTGGGCTTAATGTCAGATGTGCATCAGGTTGAGTAAGAGGAGCTTTCCCTTATCATAAAACAGTTTGTGCAAGAGTGGGAGTAGATGAAACAGAACCTGTATTTTTTCCATGAGTTTCTTAACAAAGCCAAGTGGCTTATCAACGGTCTGATGTATAGTGGCAGGTCAACGTTTATTCTTTATTTGACTGTTGGTCTGTTGTTTGCTCTGTAAGAACCGGGTCTGGTTTTTTGCACAGGATATAGGTCCTTAAAATTAAAAGGTACATGTTTTTGAACTTCTTTATCTTGCAAGCATAGACAATGGGGTTCATGGCAGAATTGGCATGGGATAACAGGATTCCCAAGTACATTAAATATCGAGGGATCTGACACTCAGGGTAAAAATAGGAAATGCAGTTTATAATGCACAGAGGCAACCAAGATATTGCAAACAGGAAGAGAACAAGTGCTAGAGATTTGGCTGTCTTGAACTCCTGTCCATAAAAAGCTCCTGCCCCTCTCACAGTGGTTGTACCTTGACTTAGCTTTGTCCGGATGATGTAAAAGATTTCAATGTACAGAGCACACATGATGAGCAGAGGGACAAGGGTCCATGTGAAAAAGCCAAAATATACCATGTAATCCATCCTCATCACAGAGGTAAATTGACAGCTGAGAAAGTCAGGGTTTCTTTTCTTGCTCCATCCAAACATGGGGACTAATCCTACCAGCAGGGACACAGACCAGCACAAACCCAGTGCCCACCAAACTCTTCTCTCTGTAGTGATTATTTTATATCTGTTGGGGAAGAAAACCCAGGTCGTGTTAAACAGAAGTGTTTAAAATAGTTAAGGATGGTTTTGAGAACTCGCATGTTCAAATAGTACGGGTTCATTGTCACAAAATGGAGCATTAGCTTTTTTATGGGGGGAGAACCAAATCTCATTTTGAGACAAGCCCTAACTCTTTCTTTGTAACAGTTACTTTGCAGCAGCCATAAAAACAACGCTTAACTTCCCCTCTTTATAACTGGATGCTTTCAGCTATTTCTTTTCTTGTTTCATTATGATCTTAGTGATCCTCTTGCCTAGATATTGCTTTTCTAGTATTAGCAGTCCTATCTTATTTCTCAGCTTTCTTGGGTGTACCTTACTCTTTACATTTGGTTTATGCCATTTGTAGGACCAAACTGTTTTTTCACTCCAATTTTATAAGTCCTTTCCCTATTAAAAATATGACTTCTTTCATGCTTGAGGTTATGTTTTGCATTTCTAGTTTATGTACTTTTCCATTCAAATATAAAAAGTGAATGACTTCTTAAGTTAGCCCCTGATAAGTCTGTCACTTGTTTTGCATTTTCAGCAAACACCAAAAGGAATTTTATTTAAACTACTAGCCTCAGAAACCCAAAGAAATCTATAATGCTCTCAGCATCCTGCGCAATTAACAAAACACCCGAAGAATTCAGCTGTTTGACCACAGACTCGTCCTGTGGCCAAATTCCGATCAGCAATAACACCGAGCTATCGGCCCCGCACGAGCACCCCCGGGGTCTGTCTGCGCTGCATTATTAACTGCAGAGGGTGGTTCCTGCTCTAGACGGCTCATCTCGGGTGGGCTTTTCGGCACAGGTATTTTCTCTGTGTGCAAGCATGCATTTAGAGCAAATATTTGTTAGAAAAGGGCCAAGTTAAGGAGGAGCGAGGGGGTAGCACCTGTGGGGCAGAGGCTGGGCGTGGGAAAGCTGGGAGGAGCAGGGCGAGCGGAGGGGCCCGTGCTGGTCCAGCACTCACCTGGTCGGCAGCTTCACTCGCAGGTACCTGTCGATCGCGATGGCCAGGAGGGAGAGGATGGACGCGTTAGTGAAGACCACCATCAGGCAGCACATAAATAGGCAGGTGTAGAAGTGGATGCTGATGCCCAGACTCACCACGATGGCCAGGGGCATGACGAGGATCCCCACTGCGATATCAGCCAGAGCCAGGGAAACAATGAAGTAGAGAGTCGTGTTCTGAAATGTTGAGTTCAGTTTCACCACCCAGATGACCAGGATGTTACCCAAAGTGGCAAACAAAGCAACCAAGCACTCGGTACCGATGTAAATCCCATCCAGGCTGCTCAGCACCCGGCTGTCGTTCGGCATGGCGAGTTGCTGGAGATGCTCCCACCCTGGCTTGAGCTGCAGAAGAGAGCATGGGCATCTATGACCCTGTGTGGGATTTGTCCTCGGCGTCTGGTGCTCAGTTGTTCCAGTGACTCTCCGGTGTGCAAACCTCTTCCACTATTTCACGTCCTTGGCACTTGGGCAGCAAATCAGCTGTTGCCTTCCCACAGAGCCACAAATACCTTAGCATTCAGGAAATGTTTCCTCCTCTGGACACATCTCCTGAAGCTCACAGCATCCCTTCAGCAGCCTGGTATCAGTAAAGTACTTTGGAAAGCTATTTTGAAGGAAAAAAATGGAAAAGCTTCTACAAGCCTGCTTACCAGCAACCTATAAGCAAATACTTTAACTGCTTCCTCTTCCAAGCCACAAGTTTAGAAGTGGGAGAACTGTAACCAGAGTTTACTGTGTAAAGCTGCCACTTATCAATCTAGATAATCGCTCTGCAGTCACTATAGGAAGTGAGGCAGTTCAGGGGACATTATAAGGGTGTTCTTGTTAAATCCCAATACTTGATTTAATTCAGGGTATGCCATCTCAGCTAAGGCCCTGAGGTGGCCGAGAAACGCTCTTTACTTGGCTCTTTCTCAGGCTCACAAGAACACTATCGTAATGCAGGTAACGTTTTCAGTGGGAGCCCTCATTTCTGCTAGAAATCAGTATGAGGACCAACCAAGTCATGTTCAGAGAGTGGCATACTTTCTTATGCTTTGTTTAAGGCAGATGGAGAAACTGAGGAAAGGTGTGGGAAGTGATGGGAAGTAGTGGGGACAGGGGTGTGAAACTGTGATCTGTTTGCTGCTGGTAAGCCTGGCAGTGCGTGGTGCCTTGCTCCTTGACATGGGTCTGCAGTGAAGGAGCTGCTCCCGTTTCAGATGAAACCGAGAAGAGATGCAAACCTGTGAGCTCGTGCCAGCCTGTGAGTCACAGGGTAACCTGGATCTGGACAAATAGAAATGCACGCTCTCCAGGAATGAGCAAATAGCAAGCGAACTCTTACGTGGATGGCACCGTATTAGTGTAACGAAGCCTTAAGCAAACATGGGTAGTATTCGGTTTCCCAGACAGAGTCCTCCATCTCTTCCACCCAATTTCTGGCAAAACTGACAATAAGGAAGTGAAATCAGCCCCAGGAGGAGACAGAGCCAGAAATAAATGAGACTTCTTTATTCTCTGCTGTCAAAAGAGTTCAACAAATTCTGGTTCCCTGAAACCAACGTAAGTGCTTCTTGCTCCCTGACTGGAAGGCGTTCTGGTAGAATTACTGCTGGGAAAATGGTGAGCTGTCTATAGCCAGTCCTGGTCTGCAACTGAACTTGGCTGTGCTGGTTTTCTAATAAAATCTGACACAGGATATCTGTGGGTGCAGAGATAAATTGCAGGAGAGGCACGTGCACGGTCACAGCTGGGATGTGTGCTAGGCTTTTGCAAGCTGAATGAGTTACTTCTCTGGGAAGGAGCGGGCAGCCGGCACTTTGCAGCTTTGAGCAGACATGGGAAATGTCTGTGTCCTCCTGGCTGCCGGGCATGCTTGGGTAAGAGCACTCCCCACTTCCTGCGCTCGCTGTGCATCTCCTTGCTTGACCTCAGCTGCCAGCTTCCTTTTTCTGTCATCTACTCCTGTGGCTGCAGCCAGATGCCTCTCGTAGAGACAGCTACTGCGAAGCTGAGTTATAGGGGCTTTAATGGGGCCCGCCCTCCTCTGCTGCCCTGTGCCTGCTGCAAACGCAGCTCCTGAGAACGAGAACGTGGTACTGCAAGGGACCTTAGGGGAGCAGCTTGTGTAACAGAGTCAAAAGAAAATGTATTGCCCTCCATTTGTGTTTTGCTCACCCAAAATCCAGCTGAGTGTCTTCACATTTGCCCTCCCCACCCCTTCTTTGTGGCAGGGGAAGGGACTGGATCACTCGAGGTCCCTTGGCCCTGTTTTCTCTGATGCTGCACCTACGCTCCATGTAGTATAGACTGAGCAGGCTTTAAAGAAGCTCAGAGATGGAGCAATCTAGCCACAGTGCCATATAGCTGTGCATTGGCTAATTCACCCTGCTAGGCAGTACAGAGCACCCGGCCAGGGAGGGGAGTGTGCGTTTGGCACTAAACTAGACCAGCAAAATTACCCCATCCAACAGGTAGCCCCTGTGGTTTGTTGATAGTGTGATGATGCCGCTATATAACAGTGACTCTTCTGCCAAAGCATACGTAAATGTGCTGAAACCTCAAGGAGACAGAGAGAAAGATGTTACAGTGTTATAGGAGGTCTGATAAATGGATCTTCATGGACAATTTGCTCTGCCCATCTTTAAAGAGTTGCGTATGCAGATCGGAAAGTGTGCAAAATTCTGAACGAGGGACAATTTAAGGCAGATCAGGGAGGAGCTGGCTTCTGACCTGGCTGTTGGAGTCAAAAAAAGAATTCAGTGCAGCATTTCTTAATTTTGGATGTAAACAGTCTCACACGTCCAAAATGTCAGTAGGCAGCCTGGATGTGATCTATATCGTGACGGAGACTGTTATTGGGATATTTGCAGTGGTGGGCAATGCCTTGGTGATCTGGGCAGTGAAGCTGAACCCAGCTCTTCAGAAGACCACCTTCTTTTACACCATTTCGCTGGCACGTGTTGACATTGCTGTGGGGATCCTCGTCATGCCACTGGCTGTCATGGTGAGCCCGGGAGCTGTCACCCGTTTCTACTCCTGCCTGTTCACGTGCTGCCCGATGACAATCTTTTGTCATGCCTCGATCCTGTCTGTCCTGGCCATCGCAGTCAACAGGAACCTGTGAGTGAAGCTGCTGACTAGATGAGTCTGGGTGAAGGTTCCGTCTCATCATCTGTTCCCCATTTCTCTCCTCCCTTATATTTTCCTTCCGCCTTGTTTGCAGCATCATAGGGCTTCCTGGGCATCGTCGGTTCTCTGAGAGAAACTCACACAAAGGCAGAGGTTCCCAAAGCGTAGGCAATGGGGCACCAGCAGTCTGGGCACTCCTGGAAATTCAGCAATGCGTGAAAATCTTAAGCTACAGAGAGTAGGGAAGGGTTGCTCATAAATGTGTATATGCTTGAAGTCTGAATAAGGGGGTGGTCTTTAGGTTTTCCCCTGGGAGGCAACCATACTGCTCTACTGATGCAGGTCAAAATGAACCAGTATTTCTGAGGAAAGGATTTGACCCTGCAGCTGTGGGTTCTCATTTAAAAGGCATCAGTGACTGTTTGGAGGTTCCCCTGTAGTTTCAAAATACATTTTAAATGTCAGAAGCTGCTAAGGACCAACTGCACAGAACTGTGCTCACCTCAAATGAGGCCAGCCAGAAATGAGTGCATAAAAGCCCAAGTTGCTGAATATTGTAGTTCTTTTTTCTGAAGAATGGCATCTAACATGGCTGATGCTTCCTGCTCACCCAGCTACAGGGCAGCCATCACAAAGAAAAGGATTTCTGTGATTCTGGGACTGCTGGCTCACGTCCATGCTGGTGGGGCTGGTCCCCGTGCTGGGGTGGAACCAGCACACGGGCAGCTCCAGCTACATCGAGTGTTGCTATTTGGCTGGGATGAGAATGGATTATGTGGTGTATTTCAGCTTCTTTGCCTGGATCCTCCTTCCCTTGCTCATTGTGTGTGCCCTCTACACCGAGATTTTCTACATCATGTGGATAAAACTAGGCCTGAGCTCAGCAAGTCCTCCAGGAGGAGGAACAGTTTGTGGGAAGGAATACAAAATGGCCAAATATCTGGCCCTCATCCTCTTCTTGTTTGCAGTCTTTCGGCTGCCTCTGGGCATCCTGAACTGCATTTCATACTTCGGTCCCTCCTGTGCCATCCCGCAGCCTCTGATGTACCTGGGCATCCTGCTGTCTCATGCCAACTCAGCCATGAACCCCGCCATCTACGAACACAGAAGTTCAAAGAAGCATGCACTTTCATTCTGGGGACTTACATCCTGCTCCACAAGTCGGGGTTGGTTCTTTCTAGCACAGAGCACGCAGCAGAGCAGCGGGAGTGAGCACCATCTGAGCTGTGCCCCGCTCGTCAGTCTGTCCGGGCTGGATACAACAACTGAAACACCGTGGGAGCAACAAGAGTGGGGTGAAAATGGCACAGATGCCGAGACACGTTTCTCAGCTCATGCATTCTGGAGCACCAGTTGTGGGTATGCGTCTGTGCTCGGCTAATTAAGCTCTGGCCAGTGCAATGCCGAGTTCAGGTTCCTAGCTGACTCCCAAAACGAAGAAACTCGGTTGCATTGCCGAGGCAAAAGGTGTGAGATGTTTGGAACAGAGCGGTAGCTCCATGGGGGAGCGCTGGGTGCAGGCGAGAGATGAGCATTGCCATGCTCACGGGTGTTGGGCTCCGGTGATGGACAGCATTGCTGGGCTCCGGGAACGGGCAGCACTGCTGGGCTCCGGTGACAGACGGCACTGCTGGGCTCTGGTCATGGACAGCGTTGCTGGGCTCCGGTCACGGACAGCACTGCTGGGCCGTGCCCCGCTGCCGGGCGGGGGCTTTGGCAGAGCCCCGGTGCCGGCCGGCAGCTGCCGGGAGGTGGCAGCGGTTCCCCGCGGGTCCGGGTCCCCGCGGGTGCCCTGACACGAAGCGGGCTCTTCCCCCCCGCCTCCCGCGGTACCCGTTTCCCAAGCCCCGGCCCTCTCTCTTGGGCTGGCCCAAATGTTTCTGCGGCTGCAGGGCGAGCTGGGGCAGGAGCCGCCTCTGCAGAAGCTCGGGGTGACCACGAAGGGCAGCGCACGGCTCTCGCACGCAGCCCACGAGCGTGGCCGGCTCTAGCAGGTTGACAGGAGAGCTGACGTTAGCCTTTGGCACTGCTTTCGCCCTGCTAACGGCTCTTCCTTTAAGAGGCTTGGTCTTTTCAGCTCTATTTAAGGAAACGGTTCCTCAAATTGATGGAGCTACGAAGAAATGCTCTGGCACGTTGCCACGGAACAAACCCCTCTAGAAATGCTAAGGTACTATAGGATGTAACAAGAAGCCGGACCCTGGCTGCCAGATTTCTGCTTGCACAAAGGGCAGCACAGCAAAAGGCAGTCAAGAGGACCCAGGCCTGGGCGAGGGGCTCAGAGGCCAGCTGCTGGCAGGAGGGTGCTTCACGGTCCGAAAATAGAGTATTCGGACTCTAAAAAGAGGACTCTGACCCGGGTCAATGGGGCAGCAGCACCCGCTTGTGGAAAGGTGCTTTGGAACGGAAGGAAAATGAGCAGCCTTTGCGCAAAGTTCTGTTTGCACCCGCCCATAAAATTTAATAGCATTAGATTGTCCCGTAGCTCTTTCTAAGAACGCAGGTACTTTCCCATGGAGACACTGTCTCTGTCTAAAAGATGCCCACAACGCTGCTGGTCTTACCAGGGCACAGGCCGTTGGGTTTCTTTTTGTCTGTCCTTTTTAGCAGCTGTGGACCGGAGATGCGTTCAGAAAAATGCCTGTCTTCAGTAAAGCCGTGGCCATGTGCCTGCGTAGGTGTGTGACCTGGGACTGGAAACCTGCCGCTGAGCAGAGGGAAGGGGTCTCGCTTCACAGGCAGACTGTGCAGTACACCGAGCCCACGTCTCCTGGGCTGCAGGTGAAGTGAGAAATGCTTCCTCAGCTCATTGCACGACCCTCAGGCCAGATCGCACCTGCAGCCGTTACTGCGAGAGGAGGGACCATCGCCTTCCCCACAGGTACCTAACTAAGCTCTGCTTCCGTTGCCCCAGCTCCCCGTGCTTCTAAGGAGAAATAAAAGACCCAAAGGAAAAAAGCCCTTTGGGCCTCCATCCCCGCTGATGCAGCTGAGGGCGATGCCATCGAACCCCGCTGAGCTGCACCTGCCCTGAGCGGGGCCGAATCGGGGCGTTTCTGCCCCGCACCCCCTGTTCCCACCGGGTTCCTGCCGGGGAGGGCACAAGGTGCACTTATTTTCTTCAGATGCTTCCTCCACCAGGCAGCATCTGTTTCCTGTCCTAAATATGAAAGAACCAGGTTGCCGGGCTGCTGCAACTCCTCTGTCACCAAATGAGGACAAGCCCGTGCCCTTCCGCCGTCTCTGCCCTGCGTGAGCACGGCTTCTCCCCCAGCCCAGGGACACCCTGGGGGGCCATGGGTGCTGCATCCCTCCTCGCGGCCCCACATCCTCCTTCCGTGGGCACTCGGCTCCTCTCCCACTGCCCTCCTTCAGCCCCGGCATCAGGAAACACTGGGCTGGAAGTTTTTATGGCTCGCAAAGTGATTCAACGCTCCCGACACAGAGGAGCCAAATGGGGCCAGAGCATGGGATCAGGGAGCGTTTTGGCGTGGAAACCAGCTCTGCCTTCCCTTCTCGCTGCTAACTTACAGGCATCCAACCCCAGATCCCGACTGAAGGGCTCCCTCCTTTACTTCTCTACCAAATTGCTCTCCTGTAAGCGTGTGTTGTGCTCCTGCCGAGAGGCTTAGGGAAACATATGGCTGAGCTCAGGCAGCAGAGCTCTCTACATCGGTGCTAACAATCCTCCGCTTTTCTCTGCTCATGGCTATACTCTGTGTGTGCGCGTGTGTATATATATATATAAAAATATATACTGCTGTAATATATAATCCTTCTGCTAGTTGTGTTGGTGTGGTTGGAGGATTTCGATGCCTTTGCTGCCATATACAGTAATATTTTTTCATAAAAGCAGTTGCAATTTGAAGCAGGCTGCCTTGTGCAGGCCGATAAAGCTGGCAGCAGGAGGGACTGTAAGAAGGATTAGGCTTGGCTGCACGGGGGTCCAGGATTCATTTTTCCATTCCTCCATGGTATCAGGTGGGCATCAGCCAGCAAGCAAAGGCAGAGAGTCTGTCAGACACCTCAGCAGTCTGCTCTGGACAAGCGGGAGGATGATGCTGAGGTGGGTGATACAGTCTTCATCAGCCCATGGGTTCATGGCCATCACTGGGAACTTCAGCACCCGCCGATCTCTGGTCTCTCTGGTCGCCCAGGGCAGGTCTGTCTGTCCCCACAGCTGCGTTGCTGTCGAGAGCTCCCGGCTGTAGCTCGGAGCAGCGGCCAGAAGTGCTGGTGTGACCCAGCTCGAGGGGGAGGAAAGGACCAGACCCCTCTTTGTTTCCCACTACCTTTTACTCCCAGTCCTGCTGCGTGGCACCCAGCCGGCTCTCCCATCCCCTGCTCCTGCCTGCCCAGGCTGCAGGCTGGGCTTTTGGAGCTGGGGCCACCCCCGGAGCGCTCGCAGCCCAAGAGAAACTCAGCCGTGGGCTTGCTGCCACACAAAACTACCTGCCTGCGAGCGGGTTGCAGCTGGAATAAGTTTGTAAGCCAGCAATTTAAGGCTTTGGTTTAGATTAGGATTCGAAGGTGTATTTTTAGATCATGTTATTTAGCTGACGCGGCGGTGCCCGCAGAGCTCTGTGGAGAAGGCGGCTCGAGGAGGAGCCCGTGCTCGGGGCAGGTTGGGCTGCAAGGGCGGCTCCCATGCGGCAGAGCCCAGGGATGTTGTAGTTCGATGGGGTTAAACAGCGTTTCGGATCCTGGTCCCCGAGCACTTGATGGATTTGCCATTTAAAGGCTGTAGTCAGCTCGCTCGTTTCTTGGATGGCTCCAGCGAAAGGCTTCCAGCTACTCCCCAAGGATCCTCCTACATCCTGGTGAGATAAGGATCAGGAAGGGAACGGTCTATCTGCAATCTCAGCTGCAGCTTTGAGCACAGATTCCCTTTTCACATTGCGGGTGGAGGGGAGGAGAAGAGATTTTTCTAGAAAAAAATTTATTTCTAAGTGACACACAGATGCAGGAAAAAAAAAAATCCCACAAAAATGATCTTATCGTGTGAGTCAACAACAGCAACAGCCGCCTTTAGTTCTGGCAGGGCTGTAAAATGCTTGCAGGGAGAAAAAGGCAGCCTCCTTGCAGGCAGCCCTGCCCGCACGCCCCGCGCGGGGCTCCCGGCCGATCCCCCGGAGCCTGCGCTCGCGTGGTGCCGGTGTGCCCCGGCCGCAGCCGGGCCTCGGCGCGTTGAGGCATCAACATACCACGCTCTCATGCCTCTTCCCTTACTTTCCGGCAGCTTCTGCTCTTGTGCCAGGAGTTGTGGAGGAGGGTTTTTTCTGGGACTTCAAAATTTAATGTTTACCTTAAAGAAAAAAAAAAGCAGCAGCTCATAAACCAAGAGGTGGTGAGTGGCGAGTGTTGTCCTGGCTCTTCCCTGCCTTGAAAGGAAGTGAAAGCAAAGCAGAGAGAGGATGTGAATGTGAAGCAGTGACATCTGGTTTAACAGAGAGCGATTGTGATCTGGTGAATAATGAGCCAGAATGAGAGTCTGGAGCCTGGCGTTGGTGACCGATGTCATGTCACTGCTCTGTGCCTCAGTTTCCTGATCCATGGAAAGAGGAGGGTCAATCTGGTCTTGACAGAGCGCTCTGTCAGCCGGGAGGAGCTGGGCAGGAGCAGCGTCCTTTTGCTTTCCTTCTCAAACTTCCCATGTGGGCGTCGTTTCACTTGCCCCCTTGGATGTGGGGGCACGGTGATGTTAAAAAAACGCTGCCAGTATTTCTCACAGATGGGAAAACCTGAAGAAAACTCTCCCCCCAGTACGCGTACAGCTTTGCTGAAAGGCGAAGTTCACTGTCCCTAGAATCCAGATTTTGTTCCAAAGATGATTTCAGCCACTGTCAAAAGCAAATTGTCAGTGGAGAATCAGATCTGGAAAGCTCTTCTTCCCTTCCACATCCTGTTCCCTGAGCTTGAACTGTGCTGGAAATGGGAGGATTTCTCCCGGTGGCTGACCCGCAGTGCTTTGAACAGCCAGAAAAGGGTGCAAATGTGTATCTGCTGCTGACTGCTCTCCGGTGCAACAGCAGTGCGGTCTCGGTCTTGGCTGGTCCTGAACGTTGTTTAAAGCAGAGCAGCAAAGCTGGAGAGTGTGCAGAACGCCGGACTCGGCACAGCGGTGGCTGGAGCCGGCAGATGGTGCTGCGAGATGTGCCGGTGCCCGCGGCAGACGGTGTCCAGCCGTGGATGGCTGCGCGGCAGCGTGGGAGCCCCCGGCCTCTGCTCCCGCTGACCCCCGGCCCTCTGCATTGCTGCTCTGCAGCCCTGCACCACCGGCACGCGTGAGCCCCCAGCACGCGTACCCCCCAGCACGCGTACCCCCCAGCACGCGTACCCCCCAGCATGTGTACCCCCCAGCATGTGTACCCCACAGCACGCATAGCCCACAGCACGTCAGCTGCAGCCCTCCGGAGCAGCCTTAGCCCAGGGTCTGACAGTGGGAGAGATCAGGGTGGTAATAAACAGCGTTAATGCCACGAGGACCACAGCCGCGCTGGGATAACCTGCATCACTGGTGTTCTCTCGGTATTTTAATTCCTGGGAGACAGCAATCTGTGGCTTTGCCTGATTTCTCAAGGAGCATGCGTGGCCACCTGGGCACCTCCTGCAGAGACAGCCCGTCCCTCCTCCCCGCTGTTCGACACTGCGAGTGGGAGCGGAGCAACCAGCATTGCTCCCAGGGCTTCACAGGGCACCGCAGTGGGGATGAGCGGCACGCCGACAACCTGCCGATCGCAGAAAACACGGCCCCAAACTCTCACTGGGTGAGCAGGGAGGCTGCCGTGAGATGTTTCCTGCCAAGTGGGTTTGCACGTCTCCTGAGCAGGCTGCCAGCCTTTGCCCCGCTGTTGGAAGAGCTTCGCTCCTTTTAAGTCCAGGGGGCTGGTAAAGCTCTTCCACGGCAGCCGTCTCCATGTATGGGGATGGCATCCCTTCCCCGGGAGGGTGCTCGCCGCAGCCGGCACGGGGCTGGGACGGCCGGACACTCTCACTGCCCTGCACCTGGGCGGGGGAGATGCTGCTCCAGAAGTGAAACCTGTGCTCAGAAAACAGCAAGAACTGGTGCGATACTTACGCTCCCTGTGTGTGGTTTTGCTCAGCTGGATTATGTGGCTTTGGATTTTAAACCTCCCGAAACCTGGGAGTGAGTGTATCTGTTTGCTCTTCTTGCTCAGCTTGTTCGGGAGCCCAGCGCCTGTGTAGGAGGGAGCCCAGGCTGTCAAACCAGTACGGCTTGGTGGCTTTGCCTGCCAGACACAGGGACACAGCGGCTGCAGCTTTGAAACGGCTCCTGGGTGTCAGCCCCTGGAACTCCCTAAAGTACAAACAGGGCAAGAATGCAGGGATAGGGGCTTGGATGAATGTTATTTTTGTGTGTTTCAAAATTAATTGCATTATAGTTGGAGCTTTTTAAGGTTTTCTTTGGGTGTGGCTATGGAGTGGGTGAAGCCGCAGTCGGGCAGAGCAACTGGCACAGGACCCCATTTGCTGCCAAATCTGCTCACCCGCACAGCAATGATCCTTCGCAGCCCGTGGGAGCAGCGATTCCCCCTGCTTATCCAGCTCTCCCTGCCCAAGGCTGTTCCTTTCTCTCAAAGTTCCCAGGGCCGCGAGTGAACCGTATCACGCTGTGTTCTTCTCGCTGACCCATTAGTTACAGGCCAAAAGGATTTGGGGGCCACTGCGAACAGCTGTCCTCCATTTGTGCAGTAGCCAGAACCCTTCCACAGTCTTGGCCCTCCTCTCCCTTCCCATTAACAACCGATGACTTTTGGCACTGCGACACATCACGCAGCAGCGGGTCCTTGTCCCACCGTGTCACGTCATGCCGGAGAAGCCGGGCAGAAAGCGCAGCGCTGCCTTTGCTGTTGTGTTGCGATGTTGTCCCAGCGGCCGAGGCCACGTCGTGGGAGCTGCCGCAGCGCACCTACCCCTGGGTTAGACACCCCCAGCCTCCAGCTACGGCGCGGCAGGGTGCGCGCATGCACGTGTGCAATGCCGGTCCTGCGCTGCCGGAGAGGCTGTGGACGCTCACCGCATCCTCCCGAACCCGCAGGGCTCTCTCCTTTCTCAGCCGGCACCTCTCCCAGGCCCGGCAAAGCCCGGGTAACGCCAGCACCGAAGCGTTCACCGCCATGGCATGAGCTTCACCTTGCTCTGCGTGGGGCAGGTTTGCAGGAGAGGTGCTCCACCGGCCCCCAGCACACCCCGACAAACCTGGCAGAAGGAGAGGAAAACTGCTACCGGGGCGAGATATCCTGATGCTTGTGGCCGTCCCGGGTCCCCGTACCGACGCGGCAGAGAGCTGAACAAACGCCATCGTTCCCTCATGCAGCAGTGACGGTTCAGCAAAGCGAAGGACCAGGCTGGCCACCCCTTTCCCTGCGGATAGTGCCATCACAACTCTGCTGTCTCCCGCCTCCCAGCCAAGGGCCGTCCCTGCCCAGTCTCCTGTAAATCAGAATTTCTCCATATTCATCTGAGCCTACCCGGCGGGGCGACAGCCTGTTTATTTTGCAGAACAAACAGGACTGAGATGGTTTCTTCTGCTGTTTCAAGTGGCTTTGCAACACTTGGGAAATGCAGCTTTTTGGAATATTTCGTTCCCAGAGGTGCTTCTCTGACTTGTTGCACAGCAATATAGAGACATCACCCATCAAGTGATAGCAGTTTTGAGCACTCACCTCCCATGCAACGTGAGAGGAAATTACCTCTCCGTTTCTTTTTAAAAGCCTTCCTGCGTGGCTGTTATCAGGCACCTGGCAGGCGGCAGCAAACACAGGATCCCGACGGAGCTCGGTGCCTGCCACGCACCCGCCACGGCCGAGGACTCTTCTGCACAGCACAGAACTTCCCATCCTCGCTCTTCATTAGAGATGGTTTTAAAATCCCATAAAAATAGCGTAAAATAAATCACAGGGAGATGAAAGGGAGGTCTGAGCTGGCAGGAGATTCTTTAAAGAGGCACTATTTATACAAATTGTCTAGCTGACGTGAGAGAAACTGTTTTGACAATTTATAAACTCTTCTGCTGATAATTTTGCATCTAAGTGTGGCAAGGCTAGGGGAGGCAGAACGGCGTGAAACGCCAGAGCCAAGCGCCTGAGCTCTCTGCCCAGCTCTTATTTTTGACCACCAGCAAATTATTTAACTGCAGCGGACTGCAACTTACGGTAGCCTCTTTCTCCTAAAAGAGAGAGGGAGGAAAGTGCCGCTCCTGTGCCGGTGAGCAGCCGCTGGAGGGGATGAGCTGCCCGGCGCGGGTGGCACTCGAGGACGTTACTGCCCTTCCCGGCGCTGGGCCAGGGGGTGGGTGAGGACTCGGGGTGGAAACGCCCTTAGCAGCTTCTCCATATCGGTTTGTCTCCAACAAGGGCTGAACAGACCCTGCTCGAAATGTGTGGCTCTAACATCAATCACAAATATAGGTGCTAAAAATGAGGTCTTACTTTTGACTGTTGAGCTGCATCTCAGCCTGCAAATGTCCCGGGCCAGATGAATATTACCGAGGTGTACACAGAGACTGCAGCTGGGCTCTAAAAAGCCCTCCGGAAACAGGCTGTATTTATGGTACTTAAACGGAGGTCTGTAAAGCATTTGCTCACTTTCAAACAACAGACGCCTGCCTTTCTTTTTCCCGAGTGAAAATCCAAAATTTAGACAAATGATTGAAGATGCAGCCTCTTCAATCCACCATGAAGCTGAAGGCATGGCCATTTGTTGTCATTTAAAAGCCCATTAACACGTTCTGAATAGCACTGCTGGCTCCTTTGCCCTGGCTACCTTTCAAGTTAGACTATTATTTTCAGCCTCTCCGAACTCTCTGCGTACTTGACCGGAGTTCACCCTCCCTTCCGCCCTCGCCCGCACCCGGCGGTGCCGTGGGCTGGATGGGGACGGTCGCCTTCATCCCGGGCGGCTGCGGAGCAAAACCATCACGCTGCAGCTTGTGAAGAAAAAGACGCTCATCATATGCAGAATGTTATTTTTATTATTACTAGTAATAAAGCCGATAACGCCTGGTTTCTGGAAAGACTTGTATAAGGCAGTGGGGCCTTATGGCTACGCAAGCGGGTACAGCAGCAGCAGCGTGAGCAGCGTGCAGAGCTCGGGCTCTCTCTGGGCAGGGACACAAGCTCCCGGGGGGCTCGTGCCGCGCTTGCCACTTCTGCCTCCTCCGAGCCACGTGGCACGTAGGTCCGGATACTGCTGAAGTCCCCAAGGGGCAGTGATGAGCGGCTGGGGGGTTTAATCAAGCCCCATTACCCCTTTCTGGGCTCTCTCCATCCCCTCTATTGCCCCGGCCGTTCCCCTTCCCGAGTCCCTGCCGTGCAGCTGCAGGGAGCCCAGTGGGACTTGCCCACCTCAGGAACTGGGGATTCCTGGGTCAGAACCAGCAGGAATTTGCTTGCCCCACAGGTGGAGGCTGTGGGCTCCGGGTGTGCCTGGCTCCGTCCTTCGCCTTCCCCCAGGTCTGCCTTCTCACCTGTCGTGTTTTGTGGAAATCTGCCGGGGGTGAGTACTCCGGGACGGGGAGCATCTTGTGCAACCGGCTGATGAAACATGACTCGCTCTCTGACTGGCATTCATGGGCTAATTCATCATCCTCAGTGTAACTGCTTGGCGGGGGGGAGACCTTATCTTTCCCCTGGACATCTTTTAAGTGCTTTTTCCTGCCTGTAGTTCTCTAATCAAACCAAGGTCTTATTTATAGTATGGCCATTTATGTCTGGGTAAGCCCAGAGTGGCCCCAATGGCTTAAAAGGATTTACTCTAGATTTACATGGGTGTAATGAACAGAGGGATTTGGTCCTGTGGCTGCGTAATCCTCTCGGAGGTGGAAGCAGAGGCTTTCCCCCGAGGAACAGTAATTCACATGAAAATGAACAAATGAAACCCCACGGGCCCTTTGTGAAGGCGTAAGGAGCCGACGGCTCCAAAACAAGAGGGACGCAGCGGCCCTGCTGCTCGAGGCGTCCGCGGGGCCGGTGCTCCCCGGGCACCCCAAGCCCCCGCGCTGCCCCCACGCAGGCTCCGCAGCAGCAGCGCCCGCGCGCTGGTCCCCCCGGCTCGGGCCCTGCCGGGAAACGCGGTCTTATTCTGCTCTACATCCCGTCAGCGCGGCTCGGAGCAGAGCGGGCACGGGGCTGCGGCGCCCGCCTCGCGCAGCCGTGCAGCAACAGCTTCCCGGGACAGAAAACGACGGACAGTCACCAACGAAGGTGCCGGGGAGGAAGGAAAGCCTTTTGGTCTTTATTTGATCAGAGATGCTACTGAAAACAAACTGTTTTCCAGGGAAGTGGTGCTGAGAGGGTACAAAGTGCCCGGAGCTCCCCGGGAGCTCGGCTCCGTGCCGGACCAGCCTCCGCAAACAGGAAGATGAGCTGGAGGCAGCGGGGCTCGGGAGGCTGTCAGGGTCCAGGCTTACCAGGGAGGCTCTTCAGGAAGGAAGCATTGTTTATACCTTTTTATTTTTAATTTATGTATATTTGGATCCAGCCCTTTCCATGATGTATGGCAGAAATCAAGGCCTCTTTTGTTCTACAATTAACTCAAAGATGTTATTTGGTTCCTTAGGAAAAAAAAGGGGATTTATTTTTCTTTACTATTTGCAGCGAAACACACACAGACCTCTCACTGGAGTAGAAAACTCAGCTTTTCTAATGACACTCATTGCCAAGCTTGCTGCCCTGATTTTTGGGGAAATAAATTGTTCTTAAACACTTGCCCCAATACACAGTTTTGGAGTCTCATAATCTCGTATCTGGAGTTTGCCTGTAAGATAAGTTAGTGCTGGAGGAATCGCAATGCACTTACTCTACAGTGGAAGGGAATTTAAACTGAGCATATTGCTGGCTAAATAATAATGCAACATTTGTTACTGGCCTGAGAATAAGATTTAGTACCTATTTTGTGCAGCGTTACAGCACCTCAGAGCCCCGGAAGGAGCTGCGAGGTGATGGGATGGCTGCATTTATGGGAGATTGGATGGCCCAACCATTACAATTTTTTGCTGGAGAAGAAATATTGGAAATGCGTGTCTGGAAGCACGGTGAGATAAAGCATTAGCGCTTCCATCTCCTCAGCTCCTCGCCGTTTCTGCTCTGCTTCAAACATGCGGGGCGGCGGGGGATGAAACCGCTGAGCTGGGTTTTGATCGTTTGTCAGACGAGAAATGCAAATCGCGCTCGCTCAAGGTTTCCGTGCGGGGATGGAGCGGGGGCCCACGAGCCTGGCCGGGACCGCGCCAGCAGGAGCGGGACCCGTGTGAGCAGGGCCCCGGGAGGGCACCTGAGCTAAGAGCTGGGTTGGACACGGACATAGAGATAGACAGACAGATAGACTGATATATATGTAAACCTGCTGCTATTAGGCAGCAGGATGGAGTCCAGGCAGCGTGGGGCTTGCGCCGCCCCGGCCCCAGCTGCGAGCACCTGCCGCCTGCAGGAGGGACGGCTGCCGCGTCGCTCGAGCTGCTCCTCGTCCCCAAAACTCGGTCCTCGGCCGAGCGGGGAGAAGAGCTGCGCCTGCAGCAGACAGACCCACTGCCAAGCGCTGCCCCTTTGCGAAGCTGTTTGCTGCACACCGGTGAGTGTTTGATTTCCTTATCTTGTGGAAGTTTAATTTGCGGAGGAAATCCTGTTCCCCCTTGCCTGCCTGGCATCGGCGTGGCCTCGTGCCGTGCTCCGCAGTCATTAAGGCAGGAAGGATCTTCAGGGCAGCCTCGTTACCGCCGGCCTGACGAGCACGCGGCCAAGGGTCCGCAGCAGATAACGCCGCACGAGGATAAATTGCAGCATTTCAGGTCCCTTGGATACCCAAGGCAAACATTGTAATCAGCCCTCAAAATAGCAAGGCCACTGACAAATGGGCGATTTATGGCCACCTTGAGCTGCAGCCTGAAAGGCTCTTTGCCATCCCGGGAAGCAGAGGCTCAGAGATGTCATTCGGGGGCCTTTGCTGGAAAAGTACCCACTCTGGACCCGGCTTTGTAAGGCCGGGGAGCTCGCTGCCCTGGCCGGCACCCCGTGGGTCCTGCCCAGCCGTGCTGTGGCACATCTTTGAGGGAGCGGCTCAGTTCTGTGTTTTAAAGGGTGGAGGAGCCACAGCTCTCACTAGCATCACCCAAAAGCTGCTGGGCTGCCCTGTCAAAGGGCTGCATCTCGCTTTTGCTGGGACTCCTGGCCCCAGCTCCCATGTGCCGTGTGATGTTCTGCCGTCCAAAACCGCCTTGTCCGCACGGTGCCATTTTCCAGGGTGCATATTTCGAAGCTGCAATTATCTCATTTTTAACGCCCCTTAGGGCAGTTCTAGTCTTTTCGAGTCTCAACCCAAGAGAAGATTTTCAAGGCAGACAGAAGTCTGCTGGCTCTTCTCTCCCATGTTTTCACACCCGGTTTGAAGTGTGGACCAGGACCCAACGTCGTGGTCAGTGCTGGGCTCCAGTGGTCCTCGCAGACCCGCAGCCAGCTCCTGATTCCTGCCCCCCAGGAAGGAAAAAGCAGCACTGGCCGCATGCATTAGCGCACAAGGTGGATCAGTTAGCACCAGGCAAGCAGCCGAGGGCATCGCTAGGAGGAGGTGATGCCGGTCTCTGCAAGCAGAGCCCACCTCGGCCCCTCTGTTTCCTCAAGATGAGGGGCTGGAGGGTGCCCGCTGCCCCTCCACGCCACCCGGCCGGGATGGCACAGGAGCTCAGCTCGGAGCAGGCGAGGATGGTGATGGAGCAGCCACTGCTCCGCGAGACGTGGGAGAGATGAGTCTGAGGGAGCGGCACTCGCCTTGCTTCGGGGTCATGAAGTTTGCTGCTGGCACTGCTTGCTCGCTCACAGCCCAAGAAAAACATCCCTCCCAGCCCTCCGGGCAGAGCACGGATCCGCCAGCGCAGACGCAACGTGGCCACGGCTCTGCATCGCCATCCCGCCATGCTGCCTTTGGGAAGGAGCGCTGGACCTGCTCCATCCCTGTGTGCCAGCTCGCCAAGGCAGCTCTACGTGCCGTGGGCTTGCCCGTGGCCAGGCGAGCGGGAAGCTCCTCTCCTCCTCCTCCTCGCTGGCACAGAGGCTGCGGGGTCGGGACCACAGGCTGTGTCACCAGTGCTGCGGGAGTATTGGCTGGGTTTGGAGGAGAAACAGCTCGGAATCAGAGGCTCCAGGCCCCAACCCGCCTGTTGTCCTCCGTAACTGATGTCCTTGCCACCAACAGTGCTCAGCCAAAAGCATCACAGAGTTGACAGGATGACCGCGGTGGGCAGCAGCACGGAGGTTTGCTCTGTAGGGATTTGCAGGTCACAGCATAAGTCACCGTGCACAAAGGAGATGTGGTGCCACTGGAAGAACCACACCGAGGATATTTCTTAGCAATTGCAAGATATTAGTCATTCTCATTCTGCATCAAACCTCAATGGAAAAACCCCGTGTGCGGGCTGCCAGGACACCTGCAGTTGGGAAGACTCCTGGTGAAGCAGCAGAAGCGACCAAGCCCCAGCAGAGCCAGCGTCGAAGAGCTGCTGCTGTCCTGCTGCCATCGAAGCGGTTGCAGCGGCGTGCCTGGGAGATCCCAGCTGGAGCGACAGGGAGGCCACGGAGGACACGTCCCCAGCTCCCGGCCAGCCCAGCAGGCAGGCAGGGAGGCAGGCAGGCAGGCAGGCTCTATGCACAGGGCCGGCGTGGAGGGGCTGGAGCCTGCGCTGAGCCACCCCGCCGCTCGCTGCCGAGGGATGGAGGGCACAGAGCGGTGCAGACCAGCAAAGGAGCTGCTTGGGAGCCCTGGCTCCCTCCCAGGGACGTGCCCCGGCAGCAACGCGGCGGTGACAGGAGCCATCAGTGAGAACCCGTCAGTCTGGTATGCGGCACCTCACCGCAACATACAGCGCAGGCAGTAAAACAGGTGATTAAATGGTCTGATATCTTTGCGGTTTCTGTAACTCTGGAAATACAAGTGGAGTTTTCCGTTATTAAGGTAACTCTAAGAGCTGGCCCCAGTCACCACGAGCTCGGTACACATTAGTATATCGAATGGGACAGCAGTTCTTGGGAGACTTCCTGGCTGTTTTGAGTAAATGTGAGATCTCCTGGCAGATAAACACCCTCATCCCCGGCATGCTTGTTCCTTGAAAAAACAGCCCTGGGAGCACAGCTTCGTTCCAGCCCTCCCCACCAAGCAGGTACAATGCCGGTGACTTGCTCCTCGCTGGCACTGCCTGCCGGCTGGAGCGGGGCTCAGTCCGACGTCCACCCGTCTGCTTTAGTGGGAAGCCAAGAAACCAGGTGACCCAAAACCCGGCTGTTTGTCCCCAGACTGCTCGGGTCATTGCTGGGCTGCATGCTGTGGGGTCAGCGGGTTCAGCTTTTTTCCAATACCTGGCATTGCCTGGCATAAATGCCAATACAACTTCAGTCCATGAGACCTTCATCTTCACCACTGTCCGTCCTACACCTGTACCATCATCACGTTCACGTACAAGGGTTTGTCACATCCAAGTGGGCACGCCTTTGGAAAGCAAGAGGTTTTGGTGGCAAATAGAGAAGGAAACCAAAGCACTGTGTATGAGAACAAATGGCTGCATTTGTTTTGAAGGCTTGTGAGTTGAAGGAAAAGATCTTGAAGCTTGTGCATGTTAATGCGGGGAGAGGAGCCGTCGCTTCGTGCAGTTGGTCACAAAGCAGTGCCAGCCGTAAGCTTGTCCCAGGGTAAAGCTGCTCTTCTCAGAGACAGCCGTTAAAAGTCCTGCTTCAGTGGGAGTTCAGAGTCATTACACGTTTCCTTGTAATATGGAAATTATTACCACACAGTGCTTTTAGGAAATGCTCCCTTTCCCACCTTCTGGGTTCAGTTATTAGTTTTGCAAACCCAAGCACGGGTGACCGGCGAAGGGGGCGGGGAAGGCTGCAGCTGCGCCCCTGGGCTGGCTGCGCTTTGCAAGGAGCGCTCGGGGCAGGGGGGACGGCACTTGCCACGCAGGGGGACGAAGGGGCCCCTGCAGCCGGTGCCCCCGAGGCTGCCCCGGGGGAGGGCAGGGCCGCAGCGAAGGGGCCCAACATGCACTTGCTGGGCTCTGCACGCATCCGCATCATAGCTCGCCGTATCGAGCCAGCACCTCATGCCCAGACACTCTCGTTAACGCTGAAACCGGCAGGCAAAAAATCTGGAGCACTAAGAGCACGTTTCTGCTGGTGCTGCGTCCTAGGAGGGAGCTGCTGCAGCCCCGTGCGCTGCAATCTGTGCAGGCAGATAGCGACGGAGTCCACTCGCGCTGACACAGACAGCGCAGGCTGGCCTGCTTCTCCGTGCAAACCCATCTGCTGTGTTTCTCACATCATATGCAACTGTTTTATCTTTGCTCATTTCTCTTGCTAAACACTGGCTGGGATATGAGCTATTTTAAAATGCATCTGCTGTTATTTATACAAACACTTTCTTTTCAAAGGGCAACAGAGGAAAGTGTTGAAAACCAAAGCACCCCCAAATGTTTCTAGGATGTAATTGGGCTTCTTTTCTGCTGGCGATGCAGACGTGCACGCTGCTCGCTAGCGACAGACACGGTGGCTCGTCTTTTGAAGAGGTTACCGCTTTCCGTGATCTTCAGCTGCAGACAGGCAGGTCAGCGCGTGCTGCCGCAGGTGTCCGGGCGCCGCGGGGGGACCCTGCCAGCGCTCGCGAGCCGGCGCCAGCACTGGTTTGCCTGCCCGGGGGCTGCACGGGGAGAAACCTCATGAGGGTTGGAGAAACACGAACAAGACACCCAGCCCTTACTCAGGCAAAGTTTCCAGTCAACTGAGTCATAACTGGAATGGAAATGACTCATGATCTGGTGAGGAGGCAACAGCTGATTTCAGAGATGAATTCATGGCGGCGTCGCCGGTTGGATGGTGACTGTGACGCGCCGCTTCTGCCCAAAAGGGCGAAGGACCGCGGTACTTGGGAAGGGAACACTGCTCAGCACAGGCTGTGAGGAGACACAGGTGCCTCGTGCTCCCTCGTATTCTGCGTTTGCTTTTCTGTTAACACAAAGTAACAGCCTTCCTGTAGGAAAATACCTACTCTTTCCCGAGCAAGCAGCATAAAGCCAGTATCATTAGCTTGTGTTCAGGAAGCAATCAGAAAATGAAGAGCGCTATCATAAGGCTAAGTGTTATTGTAATCGTAATTATAGTGGAACTAATAAAAGGAGCTGAGAAACAGCCTCTCCTGAAACAGCTGTTTTCAGACGAGCTCCCGCTAACACCTGAAAGCAGAAGGAGTAAGAGATTGCTGGAGCGTGCTGGAGGGTCTCCAAGGCTATGGGATGATTAAGTCCACTTAGGACAGCAGAGCAGCACTAATGGGAAACACACAGCTCTTATCCAGGTACAGGTGAGTTCATTTTTCACTCACTGATGTCTTTATAAACCCCGTCCTGCAGCCCTGTGCCTGCCTTGGCTGGTGGTGCTGCTGGCCTGGGGTAGCGGGCATGGGCATGGGCATGGGCATGGGCATGGGCATGGGCATGGGCATGGGCATGGGCATGGGCATGGGCATGGGCATGGGCGGCAGAAGGGCTGTCTGAGGGCTCGGGGGCCCTGCCATGCCCCATCCCTGGGTGCTGGCAATCCCCAGGACCGACCCTGGGAGGGACCAGCTAGCAACTGGGAGAAATTGGGAACCGGTAATGAAGACATCTCGTAGATCTCAAGGGGTTTCCAAGCAGCTTGTAGACAAGTGGCTGGATTGCTACTTTTACCTACTAATCAAAAATTACCCCCTGGCTATAATACAATCATTGTGTGACCATGTTTAAATGAAGTAAGTGTTTAAAACCCATGAAAGGAAACATGGGAGCAAGCACTTGTGAATTTGACTTTCTCCCATTTCAGTATATATGACATTTAATCTCAAGGCCTCCTTGTGTGTGGCTACCAGCATACCGACAAAGTCAAAGGAATGTCTCTGACTTCCTCTAGTACTCAAAACATTAAAATTTAATTTTTACTTTATTTTTTCTTTTTCCCCATGCTTCCTGCCCCTTCCCTATACTGCCTGACTTTTACAAAATGGAAGGAGAAGAATGGAAGCTGGATCTGTCCTAGAATCGGGCGAAAGCAGCTGGCAGCTGCCTGCGGAGGACGAGGTTTGGTACCGGGGTGCCACACCGAGGCACCCCTAGCCACGTGGGGAGAGCGAGTGCTTGGCTCCGAAGTGCTGTACAGGAGGAAGTGGGGTGATAGCAGAAAATATGCGGTTGCAGCTGCCTTTGAGCAGTGAGCACAGTTTGTCAGCTGAAAGAGTAATGCTTGTTATTGCTCAGCTTGAGCTCTGCTGTCCCAGCCCTTCGTGCTTGAGGCTGTGCCTCTCCTGGCTGTTGCTGTGAGGGGGTCTGGGAGCTCCGGTCTCTCCTCCTTTGGCTTTGTCTCGTGCAAATCCAGCAGCTTTGATCAAGTCACTTTGCAAATTGTGCACGGGATAAGTAAGGGCAGAGTCAGGCTCCGGGCTGTGCTGTGTTACGTGGGTCTCCGCGTGGAGACGCTAGCCAGAGCTGCCAGGCACGCTGCTTGGAGGATTCGTCAAGTATCCTACAAATGCGTGTCATGATGTGCTCCGTTCTCATCAGCTACCGTTATGTGAGTGAACCCTGGAGCGTACTGCGTGGCCTCACGTGGCCCTTGTCTGGGGTAACTTTCCTTTTCATGGATGAGTAAAATATTTTGTTGTTGTTGTTTTCCCTTCCACTGGCCGGCACAAGCGAGAGGCAGGTGGCTTTCTGCTTGGCAGCAGGGTGGGACTGCTCTGGTGTTTCCCCTTTGCAGATAAAGCATGTTTACAAGTGGGCTGGGAGAAGGAATGAAACATCAGGAGCTGGAGAAAGTCCCAGGGTAAAGGAACTACAGGCAATACATCCTCCAGCTTCCTTACCAGAGAAGAGCTGAGTTTGCAACTGAAAGCGGCATGTGTGTAGAGCTTGTGGGGAGGACTATTTCCTTCTGGGCCTCCAGGCTGCTGCCATAAAAATTATACAGACCTCCCCATCACCCTCTGATTCAGTCCCCGTGTTTCTCCTTGACCAGACGCTTCGCGCAGGTATGAGCTGCTGCCGGGTTAGATCCCACCCCAAGCTGGGACCGTCTCCCGTGGTGTGTCCCAGCTTCTGGAAGAAAAAGTCACCTCTCCCATCCAAAAACAGATGCAGCAAACTGCTCAGTAGCAGCTCTCTGCCATGAATAGACTGGCTATGTAGTGGGGAGATGCATGGATAACAGATTGCTTGGAAGACTAATTCAAATATAGCTCCACAACCAACATCTGTGATTAAAGACAAGGGAGAGGTACATAGGCTGGTGTCTCAGCTCCTGGTTTAGCTCTCTGAGGGTCACTTGCTTGCCAACAGTCTCCTCTGGTAGTAAATGCCAGGCTGCTACAGCTTTGGACAAGTAAATTCTTGCTTGCGGAAAGCAAATACTAAACCCAGCCCATTATGTTGCCATTAGACTAAAAAATGGGAAACCCTGTGTATGATAATAAGCAGTTCCCTGCCATACCTGAGGAGTGGGAATTGTCATGTGTGCTTCCTTCCCCAGCGAGTTTCGCAGCCTCCTGTGATATTTAGTTATAAAACCCTTGAACCAGAAACCCGTATCAGCTTCTGCCTTTCTCCCTGCTCTGCAGGATCGCAAAGAGCAGGCACCAGACTGACAGAGGCTTTTCTGGCGTGCTTGCAAGGTAGGATAATGCTTGGGAAGCTGCACGAGAAGCCTCCATCCTATGTCCCTTTTGGAGAGGCCAGTGAAAGTCACAAAGGAGGAAAGCCCAGGCTTGCTGGCCCTCTTGATAAAGGGAGCCCTGGTTCTGCTGCCTCATCCTTTCTGCAGTCCCTGCGCTCACAGGCGGGGACGTTGTCTTCAGGGCTCAAACCTGGAAAGTACTCCAGTGTTTGCAGCGACCGGGGGGTGCAGCCTTTCCTGTGCGTTCAGGCAATTTCAATGCTACGGCTGAATCGGGGGAGGAGAGCGGCAGCAGCGCTGCTGGTCCAGGTTTGTAGCTCGTGGAAAAGCCAGCCCAGGCTTTCCCTTTGGAAACCTGCTAGGCCTTTTGTGGAGCACTGCCCTGGGACCAGCCATCCCTCCCCAGCTTCCACACCACCCAGCTCATCTGCCTAATTATCTGGTAGCTTCACCCAGCCAGACAGTGGGCATGGAAAAAATAGGTCTGCTGCAGTCTGAGGAGGGACGGTGTTTTCAGCAGAGGAGTCTGTTTGGTCCTGTCTGTCCGCTCCGGTAACAGGCTCAAGGCTTTGGAGCTCGCCTGCCTCCACAGAACTTGTCCGATGCTGGCGTGTGTTAAAAGATCCTTTACGGTCTGATCGCTGGCAAGGACGCTGCAGCCTCTGGAGCAGTGCATCAGGGTGCTGCACGGCTGGCGATGTGAGGCGGAGTGCGTGCTCCGTGACCCCTGCAGCCACGTCATCGGCCGAGGGAGTCGCTGTCAGTGCAGTCAGTGATGTGGGTATGCACTGTTAATAACGTAATTAAGTCATTATTCCTAATGATACACTGCAATCTCATCTGTAAAGAAAATATTATGTTTGCACTTCAAAAGCTCACGTTGAGCTCTTTGTAATGAGCATTTTTTCTTGATTCTTTCATGACTATAGTTTAAAAAACCTATTATTGTAAGTTGAGAGGACCAGTTCCTTTTTTGTGCGGTTTAAGTTCAGACAATCAGGACGTGTTCATCATGCAGTCAGCACCTTTACTTTTAACAACTAGAGCAATAATAATGCATTATTAGCCTGTACAGTGTCAAATACACTTTCATTTAAATGTGCTGGTGATGTGTGTTACTGAGCTGACTTCTCTCTAGTCCTGTGATTCTGTCAGCCAGGAATCCAAGCTCATTATGTGATTACAAGTTGTTTCTGGATTTTATTAAATCAGCAAATGGACACTAGCTAGATATTTACATCAGCCGAACTTGTGATAACTTATCCAATTGGGCAATTGTTATTTTGGAATAAAGTTGTGAGGGATTATGAATCATTTTCATTTGTCTGCATAAGTCTCAGTGCAACCCCTGCAACTCGGCTGCCAAACCAGGCGAAGAATTGCAATCCTGCTGCAGGTGCTGGGGATAACTGTTTTCCCTTCAGTCATTCACTGCTGCCACATACTGGGAAAGGGGAGTGAGATGCTGGTATGATTTAACAATATCAATGGATTTAGATTGGAGAGTTCAGAAGAGACATTCTTGTGGTAACTCATGTTTTATAGAAATAGAAGGGTTGTGATAAATTACAATATTTTTTATAAAACTGTAATGTTAAGAGCCACTGGGTATCTTGGGCTGGGTCCAGGACATAACAGGTCGTATCCTGTATGTGACAGGATGTAGAGACTCCATTCTCTTTGCCTTATAGCCTTGTGTTGTTGCGGAGGTGGTGTGCAGTAGAAATGCACTGTGTGGGGATGTCAGCAGGTTTTACCCACTTCAGGCAGGTGTAAGCGATGACGTCGGTAACACAGGATTTGTTATACATTGGAAAAGGCCCCGAGGGAGAGACAAGGTGTGGACAGAGGATTTAGCACCCTGTCGACAGATTGAACTTGCTGATGAGCAGTCCCCCATTGCCCAAGAGAAGGGGCAGCAGCACAGCGGTGAGGGGCTCCAGCGGGGCGGCTGCCCCTGGGGCTGCGGCCCTCCTGCTGAAGGAGAAGGGCAGCGTGTGGGGCTGGGAGAAACCAAGCTCCAGACTTATTCCCTGTTGAACTCCGTAGGAAAAGTCTCTCTGATTGCAGCTGAACTTGGACCCCTTTCTCCTTCTCTTCTAATCATTTCATAAGCAGGTTCACATTCATCCAGATCTAATTTCATGTACTTGCGAAGTCTGACTCAGCAATAAATGTTATCGGCTTCCATTCAAACCTGCAGAAAACAAAAAAATTTAACCTTCCCAGAACAGACATTAAAAAGGTGCTTTGTCTTGCTGAGTCAGGCCCTGAGCGTGCCTGGACCCTTGTTGTTTTGAAACTTAGAAGATGGTCCACAACCTATGAAATAGGTAAGTGTTTGATTCATTGGATACAATAAAATGCCTCAGTCAGTAGTGCTGAGCGGGAAGAGCTGCAGATGCATTGGTATCTGGGCCATTGTTTATTAAACCTTTAATTTTAAAGGAAACCTTGGGTAAAGCCTTGCAAAATGTTCATATACCTCCATGTATATTGAGCCTCTCAAAGGACATAAGAAGAGTCTCCTTGTGCAGCTTCTATCTGCAGGAATGAATTGTTTTTACTGACTTAGCTGCTGTTATAAAAGCTGTAATTACTGATATTTTGTCTCTGCATGTTTTCCAGATACAGCCTCATGTTTTTAACATAGCGCTAGTAACTTCCTAAGTTCACAGATGTCGCGATGACGCTTGTATTCAGAGGAAACAAGGTGCTGAACCACCAGTGTTGAGCATCCTTAAAGGCAGGTGATGCTGCCACGCTGCCTGCCCCGCTGAGAGGAGTGACTGAGCCCTGCTGCTGAGGCTGAGTCCTGTGGAGGAAGAAAATGTGGAAATCCTTCTGCTGGGATTACCCTGCCTCCAGCTATACAAATTAAGAAACACTGATTCACCTGCTTGCTCCCAGCATGGTGGTCCCTGGGGAAGGAGATACCTTGCTAGGACTTGAGCTGTAAAGAACAGGGATTTATAGATCAGTATCAGCAGCCACGAGCTGTACCTGGAAGCAGAATTCTCTGCTGTGTATTTCTACTGCATGCACAAAGACTGTGAGTGGGAGAACTAGAGCATGGGTTTTTTTGAGTGGAGGATGAGAGCGGGGATTCTGAGCTGTATTCCTCTCCTGGCCACTGACTTGCTAGGGATTTCAGATAAGTCATTTCATCTCTTTGTCTTAGTTTCCTCATCTGTAAAGCCAGATGAGTAATATTTAGCATTTTTTGTTGGGGCTTGGATGAAAGGCAGTGTGAATGCAAAAATATTATTGCTCTAGCCTCAGACTTCAACAAATCTCCTGCTCGTGTCCCTGAAGTTTTGCAAGTGGAGAGAGCAGAGTGCTGGGGAGGGCAGCCGGTACGCTGCCCGCTGCGGAGCGATGCTGCTACCTCGAGTCCTTTGTCTGCAGCCTCACCTTGAGCGTCCCCGGGGACGGTGGCTGCAGTCCTCGCCCTGTCCCCGGTTAGGTAATGAGGCGACGCTGTGCTTGCGAACACGAGAGATCCCCCTGCATTTTAAGTAACGCTTATGGAAAGCTACGTGTTCAAAGCACGGAAGCAATTACAGCTCTTCATGGGGCATTTATACCTCTTTAACCAGAAAAAAAGCCCTTAAATTTTACTGAAACTTATTAACTGTTGATGTTAGCTTTTCTTGAGTATATATTTTATAGCTGAATTATAGTTTATGTTGGGACTAAGGAAGCAATCTAACAGATCACCAGAGCCTGTGCAGTGACTAGGGTGAACTTCTGACCTGCTCCTTTATGCATGGTTGCTGTCACTTGCAAACCCCAAGTGACATAAAAACAGCATCAGGATATACATGTGCTTCCTCTTTCTGCATTTCATCTGTTTCTCCTTGATTACAGAGATATTTTACTTCAATGTTATTTATTCTTTATGCTTTTTTTTTAAATAAAAAACCACCACGCTAGTATTAAGTGCTGTTTCAGGAAACACTTTTAAAGGCGTGAAGGTGAGGAGATGGCAGCAGCTCCATGGAGGGGAGGCCCTGCGCCCCGCAGCAGTGATGGGCACGGTGCCCGGGCCGCCTCGAAGCTGCCACTCGGGTCCTGCCCCCCGCGCGGGCACGGCACCCCCCCGCCAACCCCTTCCCCTTGGTAAGGAAGCGCTCTCGCCTAATCGTCGGCCGGGTCCTGCTCTCTTTGCTGTCACCCGCTGCCGCTGCTTGGCCCGTGTCCACCTGCCCCCCGCAGCCTTTGCTGCTCTCGCCGATGGCGGTGAGGAGCCGGTGCCCCGGGCAGGCCGGGAGGGTCCCCGGGGTCCCTGAAGCCGCCCGGGCGGCGGCTGACGGAGGCGCGGCGGGAGGCGCAGGCCCAGCTGCCGCCGCGGCCCCTGCGGCGGACGCGGGAGTCCCCTCGCGGGTGACCTCCGGCCGGGGCAGGCCGGGGGCCCAGCGGGGAGGGGTCCCTGGGGCGGCGGCCCCGGCACCTGCCCGGGCCCGCGGACACCGCCGCCGCCCGGAACTTTTCGCGGGCCTCCCCGGTCACGTCCCCTCCCGCCGCTCCGGCTCCGCGCCCCCGCCCGGCCCGGCCCGGCCCGCCCCGCTGGCTCCTCCCCAGGCCGCGGCCGGTGAGGGCGGAGCGGACGCGGCGCCGCCGCCGCGCACAGCAGCCGAGCCCCGAGCCGAGCGGCGGCGGGAGGCCCGGAAGGCGGCGGGTGAGCGGGGCAGCGGCGCCGGCCGCGGGGGAAGGGAGCGGGTGCGGGCGCGGCGGGGCCCCGCGGGCGGCGGCGGCGGTGGTGGCGGGCGGGCTCCGGGTGCCCCCGCTGGGGCCTGGCCGCGGCGAGGCCGCGGGGCCGCGTCCCGGCGCCGGGGAGGGAGCGAGCGGGTCAGGGGGGCGGCCCGGGGGCGGCGGGGGTCCGGCGGCGGCGGGGGTCCGGGGAGCGAGGCGGTGTCAGCGCGGACGGGCTGAGCGCTCCCTCCCCGGGGGCGCGGCGAAGCCCAGCCGGCAGCGAGGGGGAGGCGGCTTCTCCCCGGCCCTGGCCGCGGCGGGGCGGGAGGGCTGCCCGCGGGAGGCGGGTGCCCGCGCTGGGCCCCGGCCGGGGCGGCGCGGGGCTCCCCGCTGCCGGGCCGCCCGTCCCGCGGCGGTGGGGCTGCCCCGTCCCCGGCGGGCGCCGGGCGCAGGCTGGACATCCATCTTGCGCGGCTGTGCCGGGGCCGGCGGCTCCCGGCCCGGGCAGCGAGGGCGGCCGGGCTCCGGGCTAGAGAAGGCGGCCAGGCGCCGGGAGGCTGCCGGGGCCGAGGCGGGGGCGGTTGGCCCTCGGCGCGGCGGAGGGTGCCGCCGTGCCTCGGGAAGTGACCGCAATCGTCCCGGTGTTCCGTGTAGTCAGGTGCGCGCCGGGCGTCCCGGGCTCGAGGGGAGCGCGCGCCGCCTGCCTGTCCCCGAGATGTGAGGGGCAGAGCGGGGGCGGCGGGGCCGGGGCCGGGGCCATGGCCGGGGCCAGCGCCAGCCTTCGCCCGCCGCCCCGCTGCTCTGCCCCGGCGGGCGGCAGGAGGTGTGGGCAGGCGGGAGGAGCCGGGCCCAGGGCACGGCGCGGTGTGGAAGCCCCCGGTGAGCCGTGCGGAGCAAGGCGCTGGTCAGCCCGCGCCCTCCGGGCCCGGGGCCCGGTTGTCTCCGACCACTTCGGCTCTGAAATGGTTCCTTGCGCTTCCTTCAGTCGCTTTAAAGAGACAGTTTAAACTGTTCTCTGGGTAGGGAAACTTTTGTGTTTAGATACTTTTCGTTAATTAGTGTCTTTGCTTACGATACGGGTGGTTTTGGTGCAGGGATTTCTGCGCAGCTTTCTCAGGGGGAGGGTTGGGGTTTGGACACGCCGAGTTGATACCGACCGACGCAGAACTGGAACTGGCTCGTGGGTTTTGCTTTGCGCACAACTTGGAAAGAGCTGCAAACAGGAAAGGCAAACTATGAAAACTCTGGTTTTTTTTTCCTTTCAGTAGCTTAACAAGGGAGATAATATTTCTTAAAATAGTTGTTTGACTTGAAAACGCCTGTCTGCCTTCAGAGTATTATATCAGGACTCTATAATTTCTGTTGCTTTCATAATTCTGTCCGAGTAGTAGTAGTATTGCTCCACGTAAAAAGAGACACCAGATTATTTGAAGAGTTAAACTGAGGAACCGGCTGGTTAGTTGAGAGTGGCTGTCTGCCGTGAAATGCTTCACTGTTGTCATTTTTTTTTTGTTGCTTTTTCTTACTGAAACAGTATGTCATTAACTCTGGCTGGTGCTAGCAGATCCCTCGGATTCTGATCGGGTTTTAATGGGGGAATTCGTGAGACTTTTAGGCAGTAAACGGATGAAGCTAGGGAGAAACAAAGTAGTGCGTTAGCAGCCAAAGGTCTGTGCCTTTAATGAGAAGTTATCCCAAATGAGGCAACTTAAAGGGAAGTTTTAGGTGGAGCTCCCTTGCCTTTGTGATATCTGCGACTTTTTTAATTTATAGAAGCAGTGTAGTTCACCATGTCCCAAGTATGAAATGCTGTCTGATTAATTCTGACATCATTATCACGTTGCTATAGGGACTTCATTACGCTGGGAATGCCATGTTCACATCCTGTTGCTATGGAAAAGATTGGTGTAATAAATAAAAACATGTAATGTTCTGTTCATCATTGTGGCAAAAAAACTGCCATTGATTTATTGATGTGATTCCCTGAAGACTGACAACGTATTCCAACAGAAGTTTTTAATGCCAAGTTAGAAACCGGGAAACTGTCACTTGCAGTTCTCAGCAGCTTGTCCCTTCCTTCTCTCTGTTGTGCCGGGTGGCAGAAGTTGTGAAATCCTGGTTTTGGAAATGAGAATGAGAGTACATATGTCGTTCTTCAAGGTGGAGTCCACAGGAAGTGCTGTGCTCACACACACTGCTTCTAAAAATAATCTGTTTTCATGCGCGGTATTTTCTGTGCACCAGGAGGAGAGGAGTGTTTGTGTGCTGTCAGGCTAAGATCATCCACAGAAAAGTGAGTTATACTTCGTAAAAGCAGATATTTCCTAGGGCCTTTGTAAACGTAGGAGAGTATGTCCAGAAGGGTGCGGTTGGGCTGATGGAGGGACCCGTGCACGGTGCAAAAGAAGCCTTGATGGCATTTAGTAGGCCCAAGCGGTGCTGGCAGACCCCAGAGCTGTAATTCCGAAGACTGACAGGAAGCTAAGAGCGGTGTCTGTCATCATGTGTCTTGGCTCTGGTGTGGCTGTTTTTAGGGTAAGTAGCTTTGCTGAAGATTTTGAGAGGACTGCGTGCCAAATGGACCGAATTACTAGCACAGTATAATTCCAGTGACAGGTTAATGCTTTTATTTGGAGACTAATGTTTACGCCGTTTATCAAAATGGTTTATATTTGAAACCATAAGCTGCAAATATACATAGACTATTTGTGATACGTTTCGTGGCTGTTCATCCAGTCTGAGGATGGTTCTGAAAAAAATGAAATGTAACTAGATAGCAGTAGTGTAACGTGGACGTACTCTAACATAAAAGTTGTAATTGTATATTGAATCATAGTCTTAGGCATAAACAACTCTAATCATTTGTTTGTACTATATATTGCAGTGTTTTTTCTTGTACCATGCGCGTGCGCAGCGTACTCCATGGCGCTTTGAACTTGTACTCACAGATTGCTTCTGTGCAACTCTACAGAGACTTACAAAAAAAACGTCTTCAAGAGGAATCCTAATATTCTGAGAACAGGAACATGTTATCTGTATCCACATACTAGAGAAAAGGAAGTGAATCTTTTGAGTGTACATAAAGTTCAAATCTTTATATTTGAAATGTTTTTTACTTGCCGCTGTTTGAAATTCAGAATTCCCCTTGGTCCGGCGTTACTTTCAACCGTGCTGAAATCAGTTCAGCAGAGTGCTGCTGGGCTCGGTCAGCTGGGGCTGGCTGTGGATCCTGATCAAACCCCCTTTTTTTAGGGTAATATGGGAGACTTCCTATGTTATTGCTTTCTTTTCATTTCTGATGAGCCAGATTGATGTTAAACATCAAGCACTTCTGGTAGCTTTGTGTGTTTAATTCTGCAGAAGTAGATTCAAGGGAGACCTAACTTTTAAAACTTGGTCAAGTCCTGGGGTTGTGTTTGGGTTTTTTTTTTTTTGGCCTTGATTTGAGGTGGGTTTTGGTTTGTGTTGGGTTTTTTTGTTTGTTTGGGGTTTTTGTTTTTTTTTTAAGAGGAGATAGTGGGGATGGTGGTTAGAGTACAGCCTGAATTCATTTTATGCTGAGCTCTGCAGTAGTTATTGATTTGCTTTTACTCTTTTATTTAATAGGTAATAGGAAATTAAACAGAATTTGAATGAAAGCATCTACTTAAAAGGGTGCTCATAAATCCCAGGGTCAAATTTTTACTTAGGCGTTTGTGTTCGCACTTTGCAAAAGCTTCTGATCCTGGAAACATGACACCTAATGGCCAGGATAAGTAAGGATGTTAGAAAGTTGGAAAGAAAAGTTCGTCTTGCTGAGCTATCTTGTTTGATGCAGTCTGTCTTGTTCAGATGCTAAAACTTGTGTGAGGTGTTTTATTTGCTGCAGTACTGAAGTCTGGTGGCAGCCAGGATCTGAGATTATTTGGGTTCCTAGACTGCTCTCTAGGTATAAATTAATGTCCTGAAAAGTTCACCTCTCAAACAGGTTTCTCCCTGGATTACATCTGAGCATCACAAGTACAGAGAGGATAAAGGAGGATCCGGGTTTTTGTTCATGAAGTACAGGTTGGAATGAGACTACAGCTCTACTAGCTCATGGCTGTTATTCAGCAGAGTGAAAATACAAGATGCTTTCCACTGCTAGTGTTGCACATATAATCAAGTTCAGCATATTCCAGTTAATGGAAATGGTTAAATAGAGCATAAAGTTGTGAAGATGAATTTATTTCAATCCTTCATATACAAGTGATAGATTGCATTAGTCAGCCCAAGAAGAGAGGCACAATTTTTATGGGTAAAACATTTCCCAGAATGCTTGACTTTTTTTTTTTTTTTTAAGCCGTACAGTTAGAAGTAGTAGTAGGTTATTCATTCTCACAGTTGTACAATAAGATTAGAGCTCTTAGGCAAGTCATAGATTTAACTCCTTCACTTTCTCATTGTTGAATTTTTATTGTTGAGCATTCAGACACACTTGGAAGCAAGAACCGAGTAGGAGTCTAACTGATCCAGTTCTGTGTCTCCAACTAATATTAGAATGAAAAAAAAATTCCATGTTGGTTAAATGAAGAACTGTTGAAATAATATACTAGCAGAGAAAGGATTAAAATAAGTGTGAAGAAGATATACTTTCATTAATAGCTTCTGAGTAAGAAGGATATTAAAAAAAATTACATAATGTAAAGTATCTGTGGGTACACTTTTTATATAAATATGTTGAAATAGAAATAACCTTTGATTAGCCTGCATATATACTTGCAAATTACGTGTTGAAAAAATAGTATCTAGCCATATGACGTTAATTCTGTATTTCGGTGTTGCTTTTAGCTTTCTTCCCTTTCTTTCCCACTAGGAAAGTTATTGCAGGAATGATAACTTATTTGAATATTCTTTGATAGTCCAACCCAAATGTAGTTTAGATTTGTGTTTGAGACAAATCTGTGTTCTAAGTGACTTGATGTGAGGTTGTCATGCCCTGGTCTGAGCTCGATGACCGGTTCTGCTCCGAAGCATCCCCAGTCTGTTGTTGGACTGCCTGCGTTTGTGTCCCTGCCTGTGGGCTTCCAGGGAGGTCCCAGCTGTCGGGGGACGGAGCTGCCCCTGTAGGCAGTTACCATCTTTAGGGCTGGATCACTTGGGGACCAGAAAACAAATTAAGGGTTTGAACTCCATAGTGTGATGTTACGTAGACAGGGTGAAGTTTGGCCAGATGTTCCTCCTGACTGATTCTCTGGACAACAATCCTATATCATAAGTAATACAGATTCCTTGGATGCATCTGGTTTTTTCCTTTCAGAATAGAATCGACTATTTCAGTTGGAAGGGATCTACGAGGATCACCTAGTCCAACTTTCTCCTTAAGATTTCTTGATTTATATGTAAACAAGCTCTCCAGAATGCATGGTTTCTTTTGATTTATAAAATAGACGAGATTTTAGAGTAAATGCTGGTTTTCCTAGCCATACCTTTGAGTTTTTTAAAAATGCAAATTATATGCTTTATAAGGTTGCCGTTTAGCTAGTGGACCTGGCATTCAACACAGCATTTGTTCCAATAATGTAAGATTTTTAGGAGAAACCTGGTTATAGTATATAAAAAATGTTTTAGTTGTATTTCACGGGGTATCACCAGGATTGAAAGCAACTACAAGATCAAATGGCTTTAATGTAAGCTCTGAGGCTCCAGCTGAGTGTGCTTTGAGTCCATTTGCTTTTGCTCAGGTGTTAGAGCAGGCCGTGAAAAAGCATCCTCCAAGGTCAGAGTGGATTTGCTGCGGGTGGCAGGCCTGAGAGGGCAGAGCAGGTACCTTAGGTTTCTGTAGGTAGTGTCTTTCATGTGCAAAAAAAAAGATTTTTTCAAACCGTATGTGATATGATGTATAAAGTAGATGTTTGATGCCTGGTAAGTTCAGTTCACCTTGTAGTGTTAGAAGCAAAGGAAATTGAGAATGTTTGACAAAAGCTGTTTGTGGATGAGCAAGGTAGGTTCTGAAACCTCATGGTGTGAGTTTGGTTTTACCTCAGCATCCATAGATGTGTCACCAAGTGACTGACCCTGCCTATCTCCTGGAGCCTGCAATGGCACGGGAGAGGCAGCGCTGCATGCTGAAGGGACAAGAGGCCATGATGACAAGTGGCAGCAAGGGAAATTTCAGTGAAAGCAAGGCTTTCCCACAGGCTGTTCCTGTGGGAGCGGTTAAGCACTGGAAGGGGCTGCCCAGGACCTTTGGGAATCTCTGTCATTGGAGATACGCAGAACTTGACTGGGCAAGGTCTTGAGTGACCTGGTCTGACTTTGAAGCTAGCCCCGTTTGGAGCAGGGGGTTGTAGCAGAGACCTTTGGAGATCCATTGCAATCTGAATTACCCCCTGTTTCATTGCATTTACGTGGCACGGTTGTATTACCTGGTAGAGTGGGCGAGATGCAGCGAGAGCTCCAGTGGCCAGAGCTTCAGGCTGTGGTTTCATGGTCACGACACGCAGTCACACGCTCCAGTGTCCCCCTTGCTCTGACACTTGTGCTCTTAGATGTTGAGGTAACTCAGGGAGCTTAGCTAGCTGAAAACTGAGCTAGTCCCAAAAATACATACGTAGTTTTCAACCAGATCACTTCTTGCTCTGACTCATTGTGTGGTTGTGCAAGTACCACTGCTGGTAGAGGGAAGGAGTTGCGAAGAGAACGAGAAACTGCAGTTCCTGACTACATCTGACTTAGGGCAGTGTCCTTCTGTCGGTCTTGTGCTGGGACTGTAGCAGAGGTAACGTGGTGGCTATCTGCTTTGCCTGTTACATCTGGAAAGAACATGACCTGTGGCTTATTCTGGATGGTGAATAAATAGGTGGATATGTGTCCTCTGTCCTCAGTGGTAACGGATTGTTATTTGCAAGGCACAGCCTGCGTTTCTGGGAGTTTATATTGAGCTGCCTTTCTGTTGCAACAAATTTAGGGTCTTCACTGCTTCTTTTTCAGTTGACTTTGCTTGTTGTGTTGGTGACTGTTAAGACATCATCTGTGAGTTGGTTTTACATGTCTGCTGGCTGACTAAAACCATTCAGAGCTAACTGGCTCATTAGAAGCTTCCTGTTCTTTCCTGTGATAGTGATAATTTTGTTAATTAATGCCTGTTTTCTGAGCTCCCTTCTGAAGAAAGGGGAGTGCAGGGGGAAGCTGTATAGACCCTAGTGACAGCAGAGCACGTCAGGACCCAGCACGTACCTGCTCAGCTGTTGGTACCTGGTATTTAGGCTGAAGCACTTTGTTCTGGTGCTAGACCTACTGATGCCATTTCACTTCCAGGTTTGGTATGAAACAAGTTTTGATCTCCAAAGCTCTGAATGGGACAGGAGCTGGTTACTGAGAGATCACTTCTCCCCTTGCAAATACCGCAATAATTAAGGCTGTCTAAAGTAGCCATTTAACGATATTAAAATGAAGAGGCTGTGGGAGGTGGCTGGTGTTCAAGAAGGCACCGAGTGTTACGTTGCTAATCAGAAATGGTGTGTTTAAACTTAAATTGCATTCATCTGCTGTGGGAAGATCCTTTGAGGTGTGTGTGGGAAGAAATGGGACACTAGAAACCTTCCCTAATTTTGATCACCAATCGTTTTGGGTTTTATAACTTCTATATTTGCAGATTGCACTCACAACATTGTAGTAGCCAGAACCTCTAGTTAAAGATGAGATTTAAAACTGTGTTGTTTCTGTTTCTGCTGTGATAGTAGTCCACAGGGCATAACAAAGAGCTCTTTTCTCACCGTGTCAGCTGGCTGGAGCAGGTAGGGTAGCTCTGCGTGAATCTGAATGTGGCCACATGAAGACGGTGTTTTGATGTGTGTTACTGCTCCGTGCTGCGAGTGGCCCAGCAGGTATTGGGTGCTGGGTGTTGGGAAATACCTGCTATACCTGAACAGGCACTTCCTCAGTGCAGCTGTAGTGGCTTGACGTGAACCTAGGTGAAAGCGCATATTTAATTTTTTTGATTGAGAAATCCAGATGCTGACAAAAGCAGACGGTAGTATGTTTTGAAAACTGCTGTTTGTTTTCTTTTGAGGAACAAAATACTTTATTTGGGGGGAAGTCTGACCCTCCACAGGGCTTTTATAACGGGGAAGAAGCAGGTAACATAGGACAAACAGCAAAAAAAGGAAGCTCCAGGGCTGCTTATAGCTCACGGCTGCAGGTGGGTTGGCTTGGCTTTCTCACTCTTTTTGCTTTGACTGAAAATATGGGGAGCTAGGCAATAACAGTCCTGTTGAGCAGGTGGCCTGGGTCATTATGGTTTGTTATTTATTTTGAATACTGATAAGACGGAAAGTATTTAAATTCATCTGGGACACTGAAACAAGAGGTCTGGATATGTCCAAAGCAGTGCCTGTGTTATGGCTGAAACAGATCTTTATTAATCGCTTAAATGAGGCAGTCAAAAATACATGTAGCCCTGGTGCTTCATACACTCACGTAAGGACTAGGACGAGCATTTCTGGAATAGGAAGTTGTCGCCCTGTCAAAAGTTACTGGAGAAGATTGCTTTTTGGAAATGCACTGCAACTAGTAGCCCCCAGTGTGTTTGTCAATCGGTTGCATTGCATAACTGCTGCTTGCTGGAGCATTACAGAAAAACAGACAGTTGCATTTCACTTGTGAGTGGCTAGAACTGCAATTTCAAGGCTGGCTGGAATGTTTGGGGGTTTTGTTGAAATATTTGTTAGATCCAATGATGTTGTGTTCTGGAGTGTTCTAATACTGAAAAAATTTGAATTTGTCATATTTAAATTAGGGTATTGCATGTGAACTCATAGCTATGAAATCTGCTCTTTAAAAGATCTGAGCATCTATGGCTCTAGCTGGCTGTGGCTGTAGTTGTGAGCGCTCCATGCTTCTGGAAGTAAGACTGCTATTAGTTTTTGTCCAAGTGAATAATCTGTATGGAATCGGGCATCTCTCACATTTTTAACACCTTAGTTGGAAACAGACCCTTACTCTGGAAAGCACCAAGTATGTGGGAGGAGCAGTTCGGCTGGATGTATTGGTTGCAGTGCTTTTTATGCTGCTTTTATGTAATATTCTTTTCTCTAATGCAAATAAACTTGAAGTTGTAGGGAGGGGCTGCTGAGAAGAGGAAGACTTTCATTACAGACAGCTGACATGCAGAATAATATCTTTTTATATGCCACCTACCACGTGATAGTTTAAAGTAAATCATAGTTCACTGGGTAAGGTTATTTCTGGTGCAATTCTCCTTTTTGTGAAAGTAGTCCCATTCCAGCACGTCTTGCTTTACCCTGAGATTTGCCGTGTTAGTACTGTGCTGGGTAACCAAGAACAGAAATCTTGATGGATTTATGAAATAAATACAGGTGAAGATAAAATAAATTTAGCCAATTGTTGCTTTCTGCTTTGGATTATAACACTAATTGTGCTTGAAAATAACATTAAGATTAAAGATACAGACTGAAACGGTTCCAGACAGCCTTTCTCATGAAATATTTATGCATTTAGAGCTTTTAACTCATCAGATCACTTATAAAGTCATAGGGATTGCAATATTACTATGGCTTTGTCTTGTTTCACGAATACACTATATTGGCATATTGATCACTAGACTGCACTCAAATTTACAATAAAGCTTTTTCAGGAATCTCATTTAAAGTGATCAAACAGATGTTATAATGCTCCATGGCACTTTCTCGGAATCACACCATTGAGAAAAGTGGGTCTTTTCCTTTGTTCTGTAATTTCAGTACTTTGTAGCCTTTGTCAGTTAGATGACCTGTTTGCTCTAAACCCTCATCATAAACGCAATGCCAAGTACAAGTCAATTTAGCACTAAAGCAAGCTTGAGCGGGGCGGTAGGGTAGCTGAGCATGCCATTAGCAGGTGTCAGAAAAACTAAGTCATGTCCACAGAGCTGAGAGGCTGAAACTTCTTTTATTGTCCTTTTCATGCCAAGTTCATATTAAATACTTCTGGATGGGCAGAAGTTTAAGAAAGTTCCTAAATCTATTTTAAAACCAGTGGTGGTAGTGCCCATGCATTTGTACGGCTGATGTTGTATTTGTAGAGTTACTCTAGAAAAAACAGTTGAATGGAAGTTTTAACTTCGGTGGAAGGGTGTCCTAACCAAAATGGAGAGCACCAAAATTGCAGATAACGGCAATTAACATTCAGATTAACTGTGGTATGTTCTAAAGTCTTGCTCAGAGTGCAGAACTGACTGTCTCCAGGCCATATGTTGAACAAATTTGCATACTAATATGGGTGAGATTTTTTTCCTATTGCCTTACGTCTTATCATTTCAAAGACACATGGAAGATGACTCTTCTTGTTCCTGTTTGAATGCTGTTCATGAGGTGGAGGGGAAGAGCCGGCTGATGCCAGTGGTACTCATCTTGTTAGCTGCTGTAGGACGTGTCCTCCCTTCCTTGTGAGTTAAACATAGTGTCTCTTCTTCTGGGAGCAGGAGTCTGACTGCCCGTGGGGGTTTTTTTGTTGTTGTTGTTTAAAGACAGCTGTATAATATTCTATTTTGGTTGTAATCAAGCTTGACCTATAAATACTGAAATGGCTCATTTAAACTGATTTAAACTATCAGAGCCATTTCCTTTAGGGGTTAGTGTCACCTTGTATTTTCCATAAAGGAAATTCCAGGATGAATTGTCAAGGTAGTTTTGCCCTTTTAAGCCCGGCAGATTCAGGAGGATTTAAAAACTTCAGAGAACCCCCAGTGCAGAGGTCAGATCTGCCAGCGGTTTGATTCTCAACCCTCCTGGCCTGAAAGTTCTCGCTGTGATGCCCTTCGGGCTCCAGCACTGAAGCGTTAATAACATTTTTGAATATTCCTTCGGTTAAAATCTTCACGTAGAAGAAAATTTCATTTTTGTTGTAAAATAAAATTCAGTTTCCACCGCCCTCTGCCCCCAGGTTTCAGGAAGCAGCATTAAGGGACTGAGCTAAATACTGAAGGATTAAGTACCATATTAAATAACTTCATTTCATTATAATAAGTAATGAAACTGTTACTTTTTCTCTGTTTAAAGTCAATTCTGTACATTAACTTACTGCTATTCAGGTTCCTATTAAGCCTTAAAATTTGCCATGGAAACGTTTCAAGAGGTACAGGTCTACTTTACGGTATCGTTAACTGTATTTAGGTACTCGTTACATGGCTACTCATTGCTGTAGGGGTTTTATTTAAACTGATAAACAATGTAGTATTAAGTGGCCATATGGTAAGTGGGGCTTTTCATTCAAAAAATCATTGTTAAAACAGGCGTTTAATTAGCCGCAGTTGCGTGGGAACGGTAGGTGTTTTGGTTGCTTGTGGCTGACGCACACGAAACGCTAAGGTGTTTTTTTAAGGCAGTGAAAATCTCTAGACTGTATATGCAAACCTGACCTTTAGATTGGTCTGCATGGTCAAATCCAGTGTATACGCACAAATTGATTATTGCAGCTTTGCTGGGAAGATTTAAAGAATCTTAATATTTTCTGGAATTTGTAAGTTAGCCCAGTCTCCTGAAAAGCTGGGCAGTGGTCCATGCTACCAGATGACGCGTTGTTAGAGGCTTAATGTTATTCTTAGAATTTATCACTGGTGGGTAGAAATACATCTGAAGAGCAGTTTAAACCTCTACAGGTTTTTCAAGAAGTTTCAAAGAAACCTGAATCGGGAGGAAGCGGTATTGGTTTCTCCACCCAAGGTTCAATGCTGGAGACCACATAAGGACAAACTGGATTCCAGCCCCCGGCAGTGACCAGTGCCTGGGCTTTGTGACCGGTGTCTGGTCACTATTACTGCAGAAATAAAACAATTAAAGTGCAAGCTAAAATGGCAGTGACAATCTACCTACCTCATGTCACTTATTTACTCTAATTATATAAACCAGGAAGAACATAGTTAAGAATGTTGCCAAGCTACTATCAGCACAACAAATTATTCTTACCAAGTATAATGTAGTTGGTGTTTTGCTATGATTGAGCCTCCTAGAGTCTGTCTGGAATTTAATCTGCGTTTAAAAAAGGTCAGAACATTTTTTCCACTAAAGAAAATGGAGAAAAAAATTTATAGGCCTTAAAAATCAGTGGCAAGTTGTGGATGTGGTAGACAACAGATGGAGGAAGTCCCATGGTCGGCTTCTATGTCTAATGTTTATGCCCTTTAACTTTTACATGTTTTGCTGATGAGGAAGGGGGAAAGGAAATATTTTTCTTTTCTTCTTCTGAAAAAGCTGTTGAGAACTCCTGTGAATTGTGGAGACCCCTCTGCCGAAGATACTCAAGTAGCTCTAGATGAGAAGAGGAGAAACGGCTGAGTGCGACCGTGGTGTCGCTTGGGAGGACCTCGGTTCCGCCGCCTGTCGCTACGCAGGCGTTAGCTGTGTGGTTCATCGCCATGCTGTTTCCACAAAGTGGCTACACAATACTTCCTATTAAACTGTTTTGTATATATATAATTGAGGAAAAGTCTATTTTCTCCCAAACCTGCACAGCTTAGGTGGATGTCTTTCCTCCCGTTTGCAGATCGGTGCTCGTTAGTATTAAATGTGCAGCAGTGCTGCAGTCCATTCGGAGGGGAGGCTGCCAATTGCAGCGAGTGACGTAGCGTTTTGTTCTAATTTGGGGATGCAGTGTGTGTTGGTCTTTGAGTTTTGCTTCTGGCTTCCTTTCCCCTGTCTTTGTCTGTCTGGCACATGTCCCTAGCAACTTTCTGCAAATGCAGACCAATAGGACAAAAAATAAATTAGCCGTTTCAGCATGGCAAGCTTTAGCTGCCCAGAGTACTTGTTCCTTGCCTGGAGTGCTTCTATAGCAAAGCCATTGGAAATGAATAAGTAGGCAGTCACTTCCATAGAAGTTAACATGATGATATTTAAAATTGCAAGCTCAGCATGAAGCTGGTTGCAGAAAAGATTACAGCCTGAGGAAGATCAGTCCAGTATGTTTGTGCATGAAATCACTTTTTCAAATTCCAGAACTATTGCTATTTTCAGAGAAGTTTGTTCTCTGACTTGTTTGTGGGTGCTGTAGTTAATTTGCTCAAAGCTCCAGTTCAGCACAACACTGAAGTCAGAAGGGACAGCTCTGTTGCTAGAGGACTTTGCTCTTAGCCCAGGCTTTTATGGCTTTGGCCCTGCACCAGTAACCTTCACAATGCACCACGGAAGATGTGAAATTATGCAGAAACTGGCGCTTTGATTGTGGTTCAGAGGAGCACACGGTCGGGACCTGAGTTCTTGAGAATGGATATGTGCAAGATTTGAAGGCTGGTCTCTTGTCTTTTCCGGTTGAACACTTCAAATAACATCTCAGAACAATGTCGGTTTTCTCTTGTGTTCTCAAATATCTGTTTGCTTATTTGGCTTGTCACCAGCTTATTTTTTTGCATGTGCTTCTCACTGATTTTTTGTTTTTACCTGGTACTGCAAAAACAAAAAAAAGAATTTATTTAGATTTAAGTTACTGAATTGTGATTGCCTCACTTGGACAAGGTGTATATTATTAAAATGTTGCTGCCTTCTTGTTTGTAAATTTATGAATTATTGGTGAAAGTTCTCTTTTAGAAATATTAGAATGTTACTATTGAGATATTGTTACACTTCTCAGTAATCACAGTGAATTCATTTTATAGTTACTTTATTAAAGTTATAAAAGTTATTTATAGTTTATTTATATAGTATTGTATTATAGTATTTATATAGTATTATTATATATAGTATTTATATAGTATTTATATGATTTATTTATATAGTTTATTTATATATTTAGTTTATTTATATAGTTTATTATTTATTAAAGTTATTTATAGTTACTTTATTAAAGTTACTTTACTAAAGTAACTATAACTTTTCAGCACAGTAGTGGTTCAGGATTAGATTTAATTCCGAAGTCTTATTGTAGAGAATTGGAACTCACTTCTGAGTTGCTTCAGTTCTTTGGTGTGCTTAGGCTTCCCCTGAGGAGTACGTGTTTCTGAATGTCCAAACTACCTGTTTTATAATGGTGAAGTTACTGAAGTATAAAATAGGTTGATTAGGCAATGTAAATTCCTGCCTGGAACCAAAATGTTTTCCTTGTTTTTACAAGAAATAACTCAGGTTTTGGCCTGCGTTGAATTTAGGAGAACAGAAGCTTATAAACCTAGGGGGACAGGATGTATACTGCAGAACCAGTAACGCTCCGCGGTTGGGCAGTGACTCATCCTACAACACGATAATGCAGACAGTTAGCTATACGCTTGTTGCCTTGATTTGTATCTGATTTGATGCTGATGGCAGTCAGTGGAGATGGTAATGTTTTTACTGTTAAAATTGTAAAATTGAGGATGAGATTCCTGCGATAATGTATAAAAGATGTATGCTATTATATAATGTTGACATATAAAATACATTTACTTGGGTGTCAGATAATGCAGCGATAATGAGTAATAAAATGGAGGCAGACTGTGAAAATCATGTGAATGGAGGCTTGTCAAATTGTACTTTAAAGTAGTCACATTGAGGTCCTGCTTTCTGCTTAGTCTTGTCTTTTTTTTCTCCCCCCCCCCCCCCCCCCCCCCATTTTTCTGATGTTGATGGCCTCAGGCAAGGTGGAGGAGGTTTTCTGTGTACCCTGAAGACAGGGAGATTGACTGCCTTGGGGAAGGGACTTGGCAAGTGAGTCCATGGCAGTGATTTTTAGTGATTTTTATTATTTAAGTAAATTCTGTGCGAATTAAGAGGGTAAGTCTATGGCAGTGTTAGTCTTGCTGCTTTTTAGGGGAGGTGTCTGTTAATTAATTGTGCGATTTGCAGACAAACACCCTTTCATTTGTGATCCGCCATCCCTCTTCCCGCCATGTTTCCGTAGGTCGCATGTAACAATTGCGTGATTGTTGACAGCTTTGATTAATATTAGGGAAGTATTTAATGTGCTTTCGACTTCATTGAGTAATTTAATATCTCAGAACATGGCTATAACAAATAACTAATTAGGGAGCAGATGGTGAGTGGAGCTGTCGTTCGGCAGTGCCGGGGCTGGGCGGCCAAACCGGTGCGGTGCCGCTGGCAGTTTGCAGCCTACGGCTTGGCAAGGGCCGGTCCTCGGTGAAGCCAAGGGTAGAGCCCGGGTCTTGTGTTTCCAGCCTTCGCTGCTGTATCATTCTTTCTATTTGTTTGGGGTTTTTTCTTGTGGAGGGGATCTGTCAGTTTTAGTGTGATTTTGATCGTCGTAAATCTTTCCTTTGCAGAAGTGCTGGATTTGAGTTTGTTTTGCAAACACGGCTATGAGTAATGAAGGGATTTTGGTGGAGTATTGAGCAATGTTTAGTAGACACTTTAAAAAAAAAATCCACCCCTTTTCATGGCCTAGTTTATAGTAACTTAAACTGGCATGAAGAACATTTACAAGTTCAAAATTAAACAGGTTTGTTTATAGTAGCCTTGATTCAGTATTTAACTGCCAGGGTAAAAATAACCAAGAGATGTGGCTGTAACGTCCCAAGAATCTGCCCCTCTTTCGGGGAAATGGGAATGCGATGGCTGCTGGGGCAGTGCAGCCAGCCTGGGACGGCAGGTGCTGGAGTTCACGCAGCCATCTGCGTGTTTCTCTCCCAAATCTGTAAAATGCTGACAGCACACTTCCCCTTGGAAATGTTGAATATTTTGATTTCCGCATGTGAAAATCAGACCACTAGAAAAAGGGAGGTGTGGGTGATGAGCAAGCCAGCGCTCAGAAGGAGGTTATTCGGTTATTCTCTTTTTTTCTTCCCTAAAGCTGGGTGAGTGGTGTTTGCTCCCTGCCCCTCTGTCCCAGGGACACCACGGTGCATCTTTCCGGGGAACAGCAAGAGAGCAAAACACGTGTCAGGTTATCAGTGCACGTGGCTGTAGAAGCTGCGCCTTGAGAGGCCATTTCACGTTGTCTCTAGGAACTGGTGCTTGTGGTTTGGTGTGTGCTTGTTTGGTGCCTCGCTTTTTTCTGTTCCTTTTCTCTCACCCTTTTTTAAACTAGGGCTGTGCGTTGTGCTTCTTGAGTGAAAATGTGGTCTGCATTGCTGAGTTGTCATCTGTCTTCAGTCCTATGGCTGAGACTGTGTCAGCACTTTCACTAAAAATCCCTGTTTTGAGGTGTGTATAAATTGGATCCAAGCAAATGCTTGCAGCAAGAGCTGCCTGAGTGAACTCTGCTTTGCTGTAGACTCACTTGCTATTACATTTGGAAAAATATTTGACAAGGATTATGACAACTTCTTTATCTGTTTCTGCAACACTTTGATTTCTGTGGTTCCAAGGTGGCACATGCCCATGGCTCTGGAGTGTTGGATGCAGAGCTGCTAAAAAAAAAACAAAAAAACCCCCAAAACCCAAAACTTTGCAAAAACAAATTACTAGTTTTTCATTTAAACTTCCTATGACTCTAGTGTTAAAAGGGGAACAATTGCTTCTTTTATCCCTCAGAAGCTTTCAGAAATGCTCTTGGGAAGAGCAGGTAGCCACGTCAAGCCAGACAGTCTCATCTGGGGCTTGAAGGACCAGGGATGCTTTCCAAGAGCTTCTCTTGCTGTGCCCCCAGAGCACTGGCAGCACAGGGCGAGCGTGTGTCCTGCCTTGCCCTGCCCATGGATCGGGAAATACCACCTCATCTTCGGCCTCTTCGCTTACGCGGTCAAAGCCTGCGGGCAGGAGGGGACCCTGCTGCCTGGGCTCTTAGTGAAAGACGGGGGCTGCCCATCGATGTCAGGATAAGTCTGCGCTTCCCAGGCTGCAGGCTCTGGAGTCGGCAGGCGCTGGTTTCCGCCCCGGGCAGGGTTGGGGGAGCCAGGACCGGGGTTGGCAGGGAAAAGCAAAATACAAGGCTTCCTGCAATACAGCACTTGCTTGGCAGACTTATCTATGGATGTTGATCTGCTACTCCAAAAACAGAGAGAAACACAGAGCCGTCGGCTTTTAGTAGTGAACAGAGACTTTGGTGTAGCTGGTGCTGAACCTATAAAAGGCTGTAGGCAGAGGACTCTCTGCCTGTCATAGCAGCAGGGTGTAGCCACGGGTATAATTACTGTCTGAAGCATCACTGCTGCTGGAGTTCACTCTTACTGAACAAAGGATTGTGATACCGCAAGTATTACAATCTTTTAAAACAGGTGGACGAGGAGCCAGCAGGGTTACTGGGGCAGGGGGATGGTGGCACTGGGACTTGCCCTGCTGTTGAGCACTGGCGAGATGCCACATCCTCTGTCTGGATGCACCTCCGTACTCTCCCCTCTGCCCTTTTCCTTTTTCACGGCTTGTAGATGCTCTTCAAGTAGTGTCACACGCATGAGGTCTGTGCTGGCAGGGCTGGGAGGACGGCCTGTCCCCCTCTGTCCTACTGCGGTGTGGGGGCCACCCAGGTGGCTGGAGGGGAAGCGGGGAGAGAGGCACGGTGGGGCTCGTGCGCGGGCTGGAGAGGTATGGGAGAGGATGCCAGATTCGTTTCGGAGGGACCTTGATAGCATCAGTGCCTGATGTTTCTGTTTCCTGTGCGCGGCGTTACTGCGCCTGGCACTGGCGTGTGGTGCAGCCTCCCTGCAGAGGTACCACGCGGTTGCACAGTATGTTTCTTACAGGGCACGTTATGTTTCTTACAAGAAAGAAAGAAACCTAATGGATTCCGTCAAATAATTTTACTTTGTAGGTGATGCAACAGTCATTGGATTATACCGTGGCAATGCCAATTGAGAGTGGTGAAGTGATGGTTTCTCTCCCCTTTGTGACCACTCAGGGTCACTGGGTAGCTTTAAATGTAGCCAGCTTTCTCCTGCGTTCTTGATAGCAGAAAGTACTACGTTTTCATCTCTTAAAATGTATTGCAAACTTGATGCAACCTCAAGCAGGGTTAGGCTGACCTCAGTTTGTCTTTTGTAAGTGAAATTTTGTGTAGACTATATTAGGGAGAAAAAGTCCAACAGGAACGTGGTGATTTGACTTAGCAGTGTCCATCTCTCCTGCAGGAGAAAGTTGTCTTTTTGTTGTGGGAAAAGCAAACTGGGGGAGAGGAGTAAAGAGCCTGGAGAGAGCAGGAAGCTCCTGAGCGCTTGGAGATCCGTAGCAGCCGGTGTTCGGGTGAGGGTTTGATTAATCCAGTTTGGCAGAATGGATGGAGTCTGTTAATCTGTTAAAAAGTCTCTGTGCCTGTTTAAACCTACCTGTTGGACGTGCGCTCAGAGCGCAGTGGAAGGTGGCATTTCCAGCCCTGCTTCAGCTGCCGTGTAACGCCAGCGCCTGCCCGAGCGGCTTCGCTGCAGCAAGTGGGAGCTGCAGAGGAGCAGATGCCTCCCTCTCGCCTCTCCCTCCAGCCGTGGCCTTCTGACTCATTTAGTGCTGACTCAGTTTTTAAATATCTTGGCTGATCTGTTATTTGCAGCTTGTTCTTCAGAAACACATTTCCCCAGGTTTCTGGGGTAATGCTTTCCCACGCCGGTGCAGGCACAGCGTGCTGCAGGTGTGAAGGAGTTTCAAGTAAGTTGGAAGAAGGGATGTGGGAGCCCAGATGCTGTTGACTTTCAATAGGAGTTGGTCATTGAACTGTTCTTTAAAATTCCCACCCCTGGGTTAGCTGAACAATAAATGGTCAGAAATCGAGAGAGGATAGCCGTCAGCATGTATTTGGGGGTGAAATCCATGGTATTGAGGTAGAAGGTGTTGCCAGAGGAAAGGGAAAAAGTGAGACTTTGGAAATGCATGTGAGCTTTTTGCAAATGCAGTCATCAACTAACAGGTACAGGGGATTGTGGACAGAAGAGGCAACTTCACATAAATCCAGTAAAAATTGATGTAAAGGGAACAACAGACAAGCTATTTAGATAACAATTTGAAAACAGTGCATAAGAAGAGAGAAGTACTTCTCCCTGTGATGCCAATCTTTTCCTACCATGTCTGCAGACTGTATTTTATTGCTGTCAAATCTGGTAGACAAAAATCGGGAACTTGAAATTGTCATTAAAAAAAAAAGGGGGGGGGGGGGAGGAACCCCCAAAACCTCAAGTAACCTAAATGAAACCTGAAGCCCAGGAGGCGGCAGGGTGAGCAGCCCTTGCCGGAGCCCGTGGGAGGTGAGGCCCGCGGAGCGGGAGCGCAGTCCTGCCCTCTCGCCGCTCTTCGGCCGCCGGGCCGGGGCCGGAGGCACAGGAGCGTTTTGGCTCTGTAGCCCGGCTGCGTCTGGCCCAGCCCGCCCCGAGCAGGGCGGTGGGTGTGCTGCGGCTCCTCCGCCGAGGTTACTCTGTTTTCAGACCGAAGCTTCGTCACTGGACGTGAAAGGTTGGATGGCTGAGCTGATGCTGCCCCAGAGGCTGCATAGCACAGGGATAAGTTTTACTTCTCGCTTCCAAAAGCAATGCCGTCCTGTATTAAACAGAAATGTGAACTTTATGGTTGTGAGCTTGATTTTTTTTTTTTACTTTTTAAACTAAGAAATTTCAATTTTGTGTCTTCTTCCTATGGTTTACCTTAACTGCAAGTCCAGTTTGTAAAGCGTTTTTTTAATGATGTGATCAAATACAAACTGTGTTTTGCCACTGGTTTCCACCTGAGCCCCCCCAGTCTTTCACTGTCCCAGCGGCAAGGTTAAATTGTGCTGGAGTTCTTGTCTTTAGGGTAATTTGATTCAAGTATTCAGAAATTGCGTAGAGCTCTGTTGATAAAGTAAAGAGCAAATTTTGTAACAGGCGTGTTTTGGTTTGAAACTGTTTGATGCTTACATACATTATCATTTGAAAAATGATAAATTCTTTTTTTTTTTTTTTTTTTTTGTCCCTTGTAGGGAGCCTGGAAAAACCTTCAGTAGGGCTGCTAACACTGATGAGAGATCTTTTATGCCAAGGTATGAGTTTTTTAATGTTCTCAATATATTTCAAATTAAACTGCTAACTGTGAAAACATTGGCAGTTGGGGAAATTTGAGAATTGGTAAGTGTATAAAATACACTGTTTGTTTAAAATAAAAAGTTGCCTGAACCTTGTTTCCTGTAGTGGGGAAAAGAAACCCTGAAGTTCTGCATTCTGTCTTTCCTGATGTCCTCTGCTGTTGTCCAAAATACAAATCTATGATTACAGTCCACAGTTTTTAAGGCTGAGTCAAGAATGTGTCTGCTTTGATTGTGTTGTTTTTGGTTTGGGTTTTTTTTTTTGGTCTTTTGTTATCGTCTTACTTAACAGGGATTGTGTCATCAGTTATGGCCAATGTTTCATAAAGTTATGCGAAACCGTCAGACCACGTGCTCTTACCGCTGTCTTCCTCACACTGAGCAGCATATCTGCACCTCCTGTTGCTCGTAGCTCCATCAGTGTTTGGAGAAGGAAGGAGAAACTAATGAATACAAACCGCCTTCCTCGGATGTATAAATTTGTACTCGGGCATTTGCATTTCACGGGGTGCATGACACATTTCAGGTTATCGTGAAGTTCTTGCACCCACTCTCTTTCAGTGCTGTGTTCGCTTATCTTCTTTGTTTAGGCTTCTCTCTCCCCACCACCCAAATTACAAACTTCTTGATGAGCTGGTAAAACTTTTGTAACAGGAGCAGCTAATTTTTGTGTCAGGTTTATCTCCTGAAGGGCCTCGGCCGTTCTCCCCACACCACCCTGCCCGCAGCCTCTGCCTTGGCTTCTTCCGCTGGTTGGGAAATACCCTGCAAGTTTTGCTGCTTTGTACCCGATTCAGCCACTTGGTTGCAACAGGGTGAAAGATGATTTGTGCAGTTAAGAGAGAGCGTGAGTGCTTGGCTGAATAAAGATGCAGGTGAGCGGGCACTTGGAGCCACGGGTCAGGTTACAGCTTCATCTGCGTTTGCATCTATCTGCTGGTCCTTCTCAGAGATCCTTCTGCCATCCTGCCTGCACTGGCTTGCATTTTTGTATATTAAAACAAATATCCTGCATCTTTTCTTCCCCTCTCCATCTGTTCACAGGGTAGGGCCCTTCACTCTTCCTTCAGGAAGGAGCTGGGCAGTTGGGGGCTGATGCTGTGAATAGCTGAGCATGCATTTCTGTCGCTTCTCAGGCAGCGTTGGTGACAGTAGCAGCAGAAAAGAGATGCTCCTGTTAAATAATAAAGAAAAGAAGAGATTAATCCCGAGGTGTCAGGTGTTTCGCAGTGTAGAAGCAAAGTTTGTTCATTATTATAGATGAAATCTGAACCCTACTGATTTATTACTCTGTATTTAAAGTGGCTGTACAGGTGCTGGGTAGGTTGGAGAGTCTGATACGGCGGGGAGGAGGGAGCCTGGTGCTGGGGGCAGTGGTGGGTGGGTCAGTGTGAAATGTGCTCTGTGCCCCACGGCTGTCCTGCTGGGGGTGTGTGGGGAAGGGGAGCACGAGCAAGGAGACCTGCTCAGCTTTTGCTTTATTTTTGCACCACGGCATTCAGAACTAATGAGACCAGTTTCACAACATTTATGACAACACTAAAAGTGATTTTTCACACTCCTTAGTGATCATATTCTTTCCTTGAATCGAAAGAAACACTTACCCGTAATTCCATTCCATTTTGAAACGTAGCCGTTGCTTCACAGCATGCAACTCCACTACGCAGAGCTCTGGATGGAAATGAATGCTACTGTGTCTTAACTGTATTTAGGTGGGCATAAACAGTTGCCAAATGAAAAGTTGGCTAGGATGCAGCATAGTAATTTCTCGAGCACTCTATTCATGTTGTATAAACAGATAACATTAACATATTTGTGAAAGAGCTACAAGATAATTAAGGCGTGTGGGGTTTACAGTAATAAGGCTCGTGCGTTTCAGGATCTTGGTTTCCTGTTGCACCTGAAAAAAAAAATCAGCAAATACTGTAGAGAAGAAATGAGAAGTTAGTCTTGTACTGCTCCCAGCTGAAACTTTCCCACAAGTATTTTTACTATAAATAAGAAGTGAAAGAGTTCACAGCTAAATTTAACCCTTAGCTTGATTGCTTTCTGGGTTTTCTTGGGTGGAACAGGCTGTGGAACTGTAGGAAGATGAAGATAAACTGGATCAATAAGTTGCATTTATACTTTATAAAAAATGCATCGCCTTTGAATTTGTTAGGATTATCAAGGGGAAAATAATTTCTAATTGGAATTCCCCTCTCCTTCCCATCCAAAATCATGATTTTTGAGAGAAAGGAAGTGAATGTTACTTCTCGGGGAAGTTTTCAAGCAGAAGAGCGTACAGCTGCCAGAGTCTTAACCAAAATTGTCAATGTACTAGAGTTCATAGACATTGCTTGCTCTGCTTTTGGATGTTCAAAGTTACCATTCTGGAAAATCCCTTTCAGTTTGACTTAGTTTCAGAATTTCTATGAAGTTAAGCAACTGCAGCTCATATAGGTTTCAAGAGTTGAAGAAAAACCACCCCAAGGTGCTTAAAACTATGGGCTGCTGCTGATAGCTTCAGCTTTATTCCCCCCTCTAAGGCTTGGGTGAGGGAAGTGCGGCTTGGCTACGTGGCTGCAGAGAGCCTCAGCGCGGGCAGGCGAGCCCTGTATTTCTGTTCTTCTGACTTAAAAAAGAGCTTAAAGTTGCGCTAAACCGGCCGCAGAATTTGTATACCTCTCTCCAGCTGCAAGTGGGATTTTTTTATTTTTGTTTAAACCTGTACTTGGGTCACATTTAGACCATGAAACATACTGTGGTTGAGGGGTGAGGGTTGGAAGTAGGATGGTTGGGCAAGGTCTCCAGTAACCTGTTCAGCGGCCAGTCCTGGTGCAGCTCTGGCAGGGACTGGCTGTGGCTGTGCAGCAGCAGCGCATGCGTTTCCTCTTGACTCTGTGTTTTATAGCTTTCCCTGGGGAATTTAAATGATAGAAAAAAAACCTGTCCCGATTTAATGATTATATAAACTTGAGACACAGATTGTCAGGGACTTGTCCACAGTTGCAAAGCTAAAAATACGATCCCTGTTCTTCGCAGACCGCTGTTAACGGTAGTCGACAAGGTGATACATTTCTCTATCGAACTACTTGGAATACGTTTTTATTTTTAAAGCAATCCTCAAACTGTAGCCAGTGAACCCATAAATCCTGGGGCAATGTTAGTTTGAAATGCCTTTGAGAAATGCGGCTTGCCCAGCCTCATAGCACTCGTGTTTCTGAAGCCTTACTTGGGAAGAAAGTGCTATCTTGCTGGGGAAGAGGGGGAAGATAATTAGCTGCTGAGGTCATTGTTTGCCTGAGCTCCGTTGATAGGGACAGCCCAGCCTGGCTTATAATGTAAACATAGTGTAAAATGTTTATCACCAGCTTTGTCATTTGCCTTATTTGTCAGGGAATCTCGGTGAGAATGAGCAGTTTTCTGGTGCTGCGTAGCGAGTTGAGGGAGTTGCAAGATTTCCATAAAAAGGCAGAGTCCTTGCTTGGGTGAGCAGAGAGGTTCTGCCTTGGCAGCCATAAGTTAGGCCTGGCCTTTTCCAGAGGGAGAATACTGACCTAAATCCTTCGCTGCTGGGGGTGGGTGGGAGAAGTAAAGCTCTCTACTTGCATCTTTCTAATCTAATTTTCTTGCCCGGTACTCATTGTTTTAAGCTATAAAATGCTGAGAACGCAGAGGACGGGCAGCGAGAGCTTGTGCTACCCAGTGCAGCTGGGAGTGGGCGCGTGTGGCTGCGCTGTGTTTGTACCATGGTGTATCCATCCTCTTCCTCTCCGAGCACCGGCAGGCTCACAGGTCTGGCTTTGGGCATCGCATCTAAACTGGGGCTGTCAGAGCGGCCATCTAAATTTGAGTGCCCAGGTGGAAAAATAAAAACTGTAGCTGTTACTGAAGAGATTTTTGTTCTCAGGAGTATTTGGAGAAGGGGAGCGTGTTGCTACTTTCAGAAGACAGTGTCATAAACTTGTATGTGCAGGTACGATTTTAACTGTTGGCTTTTTTCCTGCTTTCCAGATCGTCGCTATTTGAACAGACCACACCATGCGTGAGTACAAGCTAGTGGTCCTTGGTTCAGGAGGTGTGGGGAAGTCCGCTTTGGTGAGTTTTGGGAAGCAGTTCTGCAACCGATACACAAACTTCAAAATTGGCCTATCTTATTGCAGACAATGCTTATTAATGCATTGAGATATTTGTATTACTTTTAACATGCATAGTGACTTCCATGTAGCCACTGTTACACTGCTGAAATATCTGTGAATTTGTGTCACGTTTTTGGAGAAGCAGCAGGCAATTAATCGCCGCTACAATAGTTAGCATTTCATTTCTGCTTCCCGCATGGGTATAATACTGTAATACTGTAATGCAGACTGAATGTCTGTATCTAAGTATGAAAAGCCTAACCTACAGTGGAACAGGGAATGAAATCTTGCTGTGCATGGCAGTGAATTGGCGATGGTTGCAGCCTTGCATACCTTGAAGGCTGTGTGTTTTCCATCCTGGATAGAACCCGAATGAGCAGCCTGGACTGAAAACACGAGGCAGGATGAGAAGTCACCTCCGGCGTGTGCGGTGCAGAGGGATAAGCAGACTGATGACACTTTGCACTCCTTAAGTACTTGTGTTGTTTCTAATAAGAGGTTTACATAGCAGAGTTGATAGTAAAGCATTGTAAGAGAGATTTCTGTCACCTGTTTATCACAAATCAGTCAAGCAGCTCGCTCCAACAAGAAAGGCAAAGAACTGGTCAAGTGTAAAGTTATCTAAAACAAGGAACTACACCGAGTTCCTTTTCACAGAAGATGATAATAGCTGACCAGCCGTTCATGTCGTAGGTGCTTCTTGCACCGTTGTTTATTCTGCTGAAACGGGCTGCTAATGATCTTGGGAAATCGCCTGCAGAATCCAAATGAATAGGAGGAAAGATTATTCAATTATGTATCAAATTTGATGTACTCTTTCAGGGATCCCATCCTAACCTTCATGAGACGTAGGTGTAAACTTTTTTTTGATACACTCTCTTCTTCCACAGCAACTTAAGCAATCTTTTTCCACCAGCATGCCCTTGATTGAGTATCTTGCTTTTGTTATGTAATGTTGAAAGGTTCACTAGGTAAAATAGGGCACTTATTAATATGCTGTACATAAAAATTATTCAGCATCTGACATACTTGCATTTCCTTATTTGTGATGTAAAGTCTGAGTCAGCATCCGTCACTGGCCTTTTTAAAGGCTGAAATGCAAATATTTAGTCTGGTAAACAAAAGTTAAATTCTTTTTGACGATCTAGGTGCTAAGTAAGCATATATTGTAGTTCATATGCAACATTGATCCATTATGTTTATAACAGGACACAATAAGTGCCAATTAGCAGCTAAGAGTGAATAATATTTAGCTTTCAAGATGGCTGTCTACTTACTTCAAGCATTAGCAAGGAGAGGTTACAAGGTGGGATTTAAAATAATATGGTTGTCACTTTAAAATCTATTTCTTCGAACTGTATAAACTAAAATGTCTAACAAAGAGGCTGGTGTTCCTTTTCAGTTCTGTGTTTTCATTACAATATGGCGTTGTTTCACTGCAAATCCTTCTTATTGTTTTAACTCTTCTGTGCCAATATGATGCTGATTGTGCCTTTTGGTAATGATGACAGGATAGCAGAAAACCCTTCATAGTTATTAAGGCACGGTTATTTTGCAACTTCTTTATAAGTGTTCCCTGTACAGTAGTTTACTCCCTATTTCTAATGAGAGTAAAAAATCTTCTGGAGTGTCAGTGGGTAGACAGTATTACCAAGAGTACCCAGTTGTGCATAGTCCTATATAATACTGGAAACCAAAGCTGGACACACAACCCCCAAACTAATAGGAGGTTATAAAAGTCTTGGATCCATGCATAACCTGAAAACAACCCCAGATTTGTATCTTCTCCCTTGGCCTCTCTTTCCTCCTATAATCAATAAAAGTACATCGGAGATTAAGAATATTACATAGTAAGATAGGTTATGAATGAAGTTGAATATAATCGTAATTAGGATTGTATGTAATTGGTGTCTGTGTGAACACACAAGCACCAGTTGAGACAACAAAAGTTAGAACAGTGATTTATTAGAAATAAAACAATTTGAGAAGAGAACACATGGGTCCATTTAATTTTCTTTCAGACCAGTACTGTATTTGCAGATATGAAATAAGACTCTGAGTGTTACAGGAGAAAGATGAAATGTTGTGTGTGGTTCGTGAGATTCTCGCGTTGAAGGCTGGTTCACAAACACAGTTCCCAGAACAGGGTGGTACAGATGTGACTGACTTCAGTGCTCAAATGTTAGCCTCCTAGCAAATAGCAACCTTCTTTGGACTCTCTTTGGTTAGTAGCTGTGCTAAGAATCCTAAAATATAATCTGTAATCTACAGTTCTTATTGTTGGTTTCCATTGCTGGTGTAACAGTGTAATCCCTGTTAATAGTGGTATCTTATAATAATGATTTTACTGAGATCCGTTAGCTGAAAGGCAGACTGGGTCAACTGTTCAGTGTGGCAAGAAAATATTGGAGAAGCAAGGCTTTGATCATTAGAGTGTAAAATAGGTTTATTTAGTGATATAAGATGATTTTTAAATGAGGTAGTACTAGAAATCTTTTATTCTTGTACAAAAAGCCAAACATGAGGAACTGCTCAGTTTCCAGCATCCATGCAGAACATCTCGCTGTATCTGGCATATGCCACTCCCGGAAAGTTTGCAAGTACTTGTGTGACAAATGTGAACCCTCTTGCAGTAAAATCTCAGCCTTCTGTCCAAACAAAATATGGCTTCTTGAAACAGGTAGTGACTTCGCAGAATTTGTATTAAAAACTTGTGGAAAGTTCAGCTGGCAAAAGATAGTTGGTGTGTTTGTTGATTTTTATTTTTTTTTAAAGAGACAAAATTAAGTGCTGGGATCTTGGTGCTTAGTTTTACAAACAAACACCACCTTGTTTTACAACCATCAGCCACACCTCCAGACGCTCCTGTGCTGCATTACTTCGCTATTGCAGATTACTGTAGGTAAGAGCAGGGGGACGCAGGGCGGAAAGGAAAAGCAGCTTTGTCTTGCAGAGGACAAGTAGAGCTGCAGACTGGCAGGAGCCAAAGCATGCCACGTGCAGAGCTTGATGTCCAGAGATGGGCCACATCCGAATGACAACTTGATGGGAAAGGTTTAGAGTAGGTTTGCTTTGAATAATTATATAGGAGAAGACTTCCTCTTTGAAATGAATGATGTCTCCTTCTTTAATGGTTTAATACAAATTGAGTATCTGGAGATGCTCCAGATGTAACTTGCTGCTCTGAAATATGTCTGTGCTCTGGGCATGTAATCCAGAGTAGCTCCACTGTGACTCTAATACGATTTGAATTGAAATGTGGATTTTCCACAGTATACTTTTCCACAGTGTACAGATTGCCAGTTCTTCTGATTAAATTTCAAGTCTTCCATATTTGGTGATTTTTATCCTTCTGAAGTCACAGGCACTGAAGTAAAGGCATTTTTGAGGATATCATCTTTTATGAAAAAGCAAGCGAGCAAACAGTTTACATTTCAAAAAAGTTTTGAAAACGTGCTTGAATAAAGTGATTCTTAAAACACCAGAAACTACGCAAATTTTATTTTAGAAAATTGAAAATTTGATGTCTTTTTCTCTGCTCCCCACTATTGAACTTTAACAGCAGTGTTGAGTAGTTTTTGTGTTACTTTTTCATAAAGTGCTTCTTGGTAAATGTTACTGGTCGTGTTCAGTTCACTTAATTTTTTTTCTTCTTTCCTTGCTCCCCAGACTGTACAGTTCGTTCAGGGAATTTTTGTTGAAAAATATGACCCAACAATAGAAGATTCATACAGAAAGGTAAAATAACATCATTTTTATTTCTTTCAAGTCTCATAGAGCTTGCTTCTTTTTAATAATGCAACACAAGCTTATCAGACTGAGAAAGGGTCTTTTCTGAGAAGACGTCATGGCTGCATGAAACCGCAGCAGGAAGGCGGTGCGTAGAAGAGCATCAGTCTCGGAAATGGTTTCATGCAGGTAGTTTCCTTTGGCTTTACAGAGTACTTTACTAGCTTAGGGCATCCAAATGCAATCAGACAAATTGTGTCAGCTACTATAAAACTGAATTATCAGGGAATGACAAATTTTGCTGTTAATTGGACCACTCCCTAACTTAGTTCTGTTTAACAGGAGGATTAAATCTCTGTTATTCCATACCACCAAGAACTTTCAGTTTAAATCTCCGATGACTCAAGTAGAGGCAGTTTGAGGCTGCAGCTCTCCACTGTTTGCCTGTTTCTTCGTTAGAGGTTATTACACCTGCCCAGAGATCAATCTGGTGTATTTTCCTGAACCATCACCAATTTCCACTTGTTCATTTGCTGGGGTGTGAGCTGTGGTGGTTGGCAGACCAGTGTACCGCCCATCCTCCTGCCAGTGCTTCTCCTTGATGCATGGGGATAGGAACAGCTCAACCTAGGGTCAGGCTGTTACTCAGATCTGTTTGCTGCAATTTGACATATAATTATTACTTCAAAACATAACGATACCAATATTTGCTACGTGCATGCTATCTGTAGAAGTTATTATAGAGGATATATACACCATTCGTCACAGTAGGTTATATTTCTGTAGCATAGCAATTGCATTTTGTTGTTTCTTTTAGGAACGGCTGTTTTGCCATTTAGTTCAAATGTGTTCTGCTTGGTTTGAAGGCATATAAAATTCTTTACAGCCGTTTTGGATGCAGGCTTGTAATTGCTGAGCAAAAGTCCTTGTCAGGATCCCTGACGCTGTTGTGTTATGTAATTCTGTCAACAGAGCTGCTTTCTTCACTTGATTGATGTCAAGTAACCCATTGTTTTACAGATTAGCATAAATGTTACCATAATTAAAGGCACCAAAACAGAAAACAAAAACTTTTCACATTTGTGCCTGTGATAATTAAATGTAAATTGTGGCATGAGTTCTGCTGTTAAATTTATTTGACTTTTCTGGAATTCGCCTCATTGGATCCGAGACATTTCTCAGTGAGTGGAAGACTTGCTAAGCCTAACTGTGAGGATCACAGTTTTAAAGCAAAATAAATATTTTGTTTTTTCTTTTCTTCCTTACTCCCTTCTCTCCCAGCAGCAAAGAAAAATTGAAGTTTAAAGTCCTTTGATTTGTAAGAGTGGATTTTATCTCACTTAAGTTGAGATGTTTACAATGAGCTGCTCATTTAGGCCTTTATAATCAACAGAGTCCTGGAGCGTAAGTGAGCTGACCCAAATGCCTGGCTTGGGGCGTAATTAATCCTCTCATAGCAGTGCCTCTCTTAGCGCTGGGGACGTGCACGTGGCTGGCTCACTTACAGAGGTCTTTGTGGCAGAAGTGAAAATTAAGCTGATATTCCTCTTGCCTGTCCCATTTCAGACTTTGTAGCTTTAACTGCATTTGTCTCTTCCTTTTTTTCCCCAGCAAGTGGAAGTAGACTGTCAACAGTGTATGCTTGAAATCCTCGATACAGCAGGGACAGTAAGTATAATGTCCAATTGGTATGGAGTTTCTTTGTTAAGAATGAGGTGAGATGTTAAGAGTAGAACTTAATACTGGTATAATAATCCTACCCAAGCAAAAACAGTAAATCAGCTGCAATAATTTAAATTGAATGGTTTTGTTAAATAACCCAAAACCCCGTGTGGTGAATGAGCCTACTGCAGCCCTGCCAGCAGCGTTGTGAACCCATTCGCCAGCCGGTGCCCCAGTGCTGGGACACAAAGGTTGGTGCACCCTGTGCCACTCGCCTCTTCCCTGCCACCCACCGTCATCTAGCTATCGACGTGCTGATCTGGGATAATTTTGCATGTTAATTTTGCAAGTGGCCAGAATACACAGACACAGATGGAAGCCACTTCCAGGCGATGCATAGGGATTGCCTCCCAGCATGTCACATCAGCGTGCGTGGAGAGGGTTTCATCAGTAAAGATTCTGTACCTGTCAAGGAATACTCCTCTACCCAGGTGGCACCTCCCTGGCGCTGCCTCGTGCTGCTTCGGGAGGCCCGTGTCGTCCTTCCAGCCTGAGAGCAGCCGGGGCCGCGCAGCGGCTCCCTTTGCCATGCCAGTGTCGCTTACCGTCATGCAAAGTCCTGTCACTAAGTAAATAGGCCTTGTAATAATTGAGTGTACAGCACAGGGGGAGGACATGCTTCCTAAAAGCTAGTTTTATTTAGAAAGCTTTGAAAATTATCAACAGCAACGCGAAGGCGTGGAAGCAGAAATCATTGTTACGTGGTTCTGGTAAAGCTTCCTTTCACAGGCGTGGACAAAGGCAGCTCTGATCTGGTACAGGATTTTCCAGCCTGCTCTTGCATTTCATTGCATTGAACCTTTGTGCCATTTTGATGCTAGGGATGACTACTATGTAATTGCGTATGTTCAGAGGTGATCAGGCAGTGCCTTCCCACGCAGTCGTGCTCACAATAAATCGTGACTGTGTGACACCTAGGCCTGTTTCAATACTGTGTTAGAGGAGAAATTGAATTTCCAGTCCATATCTGTTGTCTGGGGAATTGGTCTGATGGCAGACTCGTACTTAACACCGTATCAGAAAATAAGTGACAGATCACTACAAAATATGTCAGCCAAATCCTAACACCTTGTATTACGGTTTGGGGCATACAACAGTCCGTCTGCAGGGATATTTTTATTGCTGCTCTTGATCTTTTTCCATTTTTTTTTTCAGGAAGCCTTTTTCTCTATTAGGGGGGAAAAAAACAAAGGGAAAGAGATGTGTTAATGCGTTTATTAAATTTGCATGTTTCAGTGAATTTCTGTAAGGGGTAAAAATGGAAATGCATGCTGTACGTACTATATTCTTGTCTCCATTACAATAAAAGTATTCCTTTGTAAATGTTCATTAGCTGCATTCACTAGCTAATAACTTTTAAAAATATTTCATTACAGGAGCAATTTACAGCAATGAGGGATCTCTATATGAAGAATGGTCAGGGGTTTGCACTAGTATATTCTATAACAGCACAGTCCACGTTTAACGACTTACAGGACCTGCGGGAACAGATTTTACGGGTTAAGGACACTGAAGATGTAAGTAGAATATTTTTTCTTCTGCAAATGGTTAAAATGTGTTTGTAAGTAAACATACAGGAATTTGTGAGCAAAAATTCTTTCTAAGAATATTCTTTGCTGTATAGCAAAGTTTTGTGTTGAAGTAAGTTTCCTTAGCATTGTTTGTTATTTTCAGTGTTGTTATTTGAGATCCAGCACCTGCTGAGGGGCATAATGAAACCAGATTTTCACAGGTATTGGAAGCCTAACTGTCTTTGGAAATGGTGGGAGTTGATTGAAAACAACTCCCCCCCCCCCCCCCCCCCCCCCCCCTTTTTAACTCCTTTCCAGTATTTGTATTTTCTTCTTTCACGGTATTTTATTTCCCTCAAAGTTAGGGAAAAATAATAGTCAAACTTACTGGTAATGATGTTCTTAATAGAGCCACAGCTGTCTTACAATGGAGACTAACGTTGCCTTCCTCAAATGGAGACTAACATTGCTTTTCCCAAATGTATGAAGCGGAAATTGAAGTACAAAGCCGTGACGTTTCCTGCAGGTCGGCTGTGAAGTCTCTCGAGTCCTGCAGCAGGGCGGTGTTGTACGCCCTGCCCTCTGTGCCGTTCACGTGTGTACGGGTCATGATCCAAGTTGATGAATTTGAACTGCAAATAGAAAGGACCTATTCAGCTTATTGACCAAACTGTGCTTTGTAATTTAAGTGTCATTAGTATTAATAGCACTTTTTTTGGGAAATCGCTGAATGTTCCTTTATTTTCGTTTCTCTGCGTGCGAGGGCAGCGTCAGTAGGGGCTGGGGAGGCGGGGTGGGAGCCTGTTGAGTCGCTGCCGGAGCTGCTCGTTAGGTTAAGTAGTCCTGCATCTTGTTGCACGAAGCAGAGATACCCTTACTGTAGCTGTGCAGTGTCTCTTGGTTTGTGAGCTCTGCTTCCCTCAAATCCATCAGAACCAAAACATTTACAGGATTTTAGGTTATCGTATGAAAATGTGCTTATCCCTTTCTGAAGGAAAGGAGGATGTTTGAGGGTCTGTGGCTGAGGTCTGTCGCGCCCGTGACGCGCGTGTGTGAGCAGGAGGGTTCAGCTTTGCGCTGCGGGTGTGCCTGTCCCTGTGAATGGCAGTGGCACTCTGCGGACCACCCTCACAGTCCCAGGCTTTTAAACTCTCGACAGTTTTCTTTGTTCCTTCTGTCATTTGACAAAATCCACAACCCAAAGGAGATCACGCAGTTGTATGAATTAAATTACTAAAAGACTCTGAAAGAGTCTTGGCTAGTGACGCAAGGTTGTAATTTTGGTTGTTCAAATCCCTTTTTAAGATAAGGAAAAATTACATTAAGATAGTTTGCATTCAGTCCTGTTTGACAGAAGAAAACCATTTACTGTATTTCCAGTTCGGGCCCCAGCTCCTCTAACTGGAACGCCTTGGCGGGCTTTTAATTTCTAAACGTATGATGTAGTTGAGGTTGCCGGTGGCTTTTGCCATGGTAGCCGTGTGGGAACTCTCTCTCTGTGTAGGCTTCCTCCAGAAGAAGCTGAAATAATTTTTTTTTTGCCTAACAGTTGGTAATGTATTCGAGGGCCTGCCCTGAGGAGTGTGAAGAAGATTGCATGTTTTTTTTTCCACTGACAGCTTGAAAGTAGCCGCTGCCTTTGATGTCGATTTGCTTTTGGGTTGTCAGCCGCTTTTGGCTCGCCAGCGGAGCTGTGGAAGCAGCAGCAGCCTCCTGCTCGCAGCCCTTATCTCCTTACGCCGCTCCTGCGGCTGGGGGAGCGGTGGTGATCGGTAAACAGGGCCGGGACACGTATTTAGGCCAAATCTTAGGTAAGCTATGTGCATTGTATTTAAATAGCCATTCCGGGACATGCAGTTTGAGCAGTGAGCAGAGTGCGCCGGGGTGGGATGAGCACAGCCCGCAGCTCCGCTGTTGCGGGGCCGAGGGCAACCTCTCAGGGCTGTTTCTTTCTCTTGGATCTTCATTGTCCCATATCCTGATTACCTTGTTTTGAATGGCTTTGGTTCCCTCCTTGGTTTAACAAGCTGAATGTCTATTTATGCAAAACTGATTTTCATTTAGGTAGGGATTATGCTTGCATAAATCCCTGCTAACACGAGTCCTTTATTAGCCTCTCGGTCAGAGCCCAGCGCTTCGCTCAGCTGCACTCGCTGGAGGGGAATTTGCACCGTAAGCTGGTCAAGTTCGTTGGACAATAGAGACCGTTGCTTTCGTTTTTACTTCAGTGATTTGATTTAATTATTAAAATGCATTTATTTATTTTGTGTTAGGGGGATGTTACTTGTTGAATCCAAGCCTGAGAATCTTTTGAACATTTAAGCCATGTTCTGCTGAGTTAGGAAAATGCACTCCTTCCTGTATTTAGTTTCAGAATGTGTGTTTTAAAGTCCCACTACTTAAACCATTAAATTATGTATGTCTAACAAAGTTTAAATTCCAGTCTTCTAAATGAAACAGTAAATGATCAAAACCTAGTTGTTCATCAAACTCCGTTTTTGGCTCGATGATAAACAATTGCTACCTTTTGAAATAACCTTATACAGAGTTTCATGTCTTTCAAACCTATTCTGTTTACCCATTCAAGTATCACTTTTTCCCCTATTATTTCACATCTTAATATACTTGATTTTTTTGCTGAACATGTTCAAAACACATTTTCATGTTTTGGTATGAGAAAATTTCTCTTAACTGTCTAGAAAACTGTGAAGAATGGGATTAAGCTAATATAGTTGTAAATATGCTGTTGGTCTCTGATGTGAAATAAGCTTTTTTGGATTTGCCTCACCTGTATTGTGACTTCAGGTTTCTGATGTAATAAGTAAAACTTATTTCTCAAAAATAAAAATGTGATCATTTTCTAATCAGTGTGGCTGTGAGTTTTAAATACAAAAATTAATCTTGAGTGTAGTTGAATCGGGAAGAGACTACACGTATTAACACTGAAGTAGATAAAATGTACAGTGTGGTGTAAATTACCACAGGAAGTGGATAATGATTTATTTTCCAGCTGGAAAGTACTCATTTTCTGTTCAAAGAATTAAATGCTTCAGGAAATGGAGTGGGGTGCACACCCATTATCAGCAGTTCTTTAGGTTTTTTTCTACTTTTACATAGCGTAAGGGAAACAGGATGCTGTCGCTGGTGTGTGCATGCAGAGCACTGCAGCGTGTCCTGCAGATCTTGCTGTGGTCTCGCGTTTCAAAATCCACCTTGGCTCTGGCTGTATCATCCCCCAAGATCTACGAGATGCAGGTTGTAAAAGCAAACTTCAAAATTATACGTAACCCACAATTCTCAGGCGTAGAAAGTCCTGAACTGCGTATCTGTCTGCAGACTGGCTGGGGGAATGTGCGGGCTGGAGCAGGGCAGCTGTGCAGCGTTGGGCTGGGTGCCCCAGCTCTGTGGCCCTTGGGGAAGGTCCTGCAGGAGGGGCAGGCAGCAACTGGGCCTGCGCTGTAATCTCATCGTCTTGTAGGTATGGAAACGGGACCCGAGGGTAGGTAGTTTTGGTTGTTACGGAGTGGTTTTGGGTGCTTTGGATGTTTCTTGTTTGCTTGTTTAAGGTCTTTTCTACCTATTGTGACATCTTGGTGGGCTACAGCCGTGGTAGAGACTACCTGAGAACCGGAGAAAGCCTTCTGAAATTATATAGCAGGACGTTATTTCTAAGATGTCTTGGTACTGTTTTTAACCTATCTTTTTGCCCGATTTCTTTCTCCCAAAAGAGTTTTAACTCGGTATCTAAACATAACTGACAAGAGCAGGTCTCCTGCTGCTTACACTCACCAACACTTACCCCGCTACTTTCTGAGACAAACGGATTTATAACTTAATAAGCACGGATTATACTTGGCTCTCCACGCTGCGCCAAGCAAATACAGTGGCAGCCCCTGCGAGAAACCGGCGAGCTACGGCTGAGCAAGAGACCCCGTCCCTTCTGTTGCCCCTTGTGCCGTTTGTGGGAGGGCTGGGCCAGCCGAGGGACCCCTCCTTTCGGTGCAGCCTGACGCAAACACGTTGGTAATAAGCATTTACTACAGCCAAGGTCCTTTTCCTACAGTATTAAATTTCTCTGTTTTTCTGTAGGAAATGTCACAAGGAATATGGTTTCCCCAAGGCACTTTTTTCCTCATGAAGGAGCGAGAAGGTGACTCACCCAGACACTTTAGAAAGCCAGCAGCTTAAGGAGAGGGGCAGGTGCCCTTTCATCATGGGCTTGAACAAATGATTTGCCTGTATTTGCGTCATGGGTGTAAGATGAATCTTTTGAACATGTATCGAATGTTTGTTTTAATATTGCATGAGATTATTTATTGGAAGTGGTGTCCTTTCAGGAGCTGAGCTGCTAGGTGGTCACTAGTTGGAAATTTTAATTATTCTAAAGTAGTAAATATCGAGCACAGTGCTTGTGCCTTTTGTGTAGTGAACATCCTCTTTTCTGTGTGTATGCAAAACATGTCAGTAAGCGTGATATTGTGTTGAGATGAGAAAGGCAGATGGTCTTGTGTGGGAATACTTAGCTGCACAGGACTATTCCTTTTTATTCCGTGTCCAGGGCAGTGCTTTTCAAAGGTGCTTCCATTTATTGTTGTGTGGCTTGACAACAGGTTGACAAGGCAGGTCAAAGGGGCTGAAACATATAATGTATGTCTTAAAACACATGCTGTACGTTCCGTTGCCTAAAATAGGCTACGTTGGCAGGCAGTTCAGCCTACTGTCACATGAAAGTCCTGAAATGCATTTCAGTAGTAAATTAAGTTTTTTACTAGAATAGTGTTGGATGTAGAGACCAGAAAATAAATCTTTCCTAACTTAAGATTGTGCTGAAATATTACCGTTTGGTTTTACGGTGTCCTCCATGTGTTTTAATTCTTAGTGAACCAGGGTGTCTGTAGTATCGACTTTCTTCAACCATTTCCCAGCAGGCGTCTAAATTCCAGTCTAGTTTGTGAGCTCCGCTGAACTTCTGATTTTTATTGTTTTTCATACTGTCTATATTGTCTTTTCCACCCCCCTCCTCACGTGCCTTTGTAAGCCATAGCATTACAGTCCACGTTGTACGTTAACTTGCTGATGCATCTCTTGTTCTCGCTTGTCTCCTCTCTAGGTTCCAATGATTCTGGTTGGCAATAAATGTGACCTGGAGGAAGAGCGTGTAGTCGGCAAAGAACAGGGTCAAAACTTAGCAAGACAGTGGTGTAACTGTGCCTTTCTAGAATCGTCTGCAAAGTCTAAAATCAACGTTAATGAGGTAACGATCAGCTGTTCCCTTGTCTTTCCTCCTTCAGCGTGAATGCCACATTAAACCAGCATGCAGTCCTTCATATATTTCTTAATTGGGAAGAGTCAGGATGATTCTGAAATCTCAGCCGAAGAAAGGCTTGTGATGCAGTCTATTTAGCTACTGCTTTCTGTTTGTTTTAAGGAGATCTGCTCCTTTTCTCTGTAAAGGGTGGGTGACTTTTCCAGCTAAGTGCTTTCTGTAGCCTCTCAGAGGACATGAATAGCAGAGGGTCCTGGATGACTCTTAGCGTAGATAAACGTTATTCGGAAAGTATACTTTTTTCAAGATAACTGCTGCTGCTATTCAGAACGTGGATTATGCCTCATTGTATTACATGTTATGTTGCATAGTGTTGGCTGTTGTTTTTGAAAGTATTTGCTTTTCACATTCCTGCTACGTCTGGCTGCTCAAGCAGACATCCCATCACAGTCCTCCTCTGGTAAGGCACTAGCTTACTGAGACCGTGTCCAAACATGTATCTGTCCCAGCAGTTCCCCACGTCTAAATGAGAAACACCTTTGCGATCAGTGTGCCTTTTGCTGCTGCCTGAGGTAGCGTGGTTCTGCTGAGGGAGCTCTGCTTGACGTCAGGCACCAAGTTTTTATTCTCTGCTGCGAATTATCTGACTGTGACAGAGGCCAGGTTTCCAGCCACAAAAGCTAAGGTGACCCCATTGAGCATAGCTGGTTTGGTGCCAGGAGATAACTGGGACCGTTTAGGAGGCTGTGTGATAAGCAGGAGCAGTAGGATCTTGGACTGGACCCAGCGTTAATTTGGCAGCTAGTGGGATGTGCGCAGCACTGCATCTACCCAGTTGAAAGGGAAGGGAGCTGCAGGCTGAATGAATTGCAGCTTCTGTGGCTGGGATTAGCCTAGCTGTAGCGCGCACTAATCTAGCCCGGTAAATATAACTCGCTGAGCTAGACTCCTGCCAGAAGGGATTTTTGTGTGCGTGTCTGAGCTGTAGTAAAACTATGACTGTTAACGAAGAAACTAGTGGCTCAGTCATTGAACAGATGACCATGGAGTGTAACAAATTCTGTTTAATTTGTATTTCCACGGTTTGTAGCAGAGACTGACCTCTCGTTAGCCAAAGGTGCCTTTAAAGTTCTCCTGGGAGCTGTGCAGGAAAGGGGATTCTCTAGTAGGTGGAACACTGAACTGTCCTGGGGCGAATGCACGCCCATGGTTTACATACAGTCATCCTTAATGTGTGAATCCTCTGTCTCCCTATTTCCCTGTCCTGTCTACTGCCTCCACTGAGACTCAGATCACAGAGAAGAAAATTATTAACTGGAAGATTAGTTTTGGCTTTTATTGTGATCTTAATTTTCTGGTTTTCTGCCAGTTTATGCTGTCTGGTTATGAAAAGCATAAAAGCTGAGGAAATCAAAGAGAAAAAACACCGTGAATCAAGCAACTTACTGTACTGGTTATTTGTTGGTTCTGCTGGCTCATGGACTGGGGAAGTGTTTGCATTATTCTGGGTTTTGGTTTTGGTTTTTAGCTACTTTTGGACTTTCTAACTTAGTTAAAATCTGGGCTAAAGGGTGATAAATTTCTATGTGCCTTCAGAAATTCAGACTCCTCTTGCCCATCATAATCACATTCAGATCATCTTGGCTCTTGCTGATAAAAGCTTAAATACTGAAAGCTGTTTTGCATCAGTATAGAAGATGCCACTTATTGGTTTCTCCTACAGAAACTTTTTCTTTGTATCTCATCTGTACACTTGTGAACATCTTGGCTGTGTCCGTTGGAGATTACGAACTGCTACTTTTGCCTGAGGCTGATAGTAGAAAGCTGTAGCAATAAGCTTAGTAAAGGAGTAGCATGAGCAAATCAAATGGTATTTTAAAATATTTTACATGAGATCTTGATAAAGCCACCATCATGTTCATTTCATTTGAAGCTATTTAACTGTGCACTAGTGCTTTTTCATGTCAGTAATAACTAGAAAATCTTAAATTTCCAGTTGTTGCAATTTGTTATAAACTGTTTCTTTGTCTTCTGAATTTCCTTGGAATCAACAAGAATTTGTGAGCTGTCAGCCACTCCAAGAAGGAAAAAAGTAAACAAGGACAAGGGTGGAGCTTTTTGAAGATTTAAATATTTCTCCTCAATGCTGTGACCCAGCTCCAAGCATTTTTGCAAAGCTCATTTTGCTATAAATGGGTTGAGTATTGCTGGGAAAACAACTCACAGCAAAAGCGTTCACAAGAAACTCGTCTCTCAAGCTGAAAGAGGCCCCTGTAATCGTCCCCTTCTGGAAATGTCCGAGTTCAGGGCAGATGTTTTGCTTCTCCTTGCTAATTTTATTAATAAACTCAAAAGATTAGACCAGGCAAAAAGGTGAAGTGATTAACAGCTCGGATCTGTTTGGCAAAGAGGAAAGTTAACAGTGCATCCCTGTGCAGCGGCTGAATGAAGACCACTTTTGAAGGTGAAAGCCAAGGAAAAGGGATGCCTTTCCCTGCAGCGAGAATACGCTGCTGGTGGTGCAGCAGTGCTCTGCAGAGACACTCATCAGCCCAGGGAGCACCAGCGAGAAGCTGATCCTTAAGGATATTATGCCTGTCTTTTGAAAAACCTTTTGTCGTTTCCCAGTTTTCTCCCACTTTTCCGAAGCAAGGGATTTGTGGCCATTTAATTGCCATGCTCTTCTGAAGCCTTTGGTCATATGCAACCCGAAGGAGAAAGCCGTGTGCTGCAGGGTGTGAGTTTACAGCTCCCTTATACTCTGCACACTGATGTGAGCTCCGTGCTCTCTTGTTCCATAAGCAGTTGCTTGAGAAACATGTTTAAGTAAATGTGAGCAGTTTAATTGAATTTATAAGACTGCAGCCAGCAGGAAAGAGCATCAGCTTGCCAACCTGCCTAATTTTTGACACTTGCATAGCGTTTTATCACTTTGATTTTTCAGTTTGTGTTTTTCATTTTCAGATCTTTTATGACCTGGTCAGACAGATAAATAGAAAAACACCAGTGGAAAAGAAGAAGCCTAAAAAGAAATCATGTCTGCTGCTTTAGACTCCCATCGTGCAGCAGCTCTGAGCCAGGTAAGAGGTGTCTGAATTACACCCACAGCTCAGGCAATCGGACCATGAGCTGCTCCCAACAGAGAGAGGACTTGCTCCCCTTCCCTCCACTCCTCTTCCTTCTGTCTGCTCCCAAATACAAAATTCCTTGCCTTTCTGCTGCATTTGTTGGACTTTTTAAAAAAGTCAGTTGTACTGACTGACCTGGCAGAGGAATACCTGCTTCTCTCCCTTTCTCCTTTTGCTTGGGTTGATGAGGGTGACAGAGCAGGAACTTCCTTTGACTCTTGAGGTTCTCTCTCTGTCTTGTGACACCGTGCTCTGAGCCACCATGGCTCAGTTTTGCTTCCTTTTTATCCTCTGCTGAAATTTGGTAGCATCTGTGTAACTTGTGTTATTGCTGCAGCTGCTGTCTCAGTCGGAGGTGCTTTGGGGACAATTGCAAATTGGTTTGGGTGGGACATGGATTTCAATGGCACAGAAATAAAATAAAAAAATATAAATAAATAAAATTAAAAAAAAAAACCACAGGAAAAAAAAAAACCACCCTGAAAAAAACCCCCACCCCAAGGTTGGGCATAGCTATAAATAATCTTCCTGTGTGTCTTGGCAGGGTACTCTGTGTGCTTACAGCTGTTGTATCGCACTCCTGAAAGAAAGCAGCATTTCTGTAGCTTCAGGTTGTGGACAGCAATATCACCTAGGCTGCCCGGGGAGCTGTTAGCCTGTTAGCACACGAGTGTGCTGCATGGCACCCTTCGGAGGCAGAGAGGGTGCGGGGTAACTGGCCCATCTCAGCACTAGACGTAAGCAATGGTCGGAAAGCAAGCGGATCGTCCCCAACGGTTGCTGTAGCGCAAGCGCGTTCAGCCTGCGAGCGCAGCGGGGCAGAGGGGCAGCCTGGCCCTGCAGGGACGAGTCCGGGAGGAACGAACTCACCGCAGCGTTCTGGCTGTGCCGCCTCTGCCTTCGTGATTTTAGGCTGCACAGGCTGTCAACTTCTGCTGATTTCTGTGACCCATCAGAAGCTCTGCATTCTGTTCTTTAGTTTCATAAATAGGTGCAGTGTAGCTGGCAAAGCAACTTGAGTGCCCTTGTCCTACAGTGTTTAGGACAAACTCCTGGTCATGGAAGGATTTCAGGGATGAATTCCTGAAAATAGGTGGCTCTCTGCCTTCTGCCAGATCTGAAGTTCATTCCGTAGATGGCCATTTATGTAGCCTACGTGTGATTGAGTAGGATAAATGGAACTATGCAGTTAACCTGGCTTCTAATGACTTGTGCTTTTTTGATTGATGAGTCTCTTATCCTGAGCTTTGAACGCCAGAAAATAATAGCTTAGGGTTGTGGGGAAACAATGGCTTTAGGAAAAGAAATTGAAGAGTATGTCCCAAGTGGCTTTTCCTGTTCCTCAGGTGATATATCTGAATTTAGCTAGTATGGCGTCAGCCAGGATGACTTCTTGGAGACGGGCTTCCCCAGCCCCGGGGAGGACGTGCTCGCTGCTGGGCTCGGTGTGGCTCTGCCCTCGCCCTCCGGCCCGGGATCCTGCGCTGCAAAGCCCAGCGTTGGCAGCAGTGTCGCACTGAAACGTCAGCAACTGCTAACGGTGTTCCTGCATTCAGTCAATTACTGATGAGACTTCTCATAATGTTGACTTCTACCCATGCCCCCAAATCTGCTCTAGATAGTTGAAATACTTCAATGTGTCCCCCGTTCTTTGTAAATCTCTTCCCGATTCATTGCCTGTTTGTGACAGCTGCCGTAGGGCTCGGGGAGGTCTCCAACTCATTAGACTTTAAGAGCATCTCAGAAATACAAAAGATTAAATCCCTCTCCCATAAATTGTTCATCTATTGCTGAATTCAAAATCCACTTGAAGGCTGCCTGTCTCGGACAGCGGATGAGTTGGAAGGACACTGTCCTTATCACAGCAGGAAGACAGGGCAGCGGCTCCTCTGTCACTGCTCTGCTGCAGGCGTGATAAAACAAGAACTTGTTTCTTAGAGTTAGTTTCCAAAGTCTTTTTTCTTTCTGCACCTCCAAACTGGGAGGGTGGTAGGAACAAACCCCAGTGCTGGAGGAAGATAAGCTTTTCCTGCTGAAATGCTGCCTGTTTTTGCAAGCCGGGGTGCGGGCAGTTATCTGGGGAAGCTTTCAGGCCTTTGCTCGAGACCATTCATCTCGTCGGGAGGATGAGAATCATCCCTCCATCATCTTTTTTTACTCTTTCTAGATTGCAGGAATGAAGAACTGTTGCCTAAATGGAAAGTGCCAGCATTCCCGACTTCAAAACCTTCTGGAAATTAATAACATATCTGAAGAAGCTTCTCCTGTTTTTATATACTATGAGAAGAATTTAGATCTTAAAATGGTTTGCACACAGTCCCTGGAAAAAGAAATTGCTCTGTGTATATCTCTTGGAAATTTAAGACAATAGTACTCCTCCTTTGCAATAGCAGTTAACAGATGTGAAAATAAATATAATTGACTCTAGTGTATGATTATACAAAGGAGCATGGATGCATTTCAAATGTTAGATATTGCTACTATAATTAAAATTTCATATTGACCCTTTTATCATAATTTCTCCCCATCAAGCACTAAAAATGTCCCACCATTATATTTTATATCTATAACTATAGATATATATTATCTGAAATTTCCCTTTGAACTCACTGCAACAAATAACTTTTTGAGTCATTGACTTCATTTTATATTTAAAAGTTACGGAGTATCATTATTTTCATTCTGCCATTATATTCTAATGAAAAATGTTTGTGCATAATGCTTTGGAAAAATGGGTCTTTTATAGGAAAAAACTGGGATAACTGATTTCTAGGGCTTTAAAGGCAAAAATATATAATATACTAAACCAACTCTAATATTGCTTCTTGTGTTTTACTGTCACAGATTAAATTACAGCTTTTATGAATGATTAAATTTTAGTACATTTTCATTTTGTTTCTGTGTTTTTGTTACGGTTTCCAGGCTTTGGTCTTTATCCATTTTTTGTGAATTCCTCTTCCATTCTGGTAGATGAAGTATTTTGTTAGAACAAATACCACCAGTATGTCGTTACGCTGATGCGATGTCTTCACGCACCCTCCTTGTTGGATGTATTTAATCGTATCGCACACTAAAGTACAGAAGGCTACTTTTAATTAGTTTTGTATATTCTTTTGAATGTTTAAAGATTGTACTCTGCTGAAAATACTTCCTCTGTACAATTATTTTTATATGTACAAATTTGGTTTAATACTGTATCAAGGTCTGACTTTTACTATGATCTTCGGTTTCACACGATCGTGCGCTTCGAGGGTAGAATCCCTGTTTTGACAATGCCACCCGCTGGGCAGGAGCCCGTGATGATCTCTCACGGTCAGCATCTCGACACGAAGCTGTGGAGTTGCAAGTCGGTTCTGTCTAAATACAATTTCAACAAAGCAAACAGCCGCTTTGCATTTTTAGACAAAATCTGTCTAACATTACCTGATCTGCACAGTCAGCTGAAGGGGCTTTTTGTTTCATTTTCAGTTTCTTTTTTTTTTTTTTTAAATACCTGTTGGTTTCATAAAGTTTAAAAGAGCAGGATATGAAGAGACCCATGGTGCTCAGCCTCGATCCTCCTGTGTATATGCAAGTAGAAGAACCGCCTTTGGGACCTGCGGGGCCCAAATCCCATCCTCGGTGTGATGCTGCCGGAATTCCTGCAGTGCTGGAGGACTTGCTCCGCTTTGCTTCCGAGTAAGTGAGAAGAGAAATGTACCTTCACAGTGGAGAAACTCAGGACAGACTTTGTCCTGGTTGTTTAAATGGGAAATCTAAATGTAATAGCTGGTGAACAGTTGTTCCTGGACCCCTTGTATAGTTCTATTGGAAACCGGGGGGAGAAATTTCTATAAATAGGTTTTTTCTAAAACTGTGTTACTGATGCAGCTGTTGAATTAGACGGAGATCCCAGGTTCTAAATGCAGCCCAAACAAGACTGGATGAAATATTTGGATGACGATATGTGAACACATCTGCCTACTTACAAGCTACTAGGACAAACGTAGTTACTTAGCTGGTTGTCTTCAACCTACTGATGCGCTTCCTTTTTCAGGAGGAGCAGAAGCATGGTGTTTGCAGGTTGGTTATCTTTACTAAATGTAAAAATATTTTAGTAATAAAGTAATTTTAATGTACATGCTGATTGCTAGATGTCTCTTCTATAAAAACAGAAACCTAACCTTCGTTTTCTAGATACAGTGCGGTATGTAAGTTCATCAAACCTCCTTTCTTAAATGCCAAGTGTGTTTTATGCAGAAGAGCCGGCCACGTTATCTACTGCCAGCAAAGCTGGGGGTGCGCGGTGACGGGGGGTGCTCAACCTGCCGGTGCTTTTCCACGTCACTTCTGAACTTTGCGTCTCTGCAGCGTCTCCCAGTCCGGCTGTTCCTGCGGTGTAACTGGTTGGTCTGGTGAAGGCAAGTCCAGCCTCTTCAGTGGCATTTTTTGTCTGTAGCGGGATCTTGGAGCACGTCGGGGCCCGCTCCCAGAGCGCCGAGCAGCAGCGTGGGCGCCCGGTGGCGGCTGGACCAGGTGCTCCCCAGGCAGATGCGTCTGCTCCGCTCACCCCGTCTCCTGCCAAAGCTGGAGTGCGGGAGAGGGCTGTAGTCGATGGTGCTTCCCAGGAGAGGCAGGAATGGCAGGCTGAGCCTGGGGTGCTCTCTGGGTTGCAAAATGAACAGTAAATTTGGCGTAAGAGATGGAGGAAGAGGTCGAAGCGGGGTGGAAATGCTTCCCAAGCCTGTTGGCTTTGCCACTAGATGGTGGTGTCGGAAAACATCAGGGGCCGAGAGGGGCTGGGCGGTGAAGGTGCTGAAGGACATTACACCAGAGCAAAAATAATGTGCAGGGTGAACCCCGGTTCCCGTCAGGGATGTACCGGCCCCGACGGCTGCGGGCGAGGCGGCAGCCTGGGCTGCGCAGAGCCGGTGGCAGGGGGACGGTCCCGCTCCAGGACGCCTCGGTGCGCTTCCCTTTGTACCTTACACAAGGAATTAGTTTTCTCACTGGATAAGATTTATTTTTTTTTTACCTAATGGATTTTAGCACAATAGCCCAAATTCTGCCCTTGGATACGCTGCAGCGGATGCTACATAGTTTTATGTCCAAACAGAACGTGTCCTGAAGCACTTGGTGTTTAATGTTTCGCTAGGTTAAAAATGAGTTTACTGAAGAATGTCCTAAAGAAAGGTTAAAATAAAAACCTTCCAGATGTAGTCGCTTGCTTCTGCTTTTGACCAGCATCCAATCAAGCAAAGTGCTCTGGGGAAAGGAGCACATTTAAAATTTCAATGAAGCCCCGCAGCCCCCAAAGTCATCCAGCTCCTATTTCTGTTGATTTGAGCTGTGCACAAATGCAGCCACAGTGACTCACTGCTGTCTGTGCAAGTACGCTGTTCTTAAACTTCTCAGCCTGTATTTATCTATCTATTTTCTGTGTTATCTAAAGGTTATTTTAAATCACATTTTCCCATCTAACGTGCGTTGGATCTGACAGTAACTGCCTGGTAACGCCCTGCCTCACTGGAGAGTTGTAATCGCAGGTTTTGATTTGGTTCAAACACACGAGCGAAGCAGGAGCTGTGGAAGGCAAAGTCACGTCATCGTCAGAGAGCGCGGTGATGCTGGTGCACGTGTGATTTGCTCCGTGGCCCCTGAGCTGCAGAGACGTTCTCAGCGTTGCCATGTGCTGATGTGTGAGATCTCGCATCCAGCAGCCACACGAGAAAATTAATTAGCATTAAGTTCAGAGTCAACTTTTGCAAAGTCACCAAAACTAATGAATGTTTTCTTTATTTTGCCAGGACTAGGCACTGAAGAAGTGAAATTGAATTTACAGCGGACCAGGCACCGTTCAGTGAATAGCCAGGCACGTGCCGGGCCGTCTTCCCCGCTGGGTCTGGGAGCCGGCGCTGGTTTCCTCTGCAGCGACTGTTCAGCGCCCTGGCTTTCAGCTGCGGCGCAGTCGTCTGCCCGGCGTGGTGCAGCGGCTGTGCCTGGTCCTCCTGGAAAGAAAACCCCCAAATTCAGAGACGAGCCCTGTGCAGGAGGAGGGAGAGGAGCTGCTCTGGAAGATCCCCAGCAGCATCACAAAGCTCTGACACAACAAATAAAATGCCCAGCGGTAAAAACAGCGCTCGGCTGAGCTTGGTGCCTGTGGGGTTTCCTGGACTTTTAACTGGGATTTGTTACCAGTGAAGGCATTCAGTGGCCAAGGTACTGTGCGGTGTTTTGTGATGGTTTCACCCACCACTCACCTGGAAAACCAGTTCTCTGTCCACAAGGGTGGCTGCTGTGAGCAGGGACAGGAGCTGCTCCTGCCCGCTCGCTGCCTGCGCCTTCGAGGGGTTCCTGCTCTGCCCGGGCCATGCAGGAGTCTCCTGCCCGCGGTCGGAGCCGAGGACGGGCAGGTTTGGCCAAGGTTTGGCCTGTGCTGCGGAGGGCTCTGAGCTCCCAGCCTGGGGCAGCTCAGTGCAGAGCCCCAAGCCAGCTCTAGAAACAGTCTCATTAGAGGCTATGCCAGGGCTAATTAGCCATGCTGCAAGCTCACAGTAGCCCTGGCACAGTGCTGCGCTAATGTGGCTGCTCCTGGCTGGGGCCGGGCTCTTGTTTTTAGCTCAGTTACTTGCTAATCCCAGTGTTGGGAAACAGTGTTTGGATTATTCTGGGACTGAAACAAGCCTTTTTTCCCTCACTTTGCAGAGAACTTGCACACAAGTAAACTCAGCTCATTCCTTGTGTCTGTCAGCAGGAGGTAGAGGCCAGAATAGTGAGTGAGACCCCCTGGACCCTGTGTCCCCCATCTCCGACAGCATGCGCTTTGGAGGGAGCAGCCGCAGCAAAGGAAGATTAAATCATTTGTCAGGTTTTGGACAAGTTGGTGACAGAGCTGGAATTACAGCCCTGGGCTGGAGTCCCAGGTGCCCGTCCCGCTGGCTTGGCCGTGCCAGCTCTTGACTAAATCCCGATTGCACCATGCCCTTTTGGGACAGAGCAGTCGCTCAGACGAGCACGTCTCCCTGTACCGCTGCCCCTGGCACAGCCGCTCTTGCAGTCCCAGGCAGAAGCCCGAGTTCAAACGTCCATGGCATTTTCTTTGGGTGGTACCAATGTTTAAGGCCAAAAGCCAGCCCCCTCGCTGGCATGTCACGGTGGCTCGGGGGTGAATAAGGAGCCTGTTGTGCTGCGGAGGGGAAGGATGCTCCGGGCGCTGGCCGCGTTCCCGTGCTGCATGCCCGCGGGGAGACGGCTGCGGCACGCGGGCTGGGCGGCAGCAGCAGGGCATGCACGGCCGGCAGCTGCTCTCCGCTGCCGTGGCCCCGGATCAAGCAACAAAGGACAAATTCATGGGGCCGAGAGCGGCTCTGAGGGCTGAGCACACTGGCGCATTATGGAGCTGGGTGAGGCAGCGCCGGGCAGCCTCTCGCCTCTGGCAGTGGGTGACGACCACCTTGTGCTGCACGGGACCACCTTTGCTGGCAGGATGCTGCCGGAGGCTCCCGGGATTAATTTCTGTGGAGCACTGTTTTGCGGCCAAGAAGCTTGAGAAACCCTTGGGTGTCCTTCCTTCTTAACGACCCCAGGGAGAGAAACAGCCACCGCGAGCTGAGCTCATCTCGGCAAAATGGAAGTTAACAATAATTTTGCCTTTTTTTCCTGCAAGTGTTTTAAATGTAAATCAAGTTTCTTGCAACCCATTTTGAGTGAACGATGGTGGAGCTGAGTGAGAGCAAGCGGCGTTGCAGCTCTGCTGCCCTTTCCTGCCCAAGTTGTTACAAATCGCCGGACAAACTGACTTCAGCGATGTTACACCTTTGCTCAACCTTCCCTGTGGTCGGTGTGTGGGTATAGCATTTTGGGGGCCACAGACATCCAGCACCCTACGACCGTTTTTCATTTAGCTTTGGAAATAAGCAGTGTCAAGCTGCTGCGTCAGCGTGGCTTAAATTCACAGGAGAACTCATTTGATTTGAAGCGCTGTACGTTATTAAATATGACTGCGCAGGCGGCCCTGCGGGATAATCCTGTATGATAAATGATGCTGGAAATGAGGGAGACCCGATACTGGCCGTCTCGCCCGCCGGTCGCAGCTAATCTGCAGGAACAGGGAAAGGCACGGCTCAGTCACGGGTGTGCGGAGCAAAGGGCAGGGGCTGGACTTGGACAAACCAGCAGCTAAACCTGCGACACTATCCGCCCCGAGTGTTACAGCAAAGACAAACTGAACCGGAGCATCTTTCTGTAACGCAGTAAAGCCGACGCTTACGTACCCACGGGTTTCGCTCCTGTAGCGTGCACCTTGGTCAACTGGCTCGATATTTTCTACTGCAGAAATCTGGCAAGAAACCTAAAAAAGCAAACAGAAGCCTCTCGTTTTCTGAAATCCTGTTAGAAACAAACATGAATTTCAATGGAAACAGCAGAAAGCATCCATTTTCTGGAGGACTCTAGCACAGGGAGATACTTATTTGCCCTGTCGTTATATCACAGGCTGTAATTGAGGAAACGATAACGCACGTTTTAGTGGCCTTGGAGTGAAGTTTTCTGATCTAGAGGTATCGATTTGGTTCTGACATGAAAATCCATCAAGGCCGCTGATGCACGGGGAGGATAAAGGCGCCCGTCAGCCCCGGCTGCCTCGGCAGCTCCTCGCTGCTGGCCCGCGGGTCGCTCGGGGCTGGGAGGCTGTGCCTGACCAAGCCAGGGAGGGCTGAACCAGGGCACCTCGGGTTTAAAAGAAACCACCGTGAAGGTATAGTCTTGTCGTCGGCTGGGACTTACACGGTTAACTCTTTCAGTGCCCTCTCTCAGCTGAAAAGACTACCCCAAAAGAGGGTTTTCGCCAAGAAACTCTCGATGTCCTGGTTGTTAGGGGTTGTTTAAAGGGTTTCCTCATTACCGCTAAACTTTCAGAGCTCTTCTGCCCCCTCACACCCTGAGATATTAGAACTGAGTGTCTTCAGGAGATGGAGTCAAGCTAAAGGAGTCCTCTAACGCCGGACTCGACTCTCTCGAAAGCCCAGAACGCAGAGCTCTGGCTGCTCTCCCCTTGCAGCCTCTGCTCCTGCCTTAGCGGGTCACCCCTGCAGCCGCTCGCGGCGCGGAGACCCCGGGAGCCTCTGCTGGGAGCCTCTGCTGGGAGCTGGCTTCAGCCCCCTCCCGAGCCAGGTTTTAGGTGTCGGGCTGACAGCAGCGCAGAAAGCAAGGAAGCCGCTCTCGGGGTTGGTGTTCGCTGCCGCTCGGGCTCCGTGCACCTGAGCCAGGCTGCAATTTTGGTGTGTTAAAAATTGCTACGTGACCGTGTCACAGCTGGCTTGTCCCGCTGCAGATTTCACACCAGCTTTGCAGGAGCAGGACCTGGATTTGCTGCGCTCCCGAGCTCAGGGTGTTCCCTTTTATTCAATACATGACGCGGAGTCTGATTAGCAGCCAACAGGCAGCTTTTGGCCCTCTCCTTCTGAAACAATCAGTGTTTAGGGCTTGACCGAGAAGGATTCGGTGTGAGATAAGCTTCCCAGAGTGGGGCCAGGACTGAAGTAATAATTGAATAAGTGTGAGGTGGTGAATAAGACACGTAACGATGAGTCAGAGCAGCTGCAGGCAAAACCGCTGCCCTTGGGAAGGAGGGAAAAGGCTCCTCGGTGTCTCCTCTGCTGCCTGCCGGCGGTGGGACCCAGCTCTTCAAGTTGCCAGAAGTACATTTTCTAGGGGGAAAGGCTGGGAAGGGGCTTCCCTGGGGGCTGCGCTGGGGTGCGCGGCACCCCTGGTCCCGCTGCAGCCCGCGCTGGGTGCTCGGTCGCGGGGCTCGCGCGCCCCTTGGGGCTGCGGTGGCTCAGGCTGCGCCAGCGGAGCCGCAGCCGCCTCCGCCTCGTCCGGGCCGGGGCGCAGCCGGGGCGGCTCAGCGTGTGCTGGGGAGGCACGAGGTTCAGCACGTGCCCGTACGCGCCCGCGGAGCTGGGGCCCAGGACCAGCGGTATTCCCTGCCTCTGGAAATCGGGTGTCTTCCCCTGGAAAATGTGAATTTATTTGCTGCTGTGTTACGCGAGTTGTACGTTCCTAACAGGCTTGGGGGTGTGCTGTTGCCATCTCACTTCACTTCTGTTGGATTTCCCACTTCCTTTAATTTTTTATCAATTTGTTTTGCTGCTCTCAGTAGAGATGGCCCTATGGGAAGTAGAAGAAATCAAGTGTTTATTTTTAGAAACTGCAAAAAGAGTTCAACCCAAGGCAAATACAATTACTTCAGGTTGCACGCAGGCTTCCGAGAAGCAAAGAAGAAATATTTTCTAAATAGCAAACGCCCTAAAATCCAATGCCATGAAGCCACCGTGCAATGAGAGCGTCACTTAACCATTTGAGGAGCACGTGTAATTCCACGGGGGTGGGAGGAGGTGCCGGCTGCCTGCTCCGGACACCCCACCCTGCGCGCAGGCCCACGCGCCCCAGCCCACGACGTGCCCCGTTCCCCCCGTCCCACCCCATCTCCTTGCACGGGGGAGCTGGGCGGCCGCTGCTGCTCCTGGCAAAGCCCCTCCACCTCTTTCAGCCTCAAAGCCTGCCTCTGTCCTCTGGGGTATTTTTCTGCTTGAAGGGGCCTCCCAGATGCTATTCCTGGACCAGTTTTAGGGCATTCGTTGCCCGAAGCTTCTGCTGGGTTGTTTCTGGAGACCTCGTGGCTGGGGAAGAGGAGAAGGGGTGGGAGAGAGGCTCCTCGGTTGAAAGCTTTCACTCTATAATTAAGCTGAACAAGAGACTCGGAGCTAAATCTCTGTTTCTCTCGCTCTGCCTGAGCGAACACAAAGAGGAGAAAAGGACTGAACCAGACAATTAAAACAAGCAATAAAATTGCACAGAGAGGTCCACGGAATGATTTTTCCTTGACACGCTCGCTCCCAACAAGTGCCACATGCCCTGTGTATAAATAGCAGCTGCCCAGACTTGCTTAATCATCCCATTGTTGCTTTATAATATTAATTAAACATTCCTCTGGGATTGTTCGCATCCTAATTAAGTCGGGAACTTACAAAAGACGGTGAAGAAACCAAACAAGTGTGTGCTGGGGGATGCACAACCCAATTTTGCTATACCGTGTTTAAAAAAAAATACTGAAATTGTAGGAGAACTGTGGTTAAAAGCGTTTTTAATAGCCAACAACGACGGGGACTGTTTGATTAACGGTCCTCGGGGATTGAGAGCGGCTCCTTGCTCCCGGAGTGTTTGGAGGGAGAGCTGCAGGCAGGGAGCGGCTGTCCGGGCGCGCTGGAAGGGACGAGCGTCTCCCCCCGTCAGCGAGACACGAGCGAATCGTCCCTGGCAGAAATCCACCGATATCAAAGGGCCAATTAATCTGCAGCTGCTCTGCAAGGGGGGACGGGGATGGCGGGGGACAAGGAGCTGCTTGAATCGCATTCAGCCGCCCCACGCGGGTGGCAGCTGGGGGCCGGGGCTGCCCCGGGGCTGCGGCATCGCCGCCTCCCGCTGGAAGAGGAATCCTGAAAATCCCACCGGGGCGAGGGAGCCGCGCAGGTGGGAGTGCAGGGACGGCCGTCCAGAAACGGATCTGCATCGATACCCGTCTGCGACAATATTTTATTGCAGTGCGATCCTGGCTTCGCTGACGTCTCCGGTGCTGGCGGAGAAACCGGCCCAAGCCTCTGCCCTGCCAGAGAAATCTTCCCCAAGGGAAAGAACCACCACGGTCACGTTCCCCCCGCCTGCCTGCTGGGCTGGGGCTCGTCCTCCCCATCTCCTTTCATGTAGCAAGGAAGACTCGAGCGCATTGTTCCCAACTCAGACTCATGCACCCTGCAGGGATGTACTGTGAATTACTTCCCAAATTATGTGAGTAATTAAAATCAATGAGAGGGTATCCTGTTAAATAACATAATTAGATGAGCGTAGCGAGCAAGATGAGTGCAATAGCGTTTTTGTTCTCCTGCCTGGAGACGCCTTTTAACTCTTTCCCCCGTCTCTTCCCCAGGAGAGGCAGGCAGGGCTCCCCGGTGAGCCGACGGCCGTGCTGCTCCGCACGCGCCGCTCTTGCTAATGCTGAGGTTTTTCCAGGACCTCCAAAGCCTCCGCCTGCTTCCCTTAGCGCTTCTTCCAGACACAGGATTTGCCTTCCCCTCGGTCTCCGTCTCTGTGTTGCGTGGAGGACGCTGGCAATGCTGCAACTTGAAGCCCCTGAACATCTGAAACTCGGCGAAAACAGCATTGACTATCCACGTTAATTTAAGACCGTGGCAAATGAAAATATGTCTCATGCGGTGCTGCACTCCAGCAACTGAATTGTAAAGGGAGGGCCCCACGGGGTGGAAATGAGAATTAATCTTGCTGTGCATAATGAATTGTCTGAGCCTTTCACCCTCAGCCCTGCGGGTGAGGTGCAGGTGACTCTCGGGGACAGTCTCCCAGTCCCGGCTTTTTTCCACTGCGTAAACCAAGATGTGGGGCCGGGAAGGACGAGCGGCAGCGCGAGCTCAGGCTGCGTTAGCAGCCTGGACCGAAGGGCTCGGTATGCAAACGTGCACATTTACAAAGGCACTGTAGGTTTACTGGGTTGCCTTAATTCCAGAGGAAACAAAATGGCTCAGGAACCCAAGTGCTAAGAGTCATTTTTGTGCTGTTTCTGCTTGTTTCAGGGCAGGGACTGAGGTCTCAGTCCATTAAGAGATGCACGGGGACAGCTCGCTCCTTCTGCGTGGAGTGCTATTAACTCCAAGGGGGCTCTGGTAAGGGTAAAGGCATCTGGCCAGATGGCTCTCATTGCAGGGCTGGGATCTAAATAATTAATTTATAGTATCGTGTTCATGACTTCGCTGTCTCCCAAAGGAAGCGCTGAAAAGTCCTTAACTTGGTGCTTATTTTTTCCAGCTGCGGTGTACAGGGAGATGTGAGTCTATGCATTCGGTTTTATTTTAAGCTTGTTTGTGATTTTCCAAGGTAGGGAATTGTTGCAAAGATGCGTCACATCTAATTACACTTGTCACGTTAAATCATATTATGGCAAAAAACCTGAACCCCTGCTGGGAACATAATCCCCTCCGGTAGGGATAGGAGGAAATTTACCTTTGACGTGCTGCAGGAGTGACAGGTTGTTCTAGAAGAGGTTTAAACGCGCACACAAAGGGCACAAGCGCATCCTCGTCGAGGCCTCGCCATGGGCAGCAGGCGTCCCTCCTGCCCGGGTGGATGCCAGCGCCACGCAGCCACGCAGCCACGCCGTCACCCTGCTGCGCTGCTGCCGGCTCGGGGCTGCTCGTGCACCGAGGGCTTGGCACGCGGAGGTGAGAGCCGGTCCTGGCACGCTTCCTTGCAGCAAGGCAGGGTCGAGCCGGTGTTCCTAAGCAGAGGAGAAGGAGGTAGGAGGAATCGCCCGCCGGTCGTTTGTAAGAAAGCGCAGGTTTTGCTGTTTTACAGCAGGGTAAGAGTGCCTTATCCTGTCCATCTTAGAGTGATTTAGAGGTCCCATAAAGACCCTGTCTCTGCAGGAGGAGGACTTTTGCTCGACTTTTCCTGGCAATACATCTTCTCTCCAGTGAATTTCCCAAGACTGTGTTTGTAGCTGCAAGCAGAGTGTTCCCACTCATGTTAGGAGACACCTTAAAAAGGCAAATAGCACATATATTCTGTGGAAAGCTCAGAAACTCTTGCTAACAGCATTGTTAACATCAGTGACGTGTTTGAAAACCAGGTAAGCAGTAACTCGAAAGATCCTCTCTTGAATTCTTTTAAATCCAGAGGACCTGATCTTTCCTTTTTACAAGCAGAGCTCAATTCAGGGTACAGGAAACTCAGTACAAAACCGACCATGACTCGTTTCCACACAATTAGCATGAGTGCATGCAGATCAGGCAGCTGCATGCATAAATGCCTGGCTGGCTGCCTTTGGGTGCAAACTCTCAGTAATCGGTCTGGAACAGAATGAGCAGACGAGGAGGGGGAAAGTCTGCGCAGGTAGCTGGGGAGAGCTGCAGCCCAGCGACACCTGGACAGGACCGAACGCAAGCAACTCGCTCGGAGCCGTGCGGGGTTACGTGATCGCGGCCCCGAGGCAGGGAACGCGCTGGGCTCTGCCAGGACGTTGGCAGCGGTGGCTCCTGGGACCCGAGCTGCTCCTTTTGCCCTCGCAGGGGTGAGGGAGAGACCGGGTCCCCCAGGTCCCCAGGACGCGTTTCCTGGCTGCCTTGGCCGGCCGCGCCGGCTGACAGAAGAGCTGTTGGGCTGGACACGGTCAGCAGAGCCGCCGGGCACGTGGATGGGCTCAGAGAGCTTGGGCCTTGCCATGTTACACCGCTGCCTGCCCCCGCCTCGGCCCACGCTGCTGCCAGCGCTGCTGCCGAGACGCTGAGGGAGCTGGGGCCTCCTTTCACGCCGCCCGTCGGGAGGGCCCTGGTGCTGCAATGCCTTCAGTCTGGAGCAGAGGGGAAAGGGACGCCGCAATGTTCCTGCTCCCTGGAGACACCCACTCAGGCCTCCGAGGAACTTTTTCAGCCCCGGAAGATTGTTACAGACCACAGAGAACAGAAAATACAATGTGGGGGCCTGGAGTGACCCTTCAATTATCCTAATTAGGCAAAGGCAGGTTGCTATTAGCATATGCATTTAAGAACAAAGCAGCTGCTTCATCGGGCAACTGCTTATCTCAGTCCCAGAGCCTCCTCTCGGTGCTCCCCTCTGTTTGCGGAGCCTTCGGAGGCGCAGCCCTCTGTTCTGCCAGCCTTCGGCCGGGCTCTGCCTCTGCGGCGGCTGTCACCGGCAGAGCAAAGGGACTAATTAAACCTGACAGAATGTCACGGTCGTTATCTCTAGGTTCGAAATGTCACATCGCTAACTCCAGCCCCATGTTGTGAATGCAGCGAAGCCCTCTGGGAAGGTCCAGCCTGAATTGCCGGCTTAGTCTGTTAATGAGGGAGCAGATCTCCCTCCTCGTTGCCTGAGCGGTGGGACCTCCGTGGCCCCCCGGCAGCGTGGCGGTGCCAGAGCCAGCACAGAGAAGCCGCGTGGTAAAGCCAGCAGGAACCACCCCTGCGCCACGAGCACCGGCTCTGCTCTCTGCCGGGGAGGCTCCTCTGCCTGCCCGGGGACCCCGTGCCAGTCCCGCGGGAGGAGGCGGCAGCCGGTGAGCAAGGGCGGCCCGAAGCTGCTCTCCCTCCGTTCCCACACCAAGGCTGCGGCCGCTCCAGCCCCTTCCCGCCGCGCCGGCGGAGGGGCCCGGGTGGGATTTGGTGCAAAGGGTGGAGTGAGCGCGAGCAGGGACCCCTCAGCCTCCGCTCCGGATCCCGGTGAGCTTGTGTCCTGCCGGCTGCGGTGGGAGTTACGCGTGCATTTATAGCACGTCGGGAAGTGCTTTCCAAATTAACCTCCAGCCTGCCCAAGGTGAGGACCGACCCAGGATCGGGCGTTTCTTCTTTCTGGGATATTGATTTTCCCCCTTTCGCTTTCCTGTTCAGCGAAAGCCAAGAAATCTGAGCCAGCTCAGAGGCTTTGCTCAATACCGTTATTGCAGGAAACGCTCCCGAAAAACACAGATGAGAGAGCAAGCGCCCAGCCGGGACCGACCCCCCCAGCTGCCGAAAGGCAAGCGAGGAGGCTGAGGAAATCAGCCCCAACGGGGAGGCTGAGCCTGGGCTACAGCCCGGCCTGGCTGGGGCAGCGCCGAGCCGAGGGGGTGACGGTGCTCCCCCAGCCGTGCCACGGCCCGGCCTCGGCCTCGGCAAATTGTTGCAGAAAACTGGGTTTATTTATGCTTTAAAACCAGCGTGGGAGACTGCCTGCCAGCTGGAAGGGGGTACGACGTCTTGATTAGAAATGCCACGTGGATACAAATGAACTTGAACAAAAGGAAAGAGAAATAAAATACAGCCTCTTTCCGCAGAGACGAGGACGCTAAAGGAGCGTGGTCCACTTTTTAGAAACACTGCTTAAAGAAGTAGAAGAGAGTCTGCTGCTGATTAATAATGTGATGAAGGTGACTGGGAATGTGCTGGAGTGAATAAAACAGTGCTGGACTTTGAATAAAATGGATCTTATTTCAGCAAGGACGTGGCAGTTGGTTTCTCTCCTGTCGGGCTCCGTACGAGGGGAATTGAGGGCAACGTTAATGGTCTCCCGTCAGCAAAGCCTTTCAGGTTAGTTAGGCGCATCAGCGCGGGTGGTGAACGGGGACGGAGCCGAGTGTCGCGAGCTAAGACGAGCGCTGGCCCTGGGGAGGCTTCAGCTACGGTGCAGATTTGCAGGGCACGTGGGTTCCTCAGCTTCAGCGGGCAAATAGTAAATACAACCTGGGTCAATGGGCAAGGGAAACACGACGGGCGGCAGCCAGCCTGTATTTTCCTTTCCTCTTGCCCAGCATTAGCCTAAGAAGCCGCATCCCATTGTCAGAAGAGTAAGCTGTGAAATGGTTTTGAAAATAAAGGCTTTTTAATTACAGGCACATTTGCGAGCCTTCTGGAGGCCATCTGGCTGGAAGAGCAGGGTGTTAGCATCGGTGCTGGCGGGGAAGGGAAAGCCCAGAGAGGCAGAGTGAGGAGCAGCTCCTGGAGAAGCACTCTATTAACGTTAAGAGCCAAATCCTCTCCATACATTAAGCCGTATGGGCCAGATCCAGCACCTATCCATTTCAGTGGTGCCGGATCCGCCGGCGGTGGCAGAGACGCGGTGCCGCGTGACGTGGGCTTTGGAGGGGGCCAGGCTGCGCCGCTCATCCAGCCCCTTGGCCGAGCCGGAGCCCGGCCACCCCCCGCAGAACGGGAATCCCGCAAGCACCGACAGCCCCTAACCCCTTCCTCCTCCGACCTGCCCGTGCCTTCCGCCCGCCGGCGTTGGAGGGAGGTTCCCAGCCCCTCAAGGGAGGGCTCAGCACGGGCAGAGCTGGTGCCCGGCAGCAGCCTCCTCCCCGTGGCGGCAAAGCCCAGGCGCGCAGTGAACGGCAGCTCCCCTCGCGCCAGGTTATCAGTCCCTGGGGTTTGAACGTTATTGGCGTCAAATTAACTCCAGTGCATTCGATCCCGTCTGGGCTTAGCGCACCCCACGAACAGAGATTTCTAATAAATCTGAATGCCCAAGCTGCACTTGCCGTTGCCGCCTTGCACGGGGCAAGTTCATGGGGGAATGTGTTTCTATGATTATTGTCCTGTGTTCGGTATCAACCATTCCTACCAAAGATGCAGAACACAGCCAGGGCCTCATTAAAGACTGTCATTGTGCTAATTAGGTAGGTTTCATACTTAATAATGGGGAACTATTTCATGGCAGTTTCATGAAAAAAAGAGGAGAAAAAAGCCATTATAATTTCAGGAAGAGTCCCTGGAGAAGTGAAATGGTAATTCACAAATCCTACCCTGATCTATTAGCAGATCCTGCTCTGGAGACTAAATTAGGTAGGGTGTCTGGCTTGGCTGATATTCTTTATTATTTGAATGCCTCTTAAAGAATATTTATTAATTTTTTTTTTCTCTTAAGAACTTTGAGATCCAGCTACATTCACTTGCGATTTTCAAGTGGCTGTTTGAAGCCCAGGTCACACTGAATTTGTCACTGCGAACACCCTGGAAAATCCTATTTTGATGCAAAACAGCCTTTGAAGATACGCTTAAGAGGCAGAGAGACCATAAATACATTTGAAACTATGTTGGGCATTTGGTCAGCTGTCTGTGCAAAGTGCCCCAGTAGGGATCTGTTCCTTCAGAAAAAGAAGAGATGAAGCGAACACCACCACCTCTGTCCTCGGGCCGGCGTTCATCCGTCGTGGTCGCCAAAGCTGAACGCTCGCCTCGCTGGCAATTGCAGGCAGAAGCGGAGGGCGGAGCGGTGGGTGCCGGGGGGGTGCAGGGACCCCGCACGGGCTCCGACCCCGCCACCGCCGGCTCCCATCCCGCTCACGGGGATTCGGGTGGGAGCGGGCACGGTCGGCAGTGCTGGCTGCAGCAGGAGCAATTATTTTGGGTGGGAAAGGAACACGTGGGCGGCAGCTGGGGCCAAGAACTGCCCTTTCCACGTGAAACTAGAAACAATGGCGTTTCCTCCGAGCGGGGACAGAAAAGGCTGGGTTTAGCAGCTGATCTTCGAGCAGCTCCCCAGCGCGAGCGTGCCCGGGCAGGATGACCCGGCGGTGCCCCATGGGCCAGGGCAGCTGTCGGGAGCACGCGGGGCCAGAAGCGCTTTTTCTCAAGAGAAACTTCCCGTCGGCTCCTCGCGAGACCCCGTCGACGGGGGCAGCGGCACCGCGACAGCTGCTGGGGCGGGGGCTCCAGCGTCTGCGAGGGACCACGTGCGCTGGCAAAGGGGGTTTGAGTTTCTAAAGCCCTGGGTTGCGCAGCCTCGGCAGGGGCGGGCGGCGTGGGCTGGACGGGGCTGGCACCGGCGGGAGGGAACGGGGGCAAATCCCCGAGAACCGCTTTTCCCGCCGAGTAGGTTCCTAGTGTGCATTTTAGGCTCCAGATCTCCCTGTGTCCTGCATAAGCACATCCTGTTTCCCGGATAATACATCGCTTGGAGAGGTAACCACCTGCAGCAATGTACCCTTCATCTCTCGGCCGAGGCGTCACCGTGGCCATGGCCGTGGCCGTGGCCGTGCCCCTGCCCCACCACGCGCAGCCTGGGCCCTCGCCTGCTGCCCGCCACACTCATCACAGCTGAGGGCAATGCTCAGTGACAAGCTTAAAAAGCCCCTGGTGTGGGTGCTCAGCTCCTCAGAGCCTCTCCCCGTCCGGCACAGTGCTCCTCTCTCCGCGGGCTCAGCCTTCGGCGCCAGGCAGGTACGGCCAGGACGTGCTCCTGGGGGTGGGGGTGCCGTAGGGCGATGCCATCGCGCTCCCCCCTGCCGCTGCGCCAGCCCGGCCGTGGGCTGGGTCCCCCGGGTTGTGCCTGGGCGGCAGGGAAGCCCTGGGGCGAGGCCGTGCTCCCCAGGGACCGAGGTTGGTGCAGGAAAAGCTGTTGCTCTCTCTTGTGCTGCTGCTTATAGAAAGCTCCTTCTCCTCTTTGCTGACCCTACGGAAAGGTTGGTGGGAGCTGGGAGGGCGTATTTGTAACAAACGGGATGAACTACTGATAAAGGAGAAGGAAAACAAAATGCTTTAGAAACAGCCTTTTGGCATTCAGAGAAATTAAGAAGGGGGAAAACAACCAGACCTAAAGCCTGTGAGGAGGAAAAACAAAAGCTTGCTTGCAACTCAGGTTCCTGAGAAAGTGCTGAGCATAGCTTTCAGATGCTGACCCACTCCTCTCCTTGTATGGGCAGAAACAGGGCTTGTCTTGTGCCTATATTTAATTTGCAAGGGAAAAAAATTCTCCCTCCATGCCTCTGCTCCACTGGCCTCTTTGCCTTGGGAAGTTACAACAGGAATAGAATCGCATGTTTAAAAAAAATACTACTGCTCGCACATAAGCCCTTCCTAAACTTGGAGTGAGCGGAACAGGTTTTTGCAACATAACACTGCTGCGCGCACGAAGCATCTGGTGAGGCTCCGGGCTAATGGAAACGGGGGGCAGCGCCGCGGGGGGGCTCCCCCTCTGCTGCAACGTGATCAATGGGCTCTGCGCACTGGGGCTCACGGAGCTGCTGGGGACTCGCCTCGGTCATGTTTTTTAACTCCCGGAGGCGGCGAGGAGGGGACCTGCGGCAGGACCTGCGTGGCCCCGGGGTGCCGTGGCCCTGTCCCCCTCCGCGAGCCGGGGGCTGCACGGCTCCGAGGCCCTTCCCTCGGCAGCAGTGTCTCCCCCAGACGTTTCTCTCTCTGCATCTCCCTGTGCTGGGGGAGGAAGATGGATGTTGAAGCGTTACCCGAGGCTCTCGGGCATGTGCGTGGCCCGCAGTGGGACGTGCCTCCGGAGCAGCGCTGGGACCCTGGCAGGGACCTCTGGCTACAGCTCTCCTCCCTGCTATGATTTATAACCTCTCCTTGGATGGAAACTCTCCTGGCTGCTCCCCAAGCTCCCCAGTCCCGGCTGGGAACAGGCTGACACAACCCGCACGCGCTCCTGGCTCCGACCCCTGCCAGCCGAGCCTTTGTGCCGGCTCGGCTGGGTTCTCGTGACAGCGAAAACCCAGAGGCTTCCGCGCTGGAGAAAAGCGGGACTGAGGGTGGCCCCAGGATGGAGACGGCCCCGCGGCACGCTGGAGACGGATGCCACTTTATTGGTAACTCTTGGAGAGCCGGACACTGGAGAACTTGGTTCTGTCGAGACGAGGTTTGTACACAACAGCAATAGGAAACAACAACAACAACAACCACCGCCCTCTGTTGCAGCTTTGTATCTCACTGCAACCCCAGCAATCAACTCTTGCAATGTCCCATCTGGCGTGACCTGCGGGGAGAAGGGCACGGGGAGAGAGGCGAAACCCGCTGCGAGCTTGAGGGTCACAAACTTCCGTGAGAGAGCCTTGCGTCCTACTGGTTTAACTGGCAGGGGAAGGAGAGATGCTGGGAGCGCGGCAGAGATGCAGTTTAGGGGGAAAACCCCGCAGCTGAAACGCAGCAAAGCTGGGGTTCAACACCCCCGCTTAGCAACTGTTCAAGTCTTGTAAATTCAAACTTACTTCTTTCAATTTAAATAACAAGTGCTTCAGGTACAATGCTTGAGTTGCCTGGTTTATAACCCAGTTTTAAGTGCACACAAGCAGGAATAGATCTTTTTTTTTTTAAAAAAAAAAAACCCTATATATATTTGCACACTTATACACACACATGCACACAGTGAATTTTGTGCAGCTGTTTTAACTAGAGATGATGGAATGGGCCTGGCGTGGCTATCGTAAGCTGGGCTCCAGGGGCCGGTCGTCTGTGGCACCACGCACCCTACAGCTGCTAAAGGTTCTGAGTATTTTTGCAAATCTCGGTCCCCAAAAGTCTCCCCACGTGGGGCTGCGCCAGCTGCTGCTCGGGCTGCCCCTGAAGCTGTAGTTCCTCGGTAAAACACCACTTGCAGGCGACTGAAGCCCACAGCACGTTTTGCAGAGGGCTCCTCTCTCATCTTAGTCCGTGCTGAGAACTCGGGGGTCTCCTGAAAAGACGCGTAGGGCCTCCAGCTCCTCTCCGGTGTGAAACAAACGCTCGGCGGAGCAGAGAACGCTGACAAACTCAGACCCAGACAGCTGTATTGATGTCAAACCCAGACTGGGTGTAATCTATGGTATCGTGGACTTTCTTGGTGCCAGTTTTGGGTTTCTCACTATGGCTTTCTGCCTTTGGGCACCTCTCTGCTTTGCTGTGATGGCTCTGGATGTTCCCGTGAAGTGGGAAGTAAAATGTCCCCTTGAGTTTGTTCATCTTTTTGGGTCTCTTAGAAATTTCGGGCTGTTTGTCTTCAGGGGGAAGCCAGCAAGGTTTCTCCTTGAGAAGCCTGTCTCGGTCTGGCCGAACGCTCCTCAGGAACTTCTTGAAGATGTTGGCTGTGAGGGAGAACTTCCTGCAGAGCTCCTGGGATCTGCTCACGGACAGGGACACCTCACTTTTCTCCCCCTTCTTATCCAACTCCGGCAGATCCAACCAGTTCCCAACCAAGTCTGCAAAGATGTTATCCCCCAAGACCAGCGGCTGCCGATTCCTGCTCTGGGACATTAGGGAGGATGTCCAGTCATGGCCGTCGTCGCACCCCGGGCACTCCCGGCATGCCGGCCACCCCCCAGCCATGCCCTGGCTACTGGGCTCGAATGTCTTTGGGCGGACGTGCTCTGCTCCGATCGACGTGGAGGAAGGTCCTTTTGGGTGATAAACATCCTCGCTACAGAGGCTCCCAAAGGAGGAGGGGGTGTCTCTAAGGGGGCTGCCCTCCGGGAGCGCAGCGTGACGGGGCAAACCCACCGGCCGTGGCACGGCACACGCGAGGGACGCGGGGCTGCGCTCCTCCACCGACACCTCCCCCCGCAGCCGCTCGTCCTGCCGGGCCCCGGGCACATCTCTGCTGCTTTGGCAGCACCGGCGCTGCTCAATGCCAGAAACGGTGCTTCGGCTCCCTGAGATGTCCAACTGCTCCAAAGCTGTCTGGACCTGGAGGAGTTTCAGCTCCTGCAGTGCGCCCATCATGCAGTTCATCTGCTCGTGCAGCCCGTCTCCGACCTCCTTCATGGATAGCTGCGGAGGGAAGAAGCAGACATCGAGTCAGTGCCGCCGGGAGAGCAAGAAAACTTTGACCAAAGGGCAGGAGAGCCGGGCTGAGCAGCTTTCTGAAACATCACCTCTTCCTACTGACTACATTTTAGATGCATCCTACCTGTACTACATCCATTTCATGGAACAGCGATTGGATTTTTCTTAGATTTTTCTAGGAGTTTCCCTCTAGGAATAAGAGGAGCTGACAGAAGGAGTGGATTTTTTGACCTGACAACAAAAATAAATAGTTTGAGTGTCCATTAATTGCTTGGCCAAAACCCAAGGCATAGAACTATGAATGGTTTTGGCTGCCACCAGTTTTAGCATATTCTGCTTTTGTCTTTCGTGCCCTGTAACTAACTGAAATCAGGAGTCAGGATAACGAACAGAAGTGCCTTCCATGGAGAACCTTGTTTCTTTACCGGAAGCACTACAGCAAATTAATAATACACCCCAATAAGAATCGCATTGTTACTATATAACATGTCTTCAGATCTTAATACCCTCATTACAGGCACCTCTCACTAGAGGACAATCAAAGACATTTCAATGCACTTGAAATTTTGTACAAACCAACAAACTCTGAAATTACTTAAACTACAAATCCTTTGGTTCCCAAGCTAGGACCTTTAGTAGCAGTTTGGCTTTATCCCTGCACCTTGCTATAAAGATTCAACTTTCTATACTAGACTTAAAATAAGCAAGTTATTTTCCAGAGCTCCTAAACTCCCCCTTCTTCTCTTTCGCTCTGTTGCTTTCTCTCTCTCATGTAGGATCTGGATTATATTCCCAAAGCGGCATCATAAAACAAATGGGCTATACTTTCCAACAGCTGCCACTTTTTTTTTTAGCAGGGAGGGGGAGTGGGAGAGGGGAAGAGCAGCAGGGGACGGCAGGGCTGGAGGTGAAGACATGTCACATCGATGTAAGGTGGTTTGCAGAAGAGATTACCACCGTCTAGGAAAAGCTTCAGCCTACGCTGGCATAAACAGTTTAAAAGGCTCATCACAATTTTTGTACCGCAATAGATCTCAAGCTTAGGGTGAAAAAGGACAGATGCATCTTACGTTCAGCTTTATGTTATCAAGCTTTACTTTTTCACCTCTCCAATTTAACTAAATTAGTTCAATTACGTGCTCTATTTCCATTTCTGTACCTGGATTTCACCAGTGAGAAAGAGCAGTCATCAAAAAATTAGATCCTCTGTAACAATAGAGCTCCATAAGTGAAAAGCTCCTCAACAGTTTCTGACTACAAATCTCCATTTCAAAACCCAGAACCTAAAACTAGCCGGCAGATTACGATGATTTTTTCAGAGCTTCACTCCCAAGAAACTTATTTATCACCCAGAACGAGCACACAAGCTATGAAGATACAGAAAATCTGTTTAGCTTCCCGATGACACTATCAAGTGTCTCCAGCGATCTGATTTTTTCACATCAGCAAATAAACCTCTACTTCTGCAGACATGCGAATGATGCCCCACTTACAGACTAACCCAGCTCCTGGGTTTCCCGTACAAAAGCTGGGGCCATATGCTCTACAAGCCTCAGACAAAACTATCACCTTACCTCTCCAGATTTGCCGTAATGCTTCTCGTCCTAACCTTTCTCGCCTTATTAATGGAAGTCTGTTTTATCTGGGGCTTTGCAAAAAGCTGGATTTGGAGCCAGCTTGGCCCCTCATTGGCCGCTTCCCACCAAATCCCCTGGCCGGCGCGGCGCTGTAATCGCGCCGCGGTGAGTGACGAGGGTCCTGCGGTAATGACTGGGCTGATCAAACCCTCGGCATATGCTGGACGGCTCTGCTGTTCACCTCATTGATTCAATTAACTCCCCCGTGATGGGTGGTATCATTACAATGCAGGCTTCATCCAGCAAGGCTCTATTAAGCATTAAAATTTCATAGGCAGCATTTATCGTCAGTGTGGCCGTTTCTCACGGGCAGATCCAGTCTTCCCCCCCCCCCCCCCCCCCCCCCCCCAAGAAAAGACCTGAGCCCCAAAAGCTCAGAATCCAGCATTTTTCCTTCTGAACAAAGGAGCTGGTTCTGCCAAACCTGGTGCCAGCACCAGCCTGGGGAGCCCGAGCCACTGAAGGAGGAGTGGAGATGTTTTCATCTGTGGAAACACTTTCCCATGAGCGACTACGAGGTTTGGACGCTTCTCCCCTGATGCCCAGCGCTGCCTGTGCCGAGCCGTCCCCGTCGCAGCGGAGAGGGAGAAACGGGCACTTCTGGGACATGACTCGTCTCTCCTGCTTCAGCAACTTGCTGTGGGGTAGGATGAATCCTGCCCTCTGGACTCGGCCTCGGTGTCCCTCTGGCAGCATGAATCCCACCATCAGCAAGAGAGTTTTAAAGATCCTGAGGCTTTTAACTCTGCTTGCAAACACTGCTAAAACTTCGGGTTGTGCAAGTTAAAAAACCCAGCAGACAACCTCCCCTGCTTTATCTTTTGCTCTCTGTGGTATCTGTTCAGCCTTTTACAGAACTGAAGAGTGAGTGAAACCCAGCCCAAAGTGAAGTCACTGCCTGGTGACCAAACAGTCTGCAGGGGCTTGGATTTCATCCACTAGTAATTACCCTGTGGTAATTAAGAGTACTCATCCTGGAGAGAAAACTCTGGAGAAAAAAAAAAAGCTTCTTCCCCCGTGTCTAACAGCCACTCTCTCCTGTTTGCCAAGAAGATCTCGGTTCTCCCAAGTTCAGACTGGCTTCTCTGAGACTCTCCAGAAAAGGAGCAATCTCCCACAGAAGAGAGACCACCACCCCGGCAAAGGTTCAAGATTGAACTGTCCGGGCTGCTGGAGGAAAAAAAGTTTCTGCGAATAATCCAGGAGATTGGGCTGGAAGTCAAACAGATGCTCTGGCTGCAAGGTGATGGGAACTCAAGGCTGAAGGGACAACCCTTGCAGCCTCGCTGGCTCTGTGGTCACACACTTCATGTAGAAGGAACTGGAATTGGTGATGAACTAAAGTGCAATTTCAAACAGAGCGTGAATATGACACAAAACCCCAGAGAGCCTTAATTTGGCATGGAGAGAGACCTTGACCGTACTTGCTGGGTTATGCAAGGGACGTTATGTAAGCCGGCCACCACGGGGCATCGGGAGATGTTGTGTCTTGTGCATGTTTGTGAGCTGTAAATCCCAAACCTGTGGTCGAACCAGCCCCGCGCTCGGTCGTGCTGCAGAGCAGAGTGCAGGGGAAACGGCATTCACTACAAAACTTCGGGTCTAGCAGAGATCTTGCTCGTCAGCATCCTCCCTTCTTGTACCTGCTCGTCTCTGCTCAAGGTGCACAAATAGGTCAGCGTTTCAGGGGGCTCTGGGTGTCTAATTTGAGATACTTTGTGCTTCAATACACGTGGTCGTTTGGCACCTCTGCTTCCAAGAAAAGCCAAATTAGAACTATAACAACTTGCAGGTGTTCAAATTTATCTCTATCAACCAGTTAAAAATCAGATGCCTCAAACTGCATCTCATTATTATTCCTGAAACTTTTGCAGTCCCTAAAAATTGGCATGAAAAAGTTTTAGTCTAATTCTGAACAAGCCAACACAGATGCCTTTTATAGCCAGACAAGTATGCACAAGGCTGAGCACAGTTGTGACGTGCGTGTTCCACTTCGGTGGCTGGGATTCAGCGTGCGATGTGAAACGTTTCTTTCTCCAGCAGTAAGGTATCACCTCCAGATCAAACCTCCTTGAAGGCAGGAACAAGGCAGCTCTGGCTAAACGCTTCTCCAAAGCAAAGCTTGTTTAAACTACACTCGCCCTGAACATTGAAAACTGAAGTGCAGAATTCGAAAGCTTTTCAAGCACTTTCAAATGATCATCAAGGAATATTCAACGTGAAGGGAAAAAAACCCCCAATCCACCAGTGAGCATTTTGCAAAACTGACAGAGTTCAAATATGGGGTGTTTTACCTCAAAAAATCTACCATTTTGAGTGGCAAAGGCATCAATCACTTTGTAAGCCGTACCTTTTTAATGATTTCCTCAAAATACTTATTCCCAGAACTACAACCACCATTGGTTTACACGGTCTATAAATCAGCGATCTTCCCCTACTGATTAACGCAGCAGGACAACTTGCCCCAAGGACCGTGCTCTAGCAGTCACTGGCATTTTGTCGAATTCAAACCCAAATACCCGAGATGTACAAAGAAGGGAGATTTCACTTGTCACTTCCCACTTCACAGGTAAATAAGTAACTTTTTTAACCCACTTTGGGAACTAATGTTTTCCTATTAGCATCTACATTCACCGAGTTCTCAGAAGTCAGTTCCCATCAATGCCCTCGAGCCGCAGCTGTCTGTATTCCCGGCCCATCCGCACATCTGGCCTGCCCAGGACCGCAGCGGCTTTGTGATGCTGACGGGAGAAAAGGAAAAACCCAGCTAACACGCCGCGGCTTTCGGCTGAGCACAGAGAACTGAAAAGAAGAGCTCTGAGCGTGTTTGTCGTAACGAGGAGGAAGACAGATGTCCAGCTCTTAGGTAAAAGCAATGCAGAGAGGAAGTTATTGCTAAGAGGACAGGAAAGAACAAATGGCAAATAGCAGTTCTTAATAATAGTGCTGATAGGCAACAGAACCAGCAACAAACAATTGGTATTTAAAGAGGATGACATAACAGAGACCAAAATTATTTTAGAACTGCTGAGCTGATCATATTGTTTCTGTGTTTTCCTTTGGGTCACTAACTAGATTAATCTTCAACAAGCCTGCAATTGTGGCTGGGCATAACTCTTCAGAGCGCGCTGCACGGTTCACAGAGAGCTGCTTTCCAGCTCCATGTTGCACCTTTCTTTCCCTTCCCTTGATGGATGCCTGCAATCTTCTTTTTGTCCTTCCATTCTACCACAAGAGTTTCCAGTCTCTTTTTTACCTCTTGTATTTCCAGAGTATTTTAGGCGTAACTTAGGGTGTTAACTGTGAGCTCACAATGTACCAGAAAGAGGAAGGATGCTGAAACTTCACCAAAGATTTTTTTCCCCACTAGTTTAAATAGATCTTAAACAGATGTTAACCACAAAAGACATGGTTCACATCAGCCAATTAACGATCTTCCTTACTCAATTGCCTTCCTTTCCATTGCAATTATATTGTTCTGTGCTTCCCAATCACACTTGCTACGTTTAAAGGCAAATTAGAAAATCAGTTCTCTACAACCAGGAAATAAATGGACCAAAAAGAACTCCAGCCTTCAAACTTTTACTCACAACCCAGGGACAGGAGACCACAAGCCTCGATGTACAGACTGACCATTGAAGATGATGGTTAAAAGCATCGGCTTTCAGCCCAGTGGTCTGCTTCACTGGGGGATCTGGTCTTTAACGTTCCTGAATACGTGCAGCTGGGAGTCTAAAAAAATCCACCGTCATCTTTAGGAGCCTTCTCTGGAAATAAACAAGCAGACAAAGCCTGTGACTGCTTTTTCTCTCCCCAGGTTATATGTGACAGGACATCCGCTGTCAAGTTACGCCTTTGCACCTTCCCTTAAGGCAACACCGAAGAATGAGATTCTGCGATAACCACCCAAGTTCCTAACGCTATCTCCAGCAGCGATGGGTAAAGCCACCCTCAAAGGGACCACGTTATCAGCAGAGACGCAAACGGAGCTGCGTGTTCCCACCTGTTGGAGTTATGAGCAGTGGCGTTAGCCCCTGAGGTCTGTCGTTTATGCTTGCTCTACTGCAAATCACAAGAGCTGCTCCTTCAGAACTAGCAGTAATGAAAATACAGCAGACTCCTTTTCGAGCATGACACAGTTACTGGAATAGGACTCAGTGTGAGACAAAGCATAAAAATAATTGGCTGTATTTTTCACTCAGACCAAATGTTCTATTCCTGCAAGATATTCATAGCAAGAAACATTGTCTACCAGGACGTAAATTAATGTAAGAAGGGAGTCAGACTCTATCAAACTCAATAATGTGACGCATTTATGATGAATGTGCAGGGAGAACATTCAAAAGTTCAAGTCAAAGTGGTGGGGTTTGTTTTAAATACCTACTGTAATACTTTTCCTCCTAGAAAAAAGCAACAGAAAGCTGAGAAATATTCTGGATTCCTCAAGAAAGACCAAAACATGCAAAGTAAAGTTATAACTACAGCTAACTTGACTGTGACCCCTCGCCTGTTACAGCCATACAAACCCCAAGTGCCAGATAAATCTGCCCCATGAACTCGCCAGTCCCTAGCTAGATAGTAAGTGATTAATTCTTACTGTAGAAGAGCCTTGAAACCCCCATCCCATGGTATGTATGCTGATGTTACTATGTACAAATGCAAACAATCCCTGTCTCGGAAAGTTTACGGAGGTAATGCCATCTGCAGCGTGAGACGCTGAAATGAAATTCCTCTCTGCTAATCTCTGAGCAAGGCAATTCTTGTTAAATCTGATCTTTCAGCTGAGATAACATTCTGTAACTCGGAGAGCAGACATAATATTTCTGTGCCTCCTCACAATGTTTGCAGACTCTGAATCCAGCTGATAAAGTCAAGAGGACTTTTAGTATCGGGATTAATTGCATTAATGGAAGATTCACAAGCTCTGTGGCACGCTTCACAACTGCCATACGAAGGACAGATGACAGGAGGAGTGGAGAAGCACAACTTATTCCGCGACAGACCTACAAACCCGCACTGCATATTCTCGCAAACCACACTGCGTCCGTGAATCTCCAGGGGCTTTCCAGAGGAGGTGAACAAGGTCTTCTGTATTTTCTACATAGAGAGACTGAGGTGCAGAGAGCTGGCACGGCTTGTCCAAAACGGCTCCGCAGGCTGGTGTCAGCACCGGGATGAGGATCCCAGCTTTGGCAACCAATCTGACTGCAGAGCTGCCCCGATCCCACACCCAGTTGGGATGAATGGCTGTGTCAGCTGAGGCTCTCCTGGCTGTGAAGCAATTGCATGTGGAAGCTTCCGAATGAATTCCAATCAAAGGGACGCCACGCATGCCAGAAACTATCAGCTTACAATGGAAAACATGCGATTGGAACAGGAGATCTCTCATTGACTCAAATGGGTCAGATTCATCCTTGGGAGCCACGGCAGGGCTGGCAGAGCCTTCCCAGAGGTAACACGAAGACCGGTGTAAGCACGCCTGGACCCATGCTCATCTGTGACTTGTCTGGCAAAGCACGGTGTGATCTCGGTGCATAGGCTGTGTGGTGAAATGCTGGGGCACACCAGCAGCCCAAACCAAGCACACGATTATTTAAATATGCTTTTAATATACAAGCAGGAGAAAGACAAATCAGAGCTGGCATCTTCGAATCCCACACTGGTGGGGGATAGTGTTGCACTTGAAGATAACCTTTCCTTGGGAACTGGGAGCTGTGCCAACATCTGCTCTCTTTTGAGAAAATCCCCCTCCTCAACACCAGCCCAAGGCTGCAGTAGTTTACACCAAGACAAACTAAACTTCTGCTAATTGAATGGCCTCTACTTTCACGTGTTATGCTGACCAGCCTCAGCAAGGCTGGTTCCTCCAAAACCAGGGCGTTTTTGCAGAACACCCCTGCGCAACACCCCCTCAGCTGCTCAGAGTCCCTCCCGCCCGACCAGAGCTGCTCCTTGGACACAACGCAACCCAGCGTGTTTCTAAATTCGCAGCGATGCCCTGGCACTGGACTCCCATTTAGCTGCACACAGGGTGGCTCATTGTCTCGATCTGCCCAAGTCCTTCCCACCATTCCTCCCGCATGATTCTTGGTTATGGTGCGTTTTGTGTCTGGAGGCATGACCTGCCCAGTAACGAAGAAAGTGGTAAAGAAGCAGGGTCAAGAGGTTCAGTTCCCACTCACCATTCAGTGCAGATGGTCCCAGCTGTCTATCGCACTGCTTGCTGGTCTTTAAAGAAACATTAGTCTATTTTAATCCAGGCTATCTTGACAGTGTTGGTTTTTAAAAGCTGTTATTGCTCAGGATATCATTTATGGCTATTTTAATTAATACAGTCCTCCTACCTTCACTAAATGCAATCTGCGGCTCACTTAAGTTGCCGATGAAAGGAATTGTTTCCGACAGCGTGCTGTAAGGCAGAGGGTCTCCCCAGCTGTCTCGCCCGGTGGGCTGTCCTGGCACGGCTGTGCTCACAACAGCTCCAAGGCTGCGCTCTGATACCCTGAGAATTTGTTGTTTAAGTAAGTTTTTAAGTTTGAGTAACAAAAGTTGGGGGGTGGGAGGGGGAATGAATGTGACTATTAAAAACCAAACGTGTGAAGATCTAGGCTACTTCCAGTTAAGTCACGAGTAGTCCTACTGAAGGTGACAACTGCCCCTTCCCAGTTTTTTAAGCCCAGCATATACATAAATCATTGCCAGGCTAAGGTCTTGGTTTATTAATATAATAAAAATTGTCACATTTTTACAATTTAAAAAAACTCTACTACTGCTTTATAGCAAGGCTATGAACAGAACCGGAATTTTCTCATTTTAAGTATTTTTTGGTTTTCACATGAAGTGTTGAGGGATCTGCCTTCTTTTTGAATATATTCAAATTCTTCAGTTCTGCCGTGCACTACAAAATAGGCATGTTTTAGACTCACAGGTAAAGGTGCAATGTTTAGGCTTCTGTACAAAATACTGCTCAGATAATGAAACCGATTTGTTTAGAAGACAAAACACAGATTTAGGAACCTTCTCCTAAGCACACTCTTCCAAAAGTTACTCTTTTTACCCATCTCACCTTCCAACTTATTCAGATTTTAAAGATCTTCCAGATTATAACATAACGTCCTGGTTTACAGTTTTCATTCATCACACCCAGCATTCAGAACACCAGTGACTCTCGTTTCCCTTTGTTTTAGATTGTTTTCCAGCTCCTCTGTTTGCTCGGGAAACACTGGTAAGGCTAGCAGGTTAAATGGCACTGCTTGCTGCCACGTCTGTGCGGGGTAAAGCGCTGCTGCCCAAGCCCATGTTTCCCAGGACGCGTCCGATGTGCAGGAGCACGGCTACCTCCAGCGCAACGGCGAGTCCCCGAGCCTGCCCGGGCACAGCTGTAACTTTGCATGTCTCTGTCTTGACTCAGATGGCGTTGCTTACATGCGAAATATTTCCTGTAATGCAGGCAGGACAGCGATACTGTATATAAGCTCATTCTGTAAAACTGCGGTTAGCACAAATATCAGCTGGAATCAACATCCCGTTAAGTCCTAACCCGGGAAGCTTTTGTGCATTCAGTAACTTCACCCACCCGTTTTTGCTCTGCCTTGTTCTCCTCTTTTGTTCTCATCATCTATTTATCTGAACAACGCACTGCTCCCCGGCCAGACCTGCTAAGCACTGGAACCCGATTTTGGGAAGCATCAGTTCTTCCCGCTAGCCCACCCCACAAGCCCCAGTGCACCACCACCACCCTCTGGCTTGTGGGCAAGCCCAAGCAAGTTCAGCGAGCCAGGTTACCCTCTGAACAGGAGCGGGAGGAGGGAGAAAAGTGCTGCTGTATGACAAAGGGTTTCCTATTAAAGAAGTACTTTCAGAGGGTACTGGCGGCGGCAAGCGCACGCTCCCTTCACATCATTTTGACTCCCGTAAACTTACTCTTATGAGAGGTTTCTGTGACTGTTTCTTTGGTTTCTGATCTAGGCTGGCATCCCTCTTCCAAAGCCGCTGCGCACCCCAGAGCCCCCCGTGCGCTCTATTTCCCTCTCGCCGACGAACGGACCGGCGGCATCCGACCGGCCGGCGCTGGGAGGCCGAGACCCGCCGCCCGATTCGCGGCGGTGCGGGGGGGGGAGCAGCCGGCGGAGGGACCCCGAACTTCCCCGGCCAGGCGAAGGCTGGACGCGGCCGGACCCGCCCTGCCCCTGCCGGCTGCCGTCCCGCGGCGGAGCCCGCTCCGCGCCCGGCCGCGGTCGCACGGGGCCGCTCCCCCGCGAAGGGCCGAGCCCCGCGGACGCCGCTGAGCGCGGGCTCCGCGCAGGCACCGCCGCCGCGGGACGAGCCCCGGCTGCGGTGAGGGGGCCCCCGCCCGCCGCCCGCTTACCAGCTCCTGCTTCAGCCGGCGCAGGTGGTGGTCCATGGCCCGGCTCAGCGCGGCCCCGCCATGCGAGCGCTCCGCCCGCAGCCACCCGCGGCGCGGGGAGGGGAGCGGAGCGGAGCCGGGCGGGGGGATCGCGGCGGGGAGGCCGGGGGGCGGCACCGGGGGGCGGCGGCTGCCGGCGGGGCAGAGCCCGGCCCGCGCTGCCGGGCGCCGGGGCGCGCCCTCGGAGCCGCTTCTGGGCAGGGCGGCGGGGCGGCGGGGGGGCGGCCCGGGCCCCACCTGGCTCCGGGGCCCGGGAGGCCTGGGCAGAGCGCGGGACGGCGAGAGGCGTCTCGCAGGGCAGCCAGAGCGCAGCCAGCGCTCGGTACCGTCGGGAGCGCGGGAGTGGGCAGAGAGCGCTCCCCTCTGCCCGCGGAGAAGGCGGAGGGTTTCGTCTGTGGTGGTCTAGAGCCCGCAAACTGCTCGGCAGAGACGGACCCCGCTGCAAAAGCGCGGATTAAGCTACGCGGCCTTAACCAGGACAAGTTGCGAAGCCACCCGGTTGTGGGTTTCCCCGCTTCGCTCTAAGTGGGGCCGGGTTGCTGGGTGGAGGCAGGTCCCTCCCGGCTCGAACTGCCCTTTGCCACCCCGGGGGCGTCCCGGGTCCCCCCCGGGAGGTGGCAGTGCCGCGAGCACCTCGCACCTGCCAGCGCCCTTATCTAAACGCCCCTCGTCAGGAACGGCGCGCGCTTGGCGCCCTGCGAGAAACAGGTGTTGAAAACTCTTTGCATGCATTTATCTTCCGAACAGCAGGCTTCTCCTCACCGTGAGTTACCAGCGGTGGTTCGGCTACAGGAATCGACACGCAGAGCGGCAACCGGAAACTTCCCGGGTGCGAGGGGATGCTGTCAGCGCTGCAGATGCGCTCCTCGAAGGGCAGGATTTTTTCACCTCAGATCAACAAGCCCTGATACTGCTTGTCACCGCAGGAGATCGAACAGATGGACGTATGAGCCAGGAAAAAATACAAGCGCTTCTGTATCATCAGACTTTACAACCGCGTTGAATTTGAAAGGGTTTGAATTTTCCAGCGTTTCTCCTAGATATATATAGGTATTATTCTCAGCTTGTGTGCAGAATGTGTTGCTTAGATGCTAAATGCTGGGTCCCCAGTAATGGGTTAGCAAGGCTTACCTGAATCATTCTGCAATGGTAAAGAACTTGATAGGATGAGAAATACTACTTTGGGTTTTCAAATTTGGGATGAAAAACGTAATTACTTGCTTTTCCCGTAAATTTGAGTATTGACAAAGACTGGCTATACTCTTTGCCTTTCCAGGTCTTTATTTTTTGAAGGAAAACATTTTTTATAGTTGGTAATAGGATTTTGTTTGTTTGTAGAAATCAGCCTTGGTGTTTTTGAAAGCTGACCTTTGTGTCAAAATCCAATTTAAATTAGAAATTTGCGATCTGGCCTTTTATGCGTGTTTGGGAAACGCTCTAGAGTTGACATTTATTGATCCTTCCAGCATCTCTTTCATTATTGGTCAAAATTTCCTGTCTCTCTGCTCATTTCAGGGTTTCCTTTTCCTATCTATTAAGGAAGCATGAAAATTGCATCTCTCTTCAAGGATCTGCAGAACGTGGGGCAGTAAACATATTAACGTATTAAAGAAATGACCTTATCAAAAAGTTAATCACTTCCAACGGGGTATGCTATGATGTGAGTGGGATACCTGCCAGTCTTTCTTAAAGTCTAAGCCAACTAGCCCAGCTATAATTTTTTTCTTGAAATCTGGCTGGATTTATTGGCCAGCTGGTTGTTCCCCACGGCCCAGGGTCGGGGTATGTACGTCCCCAGCCTACCCAAGCATATCAAGTATCATATGGCAGGTTTGAACAGCCAGTGAGTGGTAAAAAATAAAAAAGATGGCACCACGTGGAGACTACAAGCTGAATCGCCTGCCTCCGCCAATAATTAATAGTAGGGGGAATGAACCAACTTCCCTGTCCTCTGTCTGTGCCTCAGACAAGGATCCGTGTTCAAGAAGAGCCCCAGGCTCCGAGTCCAGGTTTCTGTGTTGCTTGGGTGGCTCAAGACCTTTGTTTCCTTCCTGCTACTGGTACCATGTTTTTATAATTTATTGTATTATCTCAGGTCTGTAAAGTAATACGTAGACACCACTTCTTCCTCGTGGCATGGCACCAAAGCTAAAACATGATGGCATTTTCTCTTCACATTTGTAATACATGGCCCTAGGTTCAGCTGGTTTGAGCTGAAAACTGACTGTGAGCTTAATTAATCCAAGCCAGCTTTGAACAACAGTATTTTCAGGTATTTTACATTTGGTAGGGAATAGACTAAGAGCAGGCATCAACAGGGAATGGCTTCTGTTCTCCTGGTGTTACCGTGTCTAGACAAAGTAGACGGCTGATGAGCACTATGGTTTTGGCATCTTGAAAAACTGTATGAAATTAGACCAGGGATTATCCTAGGCACAGGATGCTCTCCCCAACGTTTTCTTTATAATACCGTATTTTTTAAAAAATCCTATAATTCCTGAATTTGTTTTAACTGATGCTTTTCACAGTGCTTTGAATATTCCAATACAAAAGAGATACAAAAGATACACACGGTTATTTGAAGCATCAAATCTAAGTTAAACATGATTATATTTTCCAGCACATCTAGCATTCAGGAGGCCAACTGCACATGGCAATTGGCAGATGCTGTGTTCCAGAAAGCTCCTGCAACACTTGCAAGACACTGAACTGTGTGATCTGCCGGCAGATGAACAGGGAAGAGTTTTTAGCTCCTCTTTGGCTTCTGTTTAAGGTTGTCTTTTTGATCCATTTTTCAGCCTCCGGGGCTGCTCATGTCCCACGAGGCTGATAAAGGAGTTCATGAGCATAGAATAAAGAAAAGACCGGAATATTCATGTGCTCCAAACTCCTGGGAACTTGCAAGAGAAGGGAAAAATCGGAAATATTTTCTCGGTAGGATTTCCCCACTAAGCAACATTTTTCTCTTCCGTATAGGCAACTGGGTCAAAGCAACATCGACACTTCATGCCAGGCCCTGCACTCCTTCCACTCCACGGAGATGCAAACCTTGAGCAGATGGTGCAGTGCAGTGGAAAATCAGGTCTCCAAGAAAATACAGAGCTGAGAATCAAACACACTCAAGCAGAAAGCTACATGGCTTATTTCAGGATAAAATGAAAAACTGAGATCCTTGGGCAAAAAATAGAATATGCCTTTTAGAGTGGTGTATTCCACTTACATGAACTGCCTCATTCCTTCCCGTTTGAGAAAACATCCATCCCTTCACAGCTGAAGGCTTATCTCATTTGCTGTCTTTCAGTTCGTTGATCTGGTTTCTCAGGGCTTTCATGTGACTGTTCTTTGCTGAACTAACAAGTCTGGTTATCGCTGAATTTTCTTTCATTTTTACTTTCTTGCACACTGAAGGCAAACCTTTCCGAATTTCTTCCCACTTAAGCTGCAGCATGACCTGAATTGCATCCATCTTTGTTTAAATCCACTGGGGCATAAAGATCCATCCAAAATAGGTAAGAATATAATGTCAAAACTTTAATTCTGGTTTTGTATTTATGCATAAAGAGATAAATTACCCCTGAAAATGTGGCCATTTCTTCCATGAAGCCCACTTTATCGCATGCAGTCTCTGCACTTGTGGCCTTTAAGGTTCCTGACATGCCCCTACCTCACTATGCCCCCATCCCAAAAGTAAAACTTTTCACTCTGCTCCAGCCAAATTCCAACCCCTGACATTCCTCTGCTTGCACTGGAGTGCCAGGAGTAAGTACCAGGGTAGGGAAACTCCTTGTGCATTCGCTGTGCTGTCTTGTGTTAAAGAACTGTTGGATTACATCTCAGCTGGCTGCATTTTGATGACCTAGATCCTCTTCATACTAGCTGAAAAATAATTTAGCAAACCTTGGTATAAAAGCGTATCTAAGATTAAAATGGGCTGATACTTATTTATCTGGAGGAAAACAAGAGGAGTGAACTACTGGCGCTTCTCACTGGTATACTTGAAATAGCTACTCTGAACTGATACCCTGATGTCTGCTTTCTTTGTATCTGTAGCTGCATCTGTACATGCATCTGCAGTGACTCCCCTGGGTACTTTAGATTCCATCTGAAATTTGTGGAGTTCTTCTGGATCCTTCTGAAGGACATGCCTGACAAGGAACCAAATCCATTCAGCAGAAGGGCACTAAAATGAGCCTTAGACAGATGAAGACCCCATCATCATCATTATTTATAACAACTCATTATTTATAACAACAGGCTTGCTGGAAAAAATCCAAGACTTTGCCAATTACTAAAGCAACAAAGAAGATTCTGCTGCCCCAAAGACTTGCTACTCATTGGTAACTTGCCATCCGGCTTTTTTTTTCAAAGGAAAAATGAATATGCAGGGTGCTTGGAGTCAATTTTTGGTGGTGAATATGAAGCCACTCTCTATGCTAATATCAATGGCCCTTTCACTGTAATGTGCTTTACTGTACAGAGAACAAACAGAGTTTCCATGGCAGTGTAAACACAAATACATACCACACTCCAAAGAGCGAGTCACACGTGCTGCAGAGAACGGAGAAAGTTCACTGTCTGCATCTGAACACATCTGGGAGAGGAGGATGAGATTATCTCACTTTAAAAATATTTTATAAATGTTCTGTAAACAAAGATTTGTTCTGAATAATTCCATGTCTTGGCAGATATGAAAGACAAATCCTTTGAAGCTAAAGGAATAAGACAAGGCAGGTGCTTGTTTACAGTAGCAATGTTCAAATCTATAATGAATGTATTCTTAAAAGTTACACACAACCCGATAGTTCTGGAAGCCAGTACAAATTCTCTGTGAGCAGTTTATCGCAGTCTTTCAAAGAGTTACAAGAACTGAGCTGTTGCGAATGACGAGTAAGTTCCACAGAAAGAGGAGATGGATAAATCTGTGGTGACTGCTTAGTACTGGTACTAAGTACTGGTCAAGACATTTCTTTGCACTGCACGTGTTAGCCTTAGGAGGTCTCGGCACAACGCAAACTACACCTCGAACGTGTGATACGGACCTTTGCCTTGCTGCTGGGAGTTTGAAGACAAGTGCTTTATAATCTGAAATAGCAAGAACCTGACCTTGAGTTTCAGCAGCATGTGCCTCACAGGTGTCTTATAAGATAATTTATCCAAAGCTGATATATTGATATATAGATTCAGAGGACAATGAATCTTGGATGGAATTAAAATCAAGTATGTAATCTGCACTTCGTAACAGGGACAAAAAAGCGGTGAGCCCTGTTTTGGGGGAATAAAATGTGCACTCAGTAGATATAGGTGCAAGAGTTTTCCCCAGCAAGAGTTTTCTTCTAACCCCCAAAACCTAGAGGTTGGTTTATGACCCCAAGCTAGAGAGTTTATATCCCTTCATAAGAACCAGTTATTTTTTTTAATATTACAGCTCAGAAGGAGGTCTTAGCTACTTCTTTTACTAACTTAAATCCTTTCCCAGGACCTATTCTGCCTGCAGAGTATTCAGATTAATTGTCAAGATTTCTAAAGGCTGCTTTGAGCAGGAATGCTTCCTTTGGATCTTACTGCAAGCGAAAGCAAAGCAATGTCATGGCAAAACTGCAGATTCATCTTGGCTGGGCTGACATGTGAATGTCGACAATGTGAATTCAGTACTTGAGAGTCACTGAGGTAAAATGAGGCCTGAAGGTTGAGGATTGCTATTTATACCCTGACTCATGGCAGAGTACACAACATACAGCGAGTTTAAAACAAAGTTAGTAGCAGTTAAGATCTTCTGCAGGAAGAAGGGTTAAGGGAGAAACAAAACCTTTCATTAGATCAACTGATACCGCTGCAGGAGTGTGACCTAAATCTGACACAGCCCCATCAGTAAGGGCCAAACCCAAAGGGAGAGGGACAATAAAGCTGCCAGTCGTGGTGTCGAAGGGTTTCTCAGCGTACAGACATTGAGATGGTTTGGAATCCGTCCCTCCAGCATCCGATGGAAAATTAAATAAATACCTACAAACAACAGCATCCTTCTGGATTAAGGTGATGTGTCTGATTGTCTCATTAACAATGCACCACAGAGAATAATTTCTGTCTCCAGATCACCTCGGTTGTATTGCAACGTGCATGCACCCTCAGGGGAGAAAAGGAATAGGTGAGGAAAATAGGGAGGGGGAGCAGTTCATTGCGATGGCTGCTTTGGGCTGTTTTATCACCTCTCCTCTGCCCTTCCCCCATGGGAACAGTCACTTCTGACTGCTCTTCGTTGTCTGTTTAAATCACATCAATTTAAAAGGGTTATGAGAGGCTGTATTTAATCAAACGTTTGTTACGTCCAGGTGTCTTTGTCTGTCTCCTTTCCCAGATTTATCCAGAGATAATTATCTCATGTTGGAGACTTGTTTCCCCTTGAGGACCAACGGGAATATCCACTTAAAAATTAAAAAATAATTGGAACTAACAGAATGCTTGTAGTTAGCTATCCTGTTACCTCTGCTCCAGGGCACAGTTCTTGCCCCTACCATCTGGTCTGTCCGGACTTGGTACGAGGTAAGCTCTCCAAGCTGAAACTGTTCTTCATTGTCCTGTGAGGCCCCACTCTTGGTTGGTACTCAGATATTCATATGAAAATATTGTAATACTAAAAAATAACAACTTTATAGAACACGCCAGACTTTTTCTCCCCCATCAGGAATATAATCATGAGGAATTTCAAAGGCGTGACAAAGACTGTGGTACACCAAAGCCATTAAAATTCATTTAGGCTGCCTGGCAATGTAAGAATAATGACACAGTGTATGTGCTTGTACAGTAGAAGCCACTGTTGAGATTTTTGAAATCCCATTGCAGTGAATGGAAGCTGCATGTCCAGAGCCTCTGAACTGCTATGACAATAAAAGCTGATATGCATAAAACCACCCACGATTTAAATTAAGTGGTCTACAGAGGGTAATAAGTAATGCACATACAACGGATTAACGCATTTGGTCTTTGCTGAAGTGAATGCTATACTATTAATTTTTTGCAGTACCCTGGCTTTTAAATCGTGTTTCTGTGTGCAGTACAGCTGTATCCCAGACACAGAGTGTTTAATGAGAAACTTGTTTCTATCGTCAGGATGGTGGAAGGAGAGCTGAAAGGGGGGGGGGGGGGAGCAGAACAAAATGTCCCCGCTGTTTTGTTACAGTAGGATAGCTGAGAGATGAGCGGTGACTGCCTTCTCTGCAAACTTACAGATACAGATACTTTGGGCACCACAGCAAGCTTGTTGACACTGTTTTGCCAACATGGCCAATTTTGTCCTCCTCATCCTCTTTTTGTCCTCCTCATCCTCTTTTTGTCACCTCCTCCTCTTTTTGTCACCTCCTCCTCTTTTGCAGCCCTCTCCATCGTTCCTTTGGGCTCTTCCTCCCCTCTTACGCCTCCCTCTCCTTCCCTGGCTCACTGCTCTCTTCTGACCCTTCCCTCGGGCCCTGCTCTCGCTGCTGGCCAGGCGCTTGCTCTCGCCCTGCCCTGGGCCCGGCATCCTCCGCCTTGAGCCCAGCTTTTCCCTGCGGTTCAGGTTTATGCTCTACTTAAAGCTCTTGCTCGTGGAGCTCGTGGCGAGGCCTCCAGCTCCCACCGCTTGACTTCCACTCACCTACGCAGACGTTTTGTCCCTGCGGCATTTCCAAGTTTAAGCTTTTGTGCTGTTCACGAAACAAACGACCCAGGGAGGTACGCAGGGCTGTTTAGCTGCAAAGGTTTATCTTTCTCCATCTAAAGGACTATTTATGAAAACGTCACCGTTAATCGCTTCTCTGTAGGTAAGCGCACCTATTGAGACACACAGCGGGGAGTCACAGCCTCGGTTATTGGCACAAACACGAAGGAATCGCGAATGTTGGTAGAAAAAAGCCAAAAGCCGGGAAAGCGGCTGAGGGGCCGGCGCGCGCGGCCCGCCCCTCCCTGCGCCGCGCGGCCCCGCGCGCCCCCGCCAGCCACTCGCCGCCCGTGGCGCCCCCTGGCGGCACGGCGCGCTGAGGGGGCTTCGCCCAGGGCGCGTGCGCGGCGCGGGCTAAAGGTGCGTCTCGCGAGGCGCCGCCCGCCGCCGCTTCCTCCCCCCAAGATGGCGGCGCCCGCGGAGCCGCCGCCGCCGCCGGAGGGACGGTTTCGCACGCGCGATGTGTTGGTGCCCGGCGGCCCGTCCGACTTCGGGTCTCTGCTGCTGTCGGCGCCGGTGCTGGCGGGGCTGGAGGCGGCTGGGTTCCACAGGCCGTCGCCGGTCCAGCTGAAGGCCATCCCGCTGGGACGCTGCGGCCTGGGTGAGCGGGCGGGCCGGCTGAGCGGCCGGGCGCGGGGCGGGGGGGGGGGCACCCTGGGGCCTCCGGTGACCTCTGTGGCCTCCGGTGACCTCTGTGGCGGCTCTTTCCAGATCTCATCGTGCAGGCCAAGTCTGGCACTGGCAAAACCTGCGTGTTCTCCACCGTCGCCCTGGACGCGGTGCTGCTGGAGAGCCCCGCCACGCAGGTGAGCCCCGGCCCGGCCCGGCCCGGCTGCTGCGCGCTGGCCCGGCCCGCCTTTACCGGTACGCGGGCGGGGGCTTTGCTTTGTGAGAGGGAATCGCTCTTTTTTTGGGGGAAACGACGTTATCGCCTGTGAGACATAGTATTTGAAATCATCACGACTCGACGCTGGGCTTTAATCTTGGGGACCATTCTGCGGCTTTCAGATTTAATCCTTGGCCCTTACAGATTCTGATCTTGGCTCCTACACGGGAGATTGCTGTGCAGATTCATGCTGTAATCACAACTATTGGAATGAAAATGGAAGGCTTGCAATGCCATGTCTTCATTGGAGGGACTCCTTTGAACCAGGACAAAATCAGACTAAAGAAGTGCCATATAGCAGTTGGCTCCCCAGGTATGGATGTGCTTCATTGTGCTTCAGATACCGTGTGATACTTTACAGTACGATGACTGGTGCTTTTGAAATCTGGGTTATTTTTTTTTAACAATAGGGCGTAGTCCTAAAGGCCAGTGCCAGAGATGTTTTGACCAGGTATTTTTAGTGAGAGATTATTCTAAATATGCCCTTTTTAAGGCTTATTAAATTTTTTTTTTTTTAAATTACAAAATTAATCATTATAACCTTTAAATTAGTATTTTTCAAGTTCTTTTTACTTTTTTCTTCATATGTAGGTCGAATAAAACAGCTCATAGAGTTGGACTACTTGAATACAGCCAGTATCCGGCTTTTCATTCTTGATGAAGCAGACAAGCTTCTAGAAGAAGGCAGCTTTCAGGAACAAATCAAGTAAGAAAAACATTTATCTTGTGCATTTATCAGTAGATTAGATTCATATTTGTTAGTCATTCCCATTTCTTTGTCTCACAGTTGGATTTATTCTTCACTACCAGCCAATAAACAGATGCTTGCTGTTTCAGCTACTTATCCTGAATCGTTAGCTAATGCTTTGACTAGGTACATGAGAGAGCCAACATTTGTGAGGTTGAACCCTACTGATCCAAGTCTCATTGGTAAGTCGAAGTTCATTTACAGTGATATTCTTATCAATAGATAAAGAAGAGTATACTAAAACCAAAACATGTACCTTTAAAATTTGTGATTCTTCATAATTTTGCCCCACAGGTGAGTTGATTAGTTTAGAAAGTATTTATTCCCGGTGTTGATGTATTTAAAACATCAGTGATGAATGTAACTTCCTCTTTTTTCTATCTGTTCAAAAAATATTTCAGCTTCTTAAGAAAAACTTGTCCTGTAGGTTCTTACTTGGCATGTGTGTGTGCTTGTTTAAAGTCTTTGTTTTGGCTGCAGTGCCACATGTTGACAGCAGCATAGCACTGTGCATGTTTTTATGGAAATCCTTAATCTGATGGTTTTTTTGGTTTCATGCTCAGGGCTGAAGCAGTATTACAAGATTGTGAATTCCCATCCCCTTCCGCATAAAACACTTGAGGAAAAAACCCAGCACCTGCAGGAGCTGTTCAGCAAGATTCCATTTAATCAAGCCTTAGTCTTCTCAAATTTGCATAGCAGGTAACAAACTTGAAAGAAAATCTGTAAAAAGCATGGTTGAATGCAGTGGTTGTGATGTCCAGTCGTGGATAAACTTTATATGTAGACCTTCTATAAGGTCTCAAAGCAGTATGCAAATTTCAGATCTGAAGTACAGCCAGAGGAGTGCAGTATGAAATACTGAAAATAAAGGAATGCTTTAGCACGAAGGTACCTCATACACTGTTTAGAGTACAGTGAGACCTGATATCCTGTTGTCCTTTTCCATCTGTAAGGTGGCTGTTCTAGACATAAAGATGAAAGTGACAGTTTTGGAATGTAGTCCTTGGCTGTAAAGAATAGCCTGTTAAGAAATGCACAGGGGTTGTTAGGTCTGCGGTTTTATTTACAGTTTTCCTTGTGTATATTCTGTCAGGGCTCAACATCTAGCTGAAATACTAACATCCAGAGGCTTTCCTGCTGAGTGCATTTCAGGTAAGCTCATTCAAAACTTTCTGATTCTATTGAAGTTGTGCATAAACGTGACCTAAAATAGGAAAATTAATCTTAAATCTTGGTTTGCATGGCCTCTGGTTAAATAATTAAGAATAGCATTTGAATCGTCATAGGTCTTTAGGACTTAACTGTTGTAAAAATTAGTTAATATTTAACTTTCCTGTTCTCAAATTTGTTTGAGAGTAATTTTTATGACTGTCCAGTTGAGTGCATTGGCTTATTTGTAAAGAGAAAGTTTCCTTCCATTTGCAGGTTGGAAGCAGTGTTTCTTTAGAATGCAGATGTTGAATTTAAATCTTTTTTATTTCTAGCTTCTCTGTAAAAAGCTGATCACTGGCACCTAATGTTTATTAGAAACCTTTAATTTTTACTTCAACAGTGGTTTCCATGGCTTATGTGTTTAAGTAGAATTTGTCTAAAGTCAGTGTTGTTCAAGTTGGTTACGTATCTGTATAGTTGGTTTCCCTTTAAAAACAAGCAAATGAATTACTTTTGTAAAGGATTTCCTTATTTTCAAATTTTTGTGTGTTCCGTGTTTACTCATTTGGAACTGATGTTTGAGGAAGTTTCTCTCAACCTTATTTCTGATCTCGTCTACAGTTTTATAAAGCAGTGTTTTCCAGGATTTGAGGGGCATAAAACTGAAGAATATAATCTATTTCTAATTTTTGTCTTTCTAGGCAGCATGAATCAAAATCAACGACTTGATGCTATGGCTAAATTAAAGCAATTCCACTGTAGAGTTCTGATTTCCACAGACTTGGTGAGTTAGTATTTTATAGCATACGTGAGTATTGTACATCAAGTTACTTCAGAGAATTAGCTTTGACTTGGAATTGAATAGAAAATAAATGTACTGATAAAGCATGTGACTTGAGCACTGTGTGCGACTTAATTTTACTGTGAAACTTAGAAATTGTCCCCTATTCCTCATCTGGTTCAAAAATAATTTTTAATTTTTCTGTTGCTTTGCAGAAGCTTATAGATATTTGAGAGCAGTAGAGATGTTTGCTTTGGATAGGAACTACGGGAAGGAATAGTTTGTTTCTCCAGTATGGTATGCTCAATAGTAACATCTCAAACAACTTCAAATAGGGTAAAGAGAGCAGTGGTTATGCTTGAGGCACCCTCAGCTTTTTCGTGTTTGATGTATTTTTCTCTTCAGTCAATCGTTTGAGGTCCTGTCACGAAAAGATTACTGCTGTTGGGTTGAATTTTTTGATGCTGGGGGAAAAAAACATGCTTGCTTGTATTTGATACATAGAAGGCATGAGAAAAATGATGCCTAATTTTCATGGTCCCAGTGCAATGTGCCTGTTCCATGTGTAATACTGTGAACTGGCTGGAAAATTGTAGCTGCTTTATGGTGTATTGTAACAACTAAAAGTTACTATACGAGCAGTTACTTCCAAATGTGTTGTATTTATCTAAAGATCTGTTCAGCATATTCAGTTACCTATCCCCTTCTCTCCTCCTCTCTTTCTCAAGACATCTCGTGGAATTGATGCTGAAAAAGTGAATCTGGTTATCAACCTGGATGTACCTGTAGACTGGGAAACGTACATGCATCGTATCGGCAGAGCTGGGCGCTTTGGTAAAAACAGTCACGTGGATTTCTTGAGCTTGCACTAGCTTCGCTGGCTCTGGTTAGGTAATTACACTGTCTGTTGTGTATTGCAGGAACTTTAGGCTTATCTGTGACATACTGCTGCCGTGGAGAGGAAGAAAACATGATGATGAAAATTGCTCAGAAATGTAATCTTCAGCTTCTTCCTCTACCAGGTATGCTCTGTCCTATGAATATGGCTGTTTCATTGTTTTCTGTTCATTCAGAGCTTCAGACAAGTCCATGGGGAACTGACACGTATCTTCTCTGCTGAAGATGCATTAATTTTGGGATAGGTTTTTCATACTCTGTGCTAATGGCTACTTGTGTAATTGCTGGAGTTGTGCAAAGCAACAGAAAATGAACTTAGTGCATGCCTCTGAATAGGGAGAGGAGCTCTGCATCCAGCTGTTGCTTAAGCAACTACATAACTACTTAGATTTCCAGAAATCTGGTATTAAGCCTTTCTCAGGCTGTAAGATACAGTAGGAGAAGTAAGGAAGGAATAATTGAAACAGCAGAAGACTTGCTACCCTTGCTTGCCAGAAGCTGTTCTGCTAGAAATGTAGCATTTGCCTTCTTACATAAGTTCTAATTTTTTATCTGGTTAAGTAGGATATGAAAAACAGGTGACAAGTAATGCAGTGCTGCTTGTCTTGATCAACTTTTTGATGCCTTCCATGAAGAAAATGTTCTGGCTATTTGAGCTCTCTAAGAATTGAAGGGGTTGGTTTGTAGCCCTAACTTAACATGTCTCAACATCTTATCTGGGATCTTGCAAAGCTTTACTTCAGTACTCATTTGAGTTCTAGAGGGAAGGATGCACTTAATTGAGTGCCTGCTTGTTTCCCTTTTGTGCAGAGCCTATACCTCCTGGAATGATGGATCAGTTTGAAGATGGGGAGGTAGAAGTCAAACCTGTTACACGTACAGGTGCTTCAGTGAATTCTGACACTGTGCATCTTAGACCAGAGGAACCAGTGCTGCAGCCTGTCCAAAATAGTTTTTCAGAGGTACCTCAGCCTCCTTCTAATATTCCAGGTGATAATTCTTCTGTAGAAAGGCCAAAAAAGACTCTGAAACAAAAGCAGATAAAAAAGTGCACAAATTCTGCAAATAGAGAAAAAGGTAGCAGAACCCCCCGAACTTCCAGTTGCCACACAGAAGAGAGGAATCAAGTCAAAACTGTCTCCAGAACGGATGGACAACATAACACTCAGTCTCCAGATGAGGAGGCCTTAAAAAAAAATCTTCCCAGAATTCCATGCTTGTCTTCTTTCAAAAACCATCAGAACAATCCCTGGAACTTCTCAGAGTTTGTTGAAGACTATGAGTATTTCATTAAAGAAGGGTTGGAGAGAGAGGTTGAAATTTTAAGAAGCTGTTCAGGCCCAGGAGAACAATGTGAGCTCCCCAGAAATGGTGGTGTAGAGTGGAAAGAGGTGGAACATAATACAGAGGTGGTAGCAAATGGCGTTGTGTCTGGTGACAGTGATGCTTCATACAGTTCCAGGGCTTCCTCCAATAGTCGGGAAAATAACTCCTGCTTTGAAGCATTGTCAGATACGCAGGAGAAGAATCCTGTTCCCACAGTGCGTCAGGGTCATGCAGGCTTCTGTCCTACACCAGAGAAGCCTCAGGAGCTACCACAAGTCCCAAAGCAAAATCAAGTGAAAAAGAAAGTTCTGAAACAAAATGCTAAACAAAAGAAAAGCCATTACCATCAATTCCCTAGTTCTTCCTCGAGAAAAACTGAAGATGACTGCTCCTGCAGCTCTTGGGATGATGGTGTTCCATATGAGGCTTGGAGTTACAAAAACTACTGGAAATCTTATTATGAGGCGTGGCAAAACTACTATGCTGCAGCGTCTCACTATAGGAAGAGTTACAGACAATTTAACTGGATGAATGCCTATCATGCCAACTCAGTCTATCTTCAGGAACTGCTGAAAAGTGGTGACTGATGTAATGACATGCTGGGACGGGCTGGTTGGTACTGTGATGGATGTTGTCTGTGGAAACCTAACTGCTGGTCTGCAAGTACATTGACAAACATAAACAGACATTGTTTAAGACTGAAGAAAAATGTCTTTTTCCTAAGTGAGCTGTGTCCAGGTGAATGTTTTACATGCATTCCAGTGATGGTATTACAACAAGTTGTTAATAAAAGGAAATGAAAGACAGCTGGATGTTCAGTTGCAATCTTTACAATCCAAATTAACAAAGGAAGATAAAAGGCAGCCACTTACACGTAAGAAATCTCAGTAAGGAGAAAATACAAACCAACCCCAGTTTTATTTGCTTGCCTTGTCTTCCATGTGACTTTTCGGTGAAGATGAATTCACCGTAAGACTAAATAGTCTGTTTGTAGCTGGAGATCATTCCATTTTAGGTAATCTTCTTGTTAAACACTAGGCACTGATTATATACCAGTTAAGTGGCAGAGTGAAACCTGCATCTCAATGCCTGTACTGCTAATTGAAATCCAGTTAATTAACATTGTATAAATAACATTTCTATAGCTAGGTGTATGGCAAGCTGTGCAGTAGAGGGTGGTTTAATTATGTAGAAAATGTGCAGCAATCATAATTGGTCTGTCCCTCTGGGTGCAGCAATATCAGACTTGCCACACTTACAGGGAAGCTTTAATTAGAAATGAAATTACCTATTAGTACTAAAACTAATTGGTCTTTCCTGTTTGGCTTGCACTGCTTTGTATGTAGCTGTCCTGAAGCAGGAAAAGAGAGTACTGGCTGGCTGAGAGTATTGACCCTAGGTTGACTCCATCCTAATTTTGAAAACTTCATCCTCTGGCTTTAGTAGACAGGTTTCTTCAGCTAGTTTCTTTGGTTTCTCAACATTCACCAGAGGAGATAGTCTGTTGGTTTTTTTCTTTGTCTTGAGCAGAGTAAGGCTGGAATTTTCTTAGTAAAAGCACTGCTGCTTATCTACTATGAGCTGTACTTCCAAGGAGACTTGCTTCTTTAATTTGGTGAAATGGATGTCTTCAGGGATGCTTGATTGCTCACCTTCAGCAACTTTCAAATTAATTTTGAGAAATACGGTATGTTTTCACTGGGCTTACATAAATCACTTGCTGCCTGAGTGTTCCTAACATTCTTGCAAAATTCCCTGTGCAAATCCTGTGGTGTCCCTGGCAGCACTTTCAACCTGTTCGTGTAGTGGTGGGTCTCAACTTTATACCACGCAATTCACACTCTCCTCACTGTACAGGATAATTGTAAGATTGATTGAGCTCATGAGTGGCACAGAAATTTAGCACAAGATTGGCAAGCAAGGTCGCTGTCCTGCGTTGGGTGGGTTCGGTTTTCCTGTCAGCCGGGGCAATGGTGGCCCCTAGTGAGTGTCAGCCTTCACTGCAGGAGAGAAAAGTGGTCTGTAAGCTGTTTGGCACAAACTCGGTGGGTGTTAGAAGTCACCTAATAAGTAATTTTAATTTCTGCTTAAAGAATTTTGAAAATTTTAAATAATGCCCCTAAAGTGACGCTTTCTGATACGGTTAAGATGAGATCAGTTCTACTTGTTTTGTGGTCAAAACAAGCTGACCCTATCTGCAACATAGAATGCAAGACTTCAGCCTAAGGGGAGTTGCTGAGATGAGGTTGCCTTTTAAAAGAAAGGCATAAGATGTGCTCGTTAGATATAATAAATATCTCCTTAGGAGAAGTATTTTTCTTTCTGTACTTTTTTCCCCGCCTTACTCCCTTTGTGTCACAAATTACCCCAGGGAGGGGGCTCTCCTAGGTTTTGTCTGCATAGTTTGAAAAGGCCAAGATGATACGATTTTGTTTCCAAGATGGATTTTGTTGCAACTCTTAATGTTCAAAAGAGGGTATTGTAAGAGAGGCACCTAGGTATGTATCTGCATTATTGCTCTCCTATAACATCTCGGTCATCTTGCTGTTTTCATTAATGGTTGCTTAAGTAAGAGTTATTAGTATTTAAATGCAACTCGAGTGGCTGAGGCCAGCACCCAAAGTTCTCCAAAAGAACCTCCCAGAATTTTTTTGGAAGAAATCTACAGCATCATCTTGGTATTTGTGGCACATACTCTGTTTAATCCAGGTTGGATACATCAGGTACAGCAGTGGCACAAGACTCAATACTGTAAATGATATACAAGTTTCAACATATGCACTACAATTCCAAAAGAAGACAACAGGAAACTTGGTTCTTCTAGAAAGTTGTTCTCAAATGAAGCTACCTGCAGTTGTATACAGTACATTTTGTATCTGTCCTCTGATGTTCATAAGCAAAGCCCATTTATAGTACGAAAATAGAAAATAATAAGGTTGAGAGCTTCTCATAACATAAAACTCCTAAAGAAAACACCATTGCATTGGAATGCCTTACTGATTTATCAAAAATATACCATCACACGCATTTTGTAAGATACTTCATTGGTCCGAGGAGCCAGTGGGAGCTCCCAGTCATAGTTGCAACAGAACGGAGAAGAGCATTTGATATGGTTGTTAGCTTCTCACCCAGGCAGCTGTGTGACTTCTGTGACTAGCACTAGTTTAAATCAAAATGAAAAGAAAAACACGTGCACACGTATACACACAAAGTAACAGACTATTGACTGAGAACAAAACTCAAGAAGGAATTTTCACAAGCTCTTTGTCACCTGGTCTTTTGACTGATCCACCTGAAGTTTTTCTGGCACAGTTTTCGCATTCTGAATGTAAGTAGCAGTACTTTTCTGGTACCCTTTCTCAAGAGTTCTCTATGGTATTTTGTAGGTGTTCATGAGTTGACCCTCACTTGTTGAAAGAGGAGGTATTAAATTCTATACAGCTTGTATAATTGGCAAAGAGAGGTGAAATGACTTCTTCGAGGTCACTTAGTGATTCATCAAGACAATCAGGAGTAGAACATAGGTTCCTGATGCTAACTCTCCTAGCTCCAATCAATGTGCACACTGCCTTCGGTTTGCTTTTAAAGTTTTAGAAAGATAAAACCATTATGAAGAGTGTTTATGGCATCATTAAATGTGAAGCCTAAAAACTTGAGCTCTGAAGTCATATATCTAGTGCGGTTGCTTAAAGGGTTGGAGAAAAATCAGTGATTTTTTAAAAAAAAAAATCAGTTAAGATATATTTGATTGGTAAATTATGTGGAAAAGGTATATTATTCACCCAATTTTAAAAGCAGAATAAAGTCTTCAGTTCAAAGCTGCTGATGTTCGCAAGCCATCCATGAGTGCTGACTTTGTAACTCTGCCATAGTCTGACAGAAAAAAATGTTACAGGATCCAAGGGATGTTTGCAACCCATAAATTAAATATGATTTTCAATATACTGGATTTGCTTTGTAATACATGTAAGATACAACATGCTTACAACCTCTTTACTTAAAAAAGCAAAATATTGGAAGAAACATTGCTTTCTTTAGCTGGTATTAATCTGATTTTCATGCACACCCCTTAAGCTGTCTAAACTAGAATGATAACTGCTGGTTTGCACTACTAGTATATTATCAACTCTTTCAGGTTAAACAAGTAGCATTGATTCAAATTTAGTATTTCTGGCAACTGTAGAGAAGGGGTATTTTGAATTACCTGTTAACTTTATTCCACACTAAAGCCATGCATGTTACTTAGTTTACCTTTTCCCCAGTTCACTTTTCATGATGATAATTATTTGACAGACAAAAGTAGTCTCTGGGATAAGAATTGCTGTAGAAGGTTTTATATTCCTCTTATGCTTGTAGGCAGCTAACTTGCAATGTGGAAAGGAGAATAATTTAACATGGTGTGAGGGAGTATAATGGCAGCAAGAGAGGAAAAAATAAGGAAAGAATTATGGCTGAACAGCAGGGGGAAAATCCTTGACATTGAGATCTATTAGTCTGGAATAAGCTCTCCAGGGAAGCGGTGGGAGTCCTTTCCTTGGAGAATTTTAAATCTAATCTAGAGAAAGCAATGCAGTATATTGCACTGAAGGGTCTTGTGCTAGCGGAGGACGGATTACATTTTTTTTAATTCTTTAATTTTTATGTATCAAGATGTGTTATCTCTCGCCTCTTCTTTATGGGTGCCTTTAAGATTTTTAAGGAAAAGGAATGTGAAAGGTGGATTTTAGAAAGAGTAGACAGAAGTCAAAGCCTAGATGTGAAAGGTATTTCTCATCATTCTTTGCCAATTGGGTGTGATTCCTTCTAGTAGCAGCCCAATGCCAGGTGAGAAGAGAGTAAATTAATAGAATATGCTGAAAATCTGTGAAAATATTTTTCCCTCAGAAATGGCTTTGGAAAGCAAACAAAATGCTCAGAAAAAGGTGTTGCTCCTTTGATACTTTTAATATTGCTTTATGAAAGACTGAAAAAATAATCCCCTTCCACTTGCTTTTTGTAGAAACAATCTGTTTTTATCTTTTTTTAATGAACTTTCTAAAACTATAAAAGGTCTTGAGGAATTAGGGGGAGGGGGAAGGCTTTTGAAATGAACTGCCAACATACCATCAACGTTTTGTTGAGCAGTCATGCTAATCAAGCTGTTTTGTACCACCTGCCTTTCAGAAAGGTATCAGGGCTAGAACCTACCTATGTTTCTGGATGCTTCTCCTCCCAGAGGCAGCCCGCACCTGAAGAAGCCCCCTTCCATATGCATCAGGAATGGCCAGGATTGCAGGGGTATGTGCTGGTTTTTGTGTCCGTATCAACGTATGTGTATGGCCCTGGGCGTGCGTGGCGGTGGGGAAAGGGAGAGGGATGCTGGTAAGACAGGGCAGTACTGGGGACTGCTGGAGAGAATGGTCTAAATCCTTCAGTTAAAGTTCTGGCCTAGGACTTTTCAGGACTGACTTGGCCTTATCTCAGCAATGGTTTATAAGTTGCTATTTGAAGATTATAGAGAGCCTTGCAGTTTAGCAAAGCTAACTGCCTCCCTTATTGTAGGAATAAGTGGCTGTAGTGCAGTTCCCATGCTCTTCTGTGCAAATGCTTTCCCTTCTCCCCTGCGTTTCATTTGAAGGATGCTATGTTATGCCCTACCAACCACTGGTACGGTGGCGATAGATTCTTGTCTTTGCTGTTTCAATGAATGCACAGTGCTCTCATAATGAGGATGTAGCTGTGTTGGGCAATCCAGGGAGGTTTTGTACAAGCATATTTTCAAGTGCCTTCGGAAGCATTACTCAGTCTACTTGAAATCGCTGTATAAAGGGAGCTAATGCCTCCATTAAAAATATTTTTAGCCCTATTCCTCTAGGCTCAGACTTCCTTAATTTTGTCTGTCTTTATCCTCTGAAAGTCTGTGCTGAGGTACTGACTGCATGGGGCAGCATCTGCTAAGGTAGTAGTAGAAGCAAGCCACGTATTTTTCAGCAAGGATAATGATTCCTCTTCTGTGGAAGAGAACAAAGGCCATGGCTGACTTGACAATCTGAGCCCAAGCAGCCAGCCAGAAACCCCAAGGACTGGCTTTCCTCCTTACAATTTTTCCTCCCCCCTCTTAAAAATATTGTTTTTTTTTTTTCCCAAAAAGCATTTTGATTGATAGCAATTAAATGCACCAATAGTGCTTTAGACAAGGGCTGCCATGATTGCTATTTACAGATAAAGAAATGGGTGCAAGAGAGATGAAGTGGCTTGTCTACCACTCCACAGTAAATCAGGAGTAAGAAAGGCAGCACCGAGAATCCATGTTGAGTCCCTGACACTTTGTAATTGTTTACTCCTGCGCATTGGAAGGAACACTGTACCCTGTCATCACGGTAGCATTTAACCATCATTCTGTGCCAGTGTAAATGAGGTTGCAAGGTGGTAAGTGGTGGAGAGCAAGGCCTCTGATCTACAAGGGTGAGGGTGTTCAGATGGGGAGCAGATGATGACAAATAATGAAATTAAAGCAAAGGAAAGATTAAATTAAAACATAAAGAAAAACTCAATAATGGTAAGATTAACTGCAGTATAACCTCCTACAGGAAGCAGCAAAGGCAGAGCATTTTAATCATTTAAAACAGGACTAAACATAGTTTTGGGTAACATATTACAGCACTGGAATAAGTGACTATAAGCTGGTGCAGCTACTGAAGGCTTAGCCATAGCCCTAATATTCCTAGAATGTTGTAGGTTTCTAAGGAGGGTATTGAGTTAATGCATCAGCCATCTGAGTCCACTCTATAGACTAATAGGTTAGGAGTGCTAACAAAGCAGATTCCTAGCTCATATGTGTAAGTCGGCATGTAAGTCTATTTATCTATCTATACATGTATGTGTCTGTATTTATTTATATGTGTACGTGTGTATATGTGTATATAAATATTACATCAGGATAGATTGTGACAGATGTTAAAAAAAAAAAGTCATCCCTTTGCTGAATCAGCCTCAAACATGCTTTGAGTAGTTCTTTGAACTCTAATGTTGGTAGAATCACTGTACAGAAACAGGACACGTGAAATGTTTCTTTATTATCTACAAGCTGTTGGGGGCTAGGTGCATCGCCATTCGTGGGCGTGTGCGGGGCCTTGAAGGGGCGTTTGTGCATGACTCCAATAATTGGCCAAACAGTGTATGGCAAGTGAAAAGATGGGTGATGTTCCTCACTCTGCCCTTCACAGATCACACTTGTTATGAAAAGGGGACTTGAGAAAGGCAGAATGGAAGAAAAAAAGTTACTCTTCTTGGGGGGGGGGGGGGGGGGAGGGGGACAGAAATCAGTTATGTTTCAGGACCATGTATTTCCTTACAATAAATCATTCCTAGAAAGATCTCAGAAAGAGGTTCTAGGACTGACCACAGCTTGGTTAGAAGTATTAGCTTCTTGGCAGTACCACACAGTGCTACTTCAGTTTTTGGTTGACTAGAAGTGTGTGACTGTTCCCAAACTAAGTGTAGAACTGCAAAAAGAAAATGCTGTCTGTACCACACTTTATCAAATGTTTTCCAGACTTCAGTACTGCTCCCCCTGCTCAAGTGGATGCATGCTGTAGATCCTGTGCTGGGACCGGAGAACTAAAATTGCTAACCTAGTCTACCCCTAAAATCAGTGCAACCCAGAAGCCATTGATGAGACAACTGGAGCCCTAAGACTGTGAAAAAGCCAAATACCTCTCTGTCCATGCAAGATATTTGGCTCTGGGGTTAATTAGTATCAAGTATAGATCCAGACGTTATTTGGCTACTATTTACAATGGGTTGTATGTCCAGTGCTAGCAAAGAAATTTATATATAGAAAACAAAAATAAAAAAGCATGGGCATACATTACAAGAAACCTCTGTTAGACTTATGAACGCTTGATGCAGTTGAGTTCAGTGCTTTCTCATTCTTTGCCATTTGTGTGTACAGTATTAAAAAAGAATACTACCTTTTTTTTCCTTTTTAAAAATACAGAACTGGTAGTCTAGTCACACTCTTACAAGTAAGTGATAACAAAAATAGAAAGCAGATATCCATGTGGGACTAAAACTCTACTAAAGCCTGTCTTTTTTTTTTTTCCACAAATATGTTTTCACAGACAATAATTAGCAGACAAACACACTGTTTGCAATTGCACTGTATTGACTTAAAAGGCGGATACAAAATTGTCTAAATAAAGAATGCCATCCAGGGTGAAATAGTTGTGTGTGTGTGTGTGCGCGTGCACATATGTGCTGACACATGCTTGTATTTTCCTACTGTGCACCCAATCATGGAATCATGCTCTGCTCTTTGTAATTCGGTGTTGCTCTGATGTGGTTCTGCTGCACACTCGCACGCACACACACAGAGGAATGGAAATAGATTTCTGTGACAGGTGGCTTCTTTGTCTAAATCTTTTCCTATAAAAGAAAAAAAATGTGAAATTTTGGTTGGTTTAAAGGTTCTGCTCCATGAAGAAAAAAAAATTCACAAAATCCATTGTTTTTCACCTTTTCAGTCATTTCCTCATGAATAAATATTATCCATTAAAAACCTTTAAAAAGGTGCTGCGATACACAGTGTTATATTTCCGTTTTCTTTATTGACTCTCTTGTTGCCATGATGATTCTTTCCCTCCAGCCTCTGCAGGTGATTTTTGCCCTGTACCACGGCACAACACTCTCTCCATGCAGGTTTTTCCTTTAACCAGCCTCTTCCTCCCTCTCCTAATCCTTCCTCAGTCCACAGCATGAATGCGAGTCTGAAGAAAGCTGCCTCGTTAGGTCTCCATTGCTAATTCGATGACAAAATGTCAGGTTGGTCCATCCAGGCACAATTTGCAGCAAGAAAGGAACATGGAGGTGTGGAGGGAGAGGGGCACTGGTCTTCCAGCCTCCTTCTGTGCATGAGACATCTTACAAGGCAGAGACCTTGACTATGTTGCTTGTGGTGGTGGTGGAAATGTTCGTGGAGTGGCTGGGGCTGCTGGGCGGAGGCCTACTCTCGCCTTCTGGCGTGAGTGCCGGCGGCGTGGGGATGCTGATGATGGCTGTCGTTATCTGGGCAGTTTTGCAGTTCGGTCTCAGCCCATCATCTGATTTCATGTTGAGACTGGAACGACTAGAAAACAAATTTAGTGTTTGGGCTTTTTTTAAACCAGACAGTAGAAAGGGTGGGAATGGTAGTTGTTCTTAGTCAGTATCTTATTCCTCTGAACTAAGGACACCGAAATATTCAGAAGACTGCGCTTAAGTGTTCCCCCCAGTTCCTGCAAGGCATCATTTACTTCTACCCAGATTACACTAAGCTTTTTTAATATTCCCCCTGGTTAGGATACAACTTTTCACAGGGCAAATCGTTCTATGTTTCCATTTCATTCTTGCATAATTCTGGTTTAATTAAGAGGACATCTAAATACACTGTCCTGTGTACTGCATCTTTTCAGAGCACAGGTACTTCTTTCTGAGAGAGATGTTGTCTTCCTTGCGTTTCAAATGCCTCTTTCAAATTCACTCTCCCTTGATCTCTTCTATTTTTTCATCTCTCTGCAGTAGTTTCAAGGATCTGGCAGCTGGGAGCATTCTTATTAGATCTGCATCAATTGCATCCTATAATTAATTACAGAGGGAAAATGATAGGTTGATTTCTGTGCATCTGCACAGCTACAGGAGTCTGCTATTACCAGCCCAACATGTTCATTTTAAACACAAGGCCTGTCCTTTTAAAATTTAAAGCTCCCAGTTGGAAAGCTATTGCTGTTATCTCAGAGTGACTCACCAAGAGGATGTTTCTTGATCGCTCAAGCATCCCAAGAACACGGCAGAACCCATTCTGCTCCCCGGTTGCCTCAGTCACAAGCTGAGAGTGGGGCAGTCTTAGGGACTGGGTGGTTCTGCCAGTGGTAACCAGTACACCCAGTTAGTTGCATTCCACATGAAAAACAACTTAAAAGCTTTTTTCTCTCTCCATTCTTACACAGTTTGGTAAGCAAGTGAAATAACACACAGTGTTGACATTTAAAATATCACTGGCATCTGATTAGCACCCACTGAAATAGGCAGAATAGTTGACATTCCCCTGAATTACTGTTTCAGGTGCTGGTTTAAACTATTGTCGTCTTGAAACCGCAATAGCCAGAGACTTGTTTTGTGCTTATTCATTCATAATGCATTCTCTGAAATGCCCTTCTGACTTCACCCTGGCACAAAATAATCGCTTGCTGCCCTAAAAGCAGCTTTGTTTCATTTTCTAGACCCCTTTGATAGGAGTGGGGAGGAAAAGAATAGTAAGTTCAAAAACAGCCCGGTGCACAAGAAGCTTAATGGGCTGAAGGGGATTTAGAAAGTAATTTAATATTTGCAAGAAAGATATGGTGAAGAAATGATTTTTTTCAGCAAGTTATGTATAAAATGAAAATTTCAAAATTTTCTATTGAGACACTTCTTCACCTGTGTCACTAATGGCTTTTTAGGCAACAACTACTAAGAGGCCATTGTGAAATTCCTCCTTCTTTGTTTCCCAGTGATGCTTGATGCTTACAGTCGTGATTCAGACTTTTGGACAATGAAAATCAGTGATGTGAGTGTCCCTTGTGGACCATGTCAGTGTGTACAGCTCTCCAGCGGCTTTTGCTGACAGATGCTGATTAGCCAGTTGTCTGTGCCTGCTCCCAGTAAAGGCTTAGAAGTACTGGGCTATCTGGGAGGTGGGCTGTGAAGTGGTCCTGTGCCAGCTTTGGTGACTGGCTCACAGCTGGCTCCTGCCTGTGTAATTAGCACTTCATAGGCAGGTTTCTGCTGGAATTCATTCTTTGATGTCCAGTCTGGCCAGAGAAGAGCTGCACTAGAGTCTAGCTTTGACCTGGTTCTTCCTGGAACAGCTAGGAGCTACTTTCCTTGGGTTGTCATTAGAAGGAGGGAAACAAAGATGCTCCCAGCACTAGAACCCTCTCCCTGGCTGAAGAATAGGCCTGCAAGAACATTCAGTTGGATAACGCACTTCAGAGGTTTGCATGCAGTACTTAGCAGCAAGAGCCTACTTACTGTACCTTGTTGTAAGTGAGGGCTGCTCACTGCACTGGATGTGGATGGTGCTGAGCTCCTGCATACTCCGGAGGCGAGTGGCTGGCACACTGGAGTTGGGAAGGTGAGTGGTCTTCTTGTTACGGCGAGAACAGCAGGAGGTGGTCAGTCCGTGGTGACTTGACAAAGAGGGGCTCCGAGAAGAAGGATAGTTTTGCATTGAGCTCTCCATGCAGTTCTGCTCGAACAGTTGCTCATCTATGAACTCGTGGTTCTGGCAGGGAAAAGAATAGTACCGTTACTCTCTGGTGACACCAACAGCTTTGGCCCAACTGCAGTTTGTTTTCAACGGCACCTTTTGCTAGGTTGGTGGGATGTGCCAGCCCTTTGTCTGTGTATGATGCTCTGCCTCTGTGCCTGAAACTGTTTGCACTAGGCAGCTCTTTAAAAGAAATAGACTCTGCCCTTCCGCTCACTGCAACCAAGAGAAGATTTTGCTCTCCTGCATCAGTAGGGGAATAAGGGAAGCTGTTGCAGTGACGAAAGCATGACAGTCTAGCAATGCTGCCTTGCTTGTGTAGTCTGAGATGGTTAATATATTGTGTTTGAATTTCCTTTCATTTTTGCGTCTGGATTCCAGAAGTGGCTTCAAAAAGTCTGTGATGCCACGTGGTTATGCAACCCAAGAGGAGATTTAGGTTGCTTTTTCTTTGTCCCTGGGGACAGGATTGGATTGTATTTGGATGACCATCTTGACATATAGCTGAACTGCAGGATGTTGCTTGTATTGGCTATTGTGTGCAAAGCATATCTGCAGTTCATTGGGTGCTATTAGCCAAGTGGAAATAAACGTGGCAGGTGAGAGTGGGAAGTGTATAGGGGAAGGAAACTCAGAAAGCTGAATCTGTAAAGAGTTTTTGTGCTAAGGAACAAGAAATCCTGAAAGAACGAACTCTTATGCGCGAGTATGAACACCCAAGTAGTTCTAGGGAACATACTTTATCCAGTCCCTGACAGCATCAGAAAGGATGGGAAACAAAAGCAACCATGGTGAAGGCAGCCATCGGTTTTCATTGGAACAACTAACAACTCTCACAGGAAACGAGCACTGGATAGCCAAAAAGAGCCACGTGCACAAACTCCCGAGGACAAGACCAGGAACGAGAAAGGGAAGCAAACACTCTCCAGACACGTCACAGAGACCATAGAGAAAACACATTGAATTAAAAAGGAAATACCTTGATGGTGGAAGTTCGTACAGATAACAGGGGATCATCCACAAGATAGGACAATCCCTACGGGACAACATGCCAACAAAAGATAAAAACACAATTGATTGTCCATTCTGGCATTCAGAAGTTTAGTCCCAGCATTGCATCTATTGCCTCAGCATTCCAGTCGGCTCGCTCAAGTTTGAATGGGCAACCAGACCTTCTCTTCACCAAACCTTGCCTGAATCAGACCCCTTTGTTCCTTCCTTCTCACACTTAAGCGTTTTAATGTTGTGTTCTTGGAAATAGAACAAAACAGGTAACAACTTTATTACTTTGATCTTTTGAGAGCCAAAGGCAAAGGAAAACAAAGTTTCAGCTGCTGATTCACAAGTAGCGAATTGGAATTGTATTGCCATTGGGTCACCAATGGCTATGGGTTTCGATCATACTCTGTGAAAACACAGAAGAAAGGTTTGGGTTGAAGGACTGGATTCGATGCACTCAGCGTTTGGAGAAAACACGGCATGTGAATGTCCCTACTCAATCGGGGAGCTGGAACGAGTGGAAAAAAACTCCTTTTGTTTGAACAAACTCCATCTGTTGTGTTAATGTGACAAAGTAACCTGTGTTGTGGCAGCTAGAAGTACTTTAGGGTCACTTTGTCATCTGACACACCAGATTTGTGAGCCATTCACAGCCATTCAATTGTAAGGCTGTATGCTAGTGACGACCGCAGATACCGTGACAATAAATCATGTACTTTTGGAGTCCTCCTGCCTGGTTTAAAGAAAGGTGAATTGCCCATTGAAACAAGTTTGCAACCATGGTAAATTCCTCATTCCATTCCTGCAACTTGGTGACAAAATGACTCTTCAGTGTTTAAAAATTCTTTTGCTATGATTTAAATTTTTGGGAGGAGAACTGTTGCACAGTATTTTAATAGATTATGTGAACTATAGGATTTCCACGCAAGCTGATTGAACTATTTTGATTGATAATTTCAGACCAGAATCCAAACTTGCTACGTGATTTGATGCAACATCATGGTAATAACTGGCTGAAAAATGTGGGGGAAAACACATTAAATATTGTGCAGATCCTCCCTCCAGGTTTTAATCAAAACTCAAAGTATCACTGTTATTGGCATTCTTTGCTGAAAAAAGCAACGTTTGGAACATTTTCAACCACTGAGACTCACTGTCCGAGTAGGCTTGCGTGCTGGAGGCAATCTAGCCTCGTTAGTGTGGTGGGCCAATACATCCACAAACTGGGATGTGCTTTGGCCGTGTTACTTCCAGCACCCTAACCAGCTCATTAGTAATGGGCAACTCATGCAGCTCCCAGGGACGTCCAGCCGCCCTGTGCAGAGGTCGGAACTTCTACAAGCCTTTACAAAGCCAGGGCCTTACAAGGGCAGACCCTGGAGGCAGGGTTGTCAGCTTTTGTTTGCTTCAGCCAATTTGTTAAAGTTTCCAAATGAAAGTATTTTTGTGAAATATGGGTTATAGTAGTGAAGGTTTTAAGCATCAAGTTCTAAACTAGGGAGTCAGATTGTGACACGTCTGCTTGTTGTGTAACATCCAAAATTGCTAGCAATAAAGGCAAGATGAGTCTTATAAAATAAATTCCATAGTCATTGATACAGGAAGAATCAGTTCACTGTCCTTGGAATGGTGACCTGTGTAGCTCATTGTGGTAAACCAGCTGTACTCAGCAGGTCACTGTAATTAACAGTTGTCTTCTTCCAGTGTATCGCTGAAGCCTAAGTGGTGTTATTCCAGCATAAGCCAAACTATGGAAGTGAGGGTGATTTATCTAAGAGAAAGCTCTTGCGAGTCAGAAATCAAAAGTACATTTCATGATGGATGCAGATAGAAAAAGGCATGAATATTTCAAGTGTTAACCTCTCTTCATTCTTTCTAGAATGAATCATGGTATAGATAATGTGTTCCTTTACTGCAGAACCTTTTATATATACCTGGAAGTAAAACATATGTATCACATAAATATCTGAAGTGTTCCAAGAGACTTCTGCATACAGAATCACTTAACGAAAAATAAAATTCTCGCTCCAACACTTTGCATGACACGAACAGAAAAGTCATGTAACAGAAACTCCTTGACTGGCTTTGAGATAAATTACCTGCTCTTGTAACCAGAACTGTAGTGAGAAGAGAGATGTGCAACCTTTAAACCCATTAAGAGAATTCATCTGCTCTGTGTCATATAAAGGGCTGAAGGTTATTTTTTCCAGCCTTTTGGCACCGGTGACCAGGCTGTGCTTTGGAGTCACTGATGGCAGCTTCCTCCTCTTAAGGCAGCAGAACTGTCCTTGATTACTAATTAGCACAAGCAACAAGCATATACGATGTGTGACTGACAGCATAAGACAAATGCAGTTTAGTTCTCTTTCAGAAGCACTGAAGAAATTAAACTTAACGTACACCTTGTTTGTAGGATCTCCCTAACCCCATGCTGAAAAGTTGTTTGCATTCAAGTGAACTTGACTGAGCAACCTGCTATTAACTTTGTACTGGTGTAGGTGACTGTGGAGTAGCACATAATCACATCTTTATCCTTTTGCACAGTCATTTTTTTTTTTAAAGAAGGCAATGAAATAAAGTGCATTTATCCCATTGCAGAATATTCTTGGGAGCTTGAGTGTCAGCCCCCTCTGGCATAGTTTGTAGGTCTGCTGAGCGTGTCTAACCGAGTGCCACTTCAGAGCGTCCGTGCGCACGTCTTTTCCGTACGAAGCCCGGGCCAGGCGCAGAGACCTAGTAAGATGTGAAAGGATTGTGTTGCTACTTACGGTTGTTTTTTCCAGGCAGTGCAGCAGGTGGTGATGTTGGCTCTCGATTAAGGAGGTGCCTTTAGTCATATGCTGTTCATCTTCAGTGGATCCCTAAATAGCCAGAAAAAGGGAGGGGGAAAAACCAAAACCCAAACCAGGTGTAAAACCATGAAAATAAACAGAACTACCAGCATTAGCTGTCACAGGGATAAAGATCATTTCAGTGTTGCCAGCTCTCAGGTTTTTCTCATGACTCTTACAAGATTACCTCATTTTTTTTCTTAATGATTTGGCTTGTAAACTCAGGTGAGGAACTCAGCTTTGATTCAAAACCAGTGTGTTTCTAGCCATTTTGTAGCTGTGGAGGAAACCTGGGAAATACTGTGACATATGATGTCAAGGCTCAGGAACCAGAAGGTAAAGAAAAAAAGAACCTGTGCTGTTTTATTTTTCCAAAAAACATTAAGACTGTTAAGCTTGACATGACCTTTGAATGCCAACAGATGTACCCTGAACTCTAGTCTCTGTTAGGAGACAAAACACAAGCTGTCTTGCTTTTGCTGAGCCGAAAGCCTGGCTCTGCCTGACCTCCAGGGCTGCACAGAGCTGGGCCTGTTGGAACTTGCACGTGTTCTTGCCAAAGCCTCCTGAGTCACGGCCGCACGCCCGATCAAAAAATGTGAATCCAGGCTTCATGTCTTGGACTTTGTAATGCTGTTTCTAGAGACAGGACTCCTGGCTCTGTCTCTCCTCTTCATGGGCATGACGAACCATTTTCCACACTTAGTACCTGCACTGTATCAAAAGGGGGCTGCTCTTTCCCTGTGTCAGTGTGTATGGTTGTTGGTGGGGAGGTTATAGCAAGTCCTGAGGACTGGTTCAGTGCAAACTGAAGGTGCGTAACCCCTCTGAAAGGCAGGGAGAAGGGAGGAACAGGCAGGCACTACTTATGTAAGAGTTAATACATATAAATTATCCTATTCAAGCATATGGCAAATGAAGAAGCATTGTGCAGCAGTGGCAAAGGGTTTATGTTCACATGAAATGTGGCAGCAGTTCCCCAGGAGAAGGAAGGTCCCATCTTCATTAGTTTCTTATGGCTTGTGGCTTTCTCTCCGTAGGATGGCATACTGTGATTTATGTTTTAGTAACACAGTGCCCAGGAGCCCTGTGAACTGACTAGGAACCCTCCGCACATCACTTAGCACAAAAACAGAACAAGGTGAGCCTGTTTCAAAGACCTCACGATCCAGATACTTGATTCATTGTATGGCAACACCTGTGCAATTGGGGACCAGCTTTCCCCTATTTCCCCTGCATGCTCAAACCGCTGATATGTGGCTAACAAATTTGTAAGCTAATTCAGAGAGTGGGGTGTGCTTAGAGTCAAGCAGGTGGCTTGTGCCATCTGGGAGGGGATTGGGTACAGCTGAGAGTATTTAGGTTGAAAAACTATGAAAAGGAGTGGCCCTTCCTAGGAGGAGTTGAGGGGGATGAACTGTTTGTGGCATGTATGTTTAAGGCCTCTGTGTTGGAAAGGCTTCTTGGGGTGCTTTTGCTGGTCCATTCTCAGCTTCTACATCAGGTATGTGTGGTGATTTGGGGAAGAGACTGCTTAGACCGTGGTGTTATTAGTGGTTAGGATAAGCTACAGCTCTCAGGCTGGTCTCTGTGCTTTTGTTAAGCTGAGGGGCTTGATCTGCTTGAAACAGCTGACATAGAAATGGATAAGAGGTCAGGAGCTCGAGGTCAGTATGTGTGGGATGTTTTGCTCATGCAGAAAGCTTGGCATCAAGCATTCATTGAAACTGCAGTAGGTCAACTTGGGTGTGGGGGGAGAAATCTGGTACTCTGTATTTTTGTTTTCTGCACTGTATCAGTGAATCGGGTGCTTACGTTCCTCAAAATATAGCATGTCACTTACCCTATGATCTGATGATCAGATGCACCTCAGAAATGGAAGGAAAAGAAGCAATAGGGGTTCTTTAGAGAGTTTCTGCACTATTTGAGGGCCAGGATTATTTTTCTCATTTTCTCTGTTCTGTGGTGGCATATTTAAGATCTGGGTTGTTAAGGATGTTCTCTTACTACTACTTAAGCTCCTGATCTTGAAATTCACTGTGATTTCATGACACATTAATTTGCGTGTGTCTTTGACTAGCATTTTCAAAGACAATTACATGCATTAAAATGGCAATTAGGTTTTGTAAAATGTTTCCCTGTGCTCCATAAGTAAGGGGTGCCCGGTGTCTTCTATAGTGCCTAAATCTGAAAGTCAAAAATTGATGTGTGTGGTTTGAATCTCTACTCAGACACGAAACAGCAGTATCTAACTATTCAAGAGAGAAAATGGGTGGGATGGGAGACATGGCAGCACATCTTGGCAGAAGTGCCAAGACATTGTCTGTTGCTCTCAAGGGGGTCAAATTCAACTATGCTTAAAGCGTTGCTTTTAAATACACCCATGTGTCCCAGTGATTCACTGTAGATGCATGTTCTGCATGCCTTTTCCAGGATGGTTCTGTGATCCTTAAGTGAAGGAATAACTCTGTCTCTGACAGATGCCAAAACATAGCTGAACTGGTACATTAAGAAAGCTGACTTACTGTACACAGAGTTAATAGATTCCTATGGGAATGCATCTTAGGCAGGTTATGGATTTTTTTGTTGCTGTTGTTTTGGAAGATGGAGCATTCCCAGAAGTATTTTTAGAAGTGGCCTAAAAAAAAAATCAGTTCCATTTTTCTTATTAACAATCCTCCTGGTGAGCTAACACATAAAGCAGGTCGTGTTTGTACCCTGCTGAGATTACTGACTCTGCTGAAGTCTGTGTTGGAATATTTCCCATGGAGGTCCTTGCAAGCCCTGAAGCAAATATGATGCTGCACTAAAACACTGGAAAAGGAGAGACAAAGAGCACATATTGCAAACAGTATCTTTTTATGAGGATTTGCTTGAGAGGAGATCTAAATGGAATCTGAAAGCAAAGATAGAGCTTCTGTACCTCTGGCAGAAGACCGGAGCCAATTGTTAAATTTTGGCAGTACAACTTAGTTTCTCCCTCTGCCTTCCATCCCGAGGCTAGGCTTGCTGCTGATGGAAATGGATCAAGGGATGGCAGTGACCAGGAATAAAGTGTAGCATTAGTGAGTATGGCTTGTACCTTATCTTCCTTTCACTTTTTCTTCAGTCAGCTCAGTGTTTTCAGAAACAAAGAGAGTGCAACCACCGAGAACATCCTAGCCAGCAAATTAAGAGTGAGATCTGCAGGAAGCACTGCCCGAGGACAGTGAGAGTGCCAACATCATGCAAATGCTTGGCATTTTGATAGTACTGTTGAGGAACGTATACCTATAGAGATTGCATCAGTGGACTGCAGGCAAGTAAAATCTGTGTCTTCATTAGAAGAGTCTGGCTGTAATGAAAAAGCTGGTGGGGGGGAGGAGAGGAGATGGTTTGCTTTTTGAGCTGGGATGCCAGTTTTGCAAGGATTCGATGCCAGCTACCATTCAGTTTGTTCTTGGAAGACATTCAGTGAACTGCTGGTTGCTTGGAGGGAGACTGAAACACACTGTAGTGTCAGTTCTGAAATCCCAAATGCTTCCACTTTACCCTTTCTACTTAGTGCTTCGGCACGCAAAACTGACACTGGTGAACTGAGGTGAGCTGGTTCAGCGGTTAGGCTGCCCCTTCCCATGAGAACGGCTATAACGCTTATCTATGGCTAAGCAGATTCTGCTTGTGAAAAGACCTCACAACCCACTGTTCCTAGGATATACACCTCCTAGCATTTTAGCTAAAAGGGAATTTCAGCTAGCTGTACAAGGAGATTAATGCTAAGAGGATACGTAGGCTGCTGCCATGGGAAGAAGCTCACCATCCCTTGAGCACTTCTGACATAAAGCCTGCTAAAAATCTCTCTAAATGAGAAGAAAACGGTCCGAGTACTTTGTGTCTAGATGGCAAATGCAAAATGCCACAAATCCACATGTTTCTGAAGCAAGAGTCTCTATTCTTGCTAGGAGCAGAACTCCTTCCTGCTGCTGTCCTTGGATAAATCCCTTTCTTCGCTTTTTCTTTACTTTGATACAAGGCTACAGGCTGAAGACATGCTGTTCCCTTGAAAGATGGTGTCAGTGTATTTATTCTGGTGCTAATGAAAGGACATTCTGGCACATGTTCCGGAATCTTCAACAGTCCTTATTTCTCAATTTCTTAGTTTGACTGCAGAGCCACAGCCAGGATACATTCTGGGGCAGTTGTTTTCCTTGGCTAAACCTTCAAGGTGTCAGACTGCAGGGCAATCTGGGCACTTGTAAAACAATTATACGCTGGTCACAGTACTATGTGATTGCTAATGATGAAAGTGATAATATCTAGTCATGGCCATATAGTAATTGCAGTTGGAATTACTGCTGGGTAACAAAGCAGCCCTATGGCAATCTGGCCATGTGAAGTCCATTAAAGTTAGTGTGAGTCCCGGGCAAGGTGTCAAAATGGGATGTGTATCTGGCTGATGAAGCAGTTTGATACTAATTTGACCAACAGATACGCGCAGTATGCAGATTAATATTTTGGTCCTTAAAATAGCAACTACAGAAGTCGCATTCCTTCATATTCTACAGCTTAAAAAATTTGGCTGCCTAGACTATGCTGTCATTCACATTTTGTACTCTTAAGAATAGTTTGTTCTTCTGCCATAAAATGAAAGGACATAAAATCTTGCCTTGTGGAGTTAAAATGGTCATGTATAGCCTTACAACAAAGGATGCTCTGCAGTTCTGTAATTAATTAACGCCACTACCTGTGGATGGAGAGACATGTCTCGGTTCTTGATTCAGGTAGGAGGCTGGTCCTCAGGTAGTCAAAGATAATTTCCTGGTCGTTGTGCAGATGCCAGGCATGGCTTTGGCAAGTTTCTTGTTTTAGGAAATTATATTCCCGTATGTCACGGGTGGATGGTAATTCTTCCTTCCTTCCCATACCCTTTGCTTTTGACTGTTTCAACAGGAAGTTCCTTAGGGTGGGGATATTTTCTTACAAGGTATTAATACAAATGTACACAATATTAGGTGCTTTTCAAAGTAGGATTTGTGGATCTTGCTGGGCCGTGGGGGGGTCATGTTAACATTTAGAGCTATAAGCCCACCAGAAAGCAAGCTGCACCCAGGAAAGCTTGGGAAGGCATGCTCTAGGTGCTACTAGATACCTAAATTTAGTTATTAATGGGTAAAAAAAAAATCCTCTAGAACCTCTTTAGAAATGTTTTTGTTTTCCTTCCTGTGTCTACAGTAGCTTTGTAGCCAACAAAATGACCCTTCTCTTCCAGTTATTTTTTGGGCAGGTGCCAGGAAATGAACCCATTCAGCCAAATATTTCTCTCAACCTCACACACTTTGGACTTAAGCATGGGTGCGTCAGCTGCTCTTCCGTGAGTGGTCTTGGCAGGGAGTTTTGGTTGACAAGAGAAGTGAGGAGATTCTTGTTGGGATGACAGGCTGGAAGATCAAGTGCAAACTGAGTGTCCCTGCTAAGCTCTTCTGGCACTTTTAAAAACTAGAAATCTAAAGGTCAAAAGGAAGTTTTAAATTTGTAGCCAAGTTTTTGCATGTTCCTGGGTAATGAAATAGCAGAATCTCAGCTGAGCTGGCATCCCAGTCCTGAGCCTTTTCCTTATGGGGATAAGGCTCTGGACTAGGTGTGACCAGTCTTCCTGGTCTCTCGCATTCTTGATAAAGAAACTTTTCTTGAGCTGCTCAACAGCAACATATGGTTCAAGAAACAGATTTTCTGAGTGTCGCTGCCATTTGCAGAGCAGGAGACAACGTTAGATGTGTAGTCAGAAGGATCAAACTTGTTTTGGAGGAGAGAACAGAAACTGATCTGGGCATCCTACCTTGCAAATCTGTACTTCATGTGAAGTGCTTCTGTAGAGTCAGTTTAAAAACTATTGCAGCTGTATAGGGCCAGATTCCTCTATCTCGGTCTGCACCGAGTAGCATCCTACGTGCAAAATAAGGCGCTGCACAATTTCCCTCTGTGTGCTGTACCCGCTGAACTTGGGTAGGAGGGGGCTCGGGTCCTAGTGAGCAGCTTTCAGCATGAGCTGAAAAGGTTTTTCAGCTTTGATTTTACAAATGCAAGGATGTGTGCCAGGGAAAATAGTAGACATTTGAAGGATTAGGCCCCAAGTAAGGATGCATGAACAAGTGCTAGGTGGCTCTGGTGGCTCAGTTAAGCATTCTTCATCTCGCTCTTTGCTCCCCACATGCACAAAAGGCTGATTTATTTGAAATGAAATCCATGAAATGTGCTAATACCTGCTCTGGTGTTGATCAAGCTTAATGTAATAACCTCCTCTCATTTTCGCTGATTCTGCTGAGCAATCTGACGCACTTAAAACTTTTCTTCTCATGAATAGCTAGTATTAGCCTCCAGAGGCCTTTCTGTTAAAAATAAACCCACCACCAAACTGCCTGAAACAGGAGCTAGGGAATATTTTTCCTGTCCTGTTGGGCATGATCAGATAGCCCATATTAGAGGGAGACTCTTGAAAATAAATAACTGTATGTTGAAAGAGAGTGGGTATTTATAGTATGGGCAGACCCTGGGTGGTATAAATCAGTACAGCTCCAGCAGCTCCATCGCACAGAGCTTCGAGGGAACCGTGAACCTGATCATTGCGGGAAGGTCAGATCCTTTCCTAGCTCAAGGAGGAGCCCAAGGAAGCTTTTTCCTCCCATCCAGTCTTGCAGCTGGATTCCAGCTGTCCCTCCACATGGCACATACAGTACACGAGAGCGTAATTATAGCATAATGCCATTCCGTGTGTGAGGCTGCCATGCTGGATAATGAGCAATTAGGTGGCAACGGAGAGAGAAAGGGAGGGATCCCAGGGAGAGGAGTGGGAATAGGGAGCTTCTCAAACTCTGTGGAAGGAGATATTGTCTCTGCACTCACCGTCAGCTCGAGGGCTTCGTTCAGGAGGCCATTGCGCTTGCTGTGAAGGTAAGCGTTGGAGCTGCCTGTTTTGGCCACTCGAATCCTCGCAAGCCGGGCTTTCTGTGAAGGCAAACAAGCTGAAGTCATACCTTGGCACACCAAGTGATCGGTCCTGTGCTGGCAATACCAGGAGGAAGGAAATTTCATGTTCTCCTTGTACCTGAAAAAGCCTGGGGGTGAAATACAAGGGGTGCGCGGACAGGACAAGGCGCTGTTGAGAGCAGCTAGCACAGGTCTGTCTCCAGGAGCCAGGGGAGCGCGTATGTCTGAAGAATATAATCTGCCACAGAGCATCAGTGGCCTTTCCAGAGATAAGAAACGGGGTCCTGCGGATTTGTTCATCCTTTCAAAAGTTAATAGTCATTTTTTGGGGGGGAGATGCGCAGCAACTAGAGACACTTGTCTTGGACGCGTTCCTGGCATGGGAGGACTGTATGACGATGTGATCCAGCAGCGTGTACATGCTCTGCACGTGTGTTGCTTTCATGGCTCAGCTTCTCTCTAACATGCTTGGTTGTTTAATCCTCTCTTTATCTTTCAGCTCTGTGCTCTGACATCTGTGTTGTCACTTGCTCTGCTTGTACTGCAGCTAGCACGGTGACGCCCGGTCCTCCGTGATGGTGGGATGCTGCCGCAGTACAAGCGGCCGGTAACAGGCGTTCAGAGGGAGGAGAGCTGAGAGGGAGATTTGGTAACTTGCTCCGCTTACAGTTCGAGTAGCATAGGTTGTTAATTTAATATTGGGAAATACTAATGAAAAAGTCTACGTTCATCATCCTGCAGTAGGGAAAGGCACTGTATTTGTTCCTTCTGTCCTCTGTGCGGGCAGAGGACTTAGTAACTTTGGTATCTGATAATATGAGAGTCTGCTCAAAAATATGCATCTCTTGACAAACTGACAGAAGTCACTCTGCAACAACACGGACGTTCAACTCATTTTTATTTATCCCTGACCTCAGCCTCCAGGTGGACAAGTTAAATGGTAAAAAACAGTCCAGAATAAAGCAAGCAAGCAAGAAAAACTAATAAGGCCCTCTTCCTTTTTAATCACGCGGTTTTTAGTGTTTCAGTTCTTCTTTTGAGTTGTTGCCTGCTTCTCTGTCAAGTGCTGATTTGCCTTTTTCTTTTCTCCTGTTAATTTATGACTCAAACACCATTAAAAGTAAATACATGAAATAGCTGTGGCTATTAAAAAATAATTACATTGTGCTGTATTTTAAAATGCTGCATAATCTTTTAAATAACATGGAACTCGTGATTTTCCTTTCTAATTAGAGGTTCTAATGGGTATACACTGTAGGAAGAGTAAAGCCAAGAGGCAAATATCTGCAGTGGGTCCAGAGAGTGTAATAATTCCAGGAGCTTTATTACCGTACACGCGTGAGTGACTGTGGCCCTCAGTATTTGAAAGATTTGCTTAACCTTAAGAGCTTCTGCTTAAGCAGACAATTTCTCAGGCAAAGACATGTACAGGGTACTAGTCTGCAGCTTTAATTAGGTGACACAGACTATGATCAGTCTGAAAAACAGGTCTTCTTTTGACACCCCAAAATGGGGACATCCAAAATTGACTTTCTTTTCTATACTTCACCTAGATGTCATTGTCCCACTTTAACGTTAAGACTCCAAGTCCGTGTATGAGAGTGAAATCTCTGATGAAACTTACTCAGCCCTGGGGCCGAGGTATCTCCCAGGGCTATCTGGTCACCCTGTGAAAGGGGCACGGGTTCTAGTTGCAAGATGTAGACTGAGGATACAACAAGAAAATGAAATTGGGTCTTCAGTTTTTCTGAAGACTTTCCCAAACTGCTGTGTTGCTCCAGGCCCCGAATAAGACTGGCCCGAGACTGTAATCTGGAACAACAAATGCAGAGACTACTGCTATTGAAGATGCGCTATGGGGAGAGAGCAGGGGATAAGGGACTGAGGGATATTCCATTTCCCAGTTACATGGCATTGTCTTGCTATTCCTGTTAACTACATTTCCATTAAATTATTTCTTCCATTTGCAACTATATGACTTTCCTTACTTTTCGCAATGATCTTATCTCTTCCATAATCAGGCTTGGATACTTACCTCACCTATAGCAGGAAAGGTTTCATCTTCAGTTCAGTCAATTGTTAAAGTGGATTCAGTCTTGGGCTCTTGTAATGAACATTATTCCCTTTGCCTCCAGGCTAGCAGGGGATCAAATATTAATAGCTGTACTCCACATGGACTGGAGATGGTTCGTTTCTGAGGTCTGTTCTCTTTTTCTTCTTTGAAACAGGGCCACTAGCTATCTAAATAATTAAGCCCCATAGCTTTTGTAGTTTAGAACAGACGTTGTTATTTTAAAAAATGTCAGTGGGGCAGGACAGAAGTTAATCCTATTCTCCTTACACAAAAGACTGTCTAGGATAGTCACATCGCCTAACTCTGTGCTCCCATCATGATTAAATTTGGTAGATATCTTGATTAACTCAGCTAGAGAAGTTAATTAAAATTGGTGCCTAAAATTGGTTTGGCCCTCCAGACAGTTTCCCGCATTGGACTAGAAACAACTCTAAAACCATAGTTTTTATGTTTTTATGTGAAAGTCTGTGTGTAAACGTGCATTATTTGGAAAGCGTATCTATCAAGTGACACAAGCTTTACACGATACTTGGGTACCTGCCATGTGTTTACGCAGGGTGCGGCACTTTGATCGCGCCTGACGGTAACAAAAGGTTTAAGTGCAGCAAAGCGCTCCCCTCTGGCATCTGCGCTGGAGGCTCGACGGTGGCTTATGTGACTGAGCAAAGCGGGTTGAGGACGTGAAGGGCACCTGGCAGCAGTGTAAGACCCGTGTTAGTGTGGAAGCAGGTAGAAGCCGGCCGTTTCAGAGGAGTTTTGCGTTATCTGTTGGAATGCATCAGGCTGGGCTGGGCTGGCTGACGGAGCTATGCTTGGGCAGGTCAGGTGAGGAGTAAATTAGAGGCAAAAGCCTTGAACTTAGGGCACCCCACGCAAGCTTTGAAGCAGCAGTGTTTTGCAGGGAACCGTACTATGTACTGTCATGTAGTTTGCTGTCAGAAACCTAGAGAATTAGTCTGATGTGGTCTTCCAAATTCTGCCAGTTTTTAACACGTGTGGGTATGCTTTTGTCATCCCTGTCCTGCAGAGCTCAGTACTTCTGGTCTGCAGGACAGAAGACAGGCAAGTGGAGGACCATGTTTTTCTGGCCATCTGCTGCAAGTGTCTTTTGGGGGGTGTGGGGGGGAGAGCTGTCTTCTGCATCTTATCCCACAAATGTGACAGACTAAAGGTCATTAGGGCCAGGCCTGAGATCACTGTTACTGAATATAACCCCTGCACGGAGAGTCTAAAAAAGGAAAAGAAAACGGCACACTGTGTCTGCATGTAGAGTGGTAAGAGGAGTTGCTAGGAAACCACAGGATCTCAAAATGCATATGACCTAATCTGGAAGATAATTTATATGATGAAAATAATAATACTAATGACAGCCACTTACAGGTTAGAATGATTAATTTGGTTATCTTGGAGCCCACGTGTTCCTGAGAGCAGGATGGAAGGCAGGTCTCAATAACTTCTGGCTCCTTGCTGCTTTTTAAGAAACTGGAGACTCAGAGTAAGCAGGAAGGGCAGTGCAGCCCTGTACATGTGGGGTGCTGAGGTGCGGTGGCGAGGATGATGTAGGTGGCTGTCAGCATCCTGGGTATCTACGTTTCCCAAAGGGACCGACAGAGCAGAAAGAATAGCCTATCTTCATCTTTTAGCTGCTTTGGAGAAGTGCAAGGAGCAGGAGTTGCTGGCCAGGAAAAATGCTTACCAGATGGCAGGCCCAGGAAACAGCTAATTATTATTTATTGATGGTTTTCATCTAGTTCTTATGGAGATAATGTTCACTCTTGATTTATGTGATATAATAAACTATTAGGTTACAACCTATGACATAATTTCATATTTGCCAGACATCTTCAGCTTTCCAGATCTTCTGTGCTTTTGAGCAAGGAGATGACTGGAGTACATGTATGTCAGGTACTCTGTGCACAGGTCCTGTGCCCACTCCTGCTCCCTCTTTGGACCGGGGCTGTTATTAGCGTTATCCTTCACAGGATGGTTGAGGTTGGAAGGGACCTCCAGAGGTCACCTGGTCCAACCCCCCGGCTCAAGGAGGGCAACCTAGACCCAGTCACCCAGGGCTGTGTCCAGACGGCTTTTGAATATCTCCACAGATGGACACTCCCCAGCCTCCCTGGGCAGCCTGTGCCAGTGCTTGGTCACCCTCACACTGAAAAAGTGCTTCCTGATGTTCGGATGGAGCCTCCTGTGTTTCAGTCTGTGCCCATCACCTCTGGTCCTGTCACTGGGCTCCACTGAAAAGAGCCTGGCTCCGTCCTCTTTGCACCCTCCCTTCAGCAATGTATATACATTAATAAGATCCCTCTGAGCCTTCTCTTTAGGCTAAACAGTCCCAGCTCTCGCAGCCTTTCCTCTTATGAGAGATGCTCCAGTCTATATCCTATCTAACTTTATCTGCTAAAACCACACTAAGAGCACTCCTGGCAGAAAATGTAGCTACGCTAGATATTTAACAGTGCTTCACATTTTTTTCCCTAAACAATTAGTAGTTTGAATATGAGTAGAACTATGCTGACTGCTGCAGTGAGCCTAGTGGTGCAGTAGGTGTACACCACTGGTCTTTTAAGGCTGACATGAAGCTGTTCTCAAAAGTAATCAACAGCATATTTTGATCCGATTTTTATTTCCAAGGTGAAATATCACAGCTGTTCAGTAAGTCTGGATTTTCTTGCATTTGTCTGCATTTGTTGCTAGCTTGGGTCTGGACTTAAATTCTAGATAGAATGAACATGGTTGATTTTAGGCTATGGAAAGGATAACGAGCAGATTGTGCATTTAAACAGGAGTTTCTGCAGACTTAACAACGGGGCTTAGAGTATGGAATGACAAAAAAGTATTTTCTTGTAGTTATGTTCTCACCTTCCTGAAATGGTCTCGTCTGTGGTACCTTTGACTAATTTTAGCATAAAATTCAGAAAGTAATTCAGCAAAGACTTCAGTTTGTACTTCTGAGCAGGAACTCAGTGCACATGTGTAACTTGGAAAGGGAATGGATGTAACCTTCATCTGGTGGAAAATAGCTTAGCTCCCCGGCCTACTGTGGTAGTATTTCCTTGCCAAGCAGAAAATGGAAAATTCTTCACTTTTTAAAAAGCATTCAGAAATAATGGTGGACAAGAAATTAAATGAATCTACTGTCTGTGGAGTGCTTTCCTCAATATAATCAGGCAGCACGGATCATCTGTCCTACTTACGGCTCTGGGAAGCTGATACGCCATCTTTAACAAAGCCTGGAAACAGGCTGGACTGCCAAATTAGGACTCGGGGTTATTACATGTGTTTGAACGCAGAGTGAAATAATGGCTGTTTAAAAAGCAAATGGCCCATATAATAAGTACTGGTTGGTATTCTGCTAGCCGTGGTTCCATCTGGCCATTGTAATAGGCAGGCAGCGGAGTTACAGCAGTGTTAGAAAAGTTAGCTTCTGCAGATCATCTTTCTGTCATTTTACCCTTTTTTCCTAAGACAGTATGCACCTTTGGACTTTTCTTCCTCTCAAATCTTTATGTTAAACAGCTTTTGAGCCGAGTTTAAATATTCTGTCATTTTTGCTTTGGGGAGATGTTGTAGAGCTGCATATGGAAATTAGATAGTGTAGAACTCATTATATTCCTATATAATTTGATAGAACCACTTACAGTCAGACCTTGATCTTATTTTGGGCCTCTTCATTACTTTCCAGAGATGAAAGATTCCCCTCCCCTCCTCTGTGGCTCTTCTTTTAATCCTACCTTACCCTTGGCACCGTTAAAGCAACAGAACATCATTTCAAATGCACTATATCGTTTAATCTTTTCCAACACTGAAGAACATGATGTTCGATCTATTTATAGAACAATGCACAGAATATGGAGTTTAATGGATCTCAGCTTCTCTACTAGTCATAGATATCCTGGCTGATTAAACACAGAACTCTGAAAAAAGTGTCGTAATATGCAAAACTTGCTGAGAGAAATGCAGGACGGTCAGGAAGCCCCTGGAGCACTGAGCCTGGTCCCCTCCTATTGCACGCTTCCTTTTGTACATTTTCATCTTGAACTTAACAAGCTCTGGCTTAAACTTAGTGAAGCTCTTACTCCTACTGGGCATTTATTTTAGAACTTCATTCTTCTATTTAGAAAATTTCTTCTGATTTCCAGCCTGCGTGTATTTGTTGCCAATTTTACTCAGTTGTCATTGTATTGATGTTTTATTTTTACATAGACCATTCCCTTTCTGGTGTTTGCTGCATTCTACAGGAAAGAATAGAATAAACTTCACTTTTTGTAGAGTTTGACGATTCTCACTTTATTCCTTTGCTTTAGATTTAAGAAGTCAGCTTTTCTGGAGGCCATTTAATATTTTTATCCTCTGTAGATGCCCTGCTTATTTCTAATACCTTTTTTTAGTTATCCATCTATCCATCCACCCAGTAAGGGTTACAGTCAGACCTTGATCTCTATAAGAACTGACCTTATGGACAGTTTTTCCTTGACTGAAATATGCTATACACAGTTACTGCATCTTGGCTGAAATTCAAAGCTTCCTCTATGCTGAGGTTCCCATGCTACTAGTCCAGCTGACTGGCAAAGCTAGCTCTCGTCACTTCTTAAGTTTGCCTCTTGAAATAATAAGAAAAGAAATTTCTACATGCACTTTTTTGTATTCTTAATGCTGTAACAGACTTTAGAGCTTGGGTCAAAATTGCTCCAAGGATGCATGGTCAAAGAGGTGCCGTACCAATTGTAGTGGGAATCTGGCGTAGTTTGTTAGAGCTAGAAGTGAAGTGTTACGGGGTGTAAATTAGGGTGTCAGAATTTGTCTAGAAACCTCTTACTTGATAAACATCTTCTCAAGAAAAGAGCCTCATGTTTTTCTGCATCATTAATAGAGAGATTGCTGTTCTCCGTTATTATAAAATAAGGTCCTGTGTTTCACTGAAAGCAAAGTGTGGTGAGCATCTATCTGCCTGTGATTTATCTGGCTGTCTGTGTTTCCAGATCTCACTTTTATAACATCTTTCACACAGCTCACACCCCTAATTAATAGCTATAAAGTATTCAGGGGATGGAGAAATTAACAGAATTTGATCTAGTGTCACATGCCAACTTACTAGACCTGATATATGAACACTAATTAATGGTGTGGAGGCCTGTGGTTAGCTACAGAAAAGGAAGGTAATTGCTTCATACAGTGCTGCTCACACCTTCCCTAGGAAGACGGTGAAAACATGGGGGGGATGACGACCGCAAAACCTTTGTGTGAAACTCAAGAAGAAATAAGCAAATTTGTAAAACTCGTGTCCTTCATTCTCCCCCATGGAATGAAGCCCAAGGGGAAGGGATGAGGGTGGGGCTGTTTTCCTGCCTCGTTGCCTGCTCGCTGGCAGTGAGAGCACGTGTTGTCTCCGACGGCAGGTACCCACCGGCAGCGAGGGGCGTGCGTGGGGCTAAGTGTCAGCGTGGGCAATGCTGTTGCTCCAGGCAGCAGGGCCAGGAGCTGTGCTCCATCCCGCTTCTCTGTGCTACAAGCTTTCAGCATTAATTGAGAGAAGGGCTGCTTGCTGGCAAACAGAAATTGCTCAGAAGTCATCAGATGACAGCAAAGTTGCTGTGCGGTGCAATTAGCTTTCTTTCTGAAGCTGCTCCTAGTTGTTCCTCTGGGGACAAAGCTCTTGCATTAGGCTTCTGGAGAAAAAAATCCATCACAAACCCATCCCATGGACCTATTTGATAAGAGAAGACTCTTAGAAGAATGTGTGTCTCGGCTCACGTCCTTATGCTGACAGCCACAACGCGTTGGCTGCGTGCCTTGATTTGGCAGATGCGGAGGGAGAAGCCTGCCTGGCGTGCGGTCCTGGGCACTGGAGCGCTCCCGGTTTGTCAGCAGAAAGCTGCGGAGTCGTCATGGCTACGTGCTGCTCTGGCCCTTGTTTGTGCATTCCAGCATCGCTGCACGTTCCTACTAGAATGGCTCCTAATTGTCCTGACTCAATCACTAACGAAGCTGATGCTTCATATGTGGACAGAAACGCGCTGGCGCCTGGATACTGGAGCTCGTGGACAATGTGTCGAATTGCTCTTTATTCTTGTATTTGTTCCGAGTTAATGCTGAGTTTGGGCTAAATGGCTGCACTTACATGGAGAACAGGTGGCTGGAATTACCGTCAGGCAGCGGTCTGCATCGTAAACAGAAGAGTTCTGCGCTACTGTGACAAAGAGGAGAAATGAGGAACTATTTCCTATGGAGCAATTTGTCTGATGGATTGAACTGCTTTTCCTTCCTGCACAGTACTCGCAGGCAGACTCCGATTTCCCCAAATAGATTTTTTTTTTTTTTTTTTTGAAAATTATCTGTAAGTTTTATGCACGCTCTTGATTCCCTTGCCTGCTCGTGAACCATTGCTCTGCCAGCATTTACTGTTGCTCTGCTTGCTACCCATGACTGGTCAGGAAAGCACATGCTGTCACTTCTGCTGCCTCGTTTGGTGAGTCAGCACGAATTGCTAGTGCAAAAGCTCAGATAGATAATTTTAAAATCCTGGGTATGAATAGTATTACCAAAGGATGGTTTCACTTTATAACCTTGTACGTGTACATGAACTAACTCTGCAAGAATCCACCGAGCCAGGAAAAGAAGTGGATTTATACCAGTTTTATGTGTGGAAAAAACCTGAGTCGCAGAGAGGGAAGTACGGAAGGGCGATGCTGCTGCAGCATCAGAGTTTCTCAAAACAGTGCGACTGGCTGCGGTGGGGAGACAAGAGGATGGCAGGCTCCTGCTCGTGCCCGCAGAGGGCTGGCCTTGTGCTGGTTTAGAGCCTGATGCGATGCTGAAGTTATCAGCTGTTTGATGGGATTTTCATGACCTTCAAACAACAAAGGCTTGTTCTGAGTCAGACTTTGCGGACCACTGCTGCTGGGTGGAGTGGGAGGAGTGGAGTAATGAGATTCTAGGACTTCTCAAGTTGGGCTGTGTAAGACATCTGGCAGTGCGTAAGCAGGGAGATTCTGCAGTGGCCCTTGAGAGATGTGCTGGTAGACTGCAGAGTGTTCCCATCCATCTGCCATAAGCGATTAGAGGGCTCAGAGACCTGTATTGCCGTCCCAGCACCACATGTGTCAGCAACAAATGTTGTTCTTCACCTGCTTATCACTGTCATGGTACAAATTAGTAACCGCAATAAGCTTTACTACCATTTACACCCACTTTTAGTTATCTTTTTTTCCTGACCCAGTGGATATATCCATATCCATTAATCTAGAGAGAACCATATATTGCGGGTGGTGCAGGGGTGCTTGAGCTGTATTCAGGATGTAGGCTGGGAACTGCGTGGGAGCTAAACTGCCCCCAGCCCACTCGAGTCTGCATTACTTGGGCAGAGTGGTAAAATAACTAGTTAATAAAGGCAACAGCAAAGAATCGCATCGCTAGAACCTAGTTCCAAAGTAGGATGGGGCTTCCCAACATTTTTTGGCTGAACGTTTTGCATGCAGGTCTCCTTGACAAGGCAATTTCAGCTTGCATTTATTTAGACATCTGGGATGGAGCGGGCAACATCAGCCATTACAAATCCTACCAACTGTGCTACATAATGGAGCCATCTGGACAGAGGCTGCCACGTACAACCCGGACTTCCGACAGGTGGGAAAGGGGACACCCTCTTGCTGAGGTGACCGAGGAGAGGCCCCGAGGATGGGTTAGGCAGGTTCTTACGGCATTGCAGGCTGTTACCCGGTTATGACCGAGACGTGACGTGAAAGGGCCTCAAGGCATGAAACAAATGTAGAGTGGCTTCCCGGTACGTGTGGAAATTATTTTATCTGGGCATTGGGCCACTATTGACAACAGGCTTAATATTTAGATACGTGGGCTTGCTTTGGAGGCTGAACCTGTAAGCTCTAGCTCACTGATTTCAGTCCTTCCTTTCAGAGGAGACATCTAGTTGTTTTATGCAATTTGGGACCCAGGGAATTTGAACTAGCTGAACTGATGGAAAATGCCATTTTGCTTTCCTGGATGATATGAAAGAAAAGAGGAAGGATTCCTGGTTGGTTTATTTGTTAGGGTTTTTCTTTCCCCCTGAACTGTATGAGGGGATGTGAAAAACACCAAACAGGAAACAGAGGAGGAAGAGAAAGAGATACCTACCCCAGCAAAAATGAAATCTCTTTTAAAAATAAAAAATAATTAAAAGCTTTTTTCCCCCCTGTCAAACACTGTTAAATATCAACAACAACAAAAACATATTCCGCACAGATTCATTGTGGTTGAAAAAACCATGTTTTTTAAATGTCAGCCAGCTCCAGTTTTAACCTTATTGTTTCTCTCCCTCCCTAAGTTCCCAACCCCATCCCCTGCTGGGAACTGAGTCATGTTCTGTCGCTGAGCTCTCCTTAGACAGCTCACAGCTTTGCTCAAGTCGCTTTTTCTGGCCGTTCTGTTCCACGCTCTGCAGTTCACTAACCCACCTCCAAAATTTAGGGTGTCAGCTGAAAAACAGAACATTTCAAAGCTGACTCCCCTGCTCTGTAGCAAATCAATTATTATAATGGCCTCATTATTGACAGGTGTGTGGGCCGTCTTTCTCATGGGTACGATGATGACATAAATCTAGTGTTAAGCATTCTTTTCATCACCATCTTCCCTCTTCATCCCCTCTGCTGACTGCAGTCCTGTTCTCCGTGCCTCTGGGAGTGACGGCTGGGTCTGGAACAGGCTGTTTCTAATGTGCCTCTTATGGAACAATCAGGAAGACGGTTGTGTCCTTACTCTTCCTTCCTTTTGGCTTAAGCCCCTTTTAAGCATCTCCATAGTTACCTCTTCATCAGTCTGCAGAGTCATAGCTGCCTCTGTGCAACCATCTCACGAGTAGCTCTCGCTGTCTGGAATAACCTTCCTCCATCTACTTCCTCTCCTCGACTTCCATCTGAAAAGATACGGCTTGTCCTTTGCCCCTTCATTCCTTTCTTCTGCTGATCTTGGCTCTGTGGTTGAATGCTTTAATTCATCCACCAGGCGATGTGTCCACTTCTCTGCTTCACCTAATTTATACCATCTACTCTTTGATAGCCTGCATTACAGTTTTCAGTTCTATATTATAGTTTTATGTGAGAGTGGCTCTGCAAAATGACTTTGTCCTGGGTAGTCCTTTCCTTGCCTAAATGTGGGTGTTTGGTTCTTTCCTGGAAACTTAAAGCCTAGAGGATGAAATGAGAAGTCTGTTTCAAGGCTTTTGCAGTACGTTGCTTGTTCTCATAGAGTCAAAGGCCACCAGATAATAAATGAACTGAACTGAACAGACTAAGAAGCTGTGGTCCTCAAAAGCATATTTACTGCAGACCTGAAACCAAGCACTGTGATTACCAAAGTTTTATATTTGTAGACGACGGTTTCAGTTTAGCCCCTGTGAAATGCACCACTAAAACCATGCCAATCCCTCTGAGATTATCAGCCATTTCAGTATCTTGGCTCATTTAGCAAATCTAACCATTAAACGATAAATGCACTTTAAACAGGGGTTTTTTCACAGCATCTGAGCATTTACATTTCTCCCTCCTCTGTTGCGCAAATGTGAGGAGGCAGACTTCACTGTGTAAGAGCCCCTTTCTGAACACTTGTTTTCCCCCAAACTGAGGAGATCTAGAACAACTCTGGGGGAAAAATTTTAGCCCGAAGGGGGCTGGTCCAGAGACCAGTTTGCTTTAGGCTGTTGTTGCTATTTCCAAACGTTTCAGCTGCCACTCTACTTCCATGTGCCTTCTGAAGCCGTTCAAAATTGCTTTAAACGTGCCTTTGAGGACTTGGTGTCTTCATCTGCGTGTCTGTTTACGTGTGCGGGGAGTTGGGGCTAACAACCACATCGGCTTGACCTGTAATGCTGTATTGCCCTTGTTACAGTATTGTTTTCTGTCTTATCATTTTTTCTTACCAAAAAGCTGCTAGTGCACATTGCTACTAGTCAGTCACTGGCCCACCCAAGCAAACTCACATTTCTGAAAACTCCTGTGCAGTTTATCGCCAGCTCCTGTTTCCCCAGGGAATGGGACACTGGAGCCGATGGGGTCGTACTGCTGCAATTAGTTGGACTGTATTGGAGCAGTTTGGGGAGATAGCGAAGGGATGTCTAGTTGTCTTTTCTGAAGCATCGTTCCAGGAAGAAAAAACCTAACAGGACTAACTTTGCTGCACTTAGCACAATCTCTCCAGCTGAGGGACCCGAGTTGATTATTTTAAAGCTGGACAAAGACAAGTGTCATTGGACCTGGGAGATTAAGGACCAACAAAGGCTCCCATAACACTTTGAAAAACACCTTTCTAGAAGTATTTTCACCAAGAGATCTAGTGTTTTCTTCTCCTTCTTTCTTCCTTTTTTTTTGGTTATTGTTTGTGCAAAGACAGGGCCTTTGATTTTAGTATTGGTTCTCCGGTTAAAGACATGGGAATAAATTTGCCTGTCAGCAGCTAGAGTTTACTCAAGAAGGATCGTTCTTGCAGGATTCTTGACCATTCTCTGAGTGCAGAGGTCTACAGCATTCCTGTAAAGCTTGGGAGAGCAATCTGCACTTCTGGGATCTTTGCTGTGCTACGCCTGAAGGCCACGTCTGTTCTGTTCACTGCCGGGTTACCTGGCAGTCTTTCGGCCGTGCATTTCTCTACTGCCCTGCTCTGCTGGGAACAGTGTGGTGGCTTGGGGCTGTATTCACGCAGTCTCTAACTTCTAAACAATGACCTGTTTTACTTTTCCTGCTGCTGCTAAAGGAGCAGCACTTCAGTAGCTGTTAGTAGCTGCCTCTGCTTTCTCTTTCTAGGGTTGAAAAGTGGGAGGTGTAGTCCTCAAACCAGCACGAGATCCTCGTCTCCTTCTTCACGTTGCATCTATGCTGCAAACTGAACGCAGCAAGAGAGAGACTCCAGCATTATCTGAATTACAAAGTCATTCTATTGTCAAGCCTTTTAAGTGTCAAATTCTCTTTTAAAACCAAAGGCTGTGACATTCACTAAAGAACAGCATCGTTTCAAAGTCAGGAAGGTCTATTCTTAGCGCATCAGTCAAAAAAAAAAAAAGTCTCGGGGGGAGGGGGAACAATTTTACCAAAATGAACCTTGTCAGAAATGATCAATTCATCTTCTGTTCAGATTGACCTGGTCCTTGCAGCATGCCAGAGGATAAAATCTGATGACACAGCACAATAAATTAAGATTGCCAGATCTCCTCGTAATTAATTCTCTTGCAGTGCAGTTTTGGCAAAGAATAATTTATCTTCAAGGTGATTAAATCACTGGTAGTTTGTTATTTTTGGGTGGTTTTTTTCTTTTTTTTTTTTCTTTTTAAGGAACATTTCTCCTCAGTTAGTTGAAGAATAGATGCTGATGAGTTACAGCCACCTCCCAGTATTTTATTCACACTATTTAAATACCTCTTCCCGCTAGACCAGTGCCTCGTCAAAAGTGAAGACTGAGCACATCATAACCCAGAGGGACACCGGGGCTGGGCTGCGTTTTCCTGTTTTCCGGAGTGCGGCCCCTCAGAACCCCCCGCTGTGCTGGAGAGCCCGGGTTCCCTCGCACCCTGACCTTCACATCGGTGAATGTCGCATCCAGCCACGCTGATGCTCGTACAGTACTTCTGCCTTTATTATTTCTCATTGGAAAACGTCAGTCTGAGTTAATGAAAAATAAATAAAGATGGTCTATAGCCTAATCTGGAAACCTACTTGTACGTTATAAAATTATGATTCTTGAACTACATAGAACTTCTAAAGCATTTATACTAATACATACCATACAAATTATTTACTCTTCAAGTAAAAGAGAAAAATAATCTATTTAGCACACTAGAAACTTAGGAAAGATATCTGTGTTATTTCTTCAAAGCTGTGTCTTCTAAACTCTGCTTATAAGGAGCTTCTACTGGTGGGCCCTTCATATTCAAGGGCTGAGAGAGTGCAAAGAGCTTTTTCCAACCTTCTTGAAAAAAGCCACGCAAATGTCTTTGTATCTTTAATTAGAGGGGGAGAGAGCTTTAACTATTACTAAAACCTTCCTATTTCTGAAGAAAGGATTCAATTCACTGGAGGATGATGCTGGAACAAGTACGCTATCAAAGCAGATTCTTAACGTCCCTGTGTACATCCTGACCATCTCCAGAGAGACTGTCATTAATGTGCTGCTTTCTCTTTAGTATTCATGCAGTGATGATCATGTGAAAATTACTCACACTTCTGACTTGAGAAAACTTTCTTAGCCCAGAAATTCATCCAATATCAAGGGAATTAGAAATTCAAATGGGGGGAAATTATACACTGTGTGTGTCAATACAGAAAACCTTATAAAAGGTGCAATCAATCATATCAGCATCAAAGGTGGTGGTACATTTTCTTGTCACCAAGTGGATCACAGTCCAACAAATAAAGGAAAAGGTGAATCAGAACAAGAAACTTCGGTCTGCTGCCTGGAAGGAAGGACAGCCTCATCCAAAAGCACAGACCTGGAGTCAGTTCTGGAGCTTCTTGGTATGGTGATCCATGGTTAGGCTCAAATCTTGTTTGTTCATTTGTCTTGCCTATTTATCTGCTGCCTAGGCTATACTGTAACGCAGGTTCTGTCTCTCGCTGTGTTTATGTGCCGTACAAATAGAACAAGTGCTTTCTCTCAAAGTCTTCGGTTATTTAAACGGGCTATTGCACGCTGTCCCCTTAACAAACCTCTACATGAGTACTCCCGTCCTTCCCCCACGCCGACACCTAGCACGTTCTTGTTGCAAGTTAAACCCAGATACCTTACGCCTGGGTGCAGCCTCACATTAGGCAACCCACTCTGCAAATCATTTAAATTCATTAAATGAATGTAATGAGCCATATTGGTTTCCCACTGTCCAGCTGCTGACTGAACAGTGTGTGGTACTGAGTGGACTTCCATTATGATATCTTTAGATTTTTTTTATCTATATTATGTTGTATGACTAATCAGATAAACAACTCTCCCTCAAAAACACCTCCCGAAATTACTGCAGGGTGATGTTTCACAAGTACAGTGCCAAACCTAATGCAGGTATGCGTAAAACCCAGCAATGACTTACAGAGGCTGCAGCTCATTCCTGCGTGACTCTGTCTCTCTGCTACTCTCCTTATGTGTTTTGACTGCCAAATTTTGTGGTTTTGTAGGTCTTGTATCTCAGCTCGCTGCTGTCAGCTCCCTGAGCTGCAAGAAGTAGGCATGGCCCAGATGCTTGCCTGAAGCAGAAATAGCACATCTTTCTACTACTATTCTCCATCAGGTCCCCTGAGTCTTGAATTTCTGGCAGACAGCATTCCACAGTGAGAAAAAAACCCCAGACCTTTAGTTTGCAGTTGTTGTAAAGACCTGATTCTGGTTTTGGTGTAATTTAGCAGACTGAAATAGAGGTATAATAAATGTTGTACTTTCTCAGTGAATCAGTAAGTTCATGCTGGTAAAAACTGTCCAGATTTTGGAATATTCAGTAATCCCCTGCTTTCCAGGGGCTTTTGTGTATTCCTAGTGTTTTTGTCTATGGTACAGTCTGCAGCTTCGAGGGGGTATGTGTACTGCTAAGTGGCTGTTTCTGGATGGGTGTTTTCAAAACTCCAGGGCAAAGAGAGGACAGGAACCGAGCAGCTGGAAAGATAAACAGCTCCTGGTAATGATTTAAGGGTTTATGTGTATATGTATATATTTACTTCAGACTGGTACGCAGCAAAGGCGAGCAATAAAAGCCCCATCGCTTCTGCTGTTTAAAATACGCCAGCACGTGGTGCGTGCGATGAACGAGCTCGCGTCTGTAGGGGTATAGGTAGCTGTAACTGCGTGCGAAGGTAAGCCTACGCGCGTGCAGGTACGGGGATAGGTGCGTGCAGGCTGCCCTCTGCACCGCTCAGAGTTGTCACCGGTGTCTCACAAGCCCCGCGGTGACGAGCAGGGGCTGGGATTTCTTGGCAGCTGCTGGGCTTTCGGAGGAGGCGGCCGCGCGGGACGGCTTACCTTCTGCGCTCTCCGCTTGTCGGCTCTCTGGTTCTGGTGGTAAATTCGGCTGAAGTTGGAAACAATGACTGGAACCGGCAGAGCAATGACCAGCACCCCGCTCAGGGAGCAAATGGAGCCAAATATCTTCCCAGCAATTGTCTTGGGCACCATGTCACCATAACTAGAGGGGAAAAAAAAAAAAGGGAAGCCCCTTCTTCAGACAAGCGCAACGGCACCAACAGCCTTTTCAGGTTCCCTGAGTGCGCAGCAACGTGAGTGTCCAGGTTGGACGCTACAGCTTAGAAATCCACCTTAGAAAGCTTAGAAAGCAACAATTCCTGTGGTGCTGTCATCCTAGAGATGACAATTACACCGCGCTTTGGCAACGAATTAAGCTAAGCCAAAGAAAGGCACTCTCTTTGCAGAATAGATGCGGCAGTTCAGGCAGCTGCTGAGCACGTTCAATTCACGCCCTCGCTCATCTCGTACCTACCTCTCCATGTAGATGAGCTCTAACAAACGTAAAACCGTATGTCTGCTTGTGAGCAGGTTCATATATTTTCATTCCCTTGTATCCAGGTGCAAATGAGGACTGATTTCTGTTTCAAAACCCAGCAGTTTCCTTGCCATCTGTACAGTCAGAAATTTGGGGTTCATTTGGAGTCTGGATTCAGTAAAGGGTGAATTGTCAGGAATATGAGACCAGCTGAAAAATTATTCAGACAAACCTCTGTAGTGGGTTTGTCCCAGCAATCTTCATTCACGATTGTAATTTGTATGTTAAATAATACCAGCAGAACTGAGATGGAATAATCCATTTTACGTGGCTGGAAGATGATGCTGGTTTAGGGTCTGTGGATTCCGCACGACAGAAATCACTAGTCTGGTGAGTGCTTATTTGCTGTTTGTGTTTTTACTTTGCATATTGCAAAAGCTTTCTGCAGCAGTTCTACGCTTAAGCTTTAATACTATCCTTCCGTAAAGAAAACCAATGTGCTCTGCCTTATGGCTACCCACCAGTGCTATAAGAAGGAGCATGGCTGTTATTCCCTCACGGAACGTACGGTACCGAAATGGCTCTCGGACTCGGGCACGTGATTGACTGCTCTGCCTCACTGAATGCTGCGTTATAGCGAAGGGAACGGGGATTTTGAGTTCTGATTTACAGTTTGGCCCGACACAATCCCCATGTTGCATCCCAGGTGATTGGACCTCTTAATTCTAACCAACTGCGCCATCGCTCACGACTCTCCCGTCTTGCAGCACAACTTCTGATATCCAGCAAGCACCAGATGTTGGCAATGCAAATGTTGTGCCCTGCGTTCAGCAGCTGCGGTGGAAAGCTCCATGGGAGGCTCTTCCTCCCCTGCCGTTTGCCCTCTAGAAGTGACTTCAGTGCTTTCTTCTGCAAATGGTTGATAGGCAAATAAAAACCCATCCAGAAGGCTGGATGTGGATTGCGGTGTGTTCTGATCATGTAACAAAAAGCTCATTTACAGCTAATGCCCCTGGAGCGCGATAGGAACATGATTAGCACAGCCACTGACTGAATTTACAGGCCTTGTTTCAGTGAGCCATTTATTACATGCTTGCATGCAAATGCATATTAATATCAATATTCATTGAAGTAATTTTCATCTGGAGGAAAGGGAAAAGCAAGCAGCCAAATAACAACAGATTTTAAAAAAAAAATCTCTGATACTGAAATGACTGTGTACAAACCACCGGGGTCCAGGAATTCCCAAAGCACCTCTGTGACTCGGGAGGACACGTGGTACTCTCTGAAATCCCACTGCAAGCGGGCTTATGCCACCTGGCTACACCCTGGCGTAGCAAAGAGGTCCTAGGCACTGCAACCTGTTGCAGTTTTGCAGTAGATAGGGAAAGGACGCTAAAAGGAAAGTCTGGGCCTAAGGAAGATATCCCTTGTTTCAGGGTGCCTGAAATCTGGAGAGGCCCCTAGTTGCTATCAGATGGTGTTTGGGATTTCCATGCTGTTCTTTGCGATGTTCTGGTGTTTGATGTAGCAAATATTGAAAAGCAAAATGATTTATGGTTGAGGCTTTATTTTTACCTTTGATATCTGCATATGACCAACAAAGAGCTTTTATGAGAATAGAGTTGTGCTAAGAATAATTTACGTCCAAGGGGAAAACCAAATATTTCAAAACACCTTTTTTATCAGCTGAACTTCTTTCCCCCATCCAAGCACTCGTTGGTGTGAGGGTCTCTGAATAAAAGCAGAACTCCTTACACATGAACTGCTTGCTCCTGGGCATCTCTCGTGTGCTCTCCTAGGCTCGGTGGCTAGACAGTGTGGCCAAGCTGCTGGGTAAAAGATTATGATCGCTGGGCTATCACACTCCCTTGTGTCCCAGGAAAGGCTTCGTTTCAGGCTAAGTGACAGCTTTTTCTTTGGCATTTTCAGGTTTTTGGGTGGGTTTTTTTTTTTTGGTGTAAATGCTTCAGGCTTCACTAGCTAAGGCTTAATTATCCCAAGCAGAATCCTTTTCCTGCCTTCACCTACATTAAAACCCCTCAGAATACCTCAAATCAATAAAATGCTATTTATGTCTATTAACTTTTTAGCTGCTGCTTTATGCATAGATAGTTTAAAAGCTCTTGCTAAGTTACAAGGTCTTCTGCCTCATTTAACGCTGCACTAAAAAAGATCTTTCTTACTTTTCTCCTGCCACCCCTTAACACAATAAGGCTGAAAATTAATCATATGCCTCAAACATGATCTCAGTGACCTGGAGCACTGAGAGAAAGCCCTTCTGTGCATTTGGAGAAAGTATAATAATAAGTGTCTGGCTCACAGTCTGTCTTGTAGAGTTTTGTTCTTACACACAGACCGAGAGTTACCTCATTACTTGGGACTTCAGAGAAGGTGCTGTAAAACACCATGAGGAAAGATCAAACTGTCTTGAAGCGTGGAGGATTTTGCTGGGGAGACGTAGAACTTCATTTGCAAAACTATTATGAGAGATACCGCGATGAGAAATTTTGTGCTAGCTGGAGCAGGCTGCATGGGAACAAGACCTAAAACTTGTACTTGTAACACGAACTTCTGGGTCTACAGCAGAGTTATCTGCAGAGAGAACGCTGTTGCATCCGTCCCTCTGGGTTTACCCCATGCAACGCTGCAGGCTTGGGGAAGAGTGGCTGGAAAGCTGCCTGGCAGAGAAGGACCTGGGGGTGTTGGTCGACAGCCACCTGAATATGAGCCAGCAGTGTGCCCAGGCGGCCAAGAAAGCCAATGGCATCCTGGCTTGTATCAAAAATAGCGTGGCCAGCAGGAGCAGGGCAGTGATCGTCCCCTGTACTGGGCACTGGTGAGGCTGCACCTCGAATGCTGTGTTCAGTGTTGGGCCCCTCACTCCCAGAGAGACCTTGAGGGGCTGGAGCGTGTCCAGAGAAGGGCAACGGAGCTGGGGAAGGGTCTGGAGCACAAGGCTGATGGGGAGCGGCTGAGGGACCTGGGGTTGTTCAGCCTGGAGAAAAGGAGGCTGAGGGGAGACCTCATCGCTCTCTACAACTGCCTGAAAGGAGGCTGTAGAGAGGTGGGGTCGGTCTCTTCTCCCAGGTAACAAGTGATGGGACGAGAGGAAATGGCCTCAGGTTGCACCAGGGGAGGTTTAGATTGGATATTAGGAAATTTTTCATCACTGGAAGGGTTATCAAGCATTGGAACAGGCTGCCCAGGGCAGTGGTGGAGTCCCCATCCCTGGAGGTATTTAAAGGACGTTTGGATGAGGTGCTTAGGGACATGGTGTAGTGGTGGGCTTGGCAGTGTTAGGTTTACGGTTGGACTCGATGATCTTAAAGGTCTTTTCCAACCTATATGATTCTGTGATTCTGTGGGTTTGCACGGCACGCCGTGCACTTCCAGCTGTGTTCTCTGGCTTTACTGGGCTGACCTGCAATGTGAGCGATACTGATGTTTGCAAATGTCATAGCTTTTTGATCAGAGTAAAACCCAGCTATGCTTCAGCAAGCTTGATCTAGATCCCCTTGCACTTAATGAGAGGCCTCCCTTTGACTTCGACTATGATGGGGTTTGCAATGAACCTATAAAGTTGCAATTGTTCTACTCCTGTATTGACATATGCAGCTACTGCAGTATTAATTGCCAGAGTGACTATTTTTGTCCTGATGGTACCACAGGGTACTAATGGCCACATGGCATATTTATAACAGAAACGGTGCCAAATAATCTCAAATATTGGATTTCAGTTAGTACTAATTGGGCATTTTAAACCCAAAACTTCTTTTCCCCAGACTGGAATGAGAGAACTCGACTTTCCCATTAATTTGTTTAGTAAAAGGCAACTTGTCACCTAAAAAATTTCTTCTACAGAACGTGCATTTTAAGTAATTCATCAATAATCTCATTAGAGCAGCAAGAAGATAGAAGAGTTAGGTAACGATTAACGTTCAGAGGGTCTAACGGGATGTTTGAGCCTGTAATAAAACAACGGGTGGCTGCGAATTCAGTAGACTTTTAATGTGACCTCTAGTAAATCATTTTGGCTTTCTGTACCTCAGTTCCCCATTTATGAAATGGCAATTGATTACTTACTCTTTGCCTGCCTGGTTAAATAGGTGCTATCAGAGCAGGAGCTGCCCCATGTTCTGCATATACCCCACACCCAGCAGTGACCCCGAAGCGCTACTGCGTTCCAAATACTAACGCGAGGCAGTTGTACAGAAGTCTGGGGGAAACACAGCCTGCACGTGGCTCCAGGCGTGTCCAGAGATAAACGCTGAGCATCGGCTAGGTATGATGTGGAACGTGCCTAGAGATAAACATCTTTGCTATCTATTTTGCCAGGAATCCGGTTAGATGGCAACAGATTCAGCCAGTTCAGTCGCTGATCTGGCTGCGGTGCTTACGGGCCGTGCTAGGTGAGGTGTGCCTGCTGCCAGGCGCGTCCCAGGCCCTTGGGAGGAGCTGCCCCCGCTGCCGCAGCCCCCTCAGGGCTCTGTGCGCCGACGGCGATTCTGGAGCCTCTACACACGTATCCCGTGTTTCCGTTTGTCCCCTTTTCTTCGCCTGGTCTCCCTTCAAAGCCCCAATTCCTACCAAGGAAACACTGTGAACACTGAGACTCCTACCCACTGTACAAATAATGTCAAGTTCAAGTAAAGCCTTAAACAGACAAAGCAGGAGAAAACCAAAATAGGAAATTACTGTTAAGGGGTCGCTCTTTAGACTGGAAAAGACTGAATGCAGAATTCCAACTTTTTTTTTTTTATTTGTACTGTGACTTCTGTGTTCTTTGGATATAAAAGGGGTCATGTGTCACTCACCCTAATTAGCAGCTATTAGCCTCGACAGCATAACGTGCTGTTGTTTTTCTCTCTGTCAGTGCAGAAAACGTTATCGAATAGAGGTCACTGCTTCCGAGTTCTGGTTTTAGCGGTAGAGGTGTCTGGACAGTGCTTAGCTCCTCCAGCCGGAGACAGCAATAAATAAGGTGCTGAACAGCTCATCAAATGACTCGCTCTAAAAATAGACTCTCAGCAGCATCTCTGATGATCCTATCTCTCTGTGCAACATTCACAGCCCTACAAATAGGGAATTGTAGTCAAAAAGCTGGAAGATGCTATGGGCTAAGGGCATCGGAAGGTGCTACAGCAATAGCAGCTCTGTGGGGACAGTGAAACAGCTTTTCAGAGGATGCTCTTTTCCAGCAGCCTTTTTATGTGGCAACTTTTCAGCCGGTGTAAGGCGTGCACCTGGGGAGGGGCTTACAGCTCATAAATTGCCATTATTGATTAGCCGTTGTCTCCATTGGCTTCTCTAGATGCAGAGGAAATCGGAGGGCAATTGAAAATTGATAAACCCGTACCCCGACATCTTCCTTGTTAGCGGTAGAAGACCTGTCTTGGACAGAGCGTCCGGTCCAACGCCCTCCTCTTCCCCAGAGCTGGCTCGAGGGAGGGCAGCCCAGGCCCCCGCGCAGCGCGCTCCGGCCGCTGGCGCACGCTCCTCTGCCGCAGGTGACCTGGCTGAGGTCGCAGAGCCCCCGCAAGAGCGCGGGGACAGCCGGCCCCTGGGTCCAGCGGGCGGAAGAGGACCGTGCTTTTTCTGGTCGCTACGTTTAAGCGGTCGAGGGCCGTTTCCTGCCTAGCGGTGCAAAACCGTGTGGTTTCACACGCAGCCTATGAAAGCTGACATACCTCGTGGAGGATGGAAATGGAAACAATGCTGCTCCAAATGATTTAGTATTTCTGCCTCATACTGGCATTAACAGCTCTTTGAGAGCTTCTTTATCTCTCTAACCTTTTGCCCGGCACAGTAGCGTCAAAAGAAGATTTCACTCCAGCCTGTAAGCTTCTGCTTTTAGGACAACAAGGGCAGAATAATAACATTATGTACCATACAATAGAATATGATTTTGAAAGCCTTTGCATGAAAGAGATAGAATAAAGCATGGAATTAGCATGTAGCTTTCCAGGTGCAAGAGATCCTTTTTTACACTGTAAGTAAATCGCTATGCAATGTTTTGATTTGCACAAAGGAGAAAAAAATGTCTAAAATTCAGCTAGAACGTTTCAGTTGCATTGCAAGACTGCGTACGTTGCGTTTGACAGCTCCCTGTCCCTCCATTTCACATCCCTCCGTTTAATAGGTACAAGTCCAATGTAATCATGCTAATGCTGCTTTGAGCCTCCAGTGAAATAATGGTCGTGTCACTTCCAATGATACAATGAAAACAAAAGCAAATATTACTCATTCCTTTCTTGGCTTTGCACATGACGAACGAACAGGGAATTAACAGCTATGGTACGGGGGCTGGGATAGTTAGATCTTTTGTTTAGGGTTTAACTCGCGGTTCCTCTGCCACATTGGCTGGTTCATCTGCCTTGCTGGGCTTACCCCACCAAAACCCACAGCTCTCCGGAGCGCAGCTAGCTGCTGCTCCCGTGTGCCGTTCTCCTGCCCGGCTGGGTTTTATCCTGTCACGTATTCGCGCCTCTAGGCATGCAAAGATGCCGCTGCCTTTTTCAGCAGAGGCGTGCAAACTTTCACGTGCGATGTATTAAATTCCAGCGAACTGGGAAGGTGGGAGGTGGTCTGGAGCTACTGAGGCAGCGGTGCTGGCTGAGGGGCTGAATGCAGACGTGCGACACGGGACCCGTGATGGAGCGCTCCTGAAGTCTGAAAGCTCGCTTTGTCATGGGCTTGTTTTATGGCCTCGGGAAAGACAGGTCCGCGTTCTATGTGATTTGTCCTTGTCCGTAAGGGAGATCAAAATATTTTCAGAGCTGTCCTGGACAAGTGTTGTGAGGATTACTTAGTTAATGCTGGCATGATATTTTGAAAATATAGGAGAAGTTTTCTGAAAGTGTTGTGCAGACACAGGCTCAGTAATCCACGTCCATAAGGACAGTCTGGTATGTTAAAGTCAGCTTTTGGCATACGCTAATCCTGAAGGAAGGGGAAGCGCGGCGGGATGCCGGAGAAACCCCGCACGCGAGGAGGCTCGCGGTGCCTCCTGAAAGAGCGTGCTGTAAACAGAGCCATAACGGCTTTGAAGCAAGGGAATCTATAAACAGGCTGTCAAATGACAGGCTTGAACAGCAAATCAGCTGTGTCCAGGGAAGAACGGAGCCCATTTCATGCTAGGATTCCTTTACATTAAATATCCTTATTTCCCACCTTGTTTTGAGCTGGGCAGCTCCCCGGCTGTGCATTCAACTTCTGCAATATCTGGCTTGGTTTTACACTACTGTTTTCTTTTTCCCTGGCGTATTTTATTTGTTAATGTTTTCATGGACGCTCTCATCCTCCCTAGATATTCTGCTGCAATTACATCCATCAGCCAAGCTGCGAGGGATGAGTGCTGTAGATGCGTACCAGTGCTAGCAGCTTATCTTCGGTACTCGGATTCATTTTGATTTTTTGTAACGCTGTGGTCAGCAGTTACTTAGTAGGGATTTTCCAGGTAATGTTGCCTTTTGATTTTGTTCTGGTTTATAAATTCATATTTGCTACTGAGTTTTGTGTAATAAAAGGACCGAGAGATGTATCTGAAATCCTGAAGAAAGGTCTGATGCTCTTAGGCCCTTTTCTCGTACTAACAGAAGAGAACGTGCAATGAAATGGGAAGACAGGACATTTAAATCTGAGAGGGATTTCTGTACAGTGCAAAAGTTATCTCATTGGAACTCCCTGTTTCAGGATACTGTGGGGAATTTGCTAGAGACTGACGAAGGGGCTGGTCAGCTGTCTCTATTACCACCAGCGCCAGGTAGTTGCATCACCTGGGATGAAAAAGGATCAGAGGAGACGCGCAAGACCTGTTGCTTCTCTAACAGTGAGAATTGGAAAGAGAGGCCGGTTACTCCCTGGTGACTTGCTCAGGGGGCATCTGGGCTTCTTCTGGGTAGCCCGTGCCAGCCCTCACCAAAGCCAGATTAAGGGACTAGGTGGACTTGGGGTCAGTTGTAGCCTGCTCGTTCCTGTACTTGTACGAGAAAGTTGACCTAACTGAAGGTCTTGGAGAGCAACTGGTAGCATGAATGTTCCTTACAACAACAGCAGGCACTGCCCAAAGGAACAGGAATGTTTATGTAGACTCAGGAATAAACTGAGCAGGTTATTTAATACACTGAGGGTTGAGACTACTTAATATATGCACACACTGGTTCCATTTATTCTTCCTGGCTTGGGTCAACTTCTCAGCCTGTAGGCAGTTAAAACAGATGGTCTGAGTTTGGGTAACATTCAGACCTTGAGTTGAAGCTAAAAATGGAATTTCATTGGCAAGGAAAGTAGGTCAGAAAGCTAAAGCCCCTAGTCCTAAAATGATGAAAGGCTTCTAATCAAGTGTTCTCTATTACCATTCATTAAAAGGAGCAGCGGAAGAAATATCATTAGAGACCTTTGGAAAAGGGATTACAACGGGAGCGCGAGCACCCTCCTTCCTGCAAGGAGACCCGTGCGTTTGCAAACCTGTTTTGGTGGGAGAGACGGGGCGACCATGAACGTCGCTTCCTAAAGTCCTGCGGGCTGGCCTGGAGCCGCAGCAGGACGGAGCCGTTTTCTTCCCGGGAACGTGAGCAACTTTATCTTCTGCTTCAGTGCCAGGAGTGCTGAGAGGAGAGCCTCTCTGCATATCCTCTGTTAATACCTTTCGCACTAATAATCCCTTCCACACTGATGCTGTCATCCACCTGACTCCGGTTCTGTCATTTCATCGCCTCTGCAAATTGTGACTTGCACCATAGCTGAGACTTTCAGTCAGTGATTTCTTTGTTCTTCATCATTTTCCAATGTGTGCCAACTGCTAGAAATCTTTCTTCTTTGTAGCCGACAGGGACTATTCAAAGCAACTGGGGAACCTGTCCAGCTAACGCAGTGGCCCCGGTTCAGCACGTTGTTTCAGCCCTTGCTTAATATTAAACACATACTTAATTCCTGTTCACCAAAAAGATGATAATGTGCTTGTTCAAATGTTTTTTTTGGAAATGATACCAAGATGAATGTTTGTTCTTTGCATTTGGCAAACCCAAACTAATACGCTGTCATTACTTCTCTGCCTTTCCCCTCAAACTACTGCTGGAAATTACGTTTCCCTGAATGGAGAATTGCTTGCATTTCAGCTCTGCCAGCAAATGCGTTTTTAGGGGTAGTGTCAGAGACCTCCTCTTTGCTCTCCCTTAATGGTAGATGTGGACCCTCTGCCTTGATCCTCGGCTGTTGCTGTCACCGTAGCAGGTAACAAAAGTAGGGACTGAAATCTGGAACATCCAGGTGTCTCTAACTCAGAAATGACGCGCAGGGTAATGGCCTACTGCCTAACAGAAATAGCAGTTTACTATGTCATACACGTCTCGCTAAAGAAAAATACATGTTTTCTTTTTTTAATTGTATCTCGGGTTTCTCCATGGCCACTTAATAAAGCACTAACTAGTTTTCACAAAAAAAGAGGAAAATTTAAACTGTTGATTTAAGTTATTCAGAGAAAAAGAGGAATTGACTTCAATGTAGAATCAATATAAGAAAAGCTGAATTTAACTTTGCAGAAAGTACCTCCAGTCTTAACCTCCACACCTTACTGTCTTTTATTCCTAATGTTTATTCATTCAGCTTTTCAGAGGAAGTGCTATTCCTTTTAGTTCTTGCAAAGCTGATATATCTAGCAAACAGCGATCTCAGTTTTCTTTTGCTTCATGCATCACCAAGCAGCTATGTCGTCATCTAAGTTTTTGATCCTCAAATCTCAGTTTCAGTAGTGATAGATGTAGCAGAAAAAGCTTTCTTAAATTTTTTTTTTTTCTTTGTTAGCCTGCTGAACTTAACAGCGTTTTTGGTTAGACAGATCTTTCTCCACTTGACAGAGTTACTTTTGATTTGAAATGTATTGAGAAGACTTAGCAGGAAACACCAAATATGTTATCTGGGCTGTTATTTTTCTGAGCAGAAGATGACTGTAAGAGGAAGCATTTCAATGGACCCCAGGACCGGTGGGGGGTGGTGGTAATTTCATGCTATTCTGGAGTTCTCCGCACTAGAGAATTTCAAGTGAAGAGCAACTGCTACATCTTGATGCACCTCAAACCCTCCAGCAATACTGATCACACATTGGAAGTCTGTGCGTGTTGCAGGGCAAGTTGCAGAATAACGAAGAGTCCAACAAGAAAAGAGTCAGAATCCATTTCCTACACTTACGTTTGGGAAATTGCAAAGTTCCTCGGTTCCCTGAACCAGGAAAGTTTTCTTTTTTTTTTTTTTTTTTTTTTTTTCTCTCCCTATTCTAAGCTGCGAATTCATAGACTCACGGTAACGGCAGCGTCGGGGGCCTGTGTGGGTCTCTAGAGCAGTCTCTATTGTCAGCAGAACAGAAAAATGCAGATACGTTCACAACAAGTTACTGTTTAGCCCTTCAACTCCCCATTATCGGTTGAGGAAAAGCTCTCTGGTTTACCGTAACAGTGGGGATTTATTGTCATACATGAACACAAAAAAATCCATTTGATTCTTTCTTTTCTGACAAAAAGCCACGCCTCGCTGTGTATCTCCATACCGTGATTTTTTTCCCGTGAGGGTGAAGTATGATGTTATTTTCAAGGACTCTTGCTTCCTTGGTAATTGAAGCTTTTCACCCTGAACCTGACAGCAAGTTCTTCCTCGGTCAATACTTGATTTAATTTAAATTCTAATGTGGGCACTAAGGCTCCAATCCATTTATAAGAATTAGCCCTTGCAGCGGGACGGGGCAGCCACCACCCGCGGGTCCTCTCTGGCCCTCAACCCTGGCGCCGCGGCCTGCGTACGAGGTGTCACGAGGCGCCGCGCTCTGACCTTGCTGTTTGTTTTATTTCGCTTAACCCCGGCTGTACGGCCCTCCCCGCAGGCAGGCACGGGGGTCTGCGGTGCCCGCCCCGATGCTCAGAGCTGTCCTGCCTAACAGCTCGTGACTATAACTTGCTTAAAGAAGTTACTGCACACGCAGGTACTAATTAGTTTGTGATTTAGCATTTTAATCATTTTACTAGTATGTCAGTCATTATAATTTGTCTGTAAATGAACAGAGGTGTATTTTACGCAATATAGAACGCACACCACCTGAAATAAGGCCAATTAAAGCGGAACGGCAGTTTTGCAGCCACCCAGTACTGAGCGAGCCTTTCATCTTGGGTTTTCTTATTGTGACCCAAAGTAATATTTTTAACCTTCGTGTTTTCTACCGCCATCAAGGATCAATGATACTCAGGAAATATTAGGAAAAGGTCCTGAGTGTTAGTGTCCATCTGACCATCACCTGATACAGGCACCTGGCGTGTTAGCAGCTGAGCGCTTCTCTTCTCAATAACACACACTTTTTAAAAAGTGTTTGTTTTAATGCAAAATAAAATGTCCCAGATTAAGGCATTATTTATTTCTGGCTGCGTACACTAAAGGCCTTTTAAATTAATTCATTTATTATTAATTCAAGAAGAATCCTCATATTACTTGGAGTGAAAACTTTATACAATTACCTGACAGTAGAATCTAGCACCTTAAAGCTCTCTGTAAAAGAAACCTTTTCAGAAAGCGTTCGGGCTGGAGAGGGCAGTCAGTGCATGGAGCAATTAGACTTTTCACCTAATAGCAGGGTTGAAGGCTCCCTGCCCTGTCTTAAATTCTTAACTGTGGTGTCAGCTTAAAGGAAATGCTGGGTTTTTGCTTTCATTTTCTCCTCATCTTATTCTTTTCTGTCTTTTTAAGCAGCTTGAGCGTCCATGCTGAGCCATGTCACATTCAAAATGATACACATACTGTGCATTTTAATGAGCTGCTAACACTGATTATACAAAAAGCAATCTCAGAAATATTTACTGAGTCAAAAAAAAAAAAAAGCCTATGGGGAATTAATTAGCTTTTTAAGAATTGGCTTTTTGAAAGCCTCAGGTTCTGGAAAAGTTGAACTTGGAATCGGAAGCAGTTTCAAAGGAGTTGAAGAAGTGAGCAGAAGAAAAAGGAGTAACTTGTAATGGAGTATTACACATCCCAGGCATCTCTGTACCGGTCCGAAGGTGCACTGGAAGCTGTATGTATAATTGATTCACGCTCTCAAAGCTTTCTGAGAGAGGAACACCATGCAATGCCCGTAGATTGCACGTGAAGGTTATCTGTAAAGCTTCTCCAGCCTTTCTGTGGGGATGAGCAGAGAGGGACAAAATAATTGGAGCCCTGGCCAGTTCCCTCCACCATGTTCATGACAACAGATTTAGAAGAAGTCTGCTCTGGATACATGGCTAAGTCACAGAGCTGCAGAGGGGCTGAGGTTGGAAGGGTCCTCTGGAGACCATCTAGCCTAAGCCCTGCTCGGAGCAGGGCCTCCCAGGGCAGGTTGCTCGGGGCTGTGGCCATGGGGTTTTCGATGTCTCCAAGGGTGGAGGCTCCATGATCTCTGTGGTCAAGCTGTTCCAGTGCTCAGTCACCCGTGCAGTAAAAATATGGTGAATATTCTCGATCTGGGGGCAGTTCTCTTGTGCCCTGTTTTTCTTGCTACGGTATTTGACGTTTTGCCTCCGTGCGGAGGTAGCTGCGCTTTAGTGCTGGGTACGGTAACACACAGATGCACGACTAAGCTCTTTCTCACGGTTCCTGTGGAATGGCTTTTTGACTGGTTTATTGGAAGAATAAGGCTGTTTTAATTTGATCATCTCCTTAGAAGCTTGATTCCTTTAATTATATTTAAGCATCTAAGCTCGTCTTTAAATAATAGTTTGAAATATTTTATATTTAAGAATAGCTATAAATCTGTAAATCTGCACAGAATTACCTTTCCTGATCAAAAGTTCTATTTCAACAGTCTAGCAATTATGATCAAATAGTGAAGTGCATAAAGTATGTCAGGTTTATGGGAGTGAGACGTGGCACAAGTGAAAGGTATATCTCATGCCTAAAAAATAATGTGAGCTGTACACTTCTCTCTACATCCTATTATCTCTGTCCATAAAATACAGACCCTAATAAACATAATTTCACAAATATATATTTATTTTTAAGTAGTGATGTCAGAAACTCACTTCATTGAAGGCAATGGAAAGTTGCATACAAATTCCGGTTAGTTTTAGACCTATCTGATTAATGCTTCCTTTTCCTGCAGATGTAAAATGCTGTCCAAGGGCTGGATATTACCTAAATACACACTTCTGTCCCTTCCAAGGGAAAGCGATCCAATAATGCGGCATTTGTCATCAGATAGCGACATTTGAAAGGAATTAAGAATTTCCTTGGATCAGGCATACATTGTAAATGAAAGACGTATTTCAGTGATAGGGAGAGTTACATGAGCACCAAAGTGGTCACGTTGCAGAGAGTACTTACAAGCTCTGCAGAAACGATCTCAGTGCAGGCTACTCAAGTCCTGGAAACGTAAGGGACAAATCCTTGTAATAATGGGGGGAAAGGCAGTCTGGAAATTCATATGTGGAACCGGTCCTTGAAGGATGACTTGGTGTGTACAGGATATTACTGAGATCAGAAAGATTTGAAAGGAGTTTTCTTGATCGCCCTTCAGTAGAATCACAAATAGTATTGCAAATGTTGTAAGACCATGTCACGGGGTGGGAAGGCAGCACAGGTTTCTAGACCTCTCTTTTAGAGCCCACGAGCTCCGATGCTGAGGAACCGGGAAGAGAGTATTTGTAGTGCGGGCTGCCTCAGCCTTTGCTTCTAAGCAAAGCAGAATCGGGGTGAATTGAAGACTTGTAGATCTGTGTTTCAATGCTTTCACGTAGTGCTTGAGCATGTCCTCTCAGCCTTGCGTTGCCTGACTTCTGGTGGCTGTGTTCTCATCCACAGACTCACCTGACTTGTGAGCAAAATTAGAGTTGCCACAGGGTTAGATTTACAAAGTTAATTGGGCTCATCAGAGGGATCACTGAAGCACTGGTGCAGGCCCAATGCTATTTGCATCTTCACACACTTAAATAATTTTGTAAATCTGGCCGTAGACACTATATAATGACTCTGAAATCCACTCTGATTTTAGATCACGTCAGGCAGCCTAGCCAGTAGGAACAGGTTTACGCTGCAGCAGAGGCACAGTCTGAACGTTATATACCATGAAAAATGGGGAGATCGTATCCAGAACCCGTGCCTAGCTCTGCTAACCAAAGCTGGGGTGTTTCCTCTGCAATGCAGAAGCCTGTCGTTCGGTGTGGGCGTGCTTTGTTCTACCTTGGTTTAGATAGTTAATGATTTCTCTTCCACCCCCCGCTCCTTTTTAACGGTCTTGTTTAAATAAATATTAATGCCTCGTCTTTGAGCAGGTGCAAACCTGTCCTCCAGAAAGACTGTATTGTGGTTGCAGAACCGTTATCGTATCCCTGCCAGTCATACTCTCATTTGCTCCTGGGATGTAAAGAGCACCTGTGGCTAGTTAGCTATAGACTTCATTACAAGCTAGATGACTTCAGCGTTCCCTGCTCATAACTGTGTTCCTTCGTTCTTTCTGCTTTCTTTTCTATGAATAAATTTTGATTTCTTGGAAGCCTTGAAATAACTTTTTTCCCCTCATTTCGTGACTCTGTATAGCAGAAAATAAATAATAAAACCCCAAGAAATACAGGTGCTCCTCTGCAAACCTACTTAGTGCAGGACAGCAAAAGGTTGTCACAGAAGACAGTGAAAACAAATAGCTTTTTCTTAGGCTAGCGACTGTTTTATCTTCTTTTATCTCTTATCTTCTTTTAATAGTGCCCTATTAAAAAAAAAGGGTGAGCTTTAAACACCACACTGCAATACAAAATTTATTCTATTAAGTGTGTGACAGACACATCAGAGGATCTTTATTTCCTTTCTTATGTAGTTTTTTTCAAATGGAAGTCCAATGCTATGAACCTGCTCTGAATGATCCCTTGATTTTATTCTGCTTCCTTTGAGAACAGCCACCGTGAAGGGACAACAGCGTCTTTTAGACTGTCTGAGAGGATTTACCCTTGGGGAGCTGCGGGTCTTACGGATGGGGACTGTCTTATGGATTCATACGTTACAGATGTACAGACTCTGCTAGCACTGTGTGTCACGTACGTGTGGCTACGTCTCTTGCAGCTTCCAAAGCAGCTTATGGATCAGTCTAAACCTGTAGCAGAAACCAGTTTCACTCTTTGGTCATCACTACAGCTGTTACCCAGATGGGTGACAGTATAAAGCTAGCCTGGCAGTCAGCGGTGAAAACGTTCCTGCCACGAACGCCAGCGTACGCTTTGCTTGCTTGTCTCGGCGCGATTACAGGATTGCACAGACACAGGTACCTACCAGCTGCTTTGCAGCGCAGCAATGGGACGTGCAGAAATGCAGCGTCCCTTCCAACGATGGCTGGGAGCCCTGAGCTTCAGCCCAAGCGGTCACCTGAAGTCCCAAGCTGGCACCTTTCCTCTTCCCTGCCACTGGCTGGTTGGCCCTCTTCGCTTGGAGCGCCAGGAGTCGGGCTCTAGGATCCACCCTTAGCTGGAGTTTCGAATATCTTACCCATTTGTTCCTCTAAGCATGTGTTAATATTAATAACACACAGATAATTTTTCTGAGTAAGAAATCAAGTTCACCTACATGCTGCCAGATCTACGCCTCCAGGGAAGTGTTCTGAGTCTAGAGCTGGTTGAATAATTCTATTCTATTTCAGACTCCTCTTTCTTCAAAGACAGACTAAAGGAGCATGCTCACGAACATCACTTTCTCTTGAAATGTTTTGGATTTTTGTTAGGGAAAAAAATAATCAAAACTGTAAACTTTTAAGTGAAAGCAACAAAAGCTAATTGAAAACACAGGCTTGTTTGTGCATAGTTCAATTTCCCTTGTCTGTATTTGATTAAAAACGCTGCAGATTTAACATAATTTTTCTTCTAAATAGAAAGAAAAACAAGAAGAAAAATAGCCCTGCATGAAACTCCTTGTTATTTTCTTCACCAGTGGAGTATTTTATCATTCCGAGCAAAAATTAACTGGAGTTGTCGAAGTTTGCCAGTGATTGATAGTGTCACCTTAAATGTTACTAGTCAAAACTTGTTTTCTCCTTTTTCACTCCTCCAGAATTCAGGTAGGCAGTTTGCCAACGTGTAAAATTCCCTTTTGTGCAATTTGAAAAGTCAGCGGCACCAGCCACGTTGTCACTCCGAACGTCGCGTCGGATGAGAAAACGGGGAGAATTTCCCAGCCCGGGCAGCGCGCGCGGCTCCCCCCGCCAGCGGCCGCCTGGCCGCGGGGCCCTCGGGGACGCGGCTCTGCCGAGCGCCGCGGCAGCGGGGCTGCGCTGAGGACTGGGGTGGGGGGAGCAGGGGAGCGCGCTCGCCTGTCTTCGTCTGCCTCTGAAGGTGCCGACGGATGCTGACCAACTAGGAATGCAGGCCGTGTTGTTCTGGAGCTGCAGAAAAGCTCTGGACAGTGGGGGAACTGGAACGGTGTCATCCCACGTGCGGTTTAGGGAAGCTCTGGGACGGGTGCCCCTGAGCTCCGAGACCCCCCAGCCTAGGGCTGCTTCCAGGGAGCCTCGCGGGAATCTGCCCATCCCACCCGACTGCTGGGACGGGGCAGCGTCTCCTGGAACGTCTGCTCGCTCGCCCACTCGTTACTACAGAGATCTCTGCTCTCCTCCCTGGCGTGCGTCCCAGGCAGGGTCTGGTGGTGCCGCTTGTGCCTGGGTGTGCGCTGTGCTTTACGCACGGCCTGAACTGCCTTAGGCTTAACTGACCGGCTTCAGCTGTGGTCTTCCGAGGTGTGTTCTAATGTGTTTGCTGCAAGATTATAGACCGTGCACGGTATTCTTCTCTGGTAAGGCTCAGAAAGTTGATTTTGAACTTCTGGCCTTATAAATACGTTTCTCCCAGATGAGAAAGCAGACAGCTTGTGATGAAAATTAACTTGCTAATAAAAATAATTAGTACACAAAGAGACAATCACCAAAAGCAAACCCTGCTTTGTTTCCCTAAGTGTGTTTAAGTATTGCATGAATAGAAACAGATTATAAGAATAAATCATTTGTGGTCTGCACCTTGGGACGAAGCTGAATGATGGTTCTCGTCTCTGTAGATACCTCGGGTCCTTTTCCTTATATTTTATGCATTTGAGCAGCCAGATCTTTATGCACATTCATAAGTATTTTGGGAAAAACAAAAGACTGGGTTGTCTGGTCCATTTTCTGGCATCACTACTCCATAGTGAAAATACCATTTTGCAGTTTCCATCAGTAAATCTTTTGCCTAGTCCTAAATCCTCTGTCTAGCCCTTCCCGTCACTGCTTGCAGAGTTGGTAAATTCACAGCTTCCCTGTCAGCAGATTTTATTCTCTAATTTCCTTTCTGTCTTAGAAGATTTTTCTCCATTATTTGCACGATCTGAGATTCAAACCATCATCTGTTACTTCATTCCCACGTCTGCTGTGAAGAAGCCTCTTTCCTTCCCTTCCCTTTCCTCGCCAGGTTAGTGCAGGTAGTTAAGGCACCTTGTGTTTTCCCCTCAGCTGTTACAGGGAGATGCCTGGAGAAAAGCGAGCATTTCTGAATTTGCTACTTGTGATATCTTTTTCTTCCTGTTGCTACATATGTACCTTGAAAAGTTGAGCTTTTCCCTGTAGATACGACACTTCGAATGCTGAGTCTGAGTTGATGCCTTCATAAAAACTCTTGACTATGAATTAATTCTCCTGCAATTACTGATTCACCGTCCTTCCTCCAGGTACAAGCCACCGCAGATAACATTATTTGAGTTTATCTATGGGAGTGATATGCAGCAGGCTCATTTCCCGAGGTTATTTTGGAATAAACAAGCAAGCAAAACCAAGCCAAAACAAAACATAAAAACCCTAAAACAACCAACCAGGAGCCCAGATCTGCGGCATGCATTTTTATTCTTGTCTTTCCCATAGAAAAAGGAGAGATGTCAGAATTCAAATGTCTCGCAGTATGTTCTGCAAAAGCAGTGCAGCATGCCATTTGGATCTGTCAACATTTTATATTGTGGCTGGCAAGGAAGCTGCTGTACCTTTTCCCTGCAGATTAGTACGACAGCTGTAAGAGCCCCACAAAGTGACATAAGCTACAAACAGTTCTTACCAGATTGGCCAGGGAACCAGGTAAGGGAAGACTGCATGCCCTAGGTTTGTTTCTTTGGATGTTTTTTTTGGTAGATCTTGCATAAGTGGGAAACAAACCAGATTTTTAACTCGCCCTGATTTAGGAAAATCTGTGGCTGACCTTTCAGCTGACTGGGTTCAGTGCACGGATTTCCTTTGACTTCTGCGCATTTTAAGCTATGTTTTGCTCCTTTTGTATTCACGGGGCAGTTAAGCCCCTGCAAATCTAAAACAGCAGCAGTGCGATTTCAGCCCTCTTCTGTCCAGTGCTGGATCAAAAATACCTTCTAAAAATATCTCACATCTGAACATTTCTTAGGGGCACAAACCTTTGCTTTATTTTGAGGAAGACAGGCAAGAGGAATGGAAGACATCCTTCCCCAGACTGCTGAGCTACTTAAGTTCAGAATAGCTGTAGCATAGGGAATGCGTTTTTTAGTATTACTTTAAATCCAGTGAAGCAAACTGAAAAGCAATGCAGTTAAAGCTATGCAATTAAAGTAGAGCCGTGCAAGCGTGGCTGAGTGGAGATGTGGGTATGATAAGCCTAATAAGTAGTAAATCTGGGTATAAATCTGAATGAAACAGCGTTTAAGTTTTGCGTCTGTTCGCTGCGCGCTGCTGCAGACCCGTTCACCGCAGTGAAAATAAACTGTAATTCCTTCAGTCCGTAGCGCTTTTGTTTTCATCCTAGAGGGACTTCAGGTGTGCAGCTCTCCTTAGAGAGAGCTTCACCGGCCGCAGCTGCCGCTGGGTTCGGTTGCTGGCTGCAGCGGCGCAGCCCCGGCCGCCGGCACTGGTGCTCGGCCCCGGCTGCCGCGGGGGCCGCTGCGGGTGCCCGGCCGCTGTGTCCCCTGGCCGCTGTGTCCCCTGGCCGCCGCGTCCCCTGGCCGCTGCTGCTGGCCGTTGTGTGGGGAGGGAATTTTTCTTGCTGGTTTTGGTTTTAAAATGAAATCGTGTCCCTGTTGAAATGAACGGGTGGTTTTAGCTTTCCGTGGAACCAGAATTTTCCCCGTAAAATGAGCCTTATTCCCATCGTTACACAGCATTGTCCCCTGAAAACAGTGGTGAAACTTCCTACCCTTCAGTGAGAGTGGGACAGGTTTCACGTTACCTCGGGAAAATGACGTTAAACCTCTGAATGACTTAACGGAGCTGACGTACATCCCTATAGGGATGAGGCTGCTCGGTTCAGAACCTCCAGCCTTCTTTGGATTGACGTATATGAGTTGGTAAGGTTTTGTGATATTAATTTTATTTATTTGGTATAATTGTTGTGCTTTGAACGGGAAAACATCCTGGTCCTCATCTTTTCTCTGTCCTGTCTGAATCACATCTGCAATATCAGAACAGCTAAAGTTCCTTGCCTCCCTAATGAAACAGGCTGCTTAAGCACTAAGCCCTGGTAATGCAGTTTATGTTTTCATAATAGTAAATATAATACGAAGATATGCACAGCTTGTGCTTGATGTAAGCAGAGAGATCATCACAGTGCTCCTAAATCCTTTCATTTTAAGATTTATTTACTTGATAAACTTTACATGTTTGTCCTTCATTTGTCATTTCTAGCATGGGCTTTAAGCCAAAGCCAGCTTCCCATACCTTCTGCGCTCCCCTGAAGCTTCCTTTTGCCTGGAGATTTGTTGGTACAGGAGACAGAGGGATGTCCTCTACAGGACGTTAAAGCGATAGGCGGAGGCTCTAAGGGACGTGACTGTTGGCTCTTTATGTGACCTTGGACAGCCTGAGCAAGCTCTTTTCTCCTCAGTTACCCTTGCCTAAAAGTGAGGAGCTATTCTTTCCTTCCCTTTAATCCTAGTGTTTTCTCTTGCTCTTTATATAAGGGACTTTGCTCTTTGCACTGACACAGCGTCCAGTATGTATTTTCATAATCATTATTTACACTTTGATTAAGCATTCATATTATTCAGTAGATGACAATAATATCAAAATGCCATTTTATACAATATTTAAGATCAGAATTTCCTATTGGAAATCAATGAGAACATCTTCCTAAAAAATCAGTGACCTGGATGTCCCCTCTTATATAAGAAGTACCTATATTTATCAATGCTGATCGAAGATGCTGTGGTTATCTGCCTGTTCATGGCCTATACAGAATTCTGTGATGCTTGTCTCGGAGGCAACCAGTTAACTGTCAGGAGCGGATGACTTTTAGTCTGCACCAGTATGGTTTAGATTTAAAACAGAAGTCTGGAGCCGAAAGGCTCGATCTGCCATTAACAGACCCCTCCTGTGGATGACTTTGTCATTAGACGCAGCCCTTAGGCGAGGCACTCCGTTACCTAGAAAGGGTTGTTCCTTCCCAAGTCCTGCACGGCTCAAGGTGACTGAGCAATTCCCTGCTGGAGTGGGTCTGTTCAGAATATAACGTTACCTGGTAGCCAGAGCTGGGTCAGGGAGAGAGCCTTGATTCTATTCCTAGTCCTGCGATGACTTACCCTGCTGGAAATGGCACCTCTGCACCGCAGTTTATCCCGGACAAATTTAGAGACAGAACTGGTATGTCAAGTGATCGATGCCATTGAAAACAAAGGTCTGTGTGCATATCTCTCTGTTTTGTAATAGGACCGCATACATTGCATATGATACCTAACATTTGCACTTTCAAATTGCAGAGGGATCAGGGCTCTGTTTGATGAATTTAAAATTTTGTGTTTATCTTGAAGTTTTTATACACATATATATATATATCTCCTGTATCTAATTTAACCTGGGTTGTAATCAGTAAAAAATTGCAGGGTAGCCTCATCACCTGTAAGCATTCTAGTGGGAAAATATGCAGCACCAGCAGGAATTCAGATTAAAGATGTTAAAAAAATATCCTTTCATCAGTGCTTTCTTCCTCATTAAATGTGGAGTTTGCTCATAAGTATTTGCCAAATAAAAAGGGAGAAATAGGTAAAAGTTAATACGATACAATTAAGTTCCTTTGAATTTTCCCAGAAGGTTCACCTTAGCTTAATTTAATATCCCCTCAGTTCTCCCGAGCCATCTGTTTGGCTGAGATGCAAACCAAAGGCGTACAGCTAGATGGGTTTATCGTGCAAGCCTTGGAGGTGACAAATGCCCGTGGGGAACAGGTTTGCTCGCGGACCCCGCAGGGCACTCGTTTCTTCAAGGAGTCCTGCACCCGGCAGCAAAAGGCTGTCACTAGCGCTCCTGGAAGACGCTTTGAGTCACCCAGCAAGGCAGGTAAAGCCCGTGTGAAACGATGAGCATGTCAACAGCCTCAGCGACTACGTGAGCTGGGCTCAGCCGCTCTGGAAGTCAGAGGAGAGACTGACCGAAATACCCAGCTGGATGGGGGCCCTGGGGGTCCATATGCGAAGCACGTGCAAGCTGTTTCCTCCCGAGCTAGTGAGAGACAACGCTGATTTGAGCGGGAGAGCAAAGCGAAGCAGGAGCACTGTGATGAAGGAGGAAAGCTTCCTGACCCCTGTGGTGATGCCCTTCTAGCTAACCTTATTAGCGCAGCTCTGCCTCACGGGGAGTGGATGCAAGCCTTCGGAGCACGCTGCTGCTGTTGAGGTCCAGCGTGTGCTCCGCGGCACGTGGGACGCGAGACCTCCGAGGCGGCGTCGGTCCTGTGCAGCCCCGCAGGCAGGCGCTTTGTAAGGGCAGACACGGGCAGGGTCTAGGCAGTCTGGTCCCGTGCTCCCTCGGGACCTGGGAGTGCCTGCGTTCAGGTTAATAGTCTTGGACTTATCCCTTAACGTACGGTATAACTCACAGATGGGCAAAACGTGTCAGCTGGTGGAAAGCGTGGCCTGAGCAGCCAGCGTCAAGGCCCAAAGAGGACACTGGGACTCTGGTTCCCCATTCCCCCCCTGTCATTGCCAGAGGGTACTCTTCCCAGGTCCCGAGGGCTCCTGAGCTGCGACACTGGCAGTTCTCCTGCACTGTCATAAGCGAGGGGCTAACGCCAACCTCGTTACCCTGTAATTGAGGTTACCCTTCCCTCCTCCAGAACGAGGGGAGGCCAGCGGGACCAAGCCTTTCGGGGCGTACAGGCGCGACGGACAAGAGGCGTGCAGGTTAGGTAGCAGAATTGGTGGCGTGAAATGCTGAAACCCTGACTTGTTCGGTGCTCGCTATTGTTGACGCTTTCAGCATCGGTAGTGCTTTTTTGCGTTAAAGAAGTATGGTTTTTGCAGGCACGTGAGCCCAGGCTCTTGCTGTAACTTCCTCCTCTGTTTCTGGCCCGGGTACTTTACGGGCCAGGCTGGAGTGTGGTCCCGCGACTGCCGCTCTTCCCCATTTCTCTGAAGTTTCCCTCCGAGTTAAGAGCTCGTCTGTGTTGTGCGGTGAAGAGCACAGTCTGCGCACTGAACGGGTAGATCCCGGGTGAACGGCAAAATGCGTGCTCTCCAATTAACAAAAAACGTAAAAGAATAGATTATTTTTACTAAACATGACTGAAGACTTGCAATTCAAATGATGGTCTGCTGAGCAGCGAGACAATCGTTCTGGGGCTGGGCCAGAGTTAAACTTTTTGTTTAACTTTTAGATATTGGGGTAGATATTGGCTATAAAAATGCTTATCTCTGTCCTACGTCTGATGTAGATTTTAATGTTTGCAGGGGTCTGGGCAGCTACGGCATGACACTTGCAGCAGTAACAGCACTGCTGACATGGAAAGGCACCAGATCAGGCAGTTGCAAAGAAACACTATTGCTCTCGTGCTCGCTCTCTCCTCCGGTGCTTGGTGGTTTGGGGCTCCTGCAGTGTCCCAACCTCGGGGCAGTTGTTTTTGTGCAACTTGAGTTTCAGGTGGGGCACAGGCTCTGATTCCAGGCTTGCAGGAGCGTGGCTTACCGGCCTGTGAGCCCTAGCGAAGGGCGGGTGTGGTGGGATGTTAAATGAAGCTTAAACCTCTGCGATACTTCTGCAGGAACAAGCAGGCATTTATTTTGGGGGGGGGGGGGTTTGCATGCCAGTGTAGCGTTCTCTGCCTTCGGACTCGCTGGTATTTCAACGTTAGGTGTGGCTTAACAAAGATCATTTTTTTAATCTAAGCAAAATGTCAACAAAATTCATTCTTTGCAGACTGCTTTGATGTTTCACTTCTCCAATTTACACCAGGGGCAGAATAAGTTGTTTGGGGAGTTCATTAATTCATAAGGTATTCATAAGGTATTAGTTCACAGCTGTTTCAGACCTAGATTCCTGTAAGGTCCTCTGAGGAAGTAAATGGGCTAGGCTGACTTTCAGTGATTTTTCATACACAACATACCCCTGTAGATAAGTAAAGGCTGGCCTTCAGCTGGGTAATTTTAAAAAGTGCATTTATATTCATGAGTTATCTGGCAGTCACTATTTCAAAACCTTAGAACAGTGTTTGTATTTAAAAAAAGAGAGAACAGACCTGGAGCCGTGCTCCAATTTTTGGCCTCAGTGTTCTTATAAGTCATATTTCTATGCAATGCATCTTTAAGGTGTTTTGTACCGAGGTGGTATGTGTTAGGCGGTTCAGCCTGGCCGTGAACACGCTGGAGCTCACCTCGCTCCAGTTTTCTCCTTGTGGCTTTCCAGCATTTTGATCGTGGAATGAAAAGATGAACTTCTGGGGAGTAACTCCAGTGCGTACACTGCAGGATGGCAGGGCACTCCTCAAAACTCTCGGAGGCTGGTCCCAAAGAGGAATTTGGCTTAATGTGATATAAATGTGGTTTGAGAAGCAGCTTTTCTTTTCAGTTTAATTTTCCAGGTAAAATACTCTTTCCGATTGTAAGCTGTATCCATAGATGGGATTTGTTTTCCTTTGGCATCTATAAAATTCACTTGAATTACTGCCGTTTTGAAATATTAATTATACAAAATTGAGACACCTCCATCTTCTCTTTGAAGGCAGCTGTGCTATAATGAACATAGCGCTATGCCTAGCAGATACCACCCCTTCACAAAAGCGTTTGAACTTCATATTTTAAAAGGAAACCTGCTCTCGGCCCACATGTTGACTGGAGTTTCTGGATGCGCGAGAGCGTCTGCGTGTGAGATACTGAAATGTCAAACCGTGTTAGTGCCTGTTGGTTAGCGCAGACGACAGGTCGCGTTTCTTTGTTACGGTAACAGGCCCTCGGGACGGGCACGCGACTGGCTGTGCGGGAGAGATGCTGAGCACCCAGGGCAGTACGAGTGTCCGTGCCTGTGGCATCAGTAAAGCAGAGCACGCGCTCAGGGTTAGACGGGATGAGAACGTCTAGAAGAACGCTCACGCGAACGGTGTCACCTTTTCCAAGAAAATCTGCGGCGCTGTTAGCTGCCACCGTAACTATTAGCTGTTACGTACGCAGTTCAGAGCAACTAAAGAAAACGCCAGGATAAATGAATGCATGCATAGAAAAGGTTACCGCATCCGAGACGGTCATAGGTGACGAAGCGAGCAGCTAGCAGGGACAACATCTCTATCAGATCAAGGATTTTCTCCATAAGTACTACGCTGATAACCACTTTGTCTGCCATGGACACGGGTGTAGGCGACACGGCGTGCGATACCCACTCTTCAGTTGCATTCTCAGAGCACAGGCCATGTTCTGGACAGCTAGGCATTACTTGGGCATCTAAGTGGGAGCTAAACCCTTCTAGAACTCTTACGTGACAGCAAAGAACAAAGACTTTTTAAATAAAGGAGCTGTAAAGCCTCTTCTTTCAGCTGCTGTGCTGCAGATTTGTTAAACGTAAGGGAATCTTTGAATTCTGGAGTTGTGAAAAGTTATATGCAAGTCCTAGTTTTTTAATTGATTATGCTCTAGTTCTTGTTTTAAAGAACTTGATTGTTCTTCAAAGCCACCTGCGAAGAGTTGTATGCTAACTGTATACCGACAAGTAATTTTTGAAGTGCAAAAGTAGAAAGAATCATAATCCATCGCCAGAGATTTTGCAACTGTAATACACGTGCATCTTGAGGCTGAAAGTATTTTATATTGCTATTTCTGAATCTTTGACTTACTTGAAAAGAACTTGATGCTTGTGTGATTTTATGTAAATTGGGCTCTGTCTGTCACTGCCTATTCTACCTAAAGGGTTTTAGACATTCTTTTTTTTTTTAGAAATGCACAAGACTATTTCTACTGAAATAATCAGTGTACGCGCATCCATGACATAATACTTTTCCATAATCATAGCACAATTAACCATGGATAGAAATCAGAGGAAGATTTGTACAGCTGCGCCAAAGATATCATGGAATAGTTTATATTTTAAAGGCAGAACCCTTCTTCAGTTCTGAAGTATTTAACTGCGTGTAGAATATTAACTTGGGAACGGGCGTGCCTGCTCAGGCCAATGACCTAGTTAAGGTGGCAAATACCCCAGCAAAACTTAGTGGCCATCAGCATCATTGTAATGCTGCTTTCCAGGAGGGGATTACACTGTCTTCTAAAGGAGAGGACCCTATGAAAGTGGTTTCAAGGTATAAAACTACCCAAAGATCATGCAGAGAACAAACAGAAAGACTATGCAAAAGAACAAAGCTAGGCATGGAAAAGCTTTTTAAAAATAGTAGTTTTCCCTTTTCCTGTTTTTTAAGGGTTAGTAAACTGTAATAGCGTATTATAGACAATGTTTTTCTTGTCTAGAAAGGCACATCATTAGAAGGTGTTCTAGGTGGTTACAAACAGCGATTATAGGTAACCTATTGCTCCGCTACACCCAGCGCCATTGGATTCACCATCGGTCCTAGGCCTATTAGTATATACATGGAACTGGAAAAGAATGCACTACCAAAGGTGAGGACAACTCTTGAACCTATATGTACAGGCCTAAATGTTCTGGTAAAGGCCCTGTGATAAAGTTAGAACTGTTTCCCTCTGGACTGTGCTTGGTTGTGAACTAGGGATTTAAAATCCTGGCAGAGGACCCATTTTCCTACTTCATTGTGGTTTTCAAATTGTTATTAATAAAACATAGTGCTGTCTATGTCTTGATGCAGAGAGACCTTAGTCTTAGTACATGCCCTTCCCATTTATTATTTATACAGGCATTTAACAGCGCTGCCGTATTTTAACAGAAACGCTAGACAGTTGTTTGCAAACCAGAATTAGCAACAAATAATATTTGATACTTCAAAAGATTTCAGAAGGGTTTTTTTACACGTATGTAATCTAATGTGAATAATCGCAGGGCCTTGTGGGTCACGGGAGGAATGATGTTGCATGTGTTGTCTTCTGCTTAACTTCAACAGTTTTACCTCTTGCCTTTTATTTCCAAGTTAGAAGTGCCATTTAAATCAGAGGGTATTTTATATATGTGTGTGTATATATATATGGCTGCTAATTTAGTTTATATATGCAGCAGGGGTTGAGTAAGAGGTGAAGAGATTACTTGTGCCTTCTTATTAGCATCTTGGAAAAGCTGATTGCCTTTCCTTGCCTGTTCGTGTTTCCCGATGGATGAACGCTCCCGCCAATGTTGAGGATTCTGCCTCCTGCCAGGGAGGATTACCCGGCTGCTCCTGCAAGTACTGGTGCAAGTTCAGACAGGCTTAATAGCAGCTTTCCAAAGCGAGGAGATAACCAGCAGAGAGCGGCCCAGACTCTCCTGAGAAATTTCCCTGAGCAAAGATGTGGGCAAAGCAGAAAGGCTGATGGGAGAAGGTCGCACCTCCCGGGAATGCTGTTTAAAACCAATGAGAAAGACTAACAGCTTCAAGAAGTCAGATACGTGGAGATTTTGACTTACATCTCTGGTACCCTTGAAAACAATGACAAATCTCATGTTTTGTCCCTGTAATAAGTGAAAATAAACAGAGTAAGACCCCAAGTTCCAAGAATAGAGAGGAAGCTCTGTCAAGCACTTAAAGAAAAAAGCATTGATCCTGCCCTACTGAAGTGAAGGGAATTTTACGGTTGACTTTGAGGGATGCACAAACAAGTCTTTGAACTAGATTACTTCTAATTTTCCTAGCACTGTGAAAAATATCTCCAGCTCATATGAAAGTAAGTTAGTATTATCTCCACTCACAGGGAACTGAAGCTTGGAGAGTGTGCGCCTTTCTGAAAGTCAAGCAGGAAATTGGTGACAGAGTTGGGAACCAGACCTAAACTTCTCAAACTTCAGACCAGTGAAAGGACCCACGCGTTGCAGAGGCAAAGTGACTTTTTTGTTGCGGTTTCCAAAGATAAGAATTCATATGATGAGTCTGAACCTCCTTTTCCAACTTCTTTCTGATGGTGTAGGTTAAAAACTTGGAAGTAGGTTACAAAGGACTCGAGTGCTGAAGAACAAATATTCCTCTAGTGACTTGCTTGGTGGCCTAGTTCTTGGGCAGCAAAGTCATAGGAGACAGAACATTGCAAATCACACTAAACAAACGCTGGAGGCACTTTTAGGAGAGGTCCGGGGAGATATGCAAAGAAAAGTGAAAAGCTACTATTAGTTCTTTAGGAACTGCTGGTTCTGAACTGCTTAACAGGTCCCCTGGAGGAGAGGAGCTGAGGGCAGCAGGGTCAGGACGCGCGGGGCAGGCTCGGCTTGGCTTGGCTTGGCTTGGCTCGGCTCGGCTTGGCTCGGCTCGGCTCGGCTGGGCTGGGCTGGGCTGGGCTGTGCTGTGCTGTGCTGGGAGGCAGCAGCGACAGCTCGCTCCGGGTCTAGCGCAAGGCAAGGCTTTTGTGAGACCGGCAGATTGCACTTGAAACATCCTCAAGTGCCTTTTCTCCATCACCTTCTACTCTGAAACGTGGTCTTGCTGATGACGCTGGGGTAGTCTGGTTCTTTAAGTTCATTAGGTATTTTGATGAATATTTGGTTAGAAATTGCATTTAATTCTCAATTGAATGGAAAGAAAAAAAGAAGAAAAAACCCCGTCAGCTGTTAAATGCCATCCCTGGTCACTAGAAACAGATTTCAGGTGGTTTGTTTTAAGGTGCAAAGGCTGACTGCCCTTGAAATGCCCTTTCTTGGGTTGCTCAGCTCTATTAGGTTACTCGCAACCACAGAAGCTTACTTTGTATAGGAAGAGAGAAAGAATGCGTGATCTTGTATTTAAAGGTTTTATGGGACACGAAATAATTTTGGTGGTTAAAAGCTAAACTTTATAGTGTTTCTATTTTTAATTAAATATTAATTGCAGAAGATGGCTCTGGAAATGACTGCTCAGATCATTTAATCCATATAGATGACCTTTACGTTGAATTTATTCTCTCATGCTTACACTGCCCTTCAACCCCATCTGGGGACTGACCTCGTCTGGCAGGCTGTTCCACTCTTAATTAGAAAGATGCCTAGCTTACGCTCCTCTTTAATGCTTATTAATGTTCCTTTGCTGAGGACGCTGTAGGATGGAGAGCTGGTGATTACGGTGCTATAAAGTTTCCCTGTCAGTTCTTTATGTACAAACAGCCTAGTTATTCTTACACGGCTTTTGAGAGTCGGATGTACTTCAAAGGGACAAGAAGAGGGGGAAGAGTTTCTCCTGAAGTTGAAAAGCAAACCCACCTTATATGCTCTTGTAGTGGAACACAAGTGTTATTTGAAAAAATCCTTTTTTTTTTTTTTTCCCCCTCTCCCAACCATCTTAATTCATTTCTTTTGATGCCGATAAGCAGCTTTGTGCAGCGTGAAATTTTCCACCATGATTCTGAGTTGCCTGAGAATTCAGGTATAAAAATGAACCATCAGCCAGCAAGAAAATGTGCGTTCATGTGCTGAAAGTCTTGGAAGGATTAGGTTCATTTGCAAAATACTGCTTTCTACTAAGAGATGTGATTCTGCCTCTTCTGTTAATGCACAATGTCACAAGCACTACTTTGGTTGAAGACTGTAATGCTAATTAAAATGGAAAGTTAAGGGGGGAAAGGCAAGTGTAAAACAATCTATTCTAGTTGCTCGTCTGTAGGACACCTGAGAGTAGAGGCTTGCACCAAAGGGGAGGTTTTAGCTTTGCACTTTGACTTACTCGGGTTGCTTTGGCACGCCACGCTTCCTGTCCTCTACTGATCTGCCGCTGCCGTACCCCGAAGTACGCGGCTTTTGGTGAAAACAAAAAAACCCCAAACAGTTACTTCAGAGGACCAAGAGACTTAGTGACAGGGGGCTTAGAAACCCTCTGGCTGCTGAGTGTGCGTGCCGGTCTCCTGGAGAGGGCTCTCCTCCTCAGCGCTTGCCCTGGGTTTACGTGCCCCTGCCCGTGCGTGAGGAGCGTGCTGGTCCGGGTGGGCCCAGCAGGTCCCTTGCCCTACCACCGCTCGGCTTGTCTGGAGAGCAGTAGTTGCTCGTGTGGCCAAAGATCGTGATGCTTCTGATGCTGGCTACGGCTGATGTCATTACGGCGAGCAGAGGAGGGCATGCAAAACAAGAGGAAGCCTTTAAAGTTGTTCTTAGAAAGTCTGTTTTTCCCTTCTGGGGTGACAGTAACCACCTTCCATGCTGTTTAGGATAACTTCGTTGCAGCTGAGGTCTATCAGTATGTTGCTTCAGTCTGGGGATTTGACACATGGATAAAGTCCCTTAAGCCTGCTCCTGAGGATTTGGAGATTTTTGTAAAGCTTAAATGCACAAAGCAGCCTCTGAGCTGTGGCTGCTAGATGGATCAATGAAGCTGCATTTAACTTCGCAAGCAAAGTCTGCCATGTTCCTTCTCTTGCATCCTCTCCTGGAATTTCTATTTAATATTTAATAATGCTGTTGTTGCTCTCGCTGTTGTTTTCAAACAACAGCCTCCTTAAAGTGGTCAAAAATCCCTAAGAAAAAAAGCAACAAGCTGTTTAAGCATATTTCCTAGGCCTCGCCCTATCTCTGCCCTCCAGTTATAGCAAGTCTATTATAATTCAAATCTAAACATAAACCAGCCAAAATTCTTCAGCTGGAAAGTTAGAAATTTCTATGCTAATAAGCCTACCAGAAGGGCTGTGGAAGCAGCCGATTCAAAGTGACCCAGTAATTCCCCCCATCTCCCAGATTTACAGCCCCGTTAACTTTTGTTCCAAAATACCATCTGGCGCTCAAGTGGTATACGAGTTTGCTTCCCCCCAAATCGCTGTTCTTTAAACAAACCCCAAAGGAATGCCACCAAACCTGTGCTTTAGCTAGTCCCGGGCCCGGGCCCTGGCGTGCTCTCCCCCTGCGTTTCCCAGGCAGGCACAGCTGCACGAGCAGCATCGAGCCAAGCAGCTTGTTCCTCCGTTCTGAGCACAGGAACGGCACTGGAAGATCTGAATGGTATTGATCTGCTTTGAATACTGTCTAGATGTGTCAACACCTTCCCCTTTGGGGGCCTGCTATAACATTTGGAGACCTCAACATCTTGGCATCTTTTTATCAGTGCAATGGCATCTAGCACAGTGCACAAGAAAACTGGAAACCGTCATTTTCTGCTTCCTGCTCTTTGTTGGGGAAACAATACGCTGGCTAATAGCAGAAACCCTGCATTTTACAGCAGATACCATAAATCGTGCCATTGAAATGCCTAGTACCTTACCCCCTTATCCCCAGCTCTTTTATTCCACTCGCGATGGACATACCTGGCCAGACCTCCAGGTCAGGCTCTGTGGGCTCCACCTGCAGCGCAGCTGGCCTTGCTGCGGGACCCAGCCGAGGACATGTGTGAAACTGCTCCTTTTCTATATACACGCAGCTTTTCACACATGCATTGTTTTATGATTTACCTTTTCTGTGTACAAAAACTATATTGAGGAGGTACAGAGCACTTCTGGACCCCAAAATGAAGAGTCCTAAAAATCCAGCTTACTTGAAGGAGTGAGTACATACCGATCAGCTTCATTGGGAAACTGAACTCGCAAGGTCTCTCACATCAGTGCCTTTTGCCAAAATATTTTTTAGGGCCCAGTTGCCAGCTGGTATCTATTCATCAGCCTATCTGAAGTGATTGTCAGTCTCGGTCCTGCTTCTAGCAGGCAATCGCCATTGCCTGGCACGGGATCAGAAGCACCATTTTAAGACATGCAGTGTCCAAGGGAAGTGTAGCATGAGAGCAGCTTCACCTGCTGTGCCGTGCCCTTTGTAATCTCCAGGTAACTGGAAATCTTCACTTTCCTACGTGCAGGTCTTAACCAGCTTACAAAATTATATCGGTGACTTTATGAATGGATAAGAAAAGTAAATTTGATTATTTCTCAGCCATGCGTTGCTGTCTATAATTGCATAGATTTGGAGATTACTTCCTCCATTTGGAGTTGGACAAGACAATAATTTTCACATAAAATGCTAAATGGATGTCCCCTTCTTATCAAACCCAAACCGCAGCTCTGGGTCCTAGTATTCCAGACTCTTGAAAGGTATTTGAGGTTGGAATTAGATCCTGGATCTAAACATTACCATTAGATCTCATGTAATTCATGTGTTTGCATTCTGGATTTGTTCTGTTCTTGTGGCCTCAGCGTATTTGTAGGCAAGCTGGTTTAGTACAGCAGGAAAAAACTTACTGGAAAAATACCTGACCGAAATGCATATGTGCAATTTGCACCCTTACTCAGGCTTCTACACCTGTAACAATTTGCACAGGCATACCAATTTTGAGCCACAGGTGCTTCATAAACAGATACTAAAGACCAATGAGTGTGTTGTACAAATCGAATTTTAAAATTAAATTTCCAGTGCCTACAGAAAAAGATTGCAGGAAGCTAAAAAAAGATCTGAATCTGATGCTGAATATGGATATACTAGCAAGTCGCACTTCAATAATCTTCATGTCTTAAGAACCAGTCCCTGGAAAAATGCTCAGCAGGCTCTGTTTTAACCTCTGTCTGCAAGCCTGATGTTCTGACTGCATGCACGTCAACCACTTAAGTACTCATGTAAAGACTCATTCAGTTTTGCTTCATAGCTGAATAATATTCCTTGTGCAAAGTAATGCTGGGCTGCTTGACTGAGTACTTCCAACCATCTAAATCTTGGGGTAATTATTTTAATAAATATGAATTGTGGGACTCCTGCCTAGATGTGTAATAGAAATCTAATCTATAATACAGATGGAAAGCAGTGCAGCTGCACTGTGTTAATTAGGTATACACCAAACATATGGCAATACACCTCCAGACCAACAGGCACAGAACTCTCTCGCATGCAGCTAGCTCTTGTGCATGCATAAAGAATCAGTCATGAACTCAACAAATGCATAAGTCAACCTCTGACTGATGAAATTACCAGTGCTAAACTACTTCACTTACATTGCAGAAGTGTTTATCTAGTCATTGGAATGCTGGTGAGGTTTGGGTGTTAAAAAGAAAAAAAAAAAAATCTTATTTGCTTCTGTTTTTGATCTTCTTTGCTACGCAATTCCCACATTAGAGCTTTGCCTCTGAGCAACCAGAGGAGTGGCTTAGAGAAATACAGCCCCAGAGGGAATGATATTCCATTGCCCTGCAACTTGTGCAGTTATTTATACAGGTTTAAAGGAGATGAAAAATTGGTGTAAAATATTACTTCCTGATATGGTCTCGCTCGCATTCTTGATGTGAATTTGCGTCGAGATGCATAACGTTCACAACAACAAAGTTCTGACCCAGCCAGTAAATAACGTAGCCAAATAAGAACAGCTACTAGGGCACGTAATACTCCATCATTGGGTGTTATTTGCGAGAGCGGTCCTGGATGCCCTGGCTCTGGCGTGATGGACACTGTGCAAAATCGCATGTGATGAAAAGCTGCCTCTGTTGATGGAAGTGACAAAGCACCCCTGACTTTGACGACACTTGGATTTCACTCCTAACAAAGCTATAAACGCTGCCTCAAAGAGTTCACAATCGCAGTACAAGGCAAAAGGCAACAGGTGAATACAACAGGGAAGCAAGGAACAACACGAAGACAGTTTTGATTAAAAGATGGCTCGAGGGTAGCCCGAGCCAGTTCCCCACACGTGGCTCTTCTCACGATTGCCCATAAACTCCTGCTGGCCTGTTCCTGAGCGTGCAACAGTAACGGGCAGCGCTCTCTCCTCTTGCTAAGAACTATTCCGAAGTTTCAAAGCTTCAGATTAATAGGGTCTTTGTTTCATATCGCTCATTTTGGAGAGCGGGGGAACTTCACTTCTCTTTGGATTGTAAATTGGAGGTTTTTGTCGTTTTTCAAGTCGGACATATCAGACTGGCTGACTTTCATTTGCACAAATTCGGGAGAATATTGGTCCTTTCCAAGCAAAGCAACCGTGTGTGTCTCCATTGATTTGAAAAATCCAAACAACCCCCCCCACCATTTTCTCAATGAAAGTTCGTTGTCCCTTGAAATCATTATTGGGTGGCTACTGGTTTTACCAGACCTGCGAGGCAGCCCTGGTTTCCAGCAGCACCTCTTGCTGGAGTCAGCTGCAGAATCTGACTCTCCAAAAAGGGAGACTTTGAGAAGAGTGAAGTTTATGTAAGTGCAGTCAGTCTGACCAGCGTTCACTTGGAGATACAGAATGAGATTCAGGTCAGCTACTTAAGATACAAACAGGTTCAGCTACGCCTTGTTCTTCTTCCAGTGAAGATAGATATCCCCTCTTAGAGCAGACACTTAACACTGGCTTTTCTTATTCCCAGCCTGATGCAGCAGCCTGTAATTACTTTTCACACCTTGGCTATGTTTAACTCCCCTCTGTCTCATCTGTTAATCTGCTAACAAGCAGCAAATGTGTTTTAGAGTCAGATCCAAATGGGAGGCCAAGACCTAATGGTTCACCTTCTGAGGGAGCTGTTCAGAGGGCACAAGTCTTAAATAACTTTCAAATATCTTTAATTCATGTGTTTTTTACAGTCTGGACAAAAGTGAGAGTGTATATCTTAATATTAATGCGGAAAGTTGTAAATGGACTAAAAGCTGATTGCATAAAATAATGGTTGACTTCCCTGTGGTGCTAGTGAAATGATTTAGTGTAAGCGAAAGTCCCAGCTTTACAGCCTGGAAGCACCTTCCACGGGGCTGCCCAGCACCAGCCCCCCAGCCCAGCCAGGGCTTGGCTGCAGCTGTGGCCACGGAAGGCAATTTCTGTGCTACCAATTTTGTGGCAGTCTGGGGGGGGGGGTGTTCCAAAAGAGACCAGTGGGTATGTTGGGAGTGGGGGGAAATGGTAAAAATGGATCTGCTTCCAGCAGAGTTTGGATTGATATATCCATCGATATACCATCGACAAAGAAGCCCTGCTGGTGGCTAGGGGTTTTTCTTTTCCTTGGCTTCCTGCACTGTATCGAACCGGTGGTGTTTTGATGAAAATGTGTTTTTTATTCTGAATCATTAAAATTCAAATGATGAAAATCCTAGGACGGTCAAGCTGATGAAACACGGATTGTACGTTTTTTGACTTACGTATCTCTTTTCTGCATCTACATTTGAAAACAGTAAAATGCATGAGCTTTGGAAAATGTTAGCCACCTCTGCCAGCACTTCGCATTCTTGGTTGTTTCTCGTCTTGGCTCTGAGGGAGCAAAGGCGCTGGTCTCGCTCGCTCTCTCAAAATGAAAAGTGTTGTGTATTTTCAGGAGCCCGAGGGCAGAATGTCTTTGACGCGGTTGAATATAAGTGCAGCCCTGGACAGAGGGGGACAGCACAGTTTCATTCTTCTTTGGAAAAGAAAAACCATGATAGTGCCAATTACGTTTTTTTTCTGATGAAACTTTATAACTGAGGAACAAGTAGGCAGCCAGATGTGTAAAACACAAGTTGCGGAGATGGGAGACTGAATATGGGCATTGGAGTTTAGTCCCTCTCTCAGTGGCTTTGGAGTAGAGGTGGACTTCTGCCCGCACGTCCTTCTCAGCCGGTACCTCCAGTGCAGGAAGCGTGGTGGGAATATCCTCCCCGCTCTCAAAATTGTCCCAAACAAAAAGTATTGAGGCCAGTGTGAATCCAAACTGCTTTTGCTTCACTGAAGCAACCTACTGAAGTAGGCACTATCAAACGTAAAGCAATGGAAAGTACTGTGTTACGCAGTACATAAAAATACTGTGGGCCCTTTTGCTGTGGGAGTTGAGGATCCACAAACTTATAAATGTGTATTTAAAAAAAAAAAATTCTATAAACATCTGTTCTAGGTCGGCGCTGGAGCCCAGACAGATGTTTGGGTGGACTTCTGTACAGCGAGTGTGGTTTTATATTACATTGCCTGGGTCTAGTAGAATCACACACCACCTGCTTATTTATCTCGCTCATAAATTTTGACTTTGTAGGTCAGATCCTCTTTGTCTGGACATAAATGAAGAACAGTGCTCTTTTTTTTTGCATGTGTGCTCACTGTTACAGCAGTCACTGCTTCCTTGTTGCTGTGTCTGGAATATAAAATTTGGACTTGATCTAAAGCCAGCATAAGCAGGAGGATAACCTCTACCTGTCATGTTCATCTTCACGCTGACTGTCATTCACAAACTCACACCAGCATGTGATGCTCATCCCAATGAGAAATAGTTCCTTTGCGTCAGTGTGTGAGCCTGATTTTTATTCATTTGTTCGTTTATTTATCCATCCATCATTCCCTCAAATTGTTTGGATAAGAATGGAGATTAAAACTTCTGCAATAATAGCTGGAGCTGAAATTGGATTCTAAGCTTCCCAGGACATGGGATGATTAGAGTTGTCAGAGCATGTTCCCGGAGAACTCTCTCCTCGTTAGCAGCCATGATGTCCTGTGCGGGCTGTACCCAGCCCCGCTTTCCCTGCAGATTAAAGGAAGATTGTTCTTCCATTTTCATATTCTGCATCTCTCATTTGCCGAAGTAAATAAATTGAAGCCGCTTGTGCCATTTGTCCTAAGTCTCTTTTCCAAAGAGCTGCCACTGATTATCGACCTTTTTTATTTTCCATTGTTAATCCTCCCTCCTTCCTTCAGTGGTCTGTTCATTTACTAATCCCATCTGTCATGTACGTAGATGTTAAGAGATGGAAATCTAATCTCAATGCGGTTTTCATT